>NC_052048.2:18925416-19603749 GCF_903992535.2 Arvicola amphibius | reverse complement strand
TCCCAACTTTTGCCTGGCAATCTTGTCTACTTCCAATATCCAGGAGGATAATTATATGTTTTTCTTTGGGTTCACCTTCTTATTTAGCTTCTCTAGGCTCACAAATTATAGGCTCAATGTCCTTTATTTATGGCTAGAATACACTTATGAGTGAGTACATACCATATTCATCTTTTTGGGTCTGGGTTATCTCACTCAGTAAAGTGTTTCTATTTCCATTCATTTGCATGCAAAATTCAAGATGTCATTGTTTTTTACCGCTGAGTAAAACTCTAAAGTGTATATGTGCCACACCTTCTTTATCCATTCTTCTATTGAGGGACACCTAGGTTGTTTCCAGGTTTTGGTTATTACAAATAGTGATGCTATAAACATAGTTGGACAAATGATTTTGTAGTATGATTGGGCATCTCTTGGGTATCTTCCCAGGAGTGGTATTACTGGATCTGAGGTAGGTTAACTCCCAGTTTCCTGAGAAACCACCACATTGATTTCCAAAGTGGTTGCAAAAGTTTGCATTCCCACCAACAATGGATGAGTGTTCACCTTACTCCACATCCTCTCCAGCAAAGGCTATCATTGGTGTTTTTGATTTTAGCCATTCTGACAGGTGTAAGATTATATCTCAAAGTTGTTGTGATTTGCATTTCCCTGATCACTAAGGAGGTTGAGCCTGACCTTAAGTGTCTTTTGGCCATTTGTACTTCTTCTGTTGAGAATTCTCTGTTCAGTTCAGTACTCCATTTTTTGAATTGGGTTAATTAGAGTTTTAAGGTCTAGTTTCTTTAGTTTTTTAAATATATTTTGGAGATCAGACCTTGTCTGATGCAAGGATGGTGAAGATCTTCTCCCATTCAGCAGGTTGCCTTTTGTCTTAATGACAAGTGTCCTTTGCATTACAGAACATTCTCAGTTTCAGGAGGTCCCATTTATTCATTGTTGCTCTTATTGTGTGCTACTGGGGTTCTATGTAGGAAGTGGTCTCCTGTGCCCATGTGTTGCAGACTACTTCACACCTTCTCTTCTATCAGGTTCAGTGTGGCCAGATTAACATTGAGGTCTTTAATCCATTTGGACTTGAGTTTTGTGCATGGTGATAGATATGGATCTATTTTCTTTCTTTTACAGGTTGACATCCAGTTATGCCAGGACCATTTTTTAAAGATGCTTTCCTTCTTCCATTGTATAATTTTAGCTCCTTTGTTGAAAATCAGATGTTCATAGGTTTCTGGATTAATATCCGGGTCTTCGATTTGATTCCATTGGTCAACATCTCTGTTTCTATGCCAATACCAAGCTGTTTTCATTACTGTAGCTCTGTAATAGAGTTTGAAGTCAGGGATGGTAATGCCTCCGGAAGTACTTTTATTGTATAGGATTGTTTTGGCTATCCTGGGCTTTTTGTTTTTTCCATATAAAGTTGATTATTGTTCTCTCAAGGTCTGTGAAGAATTTTGTTGGGATTTTGATGGGGATTGCATTGAATCTATAGATTGCTTTTGGTAGACTTGCCATTTTTATTATGTTGATCCTCCCAATCCAAGAGCATGGAAGATCCTTCCATTTTCTGGTATCCTCTCCAATTTCATTCTTCAAAGACTTAAAGTTCTTGTCAATAGATCTTTCACTTCCTTGGTTAGAGTTACCCCCCAAGATACTTTATGCTATTTGTGGCTATCATAAAAGGTTGATGTTTCTCTGATTTCCCTCGCTGCTTCTTTGTTCTTTATGTATAGGAGGGCAACTGGTTTTCTGGAGTTGATCTTGTATCCTGCCACATTTCTAAAGGCGTTTATCACTGTAGGAGTTCTTTGGTAGAGTTTTTTGGGTTGCTTATGTACACTATCATATCATCTGCAAATAACAAAAGTTTGACTTCTTCCTTTCCAATTCGAATCCCCTTGATCTCCTTATGCTGTCTTATTGCTATTGCTAGAACTTCAAGCACTATATTGAAGAGGTATGGAGAGAGTGGACAGCCTTGTCTTGTTCCTGATTTTAGTGGAATGGCTTTGAGTTTCTCTTCATTTAATTTAATGTTAGCTGTTGGCTTGCTGTATATTGCTTTTATTATATTTAGGAATGTACCTTGCATACCTAACCTCTCCAAGACCTTTATCATAAAGGGGTGTTGAATTTTGTCAAATGCTCTTTTAGCATCTAATGAAATGATCATATGTTTTTATTTATATGATGGATTACATTGAAAGATTTTCGTATGTTGAACCAGCCCTGCCTCTCCGGGATGAAGCCTACTTGATCATAATGTATAATTTCTTGGATGTGGTCTTGGATTCGTTTTGTCAGTATTTTATTGAGAATTTTTGCATCAATGTTCATGAATGAGATTGGTCTGTAATTCTCTTTCTTGGTTAAGTCTTTGTATCGTTTTGGTATCAGGGTAACTGTAGCTTCATAAAAGGAGTTTGTCAATGACTCTTCTGTTCCTATTATGTGAACACATCAAGGAGTATAGGTATTAGCTCTTCTTGGAAGTTCTGATAGAATTCTGCATTGAAATCATCGGGTCTAAGGCTTTTTTGGTAAAGTGGTTTCTGATGACAGCTTCTAATTCCTCGTGACTTACAGGTCTATTTAAATTGTTCACCTGGTCTTGATTTAATTTTGGTATATCATACTATCTAAAAATGTCCATTTCTTTCACATTTTCCAATTTTGCGGCATACAGGCTTTTGTAGTAAGATCTAGTGAGTCTCTGAATTTCCTGTGTTATGTCCTCCTTTTCATTTTTGATCTTGTTAATTTGCGTGTTCTTTCTCTGCCTTTTGATTAGTTTGGATAGGGGTTTTGTCAATCTTGTTGAATTTCTTCAGGAACCAGCTTTTTGTTTCATTGATTCTTGTGGAGTTGTTTTCTGTGTTTCTATTTTATTGATTTCAGCCCTCGGTTTTATTATTTTCTCGTCTTCTACCCCTCCTGGGTGAATCTGCCTCTTTTTTTTCTAGAGCTTTCAGCTGCTTGCGTAAGTTTCTAATGTGTGGCTTTCTCTGTTTTCTTTATGTGTGCTATTAGTGCTATGAATTTCCCTCTTAGCACTGCTTTTCATAGTGTCCCATAGTTTGGTATGTTGTGTCTTATTTTCATTGATTCAAGAAAGACTTAATTCTTTCTTTATTTCTTCTTAACCCAGGGGTGGTTCAGTACTTAACTGCTTCAGTTTCCATGAGTTTGTAGGCTTCTGGGGGGGTAAAATTGTTGTTGAATTTACTTTTTCCATGGCAATCCGATAGTACACAGGTGGTTACTACAATTTCTTTGTATCTATGGATCTTTACATCTACATAATTTGTTGCCAATAAGTGATCAATTTTGAGAATTGTTCCGTGAGATGCTGAGAGAAGGTTTATTCTTTTGTGTTTGGGTGGAATGTTCTATAGATGTTCTGTTAAGTCCATTGGTTCATTACATCTGTAATTTCTCTTATTTCTCTGTTAAGTTTCTGTCTGGTTGACCCTGTCCATTGGTGAGAGAGGAGTGTTGAAATCTCCCACTATTAGAGTGTGGAGTTTGATGTATTCTTTGAGTTCTAGTAATATTTTTTTACATATGTGGGTGCTTTTATATTAGGAGCGTAGATATTCATGATTGAGACTTCCTATTGATAAATGGTTTCTGTTATGGGTGTCCATCTCCATCTCTTCTGATTGATTTTAGTTTGAAATCAATTTTGTTAGATATTAGTATAGCCACTTGCTTGTTTCTTTGGTCCATTTGATTGGAAAACCTTTTCCCAACCCTTTATCCTGAGATAGTGTCTGTCTTTGAGTTTGAGGTGTGTTTCTTGTAAACAGCAGAACGTTGGATCCTTCTTTTGTATCCATTCTCTTAACCTGTGCCTTTTTATAGGTGAACGGAGTCCATTGATATTAAGTGATATTAATGACCAGTGGTTGTTAACTCCAGTTATTTTTTCTGGTGGTAGTGTCTGTGTGTTTCCCTTCTTTGAGTTGTGCTGGTGGAAGGTTATCAGATGCCTGTGTTATTATGGGTGTTGTTGACTTCCTTGGTTTGTGATTTTTTTCCTTCTAGTATTTTCTGTAAGGCTGGATTTGTGGCTACATATTGTTTAAATCTGTTTTTTTCCTGGAATATCTTGTTTTCTCCATCAATGGTGAATGCAAGCTTTGCTGGGTATAGTAGTCTGGGCTTGCATCCATGGTCTCTTAGTGTCTGCAGTACATCTATCCAAGACCTTCTGGCTTTCATGGTTTCCATTGAGAAGTCAGGTGTAATTCTGATAGGTTTCCCTTTATATGTTATTTGACCCTTTTCCCTTGCAGTTGTTAATATTCATTCTTTATTCTGTATGTTTTGTGTTTTGATTATTATATAGCTAGGGGATGTTTTTTTTGATCCAGTCTATTTGGTGTTCTGTATGCTTCTTGTACCTTCATAGGAATGTCTTTCTTTAGGTTGGGAAAGTTTTCTTCTATAATTTTGTTGAACATATTTTCTGGCCCTTTGAGCTGTAATTCTTCTTCTTCTTCTTCTACCCCTATTGTTCTTAGATTTTGTCTTTTCATGGTGTCCCAGATTTCCTGGATGTTTTGTGTTAAGAATTTGTTGGATTTGTTTTGTTCTTTAATCAATGAGTTTATTTCCTCTATAGTAGCTTCAGTGTCTGAGATTCTTTCTTCTATCTCTTATATTCTGTTGGTAATACTTGTCTCTGTAGTTCCTGTTCATTTACCCAGATTTTACACATCCAGGCTTCTTTTGGTTTGTGTTTTCTTTATTACCTCCATTTCATTTTTCAAGTCTTGAACTGTTTCCGTTACCTGTTTGATTTCTTTTTCTTGGGTATCTTTGAGACATTTATTCATTTCCTCTACCTTTTTGTTTGTCATCTCCATTTCTTTATGGCAGTTTTTCATGTCCTGTTTAAGGTCCTCTATTATTTTCATGCTCTGTTTAAAATTGATTTTTTTTCTACTTCTTCTGGAGTAGGGTGTTCAATTCTTCTTGTTGCGTGATCCATGGATTCTGGTGATATCATGTTGCCTTTCAGGTTGTTGGAGGAATTCTTGCATTGGTGCCTGCCCATCTCTTCCTTCAAATACAGCCAGGAGAGTCTTCGCATCTTGGTCCAATCTTTGCTGTGACTGACTCTCTGGGTGGATCTCCTCAGTGCAGGAGCAGGAACTGTTCTTGGGCCAAGGACCAATCTGGATGGATCTCCTCAGCACAGGAACAGGGACTCCTGGTAGTCCAAGGATCCCCGCAGACAAAAGGGCGAACTTGGGGAGAGGGCAGGGTCATGTAGAACAATGAAGATCCTACAGCAGAAGCTGAAGATGCCCTGCACTCCCTTGCAGGGACCTTCCAGCCTGCCCAGCCAGCAGACACTCACCCCTCTGAGTGGATAGCCTTAGTACAGGAGCAGGAACTGTTCCTGTGCCAATGACCTTGCAGACGATAGGGCAGGCTTGGGTCATGTGCAACAAAGAAGCCCCTGCAGCAAGAGTTGAAAGGGCCCTGTGATCCCTTCTCAGACTATCTGCCCCAGGATGGCACACACTTACCCATCTGGATGGAAATCCTCAGCACAGAAAGAGGGACTCCTGGTAGTCCAAGGACCCCACAGACAAAAGCCAAACCAACTTTTCAAATCACTTATGAAGCAACAATCACTCTGTCTTGACTATATCACATTGGAGCTGTGAAAACTGTCAAGAGAGTGTTGAAACATCTTTAACACATTCTCATCTGGATAATGCTTCTCCAAAATTTCATTTTTAGAACCACTGCAGCTACGAGATTATGTAAGAAATCAGCAATGTTAAAACGGTAGAAATAGAGCTATTCGCTGATGGACCATTACAAAGTCTATTCACACCCCTCTCTGTTCATCTTGCATTTGTATTTGTGTCTGTGTGGCTTCAAGCTCATTGTGAACTCACAATCTATGACTACAGATGCTCATGCTTGATGATAAATATAGTTAAAATATGATGCATGGTACAGGTTCAGATGAAAGATAAAAGAGTCAAGACTTTAGGGAGTTGTGTAAAAAACATTTCAAATTCATTTACATCCCACATGAAATCACTAGAGAACTAGAAAATATTGGAGAAGGCAAGTGAGTGATTAAAACCAGAAAATCGACAGGAATGTTAAAGAAGTAGGGGATGGAAGGACGGGTCTTACAGAGCTAAGCATAAAATTACAACCCATCTTAACAATCAATTCCATTCTTGCCTTATGAACTACTGCATTCCTGAGAGTGCGGCTCACATTCTTGTACGAGATAAAGTTATTTTTTTCAAGTATTTTATTTTTTTCATATAAAGATCAGTTGATCCCTACCCCACATTTGTTATGAAATGCTAGTCTTCCATTATGTTGACACACACGATACATCTTCATCTTTCATCTGCTTCTATATTTCCACTATTGCTACTATTTGTAACATAAACATTAAAATATATAATTAAAAGTGAAAGACACTTGTATAGATTGTCTTTTATAAGTTAAAAAAGAAAGACAGGTTTTGGAGCTGCTAAAAATAGTTTTATATTATTAGTCCTACAGACTTGTGTTCCCATTGTGTCTATCCCATATTTATCATTCTTCTGGTTTCATTATAATTATCATCTTCTTCTTCCTCTTCTTCCTCCTCCTCCTTCTCCTCCTGGTTTTTCTTTTTCCTTGTCTGCCTTTTTTTCTTCTTCTTCCTCTTTCTCCTCTTCCTCCTCCTCCTATTCCTCTTCTTCCTCTTTTCCTTCTACTTCTGCCCCTCCTCCTCTTCTTTTTTTCCTTTTCTTCCTCCTGCCTCTTCCTCTCCTCCTCTTTCTTTTTCTGTCTCCCATTAGTATAGACTAGCTTCAAGCTTAACATCTTCCTGCCTCCCTGTGCTTATGTCTGGGGTTACAGAGATTGCAACTGTCTTAGTTCCTCTTCTATTTGTATGATAAGACATCAGAACTAAGAAAATTTAAAGAAGAACATGTTTATTTGAGGGTTTATGGTTGCAGACAGTATCTTTTATATTACTTTGAAGAGATGAAATTATAAAAGAAAACATTTAATTGGGGACTTGCTTACAGTTGCAGAAGGTGAGTCCATTATCTCTATGATGGAAGCCATGGAAGTAAGTATGCAGGCATTGGGACAGTAGCTGAGAGATTACATATGATCCACAAGTAAGAGGGAGAGAGAAAAACAGAGAGGGAGAGAGAGAGAGAGAGAGAGAGAGAGAGAGAGACATATAGACAGACAGAGACAGACAGAGACAGACAGAGACAGACAGACATACAGGCAGACATACAGACAGACAGACAGACATACAGACAGACAGACAGACAGACAGAGAATGTTAACTTGGAACAACATGGGCTTTTGAAACCTCAAAGCCTGCCCTCAGTGACACACCTCCTCCAACAAGGCTACTTCCCTAATATTTCTTAAGCAGTTCCACCAAATTCAGGCCAAGTATTCAAATACACAAGCCTATGGGGGGCCATTCAAATAGTCACTGTAGAGTTTATTCTACTTGTATTAGATCTATGTCTCTATGTATGTATGAATGTATGTGTATATATATATATACATATATGTGTGTATCTATATCTATGTATGCATGTATCTATCATCTATCAATCATTATCAATTGTCTAGCTATCATGTATCTATCTACTCATCATCTGTATCAGTTTTCTGTTTATGAAGTGATTGTTCTTTCTCACAGTATTATGCTTGTGAGACAGTTTTGCTGCAGGGAGTCAAGTTGACCATTAACATGAATTTCTAAAGTAACTTTGTAGCCCTCTTATTTTGATGGACATGTCAATTATTGTTATGACTGCTTAGAGTTTTTGTGAAGTACAATGAACATTTCTACTCATGTAACTTCTGGCATTTTATTTGTTTTTTAGAAAAAAGACCCAAGAGTAGAATTTGGTAAATGAGAAGGTTTTGGTGTGACTTTTCTTAGCTAATATTAAACTACTTTTCCAAATAATTGTGCATCTCTTTCTGCTTCAAGTTCATGATAGACCATTGTTCCTATTGTTTCACAGTCTCACTGAAATTTAAGTGTTCAGTTGTATTAAAATTTGCTGATCTGTATGTATTTGATGCTATCATATGTGGGATAAATTTTTCATTTTTTCATAAATGATAACAATCAAGTTTTTTTATACCTGTACCAGTCATTTGGGTATCTCCATTTCTTAGAAGATCTTATTTACTTCTGTTAATGTGTTTTATGTTCTTTATGTCTTGCTGGTATTTTTTTAACTCTTTGGTGCTAATATATGTCTGAAGGTTGTCTAATTTTGGTTGTAAACTTGATTGGCTTAGGAGATACTTAGCAAAATCAGGGTGCTTCTGGAAACAATTGGTGTATGGGACAGCAAGCTGAGGGAGGAAGAGTTTCTCTGAATGAAGGAAGCCTATTCACTAGCCTAGGGTCCAGATGCAACACCAATAACAAGGGAATAGATACTGTAAAATTAGGTTCATCAAAAACTTGAAAGACTCTAGAATTGCTCAAGGAGATTACTTCATTATGTTAACTGAGGTAAGGAGAGTCACCACTAAGGGTGGTACCCTTGGGTTGAGAATCTGTATTGTCCAGTAGGATGTGTTTACTCTCTCTTATTTTCTCACTGTGGATCTGATGTGACCAGATGCTATTAGTCCCATGCTTTAGTTTCATGCTGATACATCTGGCTCATCTCATTATCTCCTCACATATTCAAATGGCAGGATTCATAGTACTTTATCTCACTGATGGTAGAAATCCTTAAAATTCTGTATGTTTAATTTGGTTCAAAATGCATCACCACATCCTACAGCATACCAATGTCACCAATTCAAAATGTCATGTTAATAGATTCTTACCTCTGAAGTTATGATAGTCTGTATATAAAAAGACAGGATTTTTCTTTTCATTCTAGAAAGCCATAGCTTATTTTCTGTTGTGTGACATTTTCATCAACACAATAAAATGGAAGACACAATCTATCTGTGTAGTCAGGTGCATAGTTCAAGCCCTGGAGAGCCCTTTGACTGAGTGCTATCTCTAAAGATCATGGAACGTGTAAGAAAGAGATACTATCTTCCATTTCACAGACCAAGATTGGTTTTCTGAGAAGGGCCTCTTTTCTGTAACTTTCTAGAAATACATGCTTTGATTTAGAATTGGTATTTTCCCAGAAGACTAGATCTTTATTTTTCTTAAGGTCAATCATAATTATTAATAGTAATGGAAAAAATGGGCTTAGGTTGTTTATATTCTGTGTGTGTGTGTGTATTTGTTTGCAGAAGACCTGGTGTTGCTATTCTCAGCAATCACATGAGGGCTCAAGACCATCTGTAACTCCAGTTCCAGGGTTGTCCTGATGTGGGAGAGTCTTCTGTTTGTGTTGATTTCATTGGTTAATAAAGAAACTGCCTTGGCCCATTTGATTGGCCAGCCCTTAGGTGGGCAGAGTAGACAGAACAGAATGCTGGGAAGGGAAGTTAATAAATCACCATGCCTCTGCTCTCTGGGTCAGACGTGATGAAGCTCCGGCCCAAGATGGATGTACGCTAGAATCTTCCCAGTAAGGCACTACTTCGTGGTGCTACACAGATTATTAGATATGGGTTAATCAAGATGTGAGTAAGAGGCTGAAACTAATGGGCCAGGCAGTGTTTAAATGAATACAGTTTGTGTGTTGTTATTTCGGGGCATAAGCTAACCAGGCAACCGAGAACTGGGCAGGACGAAAAGCAGGCCTGCCTGCAGCTCCTCACTACAGGGTCCAATACACTTTGCTGACCTGTATGTCTGTGCACCACATTTGTATAAACAACTTGCACTAGACATCACAAGCATACACCCTGCTTGAGACAGGGCAGGGAACCCTGCCCTGTGGGATGTCCAAGGCCCTCCCCCCTATATTCAGGCCCAGGGAGCTGTGCATCCAAATAGACTAGGGTCCCAAAAAGCCAGAACATGCTGTAAAAACAAGTCCCAGTGCCTTTACCAATGGCTTCTCAGTCAGCCTCCATTGTCAGCCACAATCGGAGAGTCCGATTTGATCACAAGCTCATTCAGACCCTGTCCAGCTGGTCTTGGTGAACTCCCATTAGAACAGGCACACTGCCTCAGTTGGTGACCAACCCCTCGCGGTCCTGGACTTCTTTGCTCATCTTCTCCCTCCTTCTGCCTTTCAACTGGACCTTGGGAGCTCAGTCCATTCCTCTGATGAAGGTCTCTGTCTCTATCTCCATCCTTCACCAGACGAAGATTATATGGTGATATTCAAGATAATTATCAGCATGATAGTGGGGCAAGGACCGTTCAGGTACCCTCTCCTCTGCTGTCCAAGGACCTAGCTTAGGATATCCCCATGGACACCTGAGATCCCCTCTAGAGCCAAGTCTCTTACCAACCCTAAAATGGGTCCCTTAATGTAGGTATCTTCTTCCCTGCACCTATATCCGCCCTTCCTCCATCTCCACCCTCCCACTCCCCCAAGCTCTTGCCAGACCTTCCCTTCTCCCTTTCCTCTTCCCCTCTCCCCTTTCCCCTAACTTCACCTCCACCCTGCCCCCACTTCCATGCTCACAACTTTTTTTTTTTTGATTTTTTTTTTGAGACAGGGTTTCTTTGTGGCTTTGGAGCCTGTCCTGGAACTAGCTCTTGTAGACCAGGCTGGCCTCGAACTCAAAGAGATCCACCTGCCTCTGCCTCCCGAGTGCTGGGAATAAAGGCGTGTGCCACCACCGCCCAGCTCCATGCTCACAACTTTTGCTCTGCAATCTTGTTTGCTTTCAATTTCCATGAGGATCTATAAATGCTTTTCTTTGGGTTCACCTTGTTATTTGGCTTCTCTGGGTTTGTGAACTATATAGGCTTAATGGCCTTGGTTTATGGCCAGAGTCCACAAATGAGTGAGTACATACCATATTCATCTTTTTGGGTCTGGGTTATCTCACTCAGTAAAGTGTTTTTTATTTCCATCCATTTGCATGCAAAATTCAAGATGTCATTGTTTTTTACTGCTGAGTACACTCTAATGCATATATATTCCACACTTTCTTTATCCATTCTTCCATTGAGGGGCATCTAGGTTGTTTCCAGGTTCTGGCTATTACAAATAATGCTGCTATGAACATAGTTGAACAAATGTTTTTGTAGTATGATTGGGCATCTCTTGGGTAAATTCCCAAGAGTGGTATTGCTGGATCCTGGGGTAGGTTGATCTCGAAATTCCTGAGAAACTGCCACACTGATTTGCAAAGTGGTTGCAAAAGTTTGCATTCCCACCAGCAATGGATGAGTGTTCCCGTTACTCCACATCATCTAAAGCAAAGGCTATCATTGGTGTTTTTGATTTTAGCCATTCTGACAGGTGTAAGATTATATCTCAAAGTTGTTGTGATTTGCATTTACCTGATTTCTAAGGATGTTGAAAATGACCTTAAGTGTCTCTTGGCCATTTGCACTTCTTCTGTTGAGAATTCTCTGTTCAGTTCAGTGTCCCATTTTTTAATTGGGTTAATTAGCATTTTAAAGTCTAGTTTCTTGAGTTCTTTATATATTTTGGAGATCAGACCTTTGTCTGATGCGGGGTTGGTAAAGATCTTCCCCCATTCAGTAGGATGCCTTTTTGTCTTAATGACAGTGTCCTTTGCATTACAGAAGCTTCTCAGTTTTAGGAGGTCCCATTTATTCAATGTTGCCCTTATTGTCTGTGCTACAGGGGTTATATGTAGGAAGTGGTCTCCTGTGCCCAGGTGTTGCAGACTACTTCACACTTTCTCTTCTATCAGGTTCAATGTGTTCGAAATTTTTTGTTTTGTTTTGTTTTATTATTTATTTATTTTTAATTAAAAATTTCTACCTCCTCCCATTTCCCCCCCTCCCCCATCCCCCCTCCCCTCCCTCTCCAGTCCAAAGAGCAGTCAGGGTTCCCTGCCCTGAGAGAAGTCCAAGATCCCCACTCCATCCAGGTCTAGGAAGGTGAGCATCCAAACACACTAGGCTCCCACAAAGCCAGTACATGCAGTAGGATCAAAATCCAGTGTCATTGTGTTCCCAGATGTCCATGGAGATATCCCCAGCTAGATCCTTGGGCAGCTGAGGAGAGGGAGCCTGAAATGGTCCTATCCTATAGCCATACTGATGAATATCTTGCATATCACCATAGAACCTTCATCTGGCGATAGATGAAGCTAGAGACAGAGACCCACATTGGAGCACTGGACTGAGCTCCTAAGGTCCAAATGAGGACTAGAAGGAGGGAGAACATGAGCAAAAAGTCAGGACGGCAAGGGGTGCTCCCACCCACTGAGATGGTGGGGCTAATCTAATGGGAGCTCACCAAGGCCAGCTGGACTGGGACTGATGGAGCATGTGATCAAACCAGTCTCTCTGAATGTGGATGACAAGGAGGGCTGACTGAGAAGCCAATGTGATCAGATTTATATTGAGGTTTTTAATCCATTTAGACTTGAGTTTTGTGCATGGTGATAGATATGGATCTATTTTAATTCTTCTACAGGTTGACATCTAGTTATGCCAGCACCATTTGTTGAAGATGTTTTCTTTCTTCCATTGTATACTTTTAGCTCCTTTGTTGAAAATCAGGTGTTCATAAGTTTGTGGGTTAATATCCGGGTCTTTGATTCAATTCCATTGGACAACTTCTCTGTTCTTATGCCAGTACCAAGCTGTTTTCATTACTGTAGCTCTGTAATAGAGTTTGAAGTCAGCAATGGTAATGCCTCCAGAAGTTCCTTTATTGTATAGGATTGTTTTGGCTATCCTGTTTTTGTTGTTTTTCCATATAAAGTTGATTATTGTTCTCTCAAGGTCTGTGAAGAATTTTGTTGGGATTTTAATGGTGATTGCATTGAATTTATAGATTGCCTTTGGTAGAATTGCCATTTTTATTATGTTGATCTTACCCATCCAAGAGCATGGGAGATCCTTCCATTTTCTGGTATCCTCTCCAATTTCATTCTTCAAAGACTTAAAGTTCTTGTCAAATAGATCTTTCACTTCCTTGGTTAGAGTTACCCAAAGATAATTTATGCTATTTGTGGCTATCATAAAAGGTGAAGTTTCTCTGCATTCCCTCTCTGCTTCTCTATCCTTTGTGTATAAGAGGGCTATTGATTTTTTTGAGTTGACCTTATAACCTGCTACATCACTGAAGGTATTTATCAGCTGTAGGAGTTCTTTGGTAGAGGTTTGGGGGTCACTAATGTACACTACCTAACATCTGCAAATAACGAAAGTTTGACTTCTTCCTTTCCGATTCGAATCCAATTTCCTTATGTTCTCTTATTGCTATTGTTAGAACTTCAAGAACTATGTTGAAGAGATATGGTGACAGGGGAAAGCCTTGTCTTTTTCCTGATTTTAGTGGAATGGCTTTGAGTTTCTCTCCATTTAATTTAATGTTAGCTGTTGGCTTGCTGTATATTGCTTTTATTATATTTAAGTATGATCCTTGTATCCCTAACCTCTCCAAAACCTTCATCATAAAGGGGTGTTGAATTTTGTCAAATGATTTTCCATCATCTAATGAATGATAATATGGTTTTTTCTTTCATTTTATTTATATGATGGATTACGTTGATAGATTTTCGTATGTTGAACCAGCCCTGCCTCTCTGGGATAAAGCCTACTTGATCGTAATGGATAATTTTTTTGATGTGTTCTTGGATTCTGTTTGCCAGAATTTTATTGAGAATTTTTGCATTGGTGTTCATGAGTGAGATTGGTCTGTAATTCTCTTTCTTGGTTGGGTCTTTGTGTGGTTTTGGAATCAGGGTGACTGTAGCTTCATAAAAAGTGTTTGGTAATGACTCTTTTGTTTCTATTATGTGAAACACATTAAGGAGTATAGGTATCAGCTTTTCTTGGAAGTTCTGATAAAATTCTGCATTGAAATCATCTGGTCCTGGGCTTTTTTTTTTTTTTTTTTTTTTTTTGACAGCTTCTATTTCCTCACGACTTATAGGTCATTTCTTTCTTTATCCAGTGTCTCATTATGAAGCCCAGGCTGGTCTGGAACTTGTTATGTAAAACAAGCTAACATGGAACTCCTAGAGATCTGTGTATCGAATCCTTTAACTGACATTGGGTTTCAAGGTGAGAGCCAAATCTATCTTCCTTTAGAATCAGAAGCAAAGCTACCCATTCTCATCACCTGTTTTCACACTAGACTGAAAGTCACAGCTCTTTGTGAAGAAAGAGAAGCCCTGGCCTCATATACAAACAAAGCAAAAGGTATATACAGACTGGAAAATAATGAACCAAAAAAAAATTCTGTCTTTAATCACTAGATTGTCAGAAGAAAGGGAATATTAACTTATTTATTCTTTTATTCGATCAATATTTAGAAAGTAGCTTTTTGTAGCAGATGACATGACTGTCCAGGTAGATCGCCTGTAAAACTAGCATAAAAAATTCCCAAAAGTTGAAAGGAGGACTCTAAATGTACAGGGTTGAAGGTTAACGTTAAGAAGTTAATTGTTTCCTGTACATTAACAATGAGTAATTAAAATTTAACATTTAGAAGTGCAATTTACAGTAGCACCAAAACATTAAAAAATTTAAATATAATTATATAGGATCTATATGTGGATAACTACAATGTTCAAAAGATATCAAATTGTTAAATAAATGCAGAAATATTCTATATTTGAGAATGGATAGATTCAGTTTTGTTAAGATGTCAAATTTCTTCAATTTTATCTGTTATACAATCTCAAATAAACCCATTAAAATCATTTTGAAGTTGGACTGTAAAAATATGATTTTAAATATAAAAAATAGCCAGAATAATCTCCACAATTTTGATGAAGAATGAGTTTGGAGAATTCGTAAATAACAATTTTGAGGTCCTAATCTAAAATATTCAAATAAGCATGATTCTACAGAACAAATGGATGCATGAGTCATTGTGCATACCTGTCATTGAATGGTATAGGCAAGAGAATCAGATCTTGTTCAAGGTAAACCTTGCTTATATATACATAGTTTGAAGATAATTTGTTTTCCATGAGATCATGTTTCAAGTAACAAAGCAAAAACCAAAAAGGATAAACAGATGCATAAATAAAAAGAACAGAATATGCATTCACCTATAAAACCACATCAATACAACTCATTCTTTTTTGTTTGTTTATTTTTTCTTTTCTTTCTTTTTTTAAAGATTTTTTTTTATTATATATACAATATTCTGTCTGCATGTATGCCTGCAGGCCTGAAGAGGGTGCCAGATCTCATCATAGATGATTGTGAGCCACCATGTGGTTGCCGGGAATTGAACTCAGGACCTCTGGAAGAACAGTCAGTGCTCTTAACCTCCAAGCCATCTCTCCAATCCCTTTTTTTCTTCTAGTAAAACACAAGACCTCTCAATAGCTAACAGGACATGATACACTTCCTCCTGTGCCTGCACACACAAACACACACACACAGACATCTGTGTGATAAGTAGTGTTAGAAAAATTAGATCTCAATGTATAAAAACTTAAAGAACTTTTAAATTTCTTCACTTTAATCAAAAATTAATTTTTAAACAAAGAACTAAATATAAAAACAAAGAATTGTAAAACTCTCAGATGCAAATGCAGTTGATGATTTTTATGAACTCGATTTGGTAAAAAAAAATTATAAAATTTTACATGCAATGCCTAAAGTTCAATTCATGAATAAGAAAAAACTGCTGTACGGGACAGTTTAAAGATATTGAAAACACATTCTGCAAACTGGAAGTACAAATTTTCAAAACACAGAAGATGTGTGTTCAGATATTCGAAGAACTCTGAATACTGCATGAAAGGGAAAGACAGAGCCCAAGTAAGATCTGAGCCTATAGTCCAAATAGATACACCGAAGATGTATAGGATGACATTTAGCGCATAAACATGTCCAGCATCATCTTTCGGTGGGGAAATGTAAATAAAATCAGCCCTGAGATGTCATTAGATGCCTAACAGAATGCTGACATTAAAGTTCTCGGAATCCAGTGATGCTGTACTGGGACTCATCATTCACACTGGCAGTAGAGAAAGGAAGAGCCGCTCGGAAAGATGGTTAACAGTTTTGTATAAAGATAGACAGTCAGGAGTGTGATTCTGGAATCACCCTTCTCATTTTAAAAGCTGAGTCTTATGAAAGTCGTAGCGTGAATGTTTATAGAAGTTCTTTTTGTAATTTCCTCCAACAGGACAGGTAGAGGAACTTTGCGGTAAACACACCTGACAAATGCTATTTGGTTAATAGATATAGCAATAGTTATAGTGATGATTGGCTCCCTCTAGAGGATATGATGAGAATGACAATATACCATTTTGGTCTTCAGCCAAAAGTATATAATCTAAGTGCAATCAAGAGAAAAATTCTGACTATTTCAAATTGGGAACGTTCTATAAAATACGCTGTCAGAATTTTTCAAAACTTTCAAAAATAGTCAAATGAGGAAGGATCCAAGAATATCCCAAAGAGAAACGAGGAATAAACGCACTGTGTGTGTGGAGGGGAAGTCTTCAAATGCAGGGAACAGGTGAAATCCAAACAAGAGATTAATTAGGATAATTATCCCAATTGAGTCATTATTTCTGAAAAATTTATCATAAAAATGTCATGTCTTTTTTTCCTTTCTATTTTCTCCACAAGGAAAGAAAATAAAATAATAAAAGAAAAACTGAGTATTGGCTACACGAGAGCTTTTAACAATGTTCTGCAACTCTGAAATTCATGATAAAAGAAAATTTGTGGTTTAAAGCATAAATTCCCTTTTACTTCTCTGACCATATCCTTTGTGGTTTTACAGTGATAGGCTGTGTTTCAGTGCTACAACTTTAAATGCATTTTTTTTTGGCTAGATGATATCTCTGTTTCCTTCAAAAATGAATTATTCAATTTATAGGATGGTTGGAGAGATGAGGCATGGTGAAAGAGCAACTGTAAAGAAGCCTAGAAAACATTCCTATCACTGCCAACACAAGTGGACATACAAAGGTAGGAATCTAAAATCTTATACTTGACAAGTGGTTAGATGTCTAGAAAGTTAGTGGAGAATTTTAGCTCTACATTCAATGTTAATAATTAGTAGTTAAACCAGGTTAGTCTTAAGGATATTGTTACCTATTTTGTAATGGTCTATTTACATCTATTTACCTACCTACTAGAGTGTGTACTTATCTATTTTTGTAACTGTGTAGCAGCCTAATTCTTGGCACATAAAATATATTTATAAATATACTTAGGGTGAGTATAATAAGTTAGATTTTTCCTGAGGTGAAGATTAAGGGAGTCTTATATTTACTAAAGTAAAATGTACAATTATAATGATTAACACCTGAGTTTTGTTTAATGAATCAATATAAAGGTATTTTATTTTGAGAAGATGATTAAAATTAGTTTTACTCATGAACATCCTCAGATAATTGTTTTTGTTTTGTTTTACATTCACTGAATTATTCTTGCATTATTGTGCGTTCCTTCCTGAGACTCAATTTTTTCTTATGATACTGTCTAAGTCTGTCATTGTGCTTATGAAAGATAAACAACTTTACTTTGTGATGTGTGATTTTAGAATGGAATTGCCAACACAAGAAGATTATTTAATAATGGTAAACAAAGAATATTGATCTCTTAGGTACAATAAGTCCAATTTTTCAAGATAATTAAGTCTATATTCATCTCAGGTAATCTTGGGTGGGGACTTCTTTATTGTTGCTTGTTTGGTTGAGACAGTCTTACTCTGTTATCCTAGGCTAGCCATGAACACATGGCAATGGTCAATGCTCCTGCCTGAACCTCCTGGATGCGGGATTTACAAACATGAGTCGCCATACGCACTTGCCTCACAATTTAACAGATTATAGGTTCATTTCCTGTCTTAAGACAGTGTGTACTCTCAGGATTTCCTATTGTTGGGATGCATGTACAAGTATATTTGTATATTTTAAATGTTTTGTTGCTACAGAAAAATATTTCATCATTACAGATTACCCCGAGTGTCCAAGATGGCATCGGACACCTCTGAGACTGGCCAGCCTGGCACTGGTTTTCTTGGTGGCCACCGTGATAGGACTAGCCACCCACAGTGAGTACCCTCAAAGCTACCTACCCAGATGTGGAGACCAGAGTATTTCCTGAGGTGCTTCCCTGACTCTCTCCAAAGTTATAGAATCACTTTGCATTTTACCCTGTGCTGTTTTTTTTTTATCATGATTTTACTTCTGTTGACATGAAATGATCCCACTGTGATCACTATTCTTATGTCTTATATCTATCCTTCCTTAATTTTAACTAATTGGTAAGTATGTGAATTTGGTCGTGATTCTTCTAGGAGATGAAGTTGTAGATTTTAGTGAAAGAACTTAAGTTTTATGGAAGTCGGCTTTATCCTTTAAGTATATTACAAAATTGGATGTTTTGAAACTTGCAACAAAACTTATCAGCTACTTGAAAAGTTAGGTCCAAATCAAATTCAAGGTCTATTGCTAAAGTCAACAGCACACAAATAAAAATATACAATTGCATTTGTTATTGCTTCCATTTGCAGATACCACTTGTCAGGAATTGTAATAAATAACTGATTTATAATATGTTTAGGTCTCAAGAGAAACCTAAGAGTTTGTGAAGTGCTTACCATGAAGATTCTGAGTGGTGTAATGTTCCTATGACTAGGTGAAGCTCACATACAATTCCAATCCATCACATTAGAACATTTTAATAAATATAAGGAGGATTAAACTTTCTTAATCTTTAATACAGGTAGGGAATTTTTATCTATTTTAATTTGAGTTAGAAAATATTTTGTGTCTTTATATGAATCTTGGCAGGAAGAAACCTCATCTCCAAATTCACATGTCCTCTGCAAAATTAAAAGGTAGAGATATTATTGATCGGACGCCTTCTTGAGAAGTAATTTGTGTATTCAATAGCAATTTTATTAAAATAAAGGGATGCAGGCTTGTATGTGTAGAAATATAATTAGCATTGTATTTTTTTAACTTCTCAGTAAGTCATCTGAGTGTATATTCCTTAAGTGAGAAGTATAATGAGGGGATACTTGGTAATAATGAAACCAGACATTGTGGCTGTGTGGACAGCTTTCCTGGGAAACAACAGGACAGAATAAACTCCACAGGTAAGTGATTTGTGTCACTGCATTTTTTTTTTTTTCGAGACAGGGTTTCCCTGTAGTTTCTAGAGCCTGTCCTGGAACTAGCTCTTGTAGACCAGGCTGGCCTCGAACTCAGAGATCCGCCTGCCTCTGCCTCCCGAGTGCTGGGATTAAAGGCGTGCGCCACCACTGCCCGGCGTGTCACTGCATTTTTAAGAAGGAAAATATTTACCTCTATCCTTTCAGCTTCTGTTTTGGGAGCCAAGCAAATTAAGCTGACAAAATACAAAATTACAAAAGAAAAAGTTGTTAGAATTCACACGGGGGCTCAGAGGAGCTTCCTCGTGTGTGTGTGTGTGTGTGTGTGTGTGTGTGTGTGTGTGTGTGTGTGTGTGTATGCATGTATGTGTGCGTGTGTGTGGACACGTGCGAAGATGTACTTGCGAAGGTGCAAAGTCAGCCTGTGGAAATTGTTGTTCGTTTGTTTTGCTCTGTTTTCTTCTTTCAGATTGGAAGGCTTAGTGGCAGACACTTTTACCCACTGAAACATGTTTCTGGCCCCCAAAAGCCCTTTATGACAGTTATAGATTTCTTCAGCACTCAAGAGGCTGAGGCAGGAGGATCACCAAATGACTTATGCCAGTCTGAGGGACCCAGGGAGATCTTGCCTCAAAAAAAAAAAAAAAACAAGACAAACACATTTCTATACTTTCATTGTGTACCCGAGACTTTCATCAAGGTGTGGCTCAAGAACGGGAGTTCAGCCATCACTGAAAATAACAAAGCTGTGAGGAAGAAGCAGGCTTTCTTTGCCTGTGGCAGTGCCACTAGAATGCCCTGGATTTGTGTTTGTGTGAAAAGCAGCATCCATTAAGATGTAATAGAATCTGGTTCTAGTTTTTTTATTTGTTCCCCTGACATTACTGAAACAATACAAATATTGAAAGCATGCCCCACTATGGAAAAGCAGCATCAGCCTAGGACTCTGTCCTGGTCTGACCCACAACCGTGGAGCTGTGTCTTCCATACTCAGACCATGTAACTCATTGGCTTCTGCATTAACCTAGTAATACCTCGCTTGTCTGTGTATTTAGCTGGAAACTTTCCCGCTATGATGTCCTAAATAAAGTTGTATATTAACATGAAAAAAATCAGATATTAGATAAAAAAAAAACCTGAATAATCAGAGAAGCCAAGGAGAAGCCACCAGTGCCTTCCTATCTCTTCCATTCCTTCCTCCAAAAGGACTGAGATCCTCTCTCTGTCCTGCCTTATCACTTCCTCTCTCTCTCTGTCTACAGTCCTGCAAACCTCTATGGTTAACTAGTGGCTAGCTCCAGCCTGTGACTCCAAGCAAGCTTTATTTGTCAGAACACAAAATATCACACAACACCGCACTTTTCATCTGGAGTCCATTTGTTTCCTTCTAACACCCTTCGATCATTGTTTCAAAACCTCAAAGATTGATTTTCTATTGTAAAGAGATTAACTATATATATATATATATATATATATATATATATATATATTCTACTTTTAAAATTTGAATTTGTTCTTCTTGGCTGGTCACATGGCTCAGCAGGCAAGGTACCAATCACCTAGCCTGACAGCCTGAGTTCTGTACCTGGGATCCACGTGGTGAAAGAGAGAATGAGTTCTCCTTATGTGGGCTGTGGAGTATGTATGCATTCAAGTACACACACACACACACACACACACACACACACACACACTAAAATGTAAGTAAAGATTTCTTTAGGTGAATTCACACTTCATCCTCTGGCCACTGTTTTAGAACGCCTGGGTTTAAGACAGAGAGCATGAGTTGTGGAGAATTTACCCTTGTCCTGCTAATCTCTTTGGCAGTCTGCTCAGATGTGCTGCTGTCGCTTTAATTTTTCACTCCACCCACCAGTTGTACGACCCGAGTTAGCCATCTAAACTTCAGTTTCTCTTTACTTTATTAAGTTTAACTTTACTGTTTTTATTTACACAATGAAAAATATGAAGTTAATAACTTTAAACCTGTCTAAGTTTTTTTTGGTAAGGAAAATATTTCATACATTCATACACTTTCAGAATTGGGGAAAAGACTTCATATGTAGTAGTTATTCAATAAATATAACTATGATATGATAGCATTTACCTCTTCTAAGGACTGATCTTTAATGGAAAGTAAGAAGGGATTTTTTTTTTCACTAAAAATGAGGCAAGGTTGTTATTAAAAAAAAAAACCAAAACCAGAAAACTCTTCATTATTATTTTATGTGTATGAGTCTTATGCCTGTATGTGCACCATGTGTGTACAGTGTCTACAGAAGCCAGAAAAATGCATCAGATCTCCCGAACTGGAGTTACAGCTACCACATGGGTAATGGATACTACATTCGGGTTCTCTGGAAAAGCAACAAGTGCTCTTACCACTGAGACATTTCTGCAGACCCATTGGTTTTTCCTTTTAAAGTTAAAAACAATGCAACAGTTGTTTCTGGTCTTAAAACTTTTTTTTCATTCCTATTTCTTCCCATATTTTTTTTTTCTTCCAGCAAAGTCGTGCCCTGATGACTGGTTCCAGAAACAAGGGAAATGTTACAAATTTTACATGAACTTTAAGTCATGGACTGATAGTAAAATATCCTGTGCAGTCAATAAATCACGTCTCTTAGTGATCCAAGACAAGGCGGAATTGGTAAGAGTCAATCTCCTGGAACTTAGTCATCGGTAGACCAGGTGTGGGTGCATTTTATGATAGCATGATTATTTTACTGTTAATTATTGTCATTTGTTGAATGCCAATCATGTGTTATGCACTATGCAATGCATTTTACACTATCGTCTTAATTCGCTCTAAGATAAAATTTGTGAGACAGAATGTTCCCTATAGACACAGGAGATATTACACTGCTTCCCTATGGGGCATAAATTGACTATGTTACTCTACAGATAAGTGGCACAGTAAGCTTTTTAGGATAATTTACTATCAATATTGAGATCCTGCATGGAGGAAAAGAGGAGTTCAAAAAACCCATCAAAACATTCCCAATTTAGCCAGCTGTAGGAGTACTCACCGGCAATCCCAGAATTTGGGAGACTGAGGTAAAAAAAAAAAATGAGATAGGTGAGTTTGAGCCTAGTCTAGACTATATAGTAAGACCCTGTCTCAAAAAGTTAGACTCAAGCAAATTAAATGTAAAACATTGCCAATTCCTGGCAGTATGTCTAGAATCTCGGTAGTGTTTTAGTTAGAAGAGATGGTTAGTTTTGATACCTGTCTCTTCACTGGTATAAAGACTGAACTTCTGTCATCTTTGGGCAGTCTCATTCTTCTTCCTTTGGTCTCCTCTGTGCCCTTTTGTAGACTGCTATTTGTAGTCACCACACAGAATGTACATGAGAGTCATACAGCTGGAAACTTATGGTTTATTTTCCTAAATATTCACAAGACTTCTTATAACTTTCCTGGCTGAAAATATGAGCATCAGAATTCTTTTATGTTTGGGCATAAGAAGTCAGAAGCGTCTCACTTCGTAGTTGACATCCAGATGATTCCCTTTGTGTGTCTCTTTTCTCAGGATTTTATCCAGAGTAAAATACATGATGGAGTTTACTTTTGGATTGGATTGAATGTTCCAGACACACAGAAAACATGGACCTGGCTGGAAGGCAAACCGCTACGCCCACAACTGTGAGTGTTTGGTGTTTGTGGGGACATGTGAGACCTCCATAGATCACCCCAAATGGTAGCACTCAGGAGCTTCAAATGGTCAGGTGATTGCAGAATGGAAAAGTTTGATAGCTGTTAGTATATGAAGATTTATAAAATTTGTCTTAGAGAACCAGAGGCTTCTAAAATAGTGTATGGTCCTATTTAGAAATCCATTTAACTTAATAATACAGAAGTTAGAAATAGAATAATCAACGTATTCTAGCTTGCATTCGCTTGCAGTGATAAACATTATGACCAGCAACAACTTGAAGAATAAATGGTTTATTTGATTTACACTTCTCGACCAAATCCCTCATTGAGAGAAGCCAAGTGAGAAGGAGTTCAATCAAGCAGGGCAGGAGTTTGAAGGAAGGAACTAAAGCAGAGGTCATGGAGCAATTTCGCTTGCTGGCTTGCTCTCCATGGCTTACTCAGTTACCTCTCTTATACATCCCAGGACCACTTGCCCAGGGGTAGCACCACTTACAGTGGGCTAGGCTCTCCTCCATCAATTAACAATCAAGAAAATGATTCATGAACAGGCTATGGGCCATTCTGATGGAGGCAACTCTTCATTTGAGGGTCCTTCTTAACAGATGTGCCGAGTTGATAGCCAAGATTACATACCGTAGTCATGAAATTGTCTTGTCACTTGTTTACCTAAGATAGAAAAGATTGGTCTGAACACCATGGGACAAAGGCGTAGGGCAAGCTTCTTCACTTAACTCTTCTTTAAGCCCTGTCTGGAGCTGGTATTTCTATCTTTGTCATGTTCACAATATACCAAAAAGCAGGCTTATTTTTCAGTTATTATTATTATTATAATCAAGGACTTTTGCAAAGCAATGAAGGAAGGTGTTTTAAATGTATGACATTTGGGATTTGGGTCTGGAAGAAAAGGTTAATAATTTGATTTACTTTTTATTTGTAAAATATATACTTATTTATAATTGTGTGTGTGTGTGTGTGTGTGTGTGTGTGTGTGTGTGTGTGTGTGTGTGTGTGTGTGTGTTGTATGCATGCATGCCACAGTGGCCATGTGAAAAGACAACCATTAGGAGTTGTTTCTCCTATGTTGAGGTAAGGTCTTTCTTAATACTTCTATTGTGCCTCTCAGCACTCCAGGCCGTCTGGCTCAGGTTTTTTCAAAATCCGTTTCTTGTCTGAACATTGCAATATCTAAAGTCTCTACCTTGGATCAGAAGGAAAACACAAAACACTGATAGACTGTGGCAGAGAGTGGGCATCTGGGGTGGATCCCAGTCCTTTTGGGAGTCATTAATGTGTGGGCTTTTCCTCTGCAGATTTCAAGTCACAAGCCAGGCTGAAGACAATGCCTGTGCCCTGATAACAAAGAAGGGTGTTTTCTCAGAAAGGTGTTTCATTCACAATTACTGGATTTGTCAAGATTCATCTAGAGAGGACATCATTTGAGTGACCATAGCTATTTATCTTACTAGAAAAGAATCAGCTACTATGAAGATTTGTATTTTTTCCTCCAGACAAGTGAAACAAGGTCTCACTATGTAACCTTGGCTGTTCTGGAACTAATGTATACTAGGCTGGCCTCAGATTCACAGACACCCTACTGTCTCTATCTCTTGAGTGTATGATGATTCTAATAACGTGTAAATATATGTCTTCAAATGTGAACGTCCAATCAGTCTCAGCTGATCCTTGTGGTCACCCCTTGTCCCTGACACAATATCTCATCATCACTCTTGACAGTGGTTACTTTGGAGAACACCTTTCTCCAACCCACATCCTGTGAAAGATCTCATTTTATTTTAGGAATAAAGGTGACCAGTAGATGATTTCTGAAACTTTTTACCACTTCATATACACAACCGGATGCTTCTTATTCTTCCTGTGTTTACTGTGAATAAAGTTGTCTCTCTTTTTTTCTGATTAAATCAAATCTCCTAGTCTGTAATTTGAATTTCAGCCTTTTAAATTTTTCCAAGGAGACCTCTTCTTTTTTTCCTTCTATCTCCTTTCTCACACCCTTTCTATTGTGACCAAATCTACGGGGGCTACAAGAAAGCGTTCCTGTAACCCAAGTGCCTTCTGGTTTCTGTTCAGGCTCTCCCACCTTTTGAAAGAAACACTTCCTGTAAAAATACCAAGGCATGTGACTTCCACGTCCCGCCTCTTATTTCAAGTTTCCTTAAAATCTGATTTCTGCTTTACCTGTTTCAGTAAAATATTTTTCATCATGTCACCAGCAGCTGACTTGTAAGATACACAATGAAGGCTCTCTAGATTTTTGGAGCTCTCAGCAGCTCTGCTTAATATTAACCAACCCTTCCATCTTGAAATATTAGCCTGGTATCTATGGCATATTTCTCTCTGTCACTGCATCATTTCCTGTGTGGGTTTTCTTCTCTGCTCTCTCAAATATGGAGTTTCTGCAGAGTTTTGCCTAGGTCTGCTAATACACACAACTGATGATTGAACTCATCCCATTCATAATGTCATCAACTTACTATCTTCATACCCTCATTTCCAAACTGGACCTTATTAAATGATTGTCAATTGGACATCTGTGTGTGGGTATCTCAGGGACTTTCGGTCTTCCCTGTTACTAGAGTCCAGCACATTTCAGAAGTTCACCTGTATTAGTTAACTGAGACCCTGAAGTACGCCATGACTTTGCCCTCCTCTCTCCCTCAGTCTTCTCAGCTTCACTTGAGTCTTGCAAATTGGATTACTTTTGATTTGTCTTTATTATCTTTGTACCCAGTTGATTGTTCTGGGTTGCAAGGAGAGTCTTTTAAGTTCAATTATATTTTGTTTGCCAAATCCACTCTCAGTATTGGGATGGCTGAGACATAATATGACATCCATCCTCCTCAATACTGGAATGTTGCTGAGATACACTGTGACAATCCACCTTCAATATTGGGATGGTGCTGAGACATACCATGACATCCTCTCCCAGTATTGATGATTCTGAGACATACCGTGATATCTACTCTCAGTACAGCTTCTCTAAATTTCACATCAGACTATGCTGCCTGCTGTTTAATGCCTAGGGGCTTTCTGTTTTTTCCAGTCCCTTGATTTTGTGACTTCACCTCATTGTCCCCTACTTCCAAGCCTGTACTTATTATGATGGAGTCACACTAAGCTTTATTCACTCCTAACTCCTTACAGAATCTCTGACCCTTAACCTGATCACATTTGTTTGTCTCAGTTTAACATCCTTCCTGTTTGTCTGTTTAACTGTATTTATTCTTTTAGTTCTGAGAAATGAACCCAGTGATGTGTGCACTTTAGGCAAACATTCTACCACTGAGCCACACACTCAGGCCACACTTAACTCTATTGTTCAGGCTATCACATACCATTTGTCAAGGGATGCTGCTTTGACCAGATTCCACTCCAGAATAAATTGTGTGGATTTGATACATATTTTTAAGTTTCCTGTAGCAACTTTATCGTCACACCCTAAATATTTTGTATCTTACTTGTTTAATTACAGTATTTCTGAAACTACCAAACCCAGTGTCATCAGTACTGCTCATCATTGTGAGGGACCAGGCATTTGGCATGCAAATGGTGAATAAGGAAACCATTTGCAGCATGTTATACTGTTTCCTTAGCTTTCACTGGCTATGCACACATTTGTCTGGTTTCAGCAATTCTGACTTACAAATAAGGAAACAAGCTGTAAGTGGGGGCACAGTGAAACCACTGAATATTGAATGGCACTGCTCCATGGGCACTTTAAAGAATAGGTTTATTGTCAATATGGAAGAGAAATTATGCAGAAACATGCGGGGAAGTCCAAAGCAGCTGTCTCTACTAGCCTGAATATATTTTAGGCCACGAGGGACTCCTTTGCAGACTGTTTAGGTCATGTCAAGCTGCGTGATAAGATAAGAACATCCCAATTTCTGGTGTTTCATATTTGGTGTTCACAACTGTTGCCTTAATTATTCAATCTTTTATTTGTTTATCTTTTAAGATTACATATGAATAAAGATATTATAACATTTTATAAACTTAGAATTTCATAGCCTTACAAATTTAAATATTTTTTTAAAAAATTTTCTTTAAAAAAAATCTGTTTTTTTAAAGATTAAATTGTAAAACTCCAAAATTTTCCTCTTAAAGAAGTTTAAAATCTCTCAACTGTGTGCTCCTGCAATTTAATAAAGAAAAGTACATTTTTTACTTCAAGAGGGAAGATGCAGGGCACAACTATAATCTGCACAAGGCAAAATCAAGCTCCAGCAGCGCAAACAAGAATGTTCAATATCTGGGTTTCATTCATAATCCTCTGTGCTCTTTCAGGGGCTCAGGTCACCTCTGTGGCCTGACCATCGACAACATACACAGCCTGTCTTCAAGGACCCAAATGGTTTCTTTTCATCAGATCTAGGGTTTCTGGTGGCTATCACATGGCACATGTATCTCGGGTCCCCATTAAAACTAGGTTATCTTTAGGAATTCTAGCCCTGCCACACAGTGCCAAGTCTCAGGAGCTCTCCATGATTCCTTCATATCTTAAACCATTAACACCTGAGTGACTCTTACATTATAAGGTTTGATGCCTTATTAAACAAGCATTATTTTTAAATCCTACCTTCACGAACCTTGTTTTCAAGACAGGAATTATCATACAAAAAAACATCATAACCCAAAATATGTTGCCACCTTGGTTGACCCACATCATGTGACCATTTTTAATCAAGATGGTGATGAAATCGCATGACATTCATCTTCTCCAACCCTAGCAAAGATGTTTGCCAGACATGTGGCTGCCTAAAGATGGTGCTGAAATCACATGTAGCTTATGTCCCCAAATGACATCATGCCACGTGGTTCCTTTAAGATTACCTAAGCATAGACTTTTTTTTTAAAACTATTAACTTTTTTGTTATACATATTAAAGATTTTTAAGCATTCTTAGTAAACTTACAATTCTATAGATAAGGTTTATATCTTAGTAAATATCTTAGACAATTAAGTAGAACCAATAATCTTTTTTAGTTATTCTGCTTTGCTCTCTTCTCCATGTCACAGCATCAGGTGGATCCTCTGACCCTAGACATAGAGACTTTTAAAGCACGCCTGGTCTGAAAAGGAAGAACCATAACACAATTCCAGAGCCAGATTTTTGCTGTGGAATAATCCTTTTGTACACCATGAACATGTATTACTCTTATTGGTTTAATAAAGAGTCAAGTGGCCAATAGCTAGTAAGAAAGAAGTTAGGTGGGAGATCCAGACTGAGAGGACACTAGGAAGAAGAAGAGAAGAGTCACAAGCAGCCACCAGCCAGATGCAGAGGAAACAGAAGAACATGCTGTGCTGAAAAAAGGTACTGCCACGTGCTAGAGCATAGATAAGGAATATGGGTTAATTTAAGTTGTAAGAGCTAATTAGTAATAAACCTAAGCTATTAGTCCAAAATTTATAATTAATACGTCTCTGTGTGGTTATTTGGGAGCTGGTTAGTAAGACAGAAAAACTTTACCTATGGATTTTCAATAAAGTAAAAACCTCATAAAGCAACTTTACTATTATCCATATCCAAAAGTCATTTGAACCCTTACTGAACTAAATTCAGTGACCAGAAAGCTCAGGTTTAAATTCTGAGCCCCAGTCATCAAAGAAGCCATGGAATTCATGGAAACTCATACATAAAGGAGACCAGTCAGAAACAGAAGACACAAATAATTCATACATTCAACCAAGCATGACCCATTTCTTCCTCGGCTCTGTAGACCAGGCTGGCCTCGAACTCACAGAGACCAGCCTGCCACTGCCTCCCGAGTGCTGGGATTAAAGGCGTGCGCCACCACCGCCCGGCTTAGTACGTTCCCTTCTTTGGAAGCACATGAAGACAGGTAAAACACAAGACAAGGCTCAGAGCAAAAATGACAGCAGGAAACACAAGACAATGACATCAACAATTGTAATCATTCAGAGATTCACCATTTTGACCAGAGAAATTTTCTTAACAAATAGGAGACCCCATTTTTCCTCAGTAGCATTCCCACACAATCCTGACACTGACAATTCTGAGATCCTTGTCTCCTGGAAGACCTGACATCCTACACTGGTTCTCTCCAAAACCTTCGCTTGGCCCCCAGTGTTGTGAAATGTCCTTATGGCTCCTCAACTCTATTGTACAGAATAGCTATTGAAACCCAGCCATCGATACTCAGGTGCTGGGCCCTCCAAGTTTATTCTCAGTCCCCAGTCTTCAAGGCATTGCTAGGATCTCAAAGCAGGACAGGAAAGGAACTGGTGACCCTGGCCGGACTCCCCGTTAACCAGAAATAACCAAAGAGCCACGTGATGTCTCACTTTTCTCTGGATAGAGAAATATTTGCCTCTCATCACCCCCAGGTTCCCAGAACCAGAACCCAAATAACACAGAAAAAGCTAGATGGTTTCTATGACTTACCAGAAGGGGGCAGCCGTGAATAAGAAAAACATGCTTGGTATTTTCTTTTTGAAAGTCCTGGATCCTTGAATTCCAAGGGGAAGGCCTCCTGGATTGCCTGTCTGGGATCTTCGGCCAGCTTCAGAATGTGGATGAATGATATGATTTCACTAGGGAATTCCAAATGTTAAACCTGAGAATTGCGAGGAGAAAAACCGGTTCCACAATTATCCAATTAAAGCGAGCTCTAGTACTTGTCAGGAAAATGGACTCTGGTCATGTACATACCCGGGATTCTCAGAGACATGGTCCTGGATTTAGGTAATTCAGGAGCTCATAAAAGTAAACACCCACAACGCTATGGTATTTCCCGTCTTCATACAATCAGGAGTAAACATATATCCTGATATACTTCCTGCTTATGCATCTCCAACATACATGTGATCCCAACATCTGATGCAGTTGTGACAACCAACCTTGTTTATTGAGGTGAAAACACATGACTTGTTATCTCATAAGAACCATACCCCAAGCATTCGTGGGGCTTAGGGGTGAGCTTTCGCACTTCTACTCTGTGTGCTTTCCTGCACACATATGGTACAAATACACCCACCCGCACACTCACACACCCACACAATTAAATGCAAAACAATCCAAAAATGTGAAAAACTATGCACCATTTATTAAGGTGGATATTTGATAAATGTGAGAAAAGATGATAGAAAAAAGTTGTAAGAAGAGAAGAGAATAGCAGAAAGTTAGTTTAAGTCACAAACACTGATTTTGATATAAACATTAAAACACTGAAGTAACTAAATGTTAAAATAAATAAATACATAAAACAGTTTGACTGCATTTCTTTAAATGTCTTGTTGGGGTTATTCTTAAACTACATTCTGTATTAAATTCAAAATTTTGTGTTGTGTGTGAAATATTAGTAAACTTCTAATGAGGAGGTTCTAAGAAACTGAATTTTTTCAAAATAAAAAATCTTAATTTGTGTGTGTGTGTGTGTGTGTGTGTGTGTCTGTAAACATACATATGAGGAGTGCACCAGAAAAGGGTGTTAGAGTCACTGGAGGTGAAGTAACAGGTGATTGTGTGCTATCTGATGCAAGAGCAATAAATATTTTTCAACCCTATGGACAATGAATTTAATTAATCCCACTTTCTTAGTGAGATTAAAAGTTGCAGTATATGGTTATTAATTATAGTCACCATGTTAAACACTAGTTATCGTGAAGATATTACTCTTATCTAAAAGAAATTTTGCAACATTTGATATTTTCAAATGCATCCTTCTAGACCTTGGGACCCACCATTCTACTTCCTGTTTTGTTAAATTAATATTTTATTCATCACTTATAAGAACGGTTATGTATTTTCTCCAGTGCCTGTTTTATTTCACTTAATGCGGTGTGTTTCAGATTTGTCCATATTATTATAAATTAAAGATTTCCTCCTCCTCCTTTTTCTCTCCCTCCTTCCTTTCATCCTCTTCCTCTTCCTAGTCAATGAATGATATTCGTATTGTATACAGTACTATTTTTTATCCACTTGTATTATTCAAGGCTGTTGTGAGAAAAAGGAACAAGAAAACATATAATTCTAAGTGAGAATTTATGAGATTGGCTCACATGATTAGGGGTTAGATTTTCCAACACGAACCACCTACAAAAAAGAGAGATGGGACAGCCAGTTCAAGATCTAGATGCTCCTGAGCAAGAGGGGCCAGTAATGGAGACCTATTCCGAGACGGAAACTCTGCAAGTTCCTTAGAGTGTGATTGTTGCAGTTCCACACTCAAAGGCTCAAGAAACTGGAGTGTGATGGTTAAGGTGATGACTGAAGAAACAAGAAAGAAAATAAAAGTAAAGCAACACCAAAACAACAGCAAAAGCTAAACTAGTAGCTGCACGTTGTAAGCCAATGTGATAGAGGCTTTTCTGTTCTCTTCCAGCAGTCACAGTTTCACTTCTTAACCCACTGTTTTTATTTAAATTTGACATGCGATAAAGGTTTTCATTTTTTCTGAATATTTAATTCATTTTTCCCAACAGCATTGAAGACAATGTCTTTTCTACAGAGTATATTTGTGGTATATGACTTCAAAATTATTATCTGATATGTACAGATTTCTGGACTTTCTATTTTTTCCCATTTGACTATGTTCACATGCATGGCACATGTATGTGTGCGTGTGTGCATTTTCTGGGTGTGCTTGTGTGTATATACATGTGTGCATACACATTAAGCACTTTTCATTTGAATAAAACTTGGCTGGCTTCTGAGTCCTTGCTTCTCCTGTCTTTTAATTCTTTAAATCAGCAAAGGAAAAGAATCCATTTCTGCAACCCTGACTTCATCCTGATAGCATCAAAAGCTATGACACTTAAATGCACCTTTCCAGATTCTTAGTGATAAATATTTACAGGTAAAATTTTCCACAATTTCCTTCAATAGCTATGTGAGGGTTATTTGTGATTTTATTGAAAAAAATAAGCAAAAGTCTCAATTTGTTCCTTAAGTTTTTATTTTAGTATTAGTTAACAAGTAGGCATCAACATTTTAAAGTCTATGTCTACAAGTATGAGCCAGCACAAGGTGCTGTTTAAACCATAGGTTGTACAGAGGGATTCGTGACATAATCTCTCCATCTTCAAAACCGATAACAAAATGCTCTTCTGAATTACAATCTATAACACGAAGGAGGTAAAGAGCCATTTACATATTTTCTTCCTTTGTTCAGACATTACTCAACATGAGGGTTATCACAGATCCAACAGTGTTAGAGCAATCTAGAGCAATCTCCTAAACTGTGGAGTGCTGTTACTTAAGTGCTGTTACTTACTACTTCCACAGATGTGTGGGGATGCACTCTTCCATCTGAAGTCATAGTATTGTTTACTCATGCAAATCTATGCAAAAATTTTGCTTAGAAAAGACAAGACCCAAAGAAGCACTCCCAACCCACCACATCCCTGCTTAAAGCTAGATACAGGAACAAAGAATAAAAGAAAACAAGGGAGTAAGTTTATGTGTAAGAAGAAAGGTTTTCTTTCTTTCTTTTTTCCCCCAGTGAGGAAATGATTGTGATGGCTGCTTGCTCATTGTCCCTGCCCCACCTCTCTCCTCTCATCCCATAGGTTTGCTCTTTCACATCCCTGAAACTCTCATGATGTCTGTCTCATGTGTCCATTCTGAACTGCTTCCTTATTTCCGTGGCTGCACCTTTTGCTTTTGGGTGAATTTCTACCACGTATATCCAAAACCCTCTGAAACTTAGCTTGTCTCAATAATCCTCCTTTCTGTGTCAGCTAACAATGCTGGTATTCATTTGATAAACTGAGACACAAACTTGGGATATGATTTTTTTCCTTGTCTCTCCCATCTTTTTTTATTGCATTCATATCTAAGATCTGCTCCCAAACCTGCTTACTTTTCTCCATCGTTCCAAGGTTTTGAGACTAGCATAACTTTTAAATTGTGCAAAACCTCACATGCTCCTTTCACTCTGCTGTCACACTTGTGGTGAGAATTTTTTGTGGAGAAATGTATTTGTCCTATTTTTCTTGTTCCGCCTCTCCACCTAAGTTATGTTTATATAGCACCAGCTGACTGCGAACCTAAGATCCTCCTGCCTTCACCTCCCTAGTGTTGAATTATAGACTATAGCTACCATGTCTGCCTAAAAATTCCTTTCTTTTTTTCTTTACTTATCTATCTGAAAATATTTTTCCAGTGCTAATTTCATTGGCTCTTTCATTCTGTTCTGCCACTAACCTCTTCTTATTCCTGACACATTTGTTTTTGTGTATCTTGTAGTATTTGGTATCAAATACCAAAGTTGCACACTTATCTAGTGTCTACTTTTCTAAAGTTACTACAAGTTTGGTTCTAAGCTTACAGTACGCCCATTTGTAGCTATTAGTTTATTCTTGACACAGGAGAATGGTGAAGTAATAATGCAATATTATTGTATTGCATAAAGATCCAAGGCACAAAATCCTGAGTTTTATTGCATGTACTATGGTGGGTTAGGGCTAGAAAAAACATTATATTTTTTTAGTCTCTTCCTTACTTGAAACCTACTTAATTGTGAACAGCAATTTTCTCTATTCATTTTGAGACCGAAATAATCAAAAGAACATTTGTAGCAGCGGGGTGGTGGAAGCACAGAGAGAAACAGAAAGTAAGAATGAGGGTAGAGAGTAGACAGAGGCTCAGATGAGGTAAGCAGTAGAAGGCGAAGGTAGCTCTTGCCTCATTCTGCATTGTGTCCCATCACAATTTAAATTCCAGGCAAAGAGCAGACACTTAGCACCCAGAGGATGTATGCCACCAGCTTCACAATAACATTAAGAAAGGCTTGTGTGTTGTAGAGCAACAGTGTTAACCTCAGTGAACACGAAACCGCTGTCTTCTGAAGAGGCTGACATTTGACACCGACCCTCAAACACTGGAAAAGTTTGAACAGCCAATTATACCCTTAAAGGTCTTCACCAGAGCTTTACCACCCGCAGGGCCCATTGGGTGACAGACCCTGGGCAGTCACAGGTGGAGAGAAGGGGGTGCTAATTCAGACTGTTTACTCACAGGCAGGCAGGCCTCTCACAGGCAACTTCAGTGCAAAAAAAGAAAAAAAATTGTTTTCTGTAAAGTTTCTCTGTATCAATTACACTACATACTTGGGTTGCATTAATAAAATAATGCAAATATAAAAAATAAAAGATAGCTAACTGCTAGTATTGCTCATAAGAGGAAGGAGAAAACCCTCCAAATCCAGGAGAGTTAGAGCTCCTGAGAAGTAATTATATGTGAGATTAGTTTCAATTCAATTTAAACTCAAGTCACTTCAAAGAATTAATATACATATTGAATATATTAAAATATAAAATTTCCATTCATATTTAACTATTAAATATGAAAATTCATTCGCCAATGAGATTTGGAATGTGTATATGTCTAACCCTGAAGTAGGATTCAGGGCCTTACACATACTAAGCAAGTATTCGCTCTACCACTGAGCTATCCCCAGGCCAAGCTGCTTTTAAATAGGGTACGATAGAGTCACCTCACAGTCAAGAATTGGACAGATTTATCAAAAACAGATTTGGAAATCAAATCTGAAAGGAGACAAAAAAGGAAAAGTCTAAGCATGAATTTCATGCATACTCATAATAACATAATCTTTTTAGAGAGAATTAAAGCTACATTTGATATAGAATATTTTAGATCTACGAGATTTTAATTTCTTTGGGAATTGGCATTTCGTTTGCTACAAATCCGCTTTTTAAACAGATGACTGCTGGAGCTGCTGATGCCGTTTTTGTGTAGATAGGCATATTGACCGTTCCCAGCGATCTCAAGCCTGGAACAAAATACAGAGAGAACAGGCCACAGAATTAATAAATGCTAATTGCAAGTGTCAGAGAAAAATATTCATTACACTTTAACATGAGAATTATTAGCTACCAATCAAGATGAATTCATCCTTTTTCTGACTTAAAACGTCACTTTTTGTACATGGAAACATCACCATCTTCAGGTCTCAAAGAAACGTGGACAGTACTCATGACTGCTCCCAGCACTTCTCACCCCACCCCCTAAGCTAATCCTCTCCAAGCCAGGGGCTGGACTTCCCTTACCCTTCTCCCAGCCTCTGATTCTTATATGATTGAGACATTTTGACTATGTGCCCTCTTGGCTCCTGGCAGGCTTGCTCTTGGCCTCCTTGCCCTCTCTCTCTCTCTCTCTCTCTCTCTCTCTCTCTCTCTCTCTCTCTCTCTCTCTCTCTCTCTCTCTTCTTCTTCTTCTTCTGCTCTTGCTCTCTACCATCCTTCCTCCTCTCATGGCCCAACATATTTTGTTGGTCTTGTTTGATCTGGACCTTTCCAGATGCCTCATATCTACAATAAAATTCTTCTCCTCAATCATACCTTGAGTGATCCTGTTCTAATTTTTATGCAACCATAACAAAATCCATATAACCTATATATTGTGGAAAGGGTGGGACTTGTCAAATATTTCGTGTTACCGAATATTCTGTATTCAATATCTACAGGGTCAGGGATTTCACCTACAGAATGGACTTGAACATATTCACTCTTGATATGTCTGTTCAAGTCAAAATATGTACTGATTAGGAACCAACGTGTGTTGTATACTGAAAGTATTAAATTACCATATTAATGATGACTACTTTCCCCCTTGTTGTCTGCTTAGACTTCCCCACAAAGAGAATGGCATTCTCTGTAATAGGGAAGGACTTATGTCAAGGCTTTAGTATGTAAACTAGAACTTACCTACTATTGTATATGGTTCCATCTGCCCACTGCCACTCTGCTCCTTGTTCTCGACTCAGTCCAATCCAATAATGAGAATGGTCTGCATATCGCTTGAGGAAGTCCTTCAGTCAGGAGTATTTACAGGATACACATCATCAAACATCTTATTACCTAAAATTGTCACTTTATTTATTCACTGCACTTGTTATAGAATTACGGGCAGATTTGTTTGAGAAAGACCTCAGGGATCACATTGCTCTCACCTGGCTCATATGTCTATTATACAAAAACATTTCCAGCTAGAAGATTTTTTTATAAGGCAGAGATCATCTGTTCTGTGTGGGATTGGTGTGTTTGGTAACTTTGGATCCTTTGACTACAGGAGAATTTTGGTTAGTGTTGAAAGGCTTGAATGGTTACCATTTCATTTCAATTCCATATTTCAGGTAACCTTGAAGTTTATTCAGCTGTGTTTGATTTTCTAATGTGGTTGCTGTAATATGGCTTGCTAATTGCTGAGAATTGCGCTATCTTTCACCATCACCCAATTGAACTTTCCAATGAGTGTCTGTGCATGTTCCGATGCCTCTGTAAGCAGCCGCTATACTTTGTTGCTTTTTAAAACAGGATTATCTATTTACTTCTTCTATGTATGTATGTGTCCCTGCATCAATATTTGTGCATCATATGGGGAGACCAGAGGGCATCAGTTCCCCTGCGAATGGAGTTACAGGCACTTGTGAGCCACCTGAGGCGGGTGCTGGAAACTGAACCTCAGTCATTTGTAAGAAAAACACATACTCTGAACAGCTGAGCTGTCTCTCAAGCCTTTACTTTGTTGCTTTTAAAGAATCATCTTAACGATTTTCTCTTTGAAGTAAAAACAAAAGTTTAGATCAATAAATTTAAATGAGTGAAATAGACTCAGTTTATCACAATTGTTCCTAAGTTTAGGTTTAGATTTATTAATGGTACAATCTTTGACTATCCGTTTTTGTCATCATTTTTTTACTTTAATTGTTGAGCTGACTTTTTTTTGTCTTTAGTTTGCTTGGACAGGATAATCTGCATATTCTACTCTTTATGGAATTAGTTTGTCCATATTTGTTCTAGAGGTTGTCAGAAACTATTACTTAAGAAATTCTTTACACAATTATCAATACTGAAAAAATTTAAAATATTTTGTGGTGAAATTATCTATAATATTTTATGCTTTTAAATCTTCATGGCTCAAATTTTTTTATTAGTAAAGTCTATCTTTTCTCCCTTTCTGCTATCAATTTTGCCGATTAAAAACAATTTTTTATTTTAATCTTTGTGTATGTGCATATGACATTTGTGTGTTTCTGTATGATTGTGTGTCTCTGTGTATGTGTGGTGTGTGTGTGTGTGTGTACAGGTGAAGATGAATGCATGTATGTGGAAGTCAGGTGACAGCATTAAATATCAGTCTTTATTGTAGGAGAAAGGGTTTCTTGTTTGCTGTTGCATATGCCAGGGTAACTGGCCTACAGATCACTGGGGACTCTCCTGTCTCTGCATCCCCTCTTGTCATAGAAGAGCTGGAATTATACATGGGTACTGTTATGCATGGCTTTACATGGTGTTTTAAATAAGATGTCCCCACAGGAGCCAGATTCTGAATACTTGGTCACCAGTTGATAACACTATCTGAGAGGCTCCCCAAAGTCTCCAGCAGTTGAATATTTGCTCCTCAGTTGATGGCATTATCTAGGAAGCTTAGGAGTTGTGGATCCATGGAGGCAGCTTTTGGGACTTACAGACTCAAGCCATTTCAAGTCTGTTCTCCCTGGTGCCTACTTGTGATTCAAGATGTAAGCAGCTATAGATGGAGCGGCGGGTAGCTTTACATCCGAAATAATTACACGGAAACTGTATTCTTTTAAACAGTGTCTGTCACATTAATTTTTAGCCTCTTATTGGCTAATTCCTCACATCTTGCTTTAACCCATATTTAGTAATCTATATAGCACCACGAGGTGGTCGCTTGCCAGGAGAGATCTTAACCTGCATCTGTCTTGGAGAGGAGAAGCATGGCGACTGCCTGAGCCATCTACCTCACTTCCTTCTTCCTGTTCTGTCTACTCCGTATCTAATTTTCTGTCCTATTAAGGGGGCCAAGGCAGTTTCTTTATTAACCAATGAAAGTAACATATAGACACTCCTCCATCAAGCAGCTGCCATGATTTCTTGTTATGACACAATCTTATCCTTCTGGAACCAAACACCTAAAAATACTCTCTTCTAAAGGTTTCTTTAGTCATGGTTGTTTTATTACAATACTAGAAAAATAGCTAGTACACATGTGTTCTGGGGTCTGAACGCAGGTCCTTGCATGTTTATGGCAAGCTCTTGTACACTCTGAGTTCTTTCCCTAGGTCACAGTTCTGCTGTTATCCTTCTTTATTATTTGGTTGTATTTTCTCCTTGAGTCCTTATTTTTCCTGTCTCTCATCACCTCTAATGTCTTAGATTTCTAATATTTCTGTCGATTGGGTTGAATTATGTGATTTAATTTTACTACGCTTCCTGTCTCATCACTCTTCCCAGGTTTTGACTAGACTGGGTTATTATCTCCAGTATTTCTGTCAAACGTTTCTTCATTACTGATTATTGTTTTGAACAAAAACTCTCGAGAAGAAGCTCTCGTTTGAACTTAAAGGGGTAAATAACACCTCAAGACTGGGACTTTACTGTGGTTTCTGACGTTTACACTCTGGGAAGGGCTTTTGGATTTTCTTTGAATTTTGTTGTTTTGTTTCAAAGATAGCAAGTTATGCGGCTGGACTTCTTTGATGAGTAGCTTGGTCTTTCTGATGTGTAGTTGGACACAAGCTGCTTTATATAGGATGTGGTATAATGCTTAAGGTACCTTATTTCTAAGCATCCTCACTCCCAGCTTAAGTCAATATAGCAAAACGTAGGGTACTTCAATATTTATGAATAATTTGTATCATAAAGGTTGGTATGCCCTGACTCCAAGAGACACTGTTTCTGTATAAACAGTGGTCTCAGGAGAGATGACTTTGCGGTTAAGAGACTTCTCTTTCAGAGGACCAGAGTTCAGTTCCTAGCACCCACATGACAGTTCAAAACTGTCTAGCCAGGCGGTGGTGGTGCACGCCTTTAATCCCAGCACTCGGGAGGCAGAGGCAGGTGGATCTCTGTGAGTTCGAGGCCAGCCTGGTCTACAAGAGCTAGGTCCAGGACAGGCTCTAAAAAAGCTGCAGAGAAACCCTGTCTCGAAAAACCAAAAAAAAAAAAAACAAAAAAACAAAAAACTGTAACTCCAGGTCCAGGGGATCTGACATTCACATTCGCACACAGACATATATGCAGGCAAAACACCAATGCAAATTACATAAAAATAAATAAGTCATTTTAAAAAATATTTTTAAAAAAGTATTCTCCCCTGTGCTGTGTGATGGTATTTTTTAGTTTCTATATAATGGTGTCTTCTATAGACCAGCTGCAACTATAAAAATGACTGCTATTGCCTTACCATTTCTTTTGTGATGTTAAATACTGCAAGAGTTGCTTTGTCAGAGGGGCAGAAGCTCTGGCTCTTTCCCCATGTCGTCGTATTTTCAGAAAAATAGAAGCAGTTTTGTTGGTAACCAATCCAGTCATCCAGGCACAGTATAGGATCAGTTTGAGATTTCTGTTTTTCGACTGAAAATGACTTAAGAGAACGTTAAGTATGGAAGGATTTAAAGGTTGATTTCCTTTCCCAAGTCATAATAAAATACAATATCAAACATTTTTTTCCTCTCCAAATGAACACAGTTTTGGAGACCAGTTTTTGTTCCTTAATCTGGAAGGTTTGGGGATGGCATTATTACTGTTATCTCTTCATCAAATTGTTTCACTTTCTTATTAGGTTGAAAGGAATCCTTGACAGAAGCCACTCAAGTAGTTGATGATATTGCTCATAGAGGTTCTTTCTAGATGGCTGAGCTTGTGTGTATGACATTAACTTTCACTCCTTCCTTGTTAACTATTGAATTGCTATCTCCCACCCTGGCATCTTCTGAGACCTGTAACCTAAAGTCAGCCAATGAAAACTCATTCATTCAATAACACTGGAGCTGTGTGTATGCACATTGTGCTAAGCACTATTGTGTTTGTCTCTTGTAGCCATGGTTTCCCCATTGTTGTGCTAAACCAGGGAACAAATCACTATAAATTCAAGAAAAGATCCAGAATGAATCTTTCTTAAGAGAAATATCACTAAGAGAGCTTCTGTTCATTGAGGGGAATTCTATTTCATAGGTAAGAATTGTAGTTTGCATTTCCCCCCTTTTCTTAATTATTTCTTTATGTACTAGACACATAATGGCCCTGCTTGAGTTGCTGAGAGATGAGCAGGTGATATAAGGAGATTACTGTAGCCATTTAAGGCAGGTAAGTTAGTTAGTACATCACCCAGGATACTCCCAAGGACATAGGATAGTCAGATTCACAGACAGGCCATCTGGGGTCTCCATTCTAGAGTGTACTTTTAAATCTGCATTGAAGGTGCTAGATGAAAAAATGGATATATGAGTTATCAACAGAGACAATGATTAAACAAAGGACTCCTTTTTTAAAGAAGAAAGAAGACCATTAGGACTGACAAGTAGTGAATGAAAGACAGTATGTGTGTATGAGAGAGAGAGAGAGAGAGAGAGAGAGAGAGAGAGAGAGAGAGAGAGAGAACTGAGGCCAGAAGATGGGTTAAAGGTAAGTGTTACTTATATCCATGCTGTTTCTAACCTTCAACTGAAGAACTGTCTCAAAATTAAAGGTAGACAATGACATATTTATTAGGTTGAATGTCTCCTAAAAATAGTTAAAAGAAAATACATTTAGGGAAAATGTGTTAAATTTAAAGGTCTCAAAACAACCAAGTGAAAAATACCTGTACCAGAAATGTATTCTCTTTTGCAAGATTTACAATACTTTTCTTTAAACTTAAAAGAAAATAAAAATAGCAGTATATGAGGATTTGATCTGTGATCATGTTGGATTCTTTATTCTCTTTGGAGATGCTTCATTTTTCATATAATTTCCTTTATACCAAAGTTCATGTAATTCATGCACATGCCATAAGATAATACAACATATAATGTCTGTGCCTTGTTTGTGAAGATAAATGGTCCACAATGTAAGGTCCTCATCATGATCAAATCTAAAACTCCATCTCCATCTAGCTGGCCTTGTACTGCAATGACCTAGTTTGTTAAAACCATGACCTTACCTGGGAACTTCCTTTCTCCAAACCCAGGAGAACTGACAAATAATCCTTCCAATTATATTTTATTTTAGTAAAGAATTGTTTAATGTATTACAGTTGTAATGATACTTTTTGCCTCCTTATTTTCTGATTTAGCATTGATGATTGTTTCATGACTGTTGGTAGCATTTAACAATGTATACAAGTAATGTATGTATGTGTGTGTTCGTGTATCCATCTCTTTCTACAACATATACACATGGACACACATGCACACACCCCTCCTCCACATAAATCATTCTGTAAATAGCAGACTGCATATATAACAATACTCTCCTAAAATTGTATCTTGTGTTTACTTTATTCCTGACTGAGTCAAGATGCTACAGTGATGACTGATGTGTACCCTCTAGGTTCATGTAAATACAGGCAATGATGTTTGTGTGATCATGAGATCATCTAATGATTATTAAATTAGTCTGTATACTTGTTATAAAACAGCAGGTCTAAAGAGAATTATTTCACCTCAGGATACATAACTAGCATGTGCCCACCCTTCTCGAATATACCTAAGTGCAGGAATAATTTTCCTATGGCTCCAGAGAGACCTTAGACATATTATATATTGTAACTGAGGTATCGACATCTATTGAAAAGAAAATCTATTTATTCTAAAGCACAAAGTCAGTCATCCAGTTTGGATATGAGTTTGTTATGCTTATTTTTCTTCTGCTGAATTGTATCAAGTATTCCTTACTTTTTCTGAACAATTTTAGAACATCAGGGATGTTTAGTGCAACAAGTGACAGTAAAATTGTCTAGTCAAATTAGGTTATCAATGGATGGGGAATCTGAGATAACAACTGCTCAACAAGTTAATTAAGTTGTGAGAAACATGGAAATGGAATTATGATCCTGTTGTTGAGTAACCTAAATTATCCACACTTTTGTGATCAGGTTGTTAGAAAGTCTTTGGACATAGCTCCAACCAGGGAACCCGCAGGAGGAATTCCTCAATTCCACAGATGGGGTATTAGGAGAACATTGTGAGGGTAGATGATCCTCACTTAGTAGCAAGAGGCCTGGGCAAATATTCTTCCAAAAATGGATAGACACATATCATCTATATAAAACAGAGAAAAAGAACTCATTCAGAAAGATGCAATATTATCTGTGCCATAAGGAGAAATGAGCCAGGTGATGTTGCTTACAATGTTCTGTTCCTTACAAAAGAAAGTACAACACTCTTTGTACTTCACCAGGTAACTCAAAACTGCAAAATATATATGAAAAGCATGTAAAGCATGACTATATGTGTGTGTGTGTGTGTGTGTGTGTGTGTGTGTAGTTAACTACCTTTTCTGAAAATACTTAAGACTCTTTGGCAAATGTACTTACTTTAATGGACAGCATTACCTCATGACCTCATCACAGAAGTCATTGCCTATTATTTGATTCAAAAATTTTTTCCTATTTCATAAGTACTATGAAGATTAAAAACTATAATTCCTTGTATAATTTCAGCATCAGTTCTTGCATTCCATTTATTTAGTGATGTTCCTTCCCTGCTCTCTCTCTTCATAAATATTATATAATATAATATATGAGCATATTTTACATGTGAGTATATATGGACATGAGTATATATTTATGTATAGCTTATCAAATAACAATACCTAGTTTATAAAATAAGTTTCATTAATTTTCTATAGCTGTATAAACTCAGGTATAGGCATACAATTGAATATATATAATATATGAACATCTATTTTTAATTAATTATTGTTTATTTATATACATGTATCTTGGAAAAGCCATGTATATATTTGTATATGTATATATAATTATATATAATTTTTAGTACTTTTTAAAAATTATTTTAAGTTGTTAAAAACCTTTAGAATAAATATTTGCTACCAGGGAGAGGACATAATATTTTTACTTTATAAAAATAATCCTATATTGTATAAGAATATTTTAGGTCTAGGGATATAACTCAGTGTTAGAGCATTTGCCTCAGATGTATTAGTACTCTAGGTTATATCCTTACCACTATCAAAACAAAAGTCCCAAGAATACTGTTATATAAAGATGTGGTCATTAGGGTAGCAACATTTCTGTGTCATTTTTCTATTTTTATATATCAGTAGTTCTCCATTTTCCTAATGCTGCAAGCTTTTAATACAGTTCCTTATGTTGTAGTGACACCCCAACCATAAAGGTATTTTTTATGCTACTTCATAACTCTAAGTTTGCTACTTTTATGACTCTTAATGTAAATATCTGATATGTGACCCCAAAGGGATTGTGCCCCACAGACTGAGAACCATTAGCAAACATTCTGATGATTGTGCCTTGTGATCAGAACCTGGAAATCTGGTTCCACTCTTGCAAACTTCACAGAAAGTAGAAATCACCTTGCACTCATAATCCATTTTTTAAGATAAAGTCCCTATATGTAGCCTTGGCTGTCCTGGAACTCACTATGTAGACCAGGCACCAGGTTGTCTTGGAACTCATAGAAATCTGCCTGCCTCTGTCTCCCCAGCTGTATATGCCAGCAGGATCAGCTTCAGTATTCATTTTGAAAGACATAGTCACCTAGTAGAAGCAGCTTGGGAACACAAATGTTGTCAAGAAGCATCTGTAGGAAGGTCAGGATTGAGTGTGGTCCAAAATGACTCCAAACATCCAACTAGAGTGTGATAGACACACACAGGATAAAAGTCTTCCTAATAACAACAGGCAACCCACCTGCTAAAGTTGCTCCCAGTGCTATAATCACTAAAAAGAAGACTACAGTCATCAAAAGGAAGCTGGTGACTTGAGAAGGGTAAAATCTCCATCTGCTCCTGGTTTGAAATTTCCGAGACTCTGTGAGATGAATGGGTAAGATATTATTTCCTATAAAATACTAAGCAGGTCTTCATCACTGATAGTGTGTTAGATAGCCTATCATATCAAGACCAATGCATACAAACCGATGTTTCTTTTTTTAGCAGCTATCAATGTAAACTAAAATATGAGATACCATAAAATACTAATCCTTATGAAAAACCCATCAAAAGGTATGCAATATCTGTCCAATGAAGATGAAAAAACATTGTTGAGAGAAACAAGGGCATAAACAAATGGAGAGGCTGTTTCCATATATTAAAAGACATAGTACTGTTAAGCTGTTAATTCTACCAAAATCAATCTACTGATTTATGATAATTTCCAGTAAAGAATTCTCAGCAAGTTTTGTTTTGTTTTTGGAAGATATTGGTTAACTAGTTATGAAGTACTTGTGAAAATGGAAAAAAAGACTAAAGTACATGAAACAATTTTGAAAATGAATTCTCTCAGAGGATAAGCATTGCCTGGCCTAAGGACATTAAAGCCGGAACTATTGATACAGTCTGGTTTTGATGTAAAGACAAATGGAAGACATAATGATAAATACACACTGGTGTTGTCATTAGATTTTGATAAGGACACAAAATAGATAATCATTTTCATAAATGAGCCTGGAACAAAGGGATATCTATATGCAAAAAATAGTTTCAATCTAAATTTCAACCCATTGGTACAAAAGGAGAAAGTCTCAAAGTGGAACATGGAGAAAATTCTTGGTGACCTTAGGATAAGTAAAGATCTCATTAGTTTAATTAAACAACAGGATCTATCAGAAAACACATTGAATTTCTTAAAAATTAATAACTTTGGGTCTTCAATAGGAAAGACAAGATAACCCAGAGACAATGAGAAAATAATTGCATTTTAACATTTGACAAAGGACTTGTATTTAGGATATATAAGATCTCAATAGTTAAGAAACACAGGTCAAGAAAAGTTTAATCAAAAGAACTGAAAAAAGAACTCTGAAATTTTAGGATGTGAATAAAAACATCCTAAAAAAGATATATGAATAAACAATCATGTGTATTTTAAAGTATTAATCACCACTAGTCATTGAAAAAGTGCAAAGTAAGGGCTGGCAAGATGGCTCAGTGGTTAAGATATCTTGCTATTTTTACAGAGAACCTGAGTTCAGTTCCTAGAACCCACATTAAGTGGCTCACAACCACCAGCAATTCCAGCTCCAGGAGATCCAATGCCCTCTTCTGGTCTCTTCCTCTCTCTCTCTCTCTCTCTCTCTCTCTCTCTCTCTCTCTCTCTCACACACACACACACACACACACACACACACACACATACACACACAGAGAGAGAGAGAGGGAGGGACGGAGGGAGAGATAATCACAAATAATAAAAGATAATTTAAAAACCTTAAAACTGAATTTTTAAAAATCACAGCACTTGAATTTAATTCAGAAAGATTAAAATTAAAACCACCACCACTACACATTGTTGATGCCTTTTGGCTAAAGATGAAACATAAACAATGGTAGTCCCATATGTTAATAAAGGAGTTAAATAAATACCTGTGATGTAGTGATTTGATAACTACTCCAATACAGTGAATTTGTGATTTACATGCATGTAGTGATTCTGACGCAAATATCCATTGCACAGTTAGTTGTATAAACAGTAACACATATAACTACATACAGTGTGACATACTTGACAATTATATAACTATGTTACTAGCTTATCTGTTTGCTATACTATATGTTATAGTTGTTTTAAAGTTATTTCTTCCTCTTTAAGAAATAAACTGTATCAAGAAACAAAATGCTCTTCTATCAGGCAACTACTCACATAGCTCAAGTTTCCCATATTTGTTAGGCTCACAAAGAGACTGCACTGAATGCTTGACATCAGCCAGAGATTAGCTCCAGCATTTGGAAGGTAGTGTCAGGGGAGGATGATAAAGTCAAGGCCTTCACCTACATAGCAAGTTTGAGGTCAGCCTAAGCTGGATGAGGTCCTGTCTCAAAACAAAGAAACAAAATAAAATTAAAAATAAATGGTCCATACAATCTAGATTGTGTAGTGTCCTTCTTGTGTTTGCAGGATGATAAAATCACCTACCAACACATTCTTAAAATTTGTCTCCATTCTTTCAAAATGCACGAGTATGCTAGGAAGCTATGGAAAGACCAGAACACACATATAATTTTTATGAAAACAGCATTGGAGTGTCTTACGCATGTGCATGCATGTGTGTGCTTACACACACACACACACACACACACACACACATACATGTGCTTGATTTAGGGCCTATCCATTCTATTCATAGGTGTTTTCCCAACAGAAATAAAAGTATATGTATAGAATTAGTATAGACCAAAATGTACACACTAATTTTTACATAAGATTTGTTAACAACGAAACTAGACCAGACACAACCCAAATATCCATCAGGAATGAATACATAAATAAATATTTATTCTTCAGAGTGATAAAACAATGAACTCTGAGTCTCAAAGAGCAGGGCAACATCTTGAGTAGTTATGGCAACAAAGGATAACAGGAAAAATGAATACAGACGAAAGGGTCTATTTTTATAAAGGTCACTGAACCTTCATATATGCCTGACTTACCAGTAGATTGAAAGTCTCCAGAATCTGTAAGTGTTATTTCTTCACTCATATCTCTCATCAAGTAAAAGAAAAGAAGTAGTCTGGTTGTGATGGACACCCTGGATTCAGGATTATGCCTGCCACTGCTTGGATTTAACTTCAGTCACGTAGATGAGGAAAATCTAAAGTGAGATTATCATGACACATAGATGAAGGAGATCTAAAGTGAAATTATCATGATAACATAAATATAATGACCAAAGTTCCTCAGATCTGTGGCTGGTCGTTTAACTTCTTCAAAAGTCAGTACTTGATCCAAAAGACATTGAGTGTCAATCCATTGTAAAGAACAATGGACTCAGCTGGAGACAATGAATGGATTCTTCCCTTGAACTCAGTGGAGGCAAGTGAAGTTCATACATCAGTGAAGTTAGCATATTGGGTCTTCATAAATCACTCCAGCTTAGAAACATTTTTATTTAATTTTGATCAACCACACTTTTTGCCTTAAATTATTTGAGCATGAAATAACAGTATTCAGTTGAAGGAAACAAGTTTGCCTTAATACCAAAGTGATGACTGAAGTCACAAAATAATCCCACACTAGTTCAGAATTATGAATAATAATAAAGGGTTATTTATTTAAGGGAAAACTAACAGATAACTGTCCTAGATAACAGTCCTCTGCATGAACAGGAACAGAGTCTAGCAGCCAGAAGTGGAAGCCAGAAGCAAGAGGGAGGAGTGCACACTTTACAGCTGCTTTTACAGTATCAGAGACCACACCCATATGGGCTGGTATTTTAAAGCCTATTGGCTGAAGGAGCAGAATGTGCTTCCAGAACACCAAAGATTACAAAACTAGGGAAGATCATGTCTCAACAACATTTTGTAATTGATATATGATAGCCCAAATGCGACTTAATTTAGACTCACACTGTTATCAGACAACATTTACTATGATCTTCCACAGATGTGCTAATTTCTTAAAGTACTAGGGAGGTTGAATAGTTTATTTAAGGAAACAGCTTATATGTAGCTGTTAGCACTGGGCCTGAATCATGGCCCAGAGCCCCCTTTTACTTTACTAAACCTCACTGAAGAATATTACGTGTCAGCTTCCTTCCCAACCCTTCTATCCTCTGCCCTTCTTTTATTAGATTTAACAATGGTCATGCATGAATACCAAGAGATGCTGCACATTTAACCACTCAGGAGAAAACCCACTGATTTTTCATCAGGTTTTTCAGAGAATATCCTTGTATGCAGAAGATTTCTCAAATTTGGTAGCCAAATGCATTGGGCTACTATGTCAAATTAAGATAATCACAAACTTGCAATGTTACTTGACATTATGACAGACAAACATCAGTGAATTGAATATTTAAGATGTGTTAAAAAGAAAATAGTTACTAATTTTTATGATGGATGCCTAAAGTTAATCAATCTCACTCCAGTTTAAGAACCAAACAGGTTCTCTCTCTCTCTCTTTCTCTCTCTCTCTCTCTCTCTCTCTCTCTCTCTCTCTCTCTCACACACACACACACACACACACACACACACACTGCACACACATGCATATACATGGAGGTGGGGAGAAGGGAAGAGGTAGGTAGAATAAACTACATTCCTGAAAACATCAAATACTAGTTTGGAAATTACTTTTGTCCCACCTAGCTATAGCTATTCAATACTGTGTTACAAACTATACCGAAGCTCTAGTTAAATCAACACCAGCTCTCACAAAGCTGTCCTGCATTTGGTTACAGTTGGGATCCAGTCAGAAGGCCCTTTCCTCTCTTGGGGCCATCAGTGATGCAGCAGGAGGAGGGTCTCACCCTGGTGGTTGGCTGAACGCACTCTACTCTCTGTGTGACCTCTAGCATGGAAGCTTTGTTTCCACTGAGAAAAACCGAGAAGCCACATTGCTCAAGTGTAAGACTGCCCAGAGTAGGGGCCAGGGAAGAGCACTCTTACTGCTGAAGCCCTTTCTGGACCTTTAGGTCAAATGCTTTCATCTCTGGTACTTGCCTTGTTGACCAAGTTTACCTAGGATGGCACTTCTGTCAACATGACACTGTCATGTAGGCCACACCTTTTGGGACCAAAAGCCTCACAATGAGGGCTATTCATTTGCTCAACTTTCTCAAAGACACTATAAGCTTGAAGAGAGAAGGAAATCTGATAACACTGATTGGCACTAAACAAATTACTAAAGCCAATATTTTTTGAAAGTGTAATTGAGGGGCTGGAGAGATGGCTCAATGGTTAGAAGCACTGGCTGCTCTTGTAGAGAACATAGGTTTTGTTGTCAATACCCACATGGAGTATTATAAATCATTCTACCAAATGGGAATATTGAGTTTGTTATGTATATTAACTTATTTTTATTTTATGTGTATGGCGTTTTGCCTACCTCTATGTCAGTGCACCAAATGGATGCCCAGTGCCTGCAGAGGACAGAATATGATGTCAGATCCCCTGGAAGTAGAGTTAGAGATGGTTGGGAACTGCCATGTAGGTGCTGGAAACTGAATCCGGTTCACAATTATCCATGACTCTAATTGCAGGGATCTGCTTCCCTGCTCAGGCATCCTTGAGCATTGTACACATGTGGGACACTTACACACAAGCAGGCAAAACACTTGAACACATAAAATTAAAATAAATTTGAAAAGTAAATGAGTGTTTCAGTCCATTTTACAGTCCCCTCTTCAACACTATTGGGCCCAGCCCTTTGTCTGAGAAACAACGCTGTTTAATTAAAAAATAAAGACTTGCTCTTATTTATATTGCAGTTTGCAGTTTTCTGGTCACTTCCTTTATTCCAGATTAAGTTATTCATGCCACTCCCCAGGTGCCTAAAAAATATAATTCTCTTCAGAAATAGTTGTGATCAAACAAACACTATTTTTCTTTTTTCCACTTTTGCTTAAATTTTCATAATGACACCCACATCTTCCTTTGATCTGCTTTTGTTTGGCAAATCCTGAATTTTATATTGGAAGAGAGGTAAAATTATATTGTGCTAAGTAAAGAATGGCCAGAAATGTTTGCTAACTGTCAGTCGATAAACTTCATTTTATCCCTGCAGCACTCTACAACACCCAGACAACTCTGCACATTGTGAAATTACAGTTTTGTTACTTTGAGATTGTTTGCTAAGTTTCTATAAGCCATTCATTCAATTCAGAGTTTCAACAGTGAGTTGTGGAAATTAAAGAGGAAATAAGAAAATTTTTCTTTCAAATTCATTCCTCTACCAGACTAGGTCCCAAATACTCACAGGAGTCCTCTCTTCCTTTCTTCTGGTACCTGAGCAACTCTTTCTTCAGAGTTGCTGAATATGTGGATGCTGGTCCTGAAAAAGCAAGATGTTCCCAAGGTAATCTGATGTTGTCTTCGTAACTGAGCTCTCACCCTTTGAACTGTCCTTTTTAGGATCAGAAGTAACAGTCAGTGAGTGAGAGACACACTTATTAGGAAATCGGAAGAAGATGAAGCTGAGCCAGCAATCCCAAACCTCAGGACTTTGAAAAGTTTAAAACATGAAAAGCTGAAAGAGGAAGAGAAGCAAAACCACTGTAATTTAAGGGTCTCTCTGTCCACCGGAAATTTGAGGAACACATTGGAGAAAGATAATTATACAAAATGGGTACTGTCACTAGTAAATCAGAAATGACAGTTCAAATTACAAAGCACTGAAGTAAAAAGGAAGACAGCCGAAGATTTCATACAAACAATAGCTCAAGTCAGCCCCTGGTTTATTTTGGGAGGGGGTTTGAATGTTCTGGATTGGGAACAAGTTAAAACTGACCTCCAAAAAAGACTGATAATTTACCCATGGCAATATTCCCCTTACGGAGGTTAATGAAGGACACCTTATTAACAGAGAAAGTGAAAGTACAGGAGCAGCTCCAAGAAGTTAAAAAGGTTTTTATTGAAATTCAAGATGAGGAGACCAGATGCTCCTTGGGGAGTGAGGAGAAAGATATTTATAATTTAAATTATTTTCAGATCTTTGCAAATTATACAAACCTTAAATATTTTATCCAATTGTCATTAGATATACATAAGTGGTATATTAAGAGCATTTTCTTGCAAAACAAATTATTTTAAACAGTAAAAGTTACATCTGAAACCCATTTATTCTTTAATATGAAGCTTTTTAGTAAGGAAAACCTGTCTGTGAGTTTGCCCTTTTATTCGGGTGATCTTATAGCTCTAGAAAAGTAAGGTCTAGACTTCTTATATAAAATGCATTGATCAGGCAGCTGCTGCTAAATAAAAGAAGATACAGTTAGCTGTCAACACAACCAGAGATCTGAGAAGGATAAATTATAGTAGAAAGTATAAACAAAATGGTCTATATATCAAATGAAATGATTTTTTCTTTAAACATTGCAAATGTCATAAACAGCAGATATATCTCTGTAAGTTTTAAGTGCTGTCTATTTAAGTATACCTGATTTTAAAGAAACATTACTTATTTTTAGCTACTTGTTCTAAGTTTAACCTTGGAAACATATACAGAAGTCTAAATAAAGCTAGTAAATGAGTTCCATTTGTAATAAATTACATTTGCAAGAAATTTGATCATTTATAAGGTGATTATGATCTGCATGCCTTAATTACCTTTAACAGTTTCCAAGTTATCAGTTTTTATAAAACTAGGAATCTACAGGTTTTTTCCCTGTTAAGTTTAGCCTTAAAAACTTAAAATTCTTGAAGTATTTTTTTAGCATCAAAATAAAACTTTAAATCATAAATACAGTCCATTGGGAGACCGTCAACTTTATTTTCCTGGTCTTTTCACAGTGCACCATTGCAGAATATCATAGTTTCCTCTATGACTCAGTTTATCAAAACAGCTAAAGCCTAACAAAGTTAGCAAATACAAGGAGATCAGATATACTTTCTTAAATCAGTCTATGTTAACGTGAATAAACCTTAGGTGAGGAGAGATTCTCTTTGCCAGACTGCTTAGGTCATTGCTGCATCATAAGATAGGAGTGTCCCAGCTTCTGGTGTGTAGCAGTTGTTGCCCTCACTTTAGCTGATCAGCTACTATTCTGGGTGTTTGGGATTCCAGTATAGCCTTGAGACTTTCTTAGAGTGAACCTTTAGGTATAAAAATCATGTTTTTGGTTGACATATTTTAGTTAACAAATCAGTTTAGTTAGAAGCACAACTACAGGATAAAAAGCAAGGCTAGCACATTTAAATATTTGCCCAAAACTATAGGCATGGATAGATTAGGTCTTTGTTTTAAGATTACCTATGTAGCTCTCTAATTATTAATGCTGTGTAACTTTTGTTACAGATGCTACTGATTTTTAACCATATCCATTAAATTTATAAATCTTAGAAAAAGTTTTAGGCAATTAGATGAAACCAGTAATCTAATTTTTCTCACTTGACATAAGACAAAAACTTTTCAACTTCAGAGTTATCTTTATAATATAGTAGAACAGAAAAAAATGTTATTTCAACATTCCCATACTCCAAAGAAATCTGAATCCCTGTTTAACTCAATCCAGTGACCAAAGTTCAGAAATGGATTCTTAGCCATCACTAGCAAAGCAACCAAGGAAAGTAGTGGCTGTGGATTTGTGCCTAGCTGGGGAAAATATACGAAGGGTGCACACAGAGTACATGCTGGGGGAAGGGTGCTGGCAGTGTGGGAGGGGCAACAGCTAGAGCTTTGTCAGGGCGCCAAGTCCACCTGTAACTTGCACAGAAACATGCACAAGGGACAGAAGGAGTGAAAATGAAACCAATGCCAGTAGTCGCGGAGGAGAAACACACAAAGACAAGCAAAATACAAGACACAGCTCCTCTATTGAAATGATGTGGTGAAGGGAAATATAGAAACCATATCAGCTGGCCAGAAATATGTATCTTAATTAAGGTTTCTATTGCTGTGATAAAACACCATGACGAAAAGTAACTTAAGGGAGGAAAGAGTTTATTTCATCTTTCACTTCCGGGCAACAGTCACTAAGGGAAATTAGGGAAGGAGCAGAAACAGGGCAGAAACCTGGGGGCCTGAGTTCATGGGAGAATGATGCTTACTGGTTTGCTCCTCATAGCTTTCTCAGCTTGCCTCCTAATAACACTCAGGACTATCAGTCCAGTGGTGGTACTGTAGGACCCTCCCATATCAAGCATCAGTCAGGAAAATGCATCGCAGGCTTTCCCACAGGCCAGTCTGAAAGGGGCATTCTAAACTGAGATAAAACTAACTTGGAGTTGGAAGCTGAAGTGGGCTCAAATTTGGGGGCATGAACTTTAAGCTCATTATAATGTGAAGTTTGACAATAGTATTCGGTGATTAATGTAAAAATGTAATTGGATCGTTAGCTATCCAGTTGGTGTTCATAACGGAAGAATTGGTTACTCGTGTGAGAAAAAAATCCATTCAAAACTATTTTGAATAAATGCTTCATCAATGATTTTGGGGCCTATAAGATGGTTCTGGTTCATGAAAATGTAGCTTGGAAAGAGAATAGGGTATGAGGAAATGCTGGTACCGAGGTAGAACTGTTGGCTGACCTGATTTCTGAGAATGTGGCTCACTGAGCACATAGAAAATGAAAAATAATGTAGTGTATTTTAATAAATAAAACTTGCTTGGGGATTGGGAAAGTAAAACAGCCACACTGGCCGACCTTATAGACCAGCCAGCAATGACATGCACCTTTAATCCCAGTAGCCACAATGACATCCACTTTTAATCCCAGTAGCCACACTAGCTGTCATAGAAACCAGGAGGTCCATGCCTTTCATCCCGGTGGTACATACCTTTAATCTCAGAACTGGAGAGGACTATAAAATGGAAGGAGACAGCTCTCAGACACAGTCTCATTCTGAGGAATGAGGATCACCATTTCAGAATGAGGTAGAGGTAAAAGCAAGTGGTTGACTGCTTTATTTTTCATATCTTCAGATTGAACCCCAGTTTCTCTCTCTGAGATTTTATTAATCATGCTTCAAAATAATTAAAAGGTAAATGACATTCTTTGATAATTGTTATCTACAACAGTGAAGGTGAATGTTTTGAAAGTGCTGGGTCAGTTCTTGATGTCAGATCAAGCCGAGATTTCTGCTGAACTTGACCACTAGCCCCAAAGCTGACCACAGTGGAAAGTTTGTGCTGTGACAACAACAGAAGGTGGTTCTAAGGCCTCTGGTGGCCAGGAAAGTAGTGGCTGTCGCAGTTAATGAAACCCACAGTTTCATTTAAAAAAAAAAAGAGCTGCATCATTGTAAACTTATTTCTTACTCTTTGAAACAGGATCTAACCCTAGCCCAGATTGATCTGGAACTCACTATGGAGCTCAGGCTGTCCTCCATCTTGCAGCAATCCTCTTGTTTCCACTTCCCTAGCACTCAAATTATAGTAATCCATCCAGCCTGGCTTGCATTTTTACGACAAAAGACATCTTGTTTTCTGAGGTTCTGTCACTGAAGCTGAAGCTTACCCATTTGCCTTGATTGTCTTGCCAGGAAGCCCTAGGGATCCTCTGCCTCACAACCCTAATATTAAAAATGATAAACATAGGCATATAAACCCTCTGTTGAACACCAGTAAGACAAATTCAATAACACGTTAAAATGACTACGCATCATAATGAGGTAAAATTTATGCCTGAGATATAAATAAGGCTTGACAAATGGGATCTAATCAATGATACAACACATTAACAGAATGAAAAATAAAATGATAAAAGATCAAACAATCATCTCAATGAATATAGACAAAGCACATGAAAAATATCTTTCTTTAAAATTTAAAAAAGATTTATTTTATTTTATTTGTACGAGATTTTTGCTTATATGTATATTGTGTATCACGTCTAAACCTGGTGACCTTGGAGGCCAAAAAGAAGTTCAGATCCCTTGGAACTGGAGTTATAGATAGATGTGCACTATCATTTAGGTGTTGGTAACCAAACTCAGGTTCTCTGCAAAAACAACAAGCACTCTTAACTGCTGAACCATCTCTCCAGGTGACATTCTTTCTTTCTTTATAACAAGTCTGAACAGCTTGGTACCCACAGTTGGCATTTTCCACAAAATAGCTAATATCATACTCACTTCAGGTTAAACAAGTTCTCCATGCAACAACCAGAAGAAGGGAAGACCAAAGTCCAGCCATCCTTTGGTGATTCAGGGGAGGTAAGGAACTTTTAGGACAGTGGTTCTCAACCCATGTGTCTGAGGGGTCAAATATCAGATGGTATTTACATTGTGATTCATAACACTAGCAAACTTGCAGTTATGACATAGCAACAAAATAATCTCATTATTGAGATCAAAACAACATGAGGAACTGTATTAAAGGATCACAACATTAGGAAGGTTGAGAAATACTGCTTTAGAAGATGGAGGCTAATAGAAGGAAAGTAGACCACTGAGGTGAAGTGTATTGTAATAGGGCTGCTAGTTAGTTCCCAGCTGCTTAGTCCTGAAATAATCACACAGAAACTGCATTAATTAAATCACTGCTTGGCCCATTAGCTCTCGCTTCTTATTGGCTAACTCTTACATCTTATTTTTAACCCGTCTCCATTAATGTGTGTATTGGCTTACTGGCAATGTTTCAGCATGTCTGTCTCTGGCTGTGGCTCCAAGGCTTTTCACTAACTCCCCTTCTTTCTCCCAGAATTCAGTTTAGTTTTCCCCACCTACCTCTATTCCTCGCTGCCCAGGCCCAAGACAGTTTCTTCACTCATTTATAAATACAGCATACAGAAAGGAATCCCACATCAGAGGTACCCTTTAAAGGGAATGTTGTAACCCCTATTCTTTCCCTGTCTCTGTTTCCTGGCCACCATGATATTAGATATATTATTAAATCCATACTCATCCTACATTTCTGTATTATGACCATTGTGCTGTGGGAGATTCATGTGTAAAAGCTATCCAGGATGTTGTGAAATGTTAAAAAGTAGGTTTGTTTCATCTCAATCTTTATATCCTCAGTGGCTCATCTAAAGCTCTTGGAACTTTTTAATCATTAAATCAGCTGAGTATTGAAAGAAGCAGCTTTTTTTTTAAAAGAGTATTTTGTCATTGTGGTTTCTAGCATGAGAACGTTGAAAGTCATTGGAATTTCCCAAACAGTAGGAGAAAAACATCTTTTGCTGTTTCTATCAATCTCATGTAAGCCAGCCTGAGCCTGAATGTGACTTTAGTGGCCCCGTGGACTCTAGGATGGACGCTACTGTCCTAAGGAACCAACAGTATAATTGTAACACTTGAACTTTCAGGCTCATCCCCTAAGCTCTAGGAAGGAAAGAAGAGTTGGAGATTGTACCCGTCACCAATGGCCAACGATTTAATCAACTACGGACATGTAATAGATCTTTAGTTCAAGAAAAGTTTTTAAGTGCAGCGAGGATGTAGTTCAGTGGTTAGAGTCCTTGCCTGGCAAATGTGAGATTCTGAGTTCAGTCTCCAACACCAGAACAAGTTAAACCCTTTATACTAGATTCAGAGAGCTTCTAAATAGTGAATGCATCACAAGGCAGGCAAGGCAGGATCTGAGGTTCTCATATCCCATGGAGATGGAATTCCCCAGGTGTGGAATCTTTACAGACCTCCTTACCTCTTCAGTTGTATTCTTTTGCTACCCTTTGTAGTAAACAACCTACAAAAAAAAAATGAGTTGCCACAATAAACTCAAGAATGACACTATTCTGAGTGAGGTAACCCAGACCCAAAAAGATGAACATGGGATGTACTCACTCATAATCGGTTTCTAGCCATAATTAAAGGACATAAGGCCTATAAATTTGGGATCCTTGAGAAGATAATAAGAAGGTGAACTCCCCAAAAAAAGATATAGTAATCCTCCTGGATATTGGAAGTAGACACGATCGCCAGGCAAAATTGGGAACTTGAGGGTTGGGCGAGACTGGGCCAAGGGAAGATGGGGAGAGAAAAGTGTGAAGGGGAGAATGGGGGGAACTCGGAGGAATGGGGTGCTTGGGATATAGGAAGGGTGGATATGGGAGCAGGGAAGCATATATCTTAATTTAAGGAGCTACCTGAGGGTTGTCAAGAGACTTGACCCTAGAGGGGTTCCCAGGTTTCCAGGGAGATGCCCCCAGTTAGTTCCTTGGGCAGCTGAGGAGAGGGAGCCTGAAAAGGCCAGTTCCTATAGCCATACTGATGAATTTCTTGCATATCACCATAGAACCTCCACCTGACGATAGATGAAGAAAATGACAGAGCCCCACACTGGAGCACCGGACTGAGCTCCCAAGGTCCTGATGAGGAGCAGAAGGAGAGAGAACATGAGAAAGAAAGTCAGGAATGTGAGGGAACCTCCAGCTGGCGACAGATGGGGAAGGTGACTGAGCCCCACATTGGAGCACTGGACTGAGCTCCCAAGGTCCTGATGAGGAGCAGAAGGAACGAGAACATGAGGGAGAAAGTCAGGAACGTGAGGGGTGCGTTCACTCATGGAGACGGTGGGACAGAACTAATGGGGGATCACCAACTCCAGTTGGAATGGGACTGATGGATCATGCGACCAAACCCGTCTCTCTGAATGTGGCCAACAGCGGGGGCTGACTGAGAAGCAAAGGACAATGGCGCTGGGCTCTGATTCTTCTGCATGGACGGGCTCTGTGGGAGCCTTCTCAGCTTGGTCGATCACCTTCCTGGACCTGGGGGGAGTTGGGAGGACCTTGGTCTTAGCATAGAGTGGGGAACGCTGATGGCTCCTTGGCCTTGAGAGGGAGGGAGGGGAGGTATGGGTGGAGGGGAGGGGAGGGAAGGGGGAGGAGGAGCGGAGGGAGGGGGGAGGAGGAGGGAAGGAGATGGAAATTTTTAAATATAAAAAAAAATAAACCATGAGAAAAAAAAAAGAATGAAAGGAAGGAGCTATGAGAACCTGTGATTTAGTTTGTTGGTCAGAAGTGTGAGAAGCCATTGCTGTCTGGGACATTTGCATCAGAATCATACTGAATCATTAGGTGATGGTTCTGAATTTGAAGACATCAGTGTAAAAAGTTTCCCTTGTTTGGTGTCAGAAGAGTTGGGAGTGGTCATGGTTCATAGAACTTGAAGTAATGATTCTCACTCAGCTCTGTAGGGCAAGAGGCTAATCCTTTCTCATAAATGTCTTCAGTGTAGCCATGTGGGCTTTGAGGTGCCTTTATCTCCGTGTGTGCATATTTATTTACTTTTCTGTTTTCTCCATCTCTGAGTGAGCATAGCTAAGATTATCCGGATCCTGCTACCACTCTTCTTATTTTAGCAATCTAATTCTCCAGGTGTCAGTTTGACAGTTTTTAAGTATATTTAGAAGAGGGCAATATGATGAATTTCTAGGTAGGGGGAACTGGACAATAAGTTTATTATATTACTATGGTTTTTAGTATTGGGATCCCTTTTTTATTCTTCAAAGACAAGAACTGGTAGACTCTGTCCTTCGACTAACACTTTGGTCAAAGCTCTAAATCTTTCCTGCCTGTATCTGTCCTTGGGGTTCCTTCTTTGTCCTTGTAGAATTTCAAGAATCTCAGTAAATTGACTTCGTGAAAATTTCTGCTCTTGGTATCTAAAAACATGAGATACTGGTCACCTTTGAAAATAACCCTAGAAGATCAAACTTACCATATATCCCTTCTCCTTGATGCTTCCTTCTATCTAATTTCTGTTAACAGATCCTGACCCACTCCTTGATCATAAATCTCCAGCTATTCTTGTTATTCACTCTCTGCCTCACTGCAAAATCTTGTTGCTAGCACATTGGCTCCTTTTGATAAAATCCTCTTTACTGTTCCCAGTAGTATTTGGAAGATTTGTCCCAGTTTTCAGGTTTTTTTTCAGCACAGCTTGCCTGGGTACAGGGACCTGAACATTTAACTCCCCCCCCATCCTGCTCCCAGTTTTTGTTTCATGTTTCTCTTATTATTTCTAAGCCCTGAAGACAAGTTGGCTCATGCTTGGATGCTCTACTTTTCTACAAGTTTGCTTCTGCTGGGATCAGAATTTGAAAAACAAATAAAAGTAAATTATTTGAGTCAGGGATACAGCTCAAAAAAAGTGCTTCTCTGGCATGTATGAGGTCCCAGATTCTATCATTAGCACTGCAAAAACAAAATCCACCCTTCCAAAAAAACAAATCCAAAGAAAACAAAAAAGTTTGATTTGTTTTGAGACACATTCTCTTTATGTATCTCTATGTGCCATGGAACTTGCAGGCTACCTTTGAATTCACAAAGAGCTGTCTGCCTCTGATTCCCAAGTTATGGGATTAACAGAGTGCAACACCACACCTGGCAATAAAATACAAAATCAAAAAACACTTTAAAATTCCTTTTGTTTCCTAAGCTGCTTGTGTGATGTCTTCTCTTTCGATACCATCCCTCCCCCTTTCTCAGCTGTATCAGAAAGAATGTAGCAGTTGATGCTTGTCCAGAGATGTAAGCAGTTGCTCTTAGTGACTCAGAAAACTGTTAACAATAATATGAGAAATGCCTAAACTTCATTTTGCACTTACACAGTCTGCTCCCCTCTTTTACGGACTTTCGATCATTTACGTGGGTGACTTGTACATTTAAGAAAGGAAATATTCGAAACTGTTGTTTAGTGGCCCCATCTGCTGGGAAGAGTATGTATTACCTGGTTTTATTACAGGACACACAGGAGTAAGGGTAATTTAGACACAATCTCGAGAAATTTCCGCAAAGTCTGCAGGAAGCTCAGCACAGGCACGAAACCATTTTAAGTTGTATTGTAAAAGTTCAGAGAAGGAGGAATTGTGACCCTCTGGACTTTTCCTCTGTTGGTCACCTTGTACCCTCATTTCTGCCTCTCAGAAGAAATTTCATTAGCTGACAGTCTGGTGTCTGTACCCTCAGTGTCTAGTCTAGCAGTTTTCTTTGAAGTACCAGGCCCTACTTTAGACCATGTTGATCTTCTGCCATAATCAGATTTTATGTAGCTATGGAAGTTCTGGCATCTTCCTGCGAAACGGAGATCCCCTATTATAACAATGTATTCGGAAGGACTCTGGCTATTTCCCTCTGTGTTTCCACTTTCCAATTTGTATTGGGCTTTGGTAAAGTCCTCAGGAGGTTGTTGTGAAGCAGTTACCTCCAAGATTGAAACTATTCAAATTAGCTTCAGGAAGTTCCTGAAACTCTCCAGATTCACTAAGCCCCTCTCTGCCACAGTAAGCAATAAAAATTGAGAGCTCCCCTAAGACAGAAGGAAGATGACCTACAAAGAAGACAGAGCCCCAGAAAAGCTGGCCTGGCAAAAAGACCCAGACAAGGCTGAGCTGCAAAGATGAATCTCAGAGGAGTAAAACTACAAAGAAGACTCAGACCAGACCAGCACTCTCCAGTCGGTGGAGCTGACTGTAGGCTGTGCAGTGTGCTCCAGGTTCCCAGTTTTGTGAGCTGTTGCCCATGCCAGGGTGGGCTTTGGTAATGCATCTGCCTTTGAGTCATTTCTGTTCCTGTAAGTAACCCCTCACCCATACTCCCATAAGTAATCCCAATACAACTCAGTGGCTCACCAAGTTGGAGTTTGATGGTATCCGTGCTTTGGGTTGTTGTGAATTTCCTGCCTGGGCAAAGTAAATGTGTTACTATGTCTCCCCAGGAAAAATCTTGTGACACGGCAGAGGCCTCTAAGATTTTAAGCCTCAACAGATCTTACACCATGAACCCTCTGGTTAAGCTGAGTCTATTGAGGAAAGGTATTGTTTAACTGGAAAAACTTACAGCCATTTCTCTCCCTTTTACAAGCAGACATACAGAAATTTGCTTGGGTGACTTGTACATTTGACAAATGGACTTTGGGAATTACCTGATTTTTTTTTCCTCTTTTCTCTTTGGTCTTTGGGGACCCACCACCTAGCTCCCAAATAAATGCAGAGTCTTATTATTTCTTATGAATGCCCAGCCTTAGCTTAACTTATTTCTAATCAGTTTTTCTGTCTAATTATCCTGTCTACCCTTTGCTTTTACCTTTCTCTTACTTCTGTATATCTTCCTTTTGCTCCTACTCTGTGGCTGGCCATGTGGCTGATTGACTGGTTCCTAGTGCTCTCCTCTCCTTGTTCTTGTTCTTTTTCACTTTTGCTATTTATTCTCTCTGCCTGCCAGCCCTACCTATCCTTTCTCCCACCTCGCTATTAGCCATTCAACTCTTTATTAGACCATCAGGTATTTTAGACAGGCAAAGTAACACAGTTTCACAGAGTAAAACAAATGTAACACAAAAGAATGCAACACATCTCTACATCATTAAACAAATGTTCCACAGCAGAAACAAGTGTAACACATCTTAAAATAATATTCTATAACAACTGGACACTGATCAAACTTACAAGGCCACCAGAATATTCAAAAGTCCCATTTTTCCACTCAGCAGAGTCATAGTCCCTGGATACCTGATAATTAATGTATTTAGGACTTTAATGCCTCCCTGACAGCCTGCCCAGTGGGATTCCTATCCCCATGTTACAGCTGCTCACCAAGGGCAGAATGAATAATTGGCACAAACATACTCAGCAACTGACTGAGCCTCTGACTTGACTTCTGATCCATGAAGTGAAAGCTACCACATAGGAAAGTCCAAGGAGAGGCCTCTAGAACTGCCTCTACCAAGGGGATAAACAAGGAGCAACACCTTAGTATTGGAGGAATTGCAGAAGTTGGTATGGCCATCAAGAACAGTAAACAATCCAGGATGATGGTTACTACCAGATTCTCATCAGTACAACATCCCCCGTGTCCCCTCCCCCCTCCCCCCACAAGCAAGGGCCAGGGAAGAATCACAGAGAAGGGAGTAACAGGAATGGGAAAGAGTGTCATAAAATTGCCAACCAGAGAGACACTGCCACTGTAACCATGAACACAAGCACTGGGGATTCCTGCACAAGTCTACCCCACTTTCCATCATGGAGAGTGGAGAGGGCCCCAACCTTTCCTGTGGAGCTAATCATTTCTCAAGAAGGGATGTCACTTTCTCTAAAGGTATAGCAAAAGGGAAAAGAAGGATTCAGAAGGAAAGGAAGAGGGGTACCAGGTAGTAATGGGGTGAATCTAACCACAATACATTGCATTACATACATGTTTGGAAGTGTCAAGAATGAAAGAAAAGATTTTTTTGGCTCACAATTTGACAGCATATCCTATCATGTAGGGAAGACCAACTCTATAGTTGTATTAGTAGGAGTTGAGGCAGCTGTCACATCAATAATGGGAAGCAGAAAGGGATGAACACTTTCTTACTTTCTTCTTCTTAACACCAACCCATAGCCTGATTCTCCCCACATTTGTGATGGGTACTTTCTCCTCAGTTAAACCTCTTCAGAAACACTCTTATAGGCCAGTCCCTAAGCAATCTGAATCTCATAGTTTAGGACCTTCATGATATCTGAACATGTTCGAATGCACTGTTGGGGAAGTTCTTCTTTGAAGATAATTTTACTACAATACATCTAGAATAACCAGACAAAGAGCTTTCAAACCTTAGAACTTACAAGAAGAGATGGAAACCTGTGACAGAAAGTACTCTCTTAGAAGGGCAGAGGTATATGTGGGACAGAAAAAAAGGTGGAGCTGCCCTCAAGGTTGCTACTGCTTTAGGTCAGTGCTAGAATACAAAAACTAACTTCTAGAACTGATGAAAGGCAACTCTGTAATTGGCCACCCTCCCCATTAATCTTTGATAGGACTCAGAACTTCAGAGTGGGGGCTCCATCCTCCCCCTTGTGGTTGAACATACATCCTCCTCTGGGACAGAAATCTCTCTTCCCTCTTTTCTGTTAGAAAGAACATTAGCTGAGCTTTGGATTTTATTCCAGAACAGTGTGCTTACCCAGCGTATCCAAGGCCCTGCTTTAAATCTTCAGTACCCCTTCCCATCACACTTGAGCTTTCATTGGCTGAAGTCAACTGAAGTAAAGAAAATCATCAAACACTTCAGGAAACAAGCCAAAATGTCAACCTGTTAATAGGAAATACAATAAGCAGTCTTCATCACATAGAATTTTATCAATTCAAATAATAAATGTATTACAAATAATGATGTTTACATACTTTTTAAGGAAAAAGAAAGTGTTCATTTGATAAGACTATCAAAAGTTAACCAGAAAGTCTGAAAATGGGTAACTTCTTAGGATTGAAAACTATAATCATAATCATAGAAACAGAAACTCATCAGTATAGTGCCACTTGTAGTTCTAACATTCAGGAGACTGAGGCAAGGCAATTGTAAGTTTGAGGGCAAGCTTAGAAAAATTATATAATAATAATAGCATATATAATAATAATTAGAGACAGTGCTGGGCTACATAGTAAAAACTTTCCTCAACTAAACTCAGCAGACAAAACAAACCCCTCTGCGGATGAGTTATCAAAGTAGACAAGAGAACAAGGTCATTTGTGAACTGGAAAACACATCTGAAAATGTTGCTTTCAAATCAGAGCAGAGAAACACTAGCAAGAACAGAAGGAAAGGTTAAAAGAAACCAAGAGGCAAAACACTTGATGCTCATCTGATCTTAACAGAACTATACAGTAAGCCATAGAATAAGAAGTAAAATTATATAGAAACAGAGAAAAGTAAAAACCCAAATATAAAAGACAGACGGACAATTAAAGTTAAGAAAAGCTGGCAAGAACAAGTCAAGCTAAGGCCAGGCATTCTTAAGTAAGAATAAGACTCTATGTATTATTTATTTGGAAGCTCATAAGAGCAAAGAGTCAAAAGTACAAAAAAGAACCAACAGCCGATAGATATTTTCACATATGTGTATGATGTACATATAATGCATTACATGATGTACAGTGTGCAATGACTAAATAAAGCTAATGAATGCAACCATCACTTCAATTTTTTCCTCTTGATGTTAAAGCATTAAAATTTACCCCTTAGCAATTATGAAACATTATTATTACTCGGAGTCACTCATCCTTTCCAATAAATTTTCAACTTTATTTTGTGTATATGAGTATGTAAGCACTTGGAGGACATGTGTGGTTGTTAGAAGACAATTTTCAGGAATTGATTCTCTCCTTCCACTGAATGGCTTTTATTTCCAGGTAGTGTTTTGATGTCATAAACAATCCCATACCAATTCAGAATTATGGATAATAAAAGGGTTATTTATTTAAGGAGAAAACTTACAAATTGCTGTCCTATATAACAGTCCTCTGAGTGCAAACAGGAAACAGAGTCTAGCAGCCAAAACAGGAGCCAGAAGCAAGAGAGTGGGTGCATGGTTCCCACTGCTTTTTAAACTATAAGAGCCCAAGCCCAAGTGGGCTGTTATCTTAAAGGCTATTGGCTGAAGGAGCAGAATGTGTTCCCACAGCACCTTCCCTTTTTGTTTAAATAAGAGAGTTTCAAACCCACTACAAAACTATATACACTAGGAACAGATATCAACCATAATTAGAATTGCAACCAGCATAAACAATATTAAGCAAGGAACATATACTAAATGTTTTAATAAACATTCTATCCTATGGAGTCTTAAGTCTTGTGTGGGAAATGGCTTGCCTAGATCATAAGGGTACAATAACTATGACTATCTAATCTTCAACCCCATCAAAGGCCTGAGAAGGGAGATAATATTACTTGATCAGGCAGGAAGTACAATCAAGTAGCTTCCAAACCGAGCAATATATGATGGAGACAATTAGCTGAGCAATCACCCAAAGTCTCATTTTGCAACGTTGAAGCAACCAACTTTGGCTAAGGCCTAGTGTAACTGACAGACTATTTTCAGAGGCAGGAAAATTTTCAAAACCATTTTACCCTGTCTTGGCAAGATTTGACAGTCCTGCTTATTCATTTCCGGATACTATGTAACTTGTCAGTGGTTGAGGCATTGTCAGTTCCTTGCCCAAAGCTCAGTTTGCCAAGATGAAAACAAGCTCCAAGTAGAGTGTCTTCGGTGCTCAACATTCTCTCGGGAATAGAATGGTGCTGTCAGAAGCAATTATGTCTCATGTCAACAGAACCCTAAATTATTTAAATGCCATGTTCCACAGATCCTGAAGAGTACCTATCTATACAGAATATAATCTCTATGTATCTAAAGAATCGAATTGATCTTACTGTATGTACAACAAACATAAACAACAATTGACCTATAATAATTAATACCTGTATCTTGATCAGAGGTAGGAGTAATATACAATGCAATATGATAATATACCCTAAAAGTTTTATCAAGATACAAAATGTTCTAAACCAAGGTAGAAACATGCATATATACAATCTGACAAAATAACTTTGTATATATGTATAAATAATGTAAACAAAAGTAACAAATATAATTTGAACTTGTATCAATATACAGAAACTATATCAATGTAAATTATCCATAAATAATGTCTCACAAGTATTCACTCTATTACCCACTATTAGTATCCCCCCTTTTTGAACAAACATAGTTTTCACCCCAACCCTCTATCTAGTACAAGTAATAGTCAACAACCCTTAAACAGTATTCCCAACCCTATGGAAAAATTTTTTGGGATGGAGGCATCATCTTTTAGAATTGCTTCCTACTATCATGGGTGTAATGTCCTCATAATGGGATCCTGCAAAACTTAAGTGGTGATTAAGTTACAATATTACTGTCTAGTGTAGTTACAAGCAATTTTGTAGCAGTCAATAGGTTCCTTTTTTCAAAGTTCTCATTTGGAGTTCTGTCCAGAATATGAAAAGATGCACCATTTCAGCAGCTGGTACTTATAATAGAGCTGTCTACATCATGATATCATCACAACTAGTTGTAGTGTTACTGTGGTACCCTATTTTCTTCCTGGAAACCTCAAAGATTACAGCAGGAAAAGGATCTGTAGGAAAATCTGTTGTTCATCATGGAAAACATAAATACCATTCATATAAATATACATACAATGAAGAATATGATATAGACAAAATAGGTATGGAGAAGGTAAACTTTTTCCTAAAGTTCTCCTTCTGTCCCCATACCACATGGCTCCTGATATGAAACAGAAACTCTGAATGTTCCTTTTAACAAAATGCTTGGATTTTAAGAAGTACAGAGCCATTGCCCAACTCCAAAACCAGCTGAATGTGTGTGTGTGTGTGTGTGTGTGTGTGTGTGTAATGTAAGTGTAACCAGTACCATTATAAATAATCCATATTCCGTTTTCTAGATGATCCTTAATGGATAGTTATTTTTCAATTTGTCAGCATTCAAAAATCCAGGTTGAATTTTTGATGACATGTAGTTTTCCTGCAAAGATAAGAGCAAAACCCTGCCCCAACCTTATATGGCTTTCCTTACCACCTGCCTGGTTATCACCATTGTGGATGAGCTGTCATTTCTTTGTTTGAATAGTTTTCTCCTTTTGAAAACAAATCTTTATTAGTTTTGATAATATCCATAGCTTTTGGTCTCCCATGGAATCAAGAGCAAAACCCCTTCCCCAGTGCAGCACATCTCCTGGTTTCCATTGTGAGGTCAACACATCCTTAAAATATACATGGTTGATTCAGGTAAGAAGTTCTTTCCATTACCCAATGCCTCTCTGCTGCTGCTGTCCCTTCCTCATTAGCCTTAAGAGAATTCAAGGTTAATAAAACAATATGCAATCTATTTCCTGTTATATTTTCTGTCCCTTTCTGTTTGTTCAACATATCCTTTATAGTATGATTTGACTGTTCTATCACTGCCTGACCTGTAGGATTATTTGGTATACCTGTAATGTGCTTTATATATAATAAGCAAAAAACTGTTTCATTTTCTTAAGTACATACGTTGGACCATTGTCTGTCTTTATTTGTGCAGGAATGCCCATGATGGCCATATAAATTCCAATAAATGTGTGATTACTAAATCAGCCTTTTCTGAGCTCAAGGCAGTTGCCCATTAAAAACCTGAATACGTGTCTATGGTGTGGTGTACATATTTTAATTTACGAAATTCCAGAAGGTGGAACACATCCATCTGCTAGATTTCATTCCTTTGAGCACCCTTAGGCTTACTCCCTGCAGGCAATGGTTATAGAAAGATTATAAAAAGAGCAAGTAGGACACCTCTTTATAATCTCCTTAGCTTGTTGCCTTGTAATAGAAAACTCTTTCTTTAAACCTTTGCTATTGACATGATGTTTTAATGAAATTCAGAGGCCTGCAACACACTTCCAATCAATAATTGATCAATTTCTGTGTTACCTTGTGCTAGCAGACCTGGCAGACCCATATGGGATTGGATGTGTGTTATGTATATAGGACAAAGCCTATTCCTGATTATGTCTTGCACGTGGGTGAACAATGAAGTCAATCCCGTATCATCTGGTATAAATTCAGCAGTTTCAACATGTAAGACAACTCTTTCTGCATATTGTGAATCAATAACTATATTGATAGGTTCTTTAAAATCCCTTAGTACCATAAGAATGGCATATAATTCTGCCTTCTAGACAGAATTATAAGGTCTTTGTTCCACCTTACTTAATTCTTCTGATTTGTATCCTGCCTTTCGTGTTTTATTTGTATCAGTATAAAATGTACAGGCTCCTATTATTGGGGTATCATGTACAATTTGGGGAACAATCCAAGAAGTTCTCTTTAAAAGGTTAAATCTCTCACTTTTGGGATAATTGCTATTAATTTCTCCAAAAAAATTTAGCACAAGCCCTTTGCCAGGGTTTATTCTCTTCCCATAACTTTTTTTATTTCATCAGCAGTAAAAGGCACTATAATCTCTGCTGGGTCTATACCTGCTAATTGATGAAGTCTCAATTTACCTTTTATAATTAATTCAGAGGCTTTTTCCACACAGGTTTATAATTTTTTACTTGGTTTATGTGGTTAAAAAAAAAGATCCATTCTAAGATAATATCATTATTCTGCATTAAAAAGTCCTGTAGGAGAAATTCTGGAAGGCAATATGACTAGAATACAATTAAGATTTGGATTCACCCTATCCACACATGCCTCCTGTGATTTCTACTCAACAATCGCCAATTCCTTTTCCACTTCAGCTGTTTATTCTCTGGAACTATTCAAGTCTTTATCACCATCTAAGGTTTTGTTTAAATGAATTATTAGATCAGGTACTATCCTAACAGCTGGTCGTAGACTAGAAATGTCTCCCAAAATCTTTGAAAGTCATTAAGAGTCCGTAATAGTCTCTCCTAATTTGTGCCTTTTGTCTTCTAATTTTCTGTAAGCCCATTCTGTAACCTAGGTAATTAAGAGAATCTCTTCTTTGAATCTTTTCTGGAGCAATTTGTAGTCTCCATTTAGTCAAGACTTTCTTTACTTCTTCAAACATCCTTTCTAAAGATCTGTATTTGAATCAGATAACAAAATGTCATCCATGTAATGGTAGATTATAGACCTAGGAAATTGCTTATGTATTATTTCCAATGTCTGGCTGACAAAGTATTGGCACAGGGTGGAGATATTGATCATCCCCTGTGGGAGGATGGTCCATTGATGTCTTCTGAGAATTATTATAAGAAGGCACTGTCAAGGCAAACTTTTCTCTATCATTTTCTTGAAAAAGTATAGTGAAGAAACAATCCTTTAAATCAATAATTATGAGAGACCATCTCTTTGGTAACAGAGAAGGCAGAGGAATTCCAGATTATAGAGGGCCCATGGGCTGAATAACCTTGGTGATACCCCTTGGATCTGTCACCATTCTCCATTTTCCAGATTTCTTTTTAACAACAAATACAGGAGAATTCCAAGGGCTGGTAGATTCGTTGTAATTTAAGACTCATTCATCCATGGGTGCTGATCTGATATTTAAAGGCCCAAGGATCTGTTCGCACTCAATGTTGGAATTCTCATAAACCAAAAATTTAATAATTAATATGTCTAGCGTCTGGGTGAGTTACCCCTATTTGTATAGCCCTAGTTAGTCTCTGCAAAAAAAATCACTAAAATTTTCTCTCTGACCCTGTTTAACCCTAAGACATAATTCATCTCTCTTTACTAGTTACTGAATCCTGTCCCAAGTCTTTAAAGCTGCTGTGGTACATAGGAACAAGGTGTGGTCATAATAAAGAGCTTGATCCTGAGGATCAGAGTAAAGTCCCTCACCTAGAATTTGATCTAGGGAAATCTCAAGTCCTTTTTTTTTTTTCTTGTTGTTCTAAAATTCTTGCTTCCTCTTTTAAAAAGCACCTCCAAAGAAATTGTGGTCCACTTTCTAGGACTGCTGAGATTAACTGAGCCTAATCTTGAGGCATGGCTTAACTACTGAAAGCCCACATTTTGACCATTTCCCTAACAAAGAATGAATGTATTCTGTAAGCTACAATTTCTTGTTTAATTTCTTTTAGATCAGTCATATGTATGGGCTCCCATGTATATTCCTTGACAAACTTAGAGTACTTGGAGCCAGATACTTTTTCTGATGTTATTAGTGGAAAAAAAGGCAGAACTCTGGGAAGCTATCCTGGAGATTTTTACGTACCAACGAGGTTAAATTTTCCTTTTTAACTTTTTTTCCTGGTCATCAAATTTGATAATTTCCTCAATCTTTTCAAATCTGTTTACCACTGCCTTTTGTAATATCTGGATCTCCTGTCCAGTGTTCTGTTCTAATGTCCTTGAGGATTCCAAGGTATGAATTCTGTCCAGTAGAGATAATGTCTCATCCTTGGACATAATCTTTATGGCATGCATATTACCTTCCCGGAGAGACATTCTATTAATCAATCTGTCATACCTCTTTGACAGAGTCCGATTAATACACTCAACAATGTGAATTCTCTCAAATAATGTTTTAGCACCCACTGTCATTGATTGGGTTTTATGTGCCAAATTGGCTGTTTCCTTCTCTAGAGTACTGAATCTTCTTTTAAATAAATTACTATAAGTCTGTACCATTTCCAAAAGTTTCTCAGTTTACTGAGTTGTGTTAGTTAGTCATATCCTTCTTCAGATTTCCAACATCTTTCCTGAGAAGTGTAGTTTCAGTCTGAAAAGCCTGTGCCATTTCTTTTTTTAAAGAATATTTATTTATTTGGTATACAGTGTTCTGTTTGCTTGTATGCCTGCAGGCCAGAAGGGGGCACCAGACCTCATTACAGATGGTTGTGGTTGCTGGGAATTGAACTCAGGACCTCTGGAAGAGCAGGCAATGCTCTTAACCACTGAGCCATCTCTCCAGCCCCCAAGACTGTGCCATTTCTAAAAATGCCTTATTCCTAGCCCTATTGTCAAACCATATATTTACGAAAAAAATATTGAGTACAAGACTATTCCCCAGAAACAAAAGTAGTGATGTAGAAGCGGCATCATTTAAGTATTGTAAAAACTCACACATGGTGTAAATAAAGAGGCTATTGAAACCTTGGATGGTTAGATTGACATATTGCCCCTTTAAATTAGCAACATGTGATCTATATTTAGGATATTAAATCTTACCTGTGGTTCAATTAGCTGAATTGGGTGCAATAAGCATAACCTGCCCACAGGTGTCGCTGGCCACCTGCAAAACTAACCCAGCGGGGCATAGAGGTGCACATGAATTCACCTGTGGCTGGACTGAAATCTGATTTTAGAGGAAAATGTTGAAAGATAAATCACAGACTGTGTGCTCTGCAGATGTCTCTAGAGCAATGGAATAGGCAAATGCAAACAAGTTGTTAGAAAGAAGCAGAACAGCTGGCTCATACCAGGGAAGCCAACATTTCACCCAAATGTCTGTGGTGCACCTGTTGGGAGGCAAACAGTAGGGTGCATGGGGACTTGAAGCCAATCTGAGGTGTGTAAATAGAAAATATAAAGAAATGTGGCTGATTCATAGCAAGAAAGGGAAGCTGTGCACGATTCTATATTGCACTGTACTCCACGCACAGAATGTTTTGTTTATTATGCTGTGTATGCTGTATGTGTGTGAGCACACACTTGTCATTGGGCATTGGGGCATCTTGCCAGTCCTGATTTTTAAATTTAAAGTTTCATGTTCAGAATCATGTTAATTAACTGAATCATTAGTTTTGATCAAGTGTGTGGTTTCTGATTTTTACTAGAAATTGACCTTGCACATCAAAGATTATTTTTTAACTTTCTCTTTTTCTCTCCAAAGTAGTCATATCACAGAAAGCATATCAATCATTCAATGGCTTTTTGATAAATGGTTTCCAAAAATTAAACTAAGCTAAATCATACCACCTCTATCTGTCCTTCTGGCTACATTTTCCAACAAAATCCCCCTAGAGTTTCATATTCATTTTAATTTCAGTTACAAATTTATATTTCAAATCTTCTCAGGATAATGAAATTTGAGAATCAGTTTATAAAACATCATTATGATATTGCAGAAGACTCTTTTTAACCTGTGGAGATCAGAGGGCATTCTCAGGAGTTAGTCCTCTCCTCCCTCTTGGTTTCTGGGGCGTGAACTCAGGTGGTCAGACTTGCTCAGCAAGTGATTTCAGCCATGGTGGCACCTCATAGATGTGATATTTAAAAAGCTTTGAATTACTAAATATGAACATTTCAATGGTACTTTTTTTCCTTCAAGAACAGTTCATGTCTACTCTTTATCCCTACAGTTATGTGGAGTAAGCAGGAGGTGTATTTCACTATGAGGAGGAAGAAGCTAAAATTATTCTGGAAAAATCAAAATAAGACACAGAACACTGATAGAGGTCTTCAGAACATGTTACCACAATCACTTAAGGTGAGTGTAGCTTGTAAATTTATTGTAAAATTTGACAGTTTGACTGTGGTAGAAAATAGTTCTGTACTTCAAAGGGGTTCCAATGGCATCCTATGTTATTGCTGTCACAGCCATAATCATACCATAATCATTCATTTCATTGCCTGTTTCACAATGTAGATAAAAACTCTACACACTTTAATGTTGCATTTGTTGGATTTTTTCTTTTTATCTATTCTTCTTTCATATATTACATCCTGACCACAACCTCTCCTCCCTCCAGTCCTCCCAGCTCCCCTGACACACACACATACCTTATCTATCTCCTACATCAACTGCTCCTCAATCTCCCTTCAGAAAAGAGCAGGAACCCAGAAACTGGGTTCAACTGAACACAGGATAACAAGATGTAACAAGACTAGGCACAAACATATACATGTAAGTGAACATCAGTTGTTGGATATTTTAACTTTAGTACTACGTGTTCGATAAATGAATCTTTAAAAGTTTGTTAGAAAATAAACAAGCATGCTATGTAGAAGTACACAAGCTTAAAATAAATGATACTTTATACAATACTGAAATTTGTTGATATAGTGTTTCATGTGTAAGATTTTTTTCTTTTGAGACAGGGTTTCTCTGTGTAACAGTCTTGGCTGTCCTGGAACAATCTCTCATAGAACAGGCTGGCCTCAAACTCACAAGAGATTTATCTGCCTCTGCCTCCCGAGTGTTGGGATCAAAGGCATGTGCCACCACCACCCGGCATCACATGCAAGATTTTTAGCATTCAATATATCAACTGACTGTTGTGACCTTGGTCCTGTTTTAAGGTCATTTGTGTCAACTAAGTTTCTGATTGGTTTCAGCTCAATCTCTAATTCTAAAATAGCTAGCTAGCCAGGGGATGGCAGAAATGAGACTTAGGTCAGCTGGTTTTCATCCTGTGGTTCTCAAGAGTGACATTTCCACTTACACATCCACACCATGCAAATCAAAAGACTGTTTTTCAAAATGACTCAGGTTCAGGCTGTGGTTATTCATGATAGAACATTCAAGTGGGGAGACCACCTGCTTTATTTCATAGCTGTGGAACTGAGGCGCTCAGTGGTTAATAAACTTCAACTTATTTTTCATTAAAAATTCTAAACACTTCTTGCTTTCTGTATCTCATGGGGATTACCACATACTGAAAAGGTCATTCTTTTTTAAATGTCAAAAAGGGTGACATTGCAGCATTCGTTCATCAAACAGCTCAGGGACTGATCAAAGGTTTTCCTGGCTGTAATAACCCTCTAAAGCCATCTATTACTCACACGGTAAATTTAGCATATGTAAATAAAAAGATATCATAAGCTAGGATTTTGCTATGAGGACAACTTTTAAAAAGCATTATATTGCTTTCTTCTTTCTAATATGATGTAATTTACAGTTACTTTTAGAGTAATCCATACATCTATGCAAAGTATTCCAATCATATTCACCAACCACCTCCTCTTCCAACTTCCTCAAATATCATAAACTCCCTTTATTTTTTGCATCCCATTGGGTCTAATTAGTGCTGTTCATATATGCATGTCTATAGGGTCATTCACTGGAGCATAGTCAATTACTAGGGACATATTTGTGAGTAAAAACTGACTGCCCCTCTCCTAGCAGCCGTCAACTGTCAATAGCTCCTCAGCTAGGAGAGATGATTCCCTTCTTCCATCCTGTTGGGATGTTGGTAGGTTTGGTCTTGTGCAAGGAAGCACAGCTGCTCTGAATTTATGAGTACAGTGGTCCTCTCATGACCCCCAAACACTATTTTGTCTCACTCCTCCCTGCCCTCTGGCTCTTACCATATTTCTTCCCCTATTCCATGAGGTTGCCTGAACCTTTCTGGGGAGAGTGTTTAGTTGTGACTGAGCACTCCACAGTCTGTTCTCTACATTCTGACCAGTTTGGAGACTTTGTATTAACCACCGCCCATTCCATAAAGAAGCTCTGGTGAGGCCTGTGAGCTGCAGTAACCTATGGGTTTACAGATCCCACTTTGGAAGGAGTTCAATGCTATAACACATCATAATTTTGAATGCAGTTTGAATGAGCACTTCTGGAAACCACTGTGTCAATTCTTTTATTGACATATCTTTACATACATAGAAACAGCTTAAAATTATAGAGATTTAAAATACAAACAAATACATAAACATTTTATTGCACATAGGAAATATGTTGAACAAAGTACTGTGTGTGATCTTATGGACTGGGAAAGACACAAATAGGTTATTCGACAAGATTGGAATCATTCAAAGGTCAATCCGCATGATGTAGGTCCTAACAGAGATCTGCCATGACACATATTGCACTTTGTTTCCAGCACTTTGAAATATGCTTTACAAATATTTCTCATATGGTGTGCTTTTGTCTCTTCACTACAAGGAAGACTTTTAAAGTCAAAGAAATACGTACCATTGAAAGTGAACTGCCTGCACTGAGAAAGTTAAAGAAAAGGTCATCCTTACACTTTGGGGAAAGACAATTGACAAAATAATGTGACAAAGGTCCGTAAATAGAGGAAGCTACTGCAAAGCTTGGTGTCCTAAGCATTGGTCTACTTGTGAATACTTTCGGAGTTTAAGAAAATCATTAATCGGCCAAATTTTTCCATATCTACATTCAGCTTTTACTACCACCCAAATCCTTTCAAATAGTGCAAATGCATAAAGGCACTGGCTGTTGCAGCCACTCAGCAATAAATAGTAACTCTAAAGCTAGTCATTTTATTCATTCTAGATTTAAAATATAAAGTGCATCTATGAGGCTTCATAGTTGTCCTCTCAGTTTTTTGATATGATTATTCATCAGTGAGTGACTTTTTCAGCTCATGGTCAAGGAATATTCCAATACAGATCCTGGAGTCTCTCCGTCATGTCCCACAGTCTTATCTGGAAGAGTCTCAGGATGATGTGAAGTTGGTCTGTGAGGTCTTTGTGAAAAATTTGACCATAGAGTAGCATCCAGTCACACAACTGTCCTGTGGATCCATGGCACAGTCATCTATAGATAAAGGCTTCCTTGTCATCTGGAGGGCTTGCTACAGACCCAGTGTAAGTTCTTCTCACAGTCCTCAGTAGCAATATTTGTGCTGTTTAGAGACACGCACCTCTCAGACCCTGTCAGATTGAACCTGTCAAACCATAAAGACTCATATTTATTTCCAGTCCTCATTTCCAGCCAGTTACATGAGAATAAACTTTGAGGTAACCTCTGCCTTTTCTCTTTGTTCCTTTAGTAGGAAGCACAGAACACAAGTCTTGCAACCAAGTAGTCTTGGGCTTAATATGTAGAGATAACAGACAAGAGGGGAGGAAGATCTTGATGAAGAAAGCAGATAGAGCTAAAGGCTTTACTTTTCTGATTTAGTGGGTGAGCAGTTCAAAATCATTTTTAGTTCATAGATCCTTCAAGAAGCACAGTTTTAGGGGGCTTAGGGAATGGTAAGAATCACAACTAATTTCATTAAGCACTGCTATTTTATTTAGATCATAAGTGGTTTCTTGTATTCCTTTGTAGCTGTAGGCATACAACCATGGAACACATACTAAAAGTCCCTTTACCAAAAATACAATTTGTTTGTTTTCAAGAGAGGGTCTCACTACTAGAGTAGGCTGACTTCAGGCTCACAGAGATTCACCTGCCTTTGCCTTCTGAGAACTGAGACTAAAGATGCACACCATTATGCTCAATTTAGAAATATAGATTTTAATACTGGTATTGTATCAGTTATTATACAAATGTTAAGAGAGTGAGGGATTTATTCATTCTGAGATTATAGATGTTAAAGATCAACACAAAATTTGTAGAATGCCCCTCAAAACTTTAAATATAACTTAATGATGGGTAACAGGAGTGTCTTTGTTGCTTATGGGGAGCTTTCCGCAGATTCATAGACACTTATAATTGGGCACTAAATTATGATCCTTTGTCCCTGAACTGGGAAAGCAAGTGAAATATGTAATTCTTTCCCAACAACTGTTTTGACCATCTCCAGAACTGTTCCTGAACCACGCCCAAACTCATTAAGACTCTTGCTCACACTAGTGTTTGCCAATCCAAAGTTCATAGAAGTTTTTGAGGGATTTTTAATAATAAAGGGGGCCTCTAAATAATTCCAAGGAGCATAATACACACAGGAGAATTGATCAAAGCTGTGTGATGAAGAGCTGATCCTCCACCACCAACAGAACTTAAGAAGAAGAAAGGGGGAGTAAAAGTAAAATGAAATAAAAGTGAAAGAAGAAAGGGTTTTTATTATTATTATTTTTTTAAAGTGTCAGCCTAGAAGGGACAGAGATTTCTTGTGACTTACCATCTGTTAAATTCTTTGTCATTTGCCCATTTCCATGTCTGATTAACTTCATTTTTCAGTCCAATCCAGTGTTCCTGTCTTCCAGCGTGTCGCTTCAGAAATATCTTAAAGCACAATGAAGTCACATTACAAACCTGACTTAGCAGGTTTATTATCAGGATAAAGCTGATAATTATTTGCTGTGATCATCTGAATCACTGATCTCTGAAACTAGGCAACTAAACCATGCTGAAAGACTATACAGAAATTCTCATTTTGACCTTTTAGATGGTTCATATACCCACCTATGACTAAATTTTCCTACATGTGAGATAGGTATTCAGTTTCCACTTAGAAGAGAACACAGCAAAACTAAAGATAATCTATAAAAAACAAAAAAAAAAACCCAAAAAACAAAATATCAGCAGCATTTGATGAAATCAGTTGTGAATCTTACCATGTCCTTTTCGGAATCAATTACAGCGAGTGTAGCATCATCTTGAGAACAAGAGTTTTGGGCCAAGGCCCAACTGCTGGTTGTGGTGGAGAAAAAGTAGCATTTCCTCTGGTATGCAACCCACTCGTCCTGGCAGGAAGCAACACGGTGGTCCAATGATGCCAAATTCTGATACAAGCCTGGACAATTGTACTGGCCCACTGTGGACAGTAAGATCATTTGTTTTAGTAAGAGAAGACACCAAACCCTCTTCACAGGTAAACCTAGTCTAGCAGATGCTCTGCTCTTAGGGAGAAGAAATCAGACCTCGGCTATCATCTGTCTGGTGTCCAATGTCGTTACAGGAAGGGATGTGAGCAGAGGGCTGTGTTCTATTGGTCATTATACCAGAAAGTGTCGGGAAAGTGGGGAAATCTCAAAAATAACATTTAGGCTAAGGGAAAGGGGACATATATTGTAAGTTCTAGATTCAAAACTCATTTAGAATCTCAATAACCCCACACAGGAATCAGAAGAATGAAGGACTCATTTTAAGCATAAGATAAAGTACACGAGGATGTCTGGGAGGAGGTGGAGAAAAAAAAGTGTGATCATGAAGTACTATATGAACTATTTTCAATTAAAAATACAATAAGATGGATGGTTTGGGGTATTTCTTCAAATTGTAACATTTCTTATTTTTGAAAGGCATAGATGCGTCTTAGCATGCATGGTGGTACAGCGTTACCCAGCTGGCTCTGGGAGTTCTAGCTGTTATAATAATTCAGTTTCTAGTCGGTTGATAAGAGTGAAAATATAAAATTATTGGCCACTTTTTGGTCCATCTATAGGTTAGATACTCTTTTTCTTGTCAACATGAATGAAAAGTCCACATTTTTTATAATTAAATGTCTATTCAGATATAAACATGCTCTCTTTCACATGATATATAAATCAGATACTTTTGTGATTATAAAATTGCTACAGCCATCATTCAGGGAGCATAGATTGTATTTCATGATGATCATAAAACGAACCATTTCTGGTGTGTGAGATGTTTCTCAGTCAATCAGAAGGCCTGATTAACTAGATCAGGCTGAGACCCATTCATTTCTGCTATATGTGAATTCTTACTATTGCAGGCTATAAGAGAATTCGTGAAGTATAGACTCACCACTCAAGGCAATGAGAGCTATAATTAAGGAAGTAATGATGATGACGGTCAACACAGCACAAGGGATAGGAACTTGAATGGATCCTTCATGATGCTTCTCAAAATGTATACTGGTGCCATGATCTGAAAAGGAAGAGAAATGGTTACAAATTTAGGCTTTAAGATAGAGCATTTGCTATTTCTTGAGGAATATAATATTAAAAAAAACAGTAATATGTTGTCCCATCAATATAAAATATTAAGTCAACTTTAACAAATTCTGAGTGCAACAACAAAAACTGCAAACAAACAATCAAACAACAACAGAAATGTCAGCATCTGGACAGGAAGAAATATGTCTGTTCTAGCACGTTAGGTGACTGGAAAGGGAGAAGTAAATTTTGGCTTCAGATTTTGGATTTTGTTTTTTTGCAGGATGAGCCCTCGAGATTCAAAACAGTGTGGCACCACAAGAATGCCCTTGTAAGTTCCCAAATTCACCAGCATGATTTAAAAAAAAAATTCACAGAAACTGCAGCGTTAAATGACTCCTTGAATGACATTATAATCAGTGATAATCAGTTTCCACTGTTGTAATCCCAACATTCAGGAGGCTGGTAGAGGGGAATAGTGAGTTTGCAGCTGCTTTGTCTGCAAGGTAAGAACCTGTCTCATTTTTTTTTCTCATTACAAAAGCACAATTATTCAATGAGGAAGATGTTTTACAACTGAAAGAGTATTTCTGTAGACTGGATTTTGGAATTTGTGAATTCTTTTTTTTTTCTTAAAACATCTCCTTACAGATAAGCTTAAAGAGGAGGCACACTATGGCGAGTATCATCAATTTGTGCATTTTCTAGGAGTCCCCTCTACCCGCTTCAGTGAAAATCTGTTTTCAGGTGTTCTAAGAGAAGCCTTTATCAATGCAGTCAGGGTCTGTTTTCTCCTGCCTTCCTTTTCACACCCATACACAATTATCTTCAGAAGTAGTCTTTGGCAGTTGAGTGGTAAGTTCAGAGATGGCTTTAGTTTCACTTCTCAACATATAATAGCCAGTCACACTGTTTGGACTCAATTCATCAATAACTCTGGCTCCACAGCAAACACATCTATATCCAAAACAACACCTAGATCTCAGCAAGCTCAACCCATCAACCACCTGGTGGATACAGTGTGAAGACAAACTCCCACGTGACACTTGATTTCCATCACTGAGGGTCAATACTAACCACAGTTCTACGCGTCACCTAGGCAATAAAACATCCCCACTAACAGCACACTTCTGAGGCCTGTGCATTAACAGAGAGGTTGAAAACAGATCCACCCATTTTCCACCTTCCAATCGCTCAAAAGGAGACTGCTGATTCCTTTGTTGCTAAGGTTATAGCAATGATAGCATAAGTTAAACGTACAAGGGTAGATGTGGCTGACCCATGCCAGGATGGGATTTTCTGTATTAGGTCTTTCTTTCCTTCCACTATTATTTATAGTCTCATTATTGTCTATTTTATTTTTTTTCCTTTCAAGTGAGACACACAGGTATTGGTGATTTAGGTCTCTAAAATATTGCACACTATTTATCTGTACTTGACTTCATGATCTCAAATAAGAGATGAGTTTTTAAAGATAACAGAGGCTTCTTTTAAAGAATAAATCAACATGACAAAGAAGCACTCAGAAAATAATTTCCTCCTCACCAATTGTCTTGGCTGTGTTGGGAAAGCATGTCTCTTGATTAACTGAATAGTTCTTGCTTAGAAATTACTCGAGTTCCCAAGTGCTAAGTGCTTGAAGGCTCCTCATCACTCAGATACAAACAGAATGGAGAAATTCTGTCAATAGGAAGCATAGCGCGTGTAGAATAGACAGAAAGAAGAGAGGGAAATGTGCAGGGATTTCATGTTTCAATAAAAATGATAAAAATTGATAGTTGTTATGGAAATTGAAGTAAACCATTGAACAAGAGAAATAAGATAAAATGGAAGAATAGAGTTCCAATGACAATGTCATGGCTGAAGATGACATTTGAAAGAAGAGAAGGGCTACATCCTAACAAATCACCACATGACACTGTAGATGTCTTGGGTGCGTAAATCTGTTTTTTTTCTGAGACTGGACATCTGTGTGCTTTCAGCTACTGAAGGATTCATGGTGAGAGAAGTGAAGAGACAAGACACACAGAAAGCAGGCAAACATACAAGAAAAGACCAAGAACGTAACTGTTCATGTGGAAAGCAGCCCTTCATAAAGAGGGGTAAGAGCTTCTGAATTATGGACAGATGGTTATGGGAAAAATGATGGAGAATAACTAGGCTAAGGCAGATAATTTTCCATTGACATTTAATAGTTGAAATAATATAAATCGATTCAAAGGAAAAGTCAATTAAAGATCTTCTGAAACTTGTACGGCTCCCTCTCACACAGGTATTCTGTCTTCTTACAGCAGGAGAGGTGTTTACCTATAGCTGGTTTCTCTTTTACAGACTGAAGTAGACCCTAACCAAGTTTCCAAAGATTTCCATCTCTCCGTTCTGCACTCTATCCCTTACATCATATGTAGAGATCACATCAGAATGTAAGAAATCACACGACTTACCCTTCTGTCCTCTCTCCAGATGTGAAGAGCTAGTTTCTGTTATGGAGCAGTCTTCAGAATTCATCTTTTTTTTTCTTCTCAAGATTCGCTGGCGTATCTCAGGAGGTCTACAGTGAGTCCTTGCTGAAGCTGTCTTGCCAGTGTCTTGGTCTCTGAGGCGTTTCAGCCTTTATAACTCCTTAATCTGGCTCCACCCCTTCCTCCTCCCTTCTACTTGTCCAAATCTGCCAGTTCTCTTTAATTTATGCTCCAGTGGCCCAGATACTTCACCCTGTGTTGTTGTGGTGAGCTGTGGGTTTTCCCTGCTGTCTGAAATGCGCTTTCTCACAACTCTAGCCTCAGGAGAAAAAGATAAATGGGATTTTCCCAGAATTAAAGACATCTTTTCCAATTTTTTGAAGAAAATTCAAATAACTTAGGAAGTAGCATCATCTACACACAAAGTTAAAGGTTTGAGATTGCTGTATCTGATGTGGAAAAAACATTGGAAGAGAGGGCAAACTTCTTTTGTAATCCTATTCATGCATTTCCTTGTACATGTGGCTATCCATTATGTACCAAGTATTGCTTGCGGCCAGAAGGTAGACTGTTGAGTAGGGACTTAAAAATTTGTATTCTCATGGCTCTTTCTCTAATTTGGACAGGTTTTATTCAGGAAATTATGAATTTCTAAAGTACAATATTCACTTCTTTCCCCCTCAGGGACTAGTTATTTCAAGTGTCGTTTAGTCAGGAGTTGCTTTAGTGCAGGAAACAGAAAGCTTGTGGTCTGGAACTTCCTCGCTGTGTTCTAAAACTGTTTATCTTCAGTTATCTATTTCATCGTCCCTTGCTCATTTTCTTGTCATCCTCCACTGTCAGACTTCTTTGCTTCTCTGCAGCACAGCTTTTTGTAATCCCCCCGCCATCCTGTAGGTTATTTAGTTCAGGTGTCTGTGGCCTCTGACATTTGAAATGTGATTCTGATTCCTGTATCTTCCCATCATACCAATCTCATCCAGGTAAGTTATTAAGCACAGCACAAAACAAAGAGAGAAAGTTTCCATTTGGTGACTCTCATGTGAGGGTCAAAAGGATAAAAACACGATTCTGATTAATGACCTTGGTGCCCAAAGATCACAGTCACTCCTGGAGTAAAGCTGTCTGGTTTGCAGAATAAAGCCTTCTGGAGATGCTATGCTCAGGTAGGCTGGAAATTGCCATGCATACAGCTGAGACGAGCCAGTGGGTGCATTCGCTGCTTGAGACACAGAGAGGTACATGGTGACCCTTGTGCCGCTCTATTCCCGGGAGCTTTCCTGCGCAGAAGATGGGGTGGCGTTTATAAGTCCGCCGTATCGTCTTGGTAGGACGTTCAGCTAACCGAAAGTGCCCTAAAATCCAAGAACCTCCTTACAGCCGAGAAGAAATTTTACATTGGCCTCAGTCCACCCCCTCTATCCCTCTCCCTTTCCGACAGAAACCTTCTCCCCACAAGACTGCCCAGAAGCCCACCTTTGGAGGGCCTTTAGGTCTTTAGGGTTTTTCTTAGTGGTTCTTTCTCTGTATACTTGCCTTGCTTTCTGGTAATTAATTAACTCAGTACCAAGTGACATGCAGAAAGGTCTAGATGCAATGAGAGAGCACACCCATTAACTCCAAGAATGGTGCTCTTCTAACTCATGCCTGTTGAATGGGATGAAGAGGTTTTCATAGACCTCAGTATTGAAAAACTCTAAGGCAGCGAGAATCACAGCCAACCTCTATTATAAGCTGGTCCTTAACTAAGTTCTTTAACGGTGAAATTAACGCTTTCTGGGGGCCAGCCTCCAATAGCACAGGGCTTTGATAGGAATCCATGGAGTCAGCGAGGCTTGACTTTTTTATCTGGGGATAATTTTCTACGTTATTCTCTCTCTTTAGTTTCTCTCCTTCTCTCATGTTCTTCACAGCTTTTATACACGGACAGACTCTTCCAGGCAGTACAAGAGTCATAATAGTTGCTTGCTATTTCTCAAGTGAATGACTAGAGCTAAAAACATGTTTGTCATCTCCCTCCCATGATTAAACATTTTATGTTTTACAGGTGATAAACAAATTATCCCCAAAACCCACATACATTTATACCTAAGCAACTTTTTATAGTTTAGCCATGCAGGCAGGCAAGATGTTCTTGTCAGTTGTTTTATTAGCAGGTTGAATTTTACAGTTACAAAGAAAGGGCCAATTACTTTATTACTTATCTTGAATGGTAAAGCAATCTTATAAGGTATCTTAAGGGAATCACTAACCTAAATTTTTATATATGAAAAGGAATCAGTCATTTCTACTTAAAATCTTTAGGATACATATTCATTCAATCTTATATAAATATATTTTTATATAAGAGATCGAGGGCAGAAATGGGTATAAGGAATTAATCATCACCTTTGGTCATCAACCAAACCTAGCAAGGAGAGTATGTCATCTAGTAATAATTGGGCTGCTTTGTTCTTGTTCCCTGACCTTAAAGAATTATGTATTCAACTATGTGTCTTTCTAAAACTTTAGATTATTTTATTGAAATTTTACCTAAAAGTTATTTAACTAAAACTTCTTAATCTAACTTTGTTATTTTCAAAGCTTTGTTTTAGCTGTGATGAACTTTGAGACTTTATGAACACATCTAGGATTCTCTTCTGGTGGGTTGACACCTGGAACTTCAATTGCAACTTGCTGCTTCTCTGACATGGTTAATAGCACAAAATGCAGCACAAATATACAAAATGTGTTTTTAAAAAGCATTTCTTTACCTTTAGTTAAACTTTAAATTTTTTTTATTATGCATTTATGTATAAGTGTGTGTGGGTCATGTATATTTAAGTTGGTTCCCACAGAGGCCAGAAGGTTCCCTGGAGCTGATGTCACAGGTAGTGTGAGCTTCCTGATAGAGTGCTGGGAACTGAGCAGCAGTCACTCTGAACTGCTGAACCATCATTGAAGAGGCACGTCTCCAGCCCTAAACCTGAGTGTGTGTGTGTGTGTGTGTGAGAGAGAGAGAGAGAGAGAGAGAGAGAGAGAGAGAGAGAGAGAGAGAGAGAGAAAGGGAGGGAGAAACAGACAGACAGACAGACAGACAGACAGACAGAGACAGAGAGATAGTGCACATGTGGAAGTCAGAGGACAACTTGCAAGAGTCACATTGGCTCTTTCCTACTATGTAGTTTCAGGGGATCAGACTTGACTCATTATCCACTGAGTCATTTCAGCAGCCCTTTGTTGACTGGGGTTTCTGTCCTGCCTGGTCCTGTCACCATTCAGTTCCAAAGAACTACACAGAGATCTACATTAATTATAAACTTATTGGCCTATTAGCTCAGGCTTCTTATTAACTCTTAAAACTTATCTTAGCCCATAATACTTGTCTGTGTTAGCCATGTGGCTTGGTACCTTTTTTTGGTGAGGTAGTCACATCTTGCATGCTCTGTATCTGACTTCCTGTGTCTCTGTTTAATAAAATGCTGATTGGCCAGTAGCTAGGCAGGAAGTAGAGGCAGGGTGACCAGGTAGGAAGCAGAGGTGGGGCAGTGAGAACATGAGAATTCTGGGAGAGGAAAGAGTCTGTCTGCAGTTGTCACCCAGAGGCAGATGCAGAGACAGATGCATGATGCAGGTTCCATTTTCATGCCACAGCAATGTACTTACTTTACCTTTTTATTGAATGTTTTTATTACATGTATTGATTTATTGCAGGAGAGTAAGGAATGTGTCAAGTCATGTGTATTGAAATCAGAGGTTAATTTCTGGGAGCCAGTTCTTTCCTACCATATGTGGGTCACAGGTATAGAATTTGGGTCCTTGGACTTGGCAACAAGCACCTTGATCAGTATCTATCTGGTTGATATTGATGGAATTTTACATGATCAATTCATGATTTAAAGATCTCTAGATTTTCAATCCTCCAAACCATCTGAACAAGCAGTGCACCCCAGACTTAAGACTTCTGTTTCTTCCTGTCCCCTTCCTTGGGTATCTACATGGTCTAGAAAGAGAAATTTACAGCTTTGAGCTCCTCCTCGGGATATTATGATGGCAATAGGTTTCTAAATCAAGGACATAGAGCAAAGTTAAAGCACAAGATTCCTGTGTGGATCTCCAAGAACCATTATAGCCAGATGATAAAAGAAAAGACCATTTCTTGATTTAAATTATTGGAGTCTTTGTCAGATGTAGTAACTAGGGATATTACACCTAAGAGACAGAGGGAAGAGGATTGTCACAACAAGCCTGGGTTGTGTAGTGTGGTAAAACTGCCTTTGAGCCCACTTATGCCAAGTAAGTAAACCCTCACCCATGTATCTCAAAGTAACCCTCAACCACGTACCTCAAAGGTTCACCAAGTTGAACATGGATAGAGTAATTTCCTTGATATGTTGTTGATGCTTTCTCTGGAGTGAATAATGTTACTTATGTGACCCCAGGAAAAGTCATAGTATGTGGTTTTGTCCCAATTTTCTCTCATCTGTTTTTAATTGATGTACTGTGTACTCTTGTTAATCTCAGCTTAGCCATAGTAGGCCACTGGACCTGCTAGATATTCTGGATAGGAGTAGTTCATTCTTCGTTCTCATTAGGTTTTTTGTTTATTTGTATTTGTTTGTTTTTGTCAGTCTGAAAAAAAAGTCAACTGAAAAGAGGGACCTCAGAGAAAATGCCTCCATCAGATTGGCTTATAGGCAAGCCTTTGGGCATTTACTTGATTAATAATTGATATTGGAAGACAACACTTCTGAGCAAGTAATCCTGGATTGTATAAGAAGGCAAGCCATGAGGAGTAAGCCAGTAAGCAGCACTCATCCAAGGTCTCCACTTCAGTTCCTGCTTTCTGGTTCCTGATTTGAGTTCATGCTCTGACTTCTCTTTATGATAAACTGTGATTAGGAAGTGTAAGCTAAAGAAAGTTGCCCTTTCCCAAGTGGGTTTTGGTCAGTGAGTTCTACCATAGCAATAAAAAATATATAATACGTATATATATAGAAATATATATTACACATACACTCTGATATATAGCAGTCTATATAATGTATATAATATATACATGCTCTGCTATATATACATACATACATACATATTCACATTCTGATTGCTTTAGCCTTCTGTCTTTTCCTCGTGCAAATATGACTTTCAAAGAACTGACTAACACAGACTTCATATTTCAGTATTCATATTTATTAGTAGGTACCCTGTCCTGGATAGTTATATATCAACACAAGGTAGAGTCATTTGGGAAGAGGAAACCTCAATTGAGAGAATATCACCACTAGACTGACACATGAACAAGTCTGTGAGTTATTTTCTTGATTGATGATCATTGTAGGAGGATCTAGCATACTGTGGGCAGTGCCACCCCTAGGGCAGTGGTCCTGGATGGTATAAAAAGGCAGACTGAACAAGCCATGGGGTGTAAGCCAATACACAACATTATTCCACCGTCTCTGTTTCAGTTCCAGCCTTAAATCCTTGCTCTGACTTCTGTAGAAGGAGCAGTGGGGCTGTGTCCCGCCACCTGGATGGATTTACCCGAAATAATTACATGGAAACTGTATTTTTTTAAACACTGCTTGGCCCATTAGCTCTAGCCTCTTACTGGCTAACTTTCACATCTTGATTAACCCATTTCTAATAATCTGTGTAGAAACACGAGGTGGTGGCTTACCAGGAAAGATTCTAGCCTATATCCGTCTTGAGTTGAAGAAGCATGGCGACTGCCTGAGGCGTCTGCCTGACTCTGCTTTCTTTCTCCCACAATTCTGTTCTGTCTACTCTGCCTACCTAATTTTCTGTCCTGTTAAAGGGCCAAGGCAGTTTCTTTATTAACCAATGAAAGTAACAAATAGACAGATGACCATCCTCCATCAGACTTCCCTCAATGATGGTCTGTGACCTGGAAGTTTGAAGATGGAATATACTTTTTCCTCCCCAGGCTGCCTTTGATCGCTGAGCTTATCACAGCAATAGCAACCCTCAATAAGACTTGCCTTTTCCCCTCTGGTGAGTCTCACATGTGTTAGTTACTTTACTGTGTCAAAATACATGACTGAAACACTATAATAAAGGGTTAATTTTGGCTCATAGTTTGAAAAAATATATAGGCAATCTTGTTAGGAAGGAAATAACAAGAGAAGGATGAGGTGTCTGGTCACAACATACACACACATATACACATACACATGTATTAAATATACTCTGATTATATATATATATATATATATATATATATATATATATATTTTGATATCAGTGTATTTAATGTATGTAATATATACACACTCTGGCATATATCACTGTGTATGACATGTGTGTGTGTATATATATATATACACACAAACACACATATTCCAATTACTTTAGCCTTCTTCATTTTCCTCAAGCAAAGGAGGACTTTCAAAGAACTGATTAACACAAATTTTATATTTCAATGTTCACATTTTCTAGTATGCACCCTGTCCTGGCAAGTTTTATATCAACCCAAGGTAGAGTCAATTGGGAAGACGAATCTACAGTTGAGAAAATACTACAACCAGGCTGATCCATGAGCAAGTCTGTGGGTTATTTTCTTGAATGATGATTGATATGAGAGGATCCAGAACACTGAGACACTGTGGATGCATAAACACACACACACACACACACACACACACACACACACACACACATATATATATATATATATATATATATATATAGAGAGAGAGAGAGAGAGAGAGAGAGAGAGAGAGAGAGAGAGATTGGTGTTCAGTGTTCAGTCTACTTGGCTTTTTTACTCTGTGACCCAAACCCATGGTAGGTAACCACCAATATTTAGGGTGGGCCTTCTCTTATATTTTTGATTGTAAACCTAGACTTTAATGGCTGAGTCATTTCTCTAGCCCATAGGGTGTGTCTTCTGATTGATTTGAAGCTCTCTGGAAATGCCTTCACAGAAACACCCAGAACCCTGTTTTCTAGGCAACCAAATCCAGTCAACCTGTCAATGAAGATCAGCTATTACACCATGAAAGGTGAAATCTAATTCCCCCAACTAGGTACTAACTACCCTTGAGATTTGAATATTCCTGGACAGCTTAGCAGATAAACAAAGTAAATAAATAAATTTTTCAAAAAGAGAATCTTCGCTCAAGTCTCACTTTCCCACAGACTCTGCACAGATCAAATGAGTTGACTTTCATTTTGTTCCTTAAGGAAGATAAACTTGTTTTCACTGAGGAGGGAGTGTTCTTGTTTTTGTTCTTTATAGTCTCAGTTTTTTTTTTTCATGGCTAAGTCTTCTTGTTTATGTTTAATACCACATATCACCTCCACAGCAAGACTTTTCCTAACCATCATGTAAAAAAACTTCTGTTTTTAGTTCTTTCTAGTTCTTCTTCTTATGAAAGCCTTTAAAATCATTGTCAGCTACTGTCTCCAACTTCAAGAGAGAAAGGTGTTTATGGCCAGGGACTTATTTTCCCTGTTTATCGGGGATCTTTGATACATTAATAGTGCCTAGAACACTGAAGGAACCCATTAAATGGTGCTGAGTGATACATACAAGTCTTAAGTTCAAGTCTTTGTTAACAGTATGTATGTGGGAAATCTACACAACGCTACTAATTTTTGGCTTTGTCACCTGCAAATCAAAATGATTTTCAGCATTTTCTGAGAGTTACATGAAGAACAAACATGAACTGGAAAATTAATGTTCTATAGATGTTAGGGTTATTTGCTGTATTATGCAGTGGGAGTCTGGTGTGTAAAGCCTTTTCCTTTGAGGAGACGCATTAGCACACGATAATCAAAAATTCTCAGCATCATTGCTGATGCAATACAACATGTCGGCTGTGTGTCAGGAACTTGGGCAGACAGAGGAAGTTGCTGCAACCTCGTCCGTCACCTCTAAGCAAGTTCTTCGTGCTAAGATTCTCACTCCAGTGCTCTAGGTTTCTCGCTTCCTTAACCACAACCAACTGCACTGATCTTCTACATGCATAGTTATGTATGCATTTATGTCTATTTGTTATGTACAATGTGGTTTATATACATTTCACATATATGCCATTAGTCACAAATGATAACTAGACTTCTTATTGTATATAATTTGATAAATATCTTTAAACATTATAACACTGATATGTTCTCAAAATCTGAATATTCCAGGACAGTCTGGCAGGCAAGCCTTATTTTAAAATGATTTTGTTTTCTAAGCAGGTACTTCTCATCTCTCATTTTCCCCTCATATTCTGCACAGGTCAACTGTACTGACTTTCTCCTTGTGCTTAAGGAGGTTAAATTTGCATTCCCTCTGGAGGGCATGTTCTTTCTTTGGTTCTTTATATTCCAAGATGGGTCTTTGTGGCTAACCTTCTTGTTTATATTTAATACCGCACATCATCTCTGCAAACAAGTCTGTCTCCCTAGTCAAACGCTTGCCCTTTTTTATGAAATCATTTACCCCTACTTGGCTTTTAAAGGATATCCAAAGTATTTTATTGAAGTCAATACTCATGTGAGTGGGAGAATGAAGTCATTACCAAGAAAAATAACAATAAAAAAATTACTAAGAAGAGATGTGTTGGTGGGCATCCTGGATACCTCTGGCCCTCTTATTCTTCACAATCTTCAAAAGCATCTACTTTGTGGCAAAATTTGTCATAAACCATTTTCAACCCTTGTTACTACCCTTATCCTCACTCTCTCCTCTCCTTTCCTTTGTTTTGAAATGGAAAACGTCTTTAGTTCTTACAAGGGAGGGACCCATGAGTAGAGGTTGACCAGCTCTTGTCTGACTCATGTCTGCTGTCCTTCTATAATTATTAAAAGCCACCATTGAACTACCAAGAGGTGCTGGCTTGTTAACTGCCACAGTTTTTCTGGTAACACTACTAAAATTGACTTGTTAAACAAAAGGAACAAAATAGGCAGAGTCAGGGAATAGTGTAGGGATCTGGATTTTCAGTTGCTTCCTTTGCATTCAGAACAAACTTTCTGAGCAATCAGTCCCAAAGGATTTAATTCTTTCTCAATATCTTTATAAAACATGGCATATGTGACAATGAGGTCTTAGTCACCTTCCCATTTTTATTTGATTGGGGGATATTTTTAGACAGTCTTTCTCACATTATGTAGCTCTGGCTGACCTAGAGCTCCTTATTTAGCCCAAGCTGGTCACACCACAAAGTGCCACCATCCCTGACCTTTCCATTTCTTTAGAAATAGTATATGGGTTTCATTATGTGAATAATATATTGAAATGAAACGATATCCATATGTATATGATCATCTCTGTTGTTATTAGCACTTCATAATTGAGAAAACAGAGACTCAGAGCTACTGAGGCTTGGGCAAGTGTTGGGAGAGGTCATTCAGACTCTAAAGCTCGGTGTAGATCTCCTTCATGTGTGACCTTATATGAAGAATCCGGAGGGGGTTTCTGCAGGGAAATGATGTCATGTGAGGCAGATGCAAAGCGGAGCAGGAAGGCAGCGTGTACAGTCCTTATCACGGCAGCTGCCTTAGTGGTACATGTTCAAAGAAACCACAAACTTCCGACCTGAGGCAGTTTCCGGTGACAACCTGCTCATCATATTTTAAAATGATTTTTTTTCTTTTAGTGGGTGAAGTTGGTACCGGAAAGTCTGTAATCTTCTCATGGACCAGATTTTCAGGTTGTAATGTTGTATTAAACTAATTCAAATTCTGTATATCAGTATCACTTCTTTTCACCTCACAGGTGTGTGTGTGTGTGTGTGTGCATGTGTTTTGATATGGGTACCAGGTAGGGTCAGTAAGGTGGCCATGAGTAAGTGGGGGATTTCCAGTTCTCAGCAATTTCCAGTCTTCTCTGAGTTCATCAAGCTTTCTTACTTTCTTCTTCTGCGGAACATTTCCTCAGACACAAAAGCAAATTGGAAAGTGTGAGTTGATATATTTTTTTCTTGATTTGTAGTGATAAGACGTAAAGTTCATGTGCACACAAACTTGGACTCTGAGAACTCTGATTTTGAAAGTGAATTGTGTAGGAGAACTATATCATCAAAAAGACATGGTGTTTAGTTATGCCTGAGATCATTCCAAAAATTTGTTCTGGGCACTTCGCACATGCAGAGCATGTTTGAGGATGACTCTCAGAGAAAATGGTGTGAAGATGGCAAACACAGCACAGGAATACCAGAAAGGTCAGAGCCTAAGAAACTAAGTGACTGAGATGTGTCTCTCTGTGTTTGTCTCTTGCTTGATAGGTGACTTGAACAGAGTATTTAATTTATATACACAGAGAAAACCTGAGAGGAAGATGTCCAACACTTGGACCCACTGTGGAGCTCACAGGCATTGGAATATTTCTTGGGTATGGGACGAGTATTCAAGGTTAAAGAAGATACAAAGAATCATAATAATGTATTATGAAATATGTTAAACTACTGTATTCAACAATGTAACTAAATGTCACACTCCCAAGTCCACTGTGTTCAGTGTCATCCATTGACATAGGAAGGAATAAGGACAATTTATTTTTCTGTAACTGTTAAGGACATATAACTCAAAAATAACATACTATACTTGGAAAATAATTTCTTTTTAAAAAATTGTCTTAATTATTTATATGTATGGGTGTTTTTTCTGCACACCAGTAGAGGCCATCAGATCTCATGGGACTACAGATACACTCAGTTGTAAGCAGTTATGTGGGTGCTGGAAATTGAACTCAGGACCTCTGGGAGAGCACCCAAGATCCATACCAATGTAAAATACTCATCTCTATATCATATCTCCCTTATTTTTTTAAAAAAGAGATTGACTGTGACCATTAACGACTTATACCCAACCCCATGCCCTATCTGCCAGTAGCCTGGACACTGGAAATCATACAAAAAAAAAAAGTCATGAATGATGGTGCTTCTAAGAGTGTTGTTTTTCCTCAGAATTGTTTTGGTTTTCTGATTTATTTTCTTTTTTTAACTTCTGAATTTTGAGGGTTTTTGTTTTTTTACTTTTTAAGTGGTGAGTGACAACAGAATTTTGACTGAGACTGCACTGAATCCATATATTGCTTTTGACAGGTTTTCTAATTCATCAGTTCATGAGCATGGGAGGTCTTCCAATCTTTAGTATATTCTTCAATTTTTTTATCCAGTGCTTTAATGGTTTTATTGCAAAGGCCTCTCACTCTTGGTTAGGATTATTTCAAAATATTTTATATTTTTGAGGCTAATGTAATTGGGATAGTACCCTAATTGCCTTTTTAAATATTGTTGTCATTGGTATAGAGGAAGGAAACTGATGATTATATGTTATTTTCTGTATTCTGCCATATTACTGAAGTCATTCATCAGTTTTCTGGCGGTATCTTTAGGGTCACTTAAGCATTGAATCACATATCTGCTCACAAGTTACTCTTACTTCTTTCTCAATTGTAGCCCTTGTATTTGCTTCTCTCATCTCATGCTCAAGCTAAGATTTTAATGACTATCTTGAGTAGGAATGGAGAAAGTGAACATTTTAAATTTGTTCTTGATTTTAGTAGTGATGTTTCAAGGTTTTTCTTCATTGAGAATTATGTTGTCTATGGGTTTGTCATATACGGCCTTTATAATGTTAGGTATTTTTCCCCTATCCATATATATATATATATATATATATATATATATATATATATGTATGTATATACATACACACACACACACACACACACACACACACACACACACATATATATATATATATATATATATATATACTGGTTTCTTGGGGCAGGGTTTCTCTGTAACTTTGGAGCCTGTTCTAGAACTCACTCTGTAGACCAGGCTGGCCTTGAATTCACAGAAATCTTCCTGCCTCTGTTCTGTAGTGAGGGGCTGCGGGCGGTTTCCCACCGCCCTGCTCTCGGCCACCGGCTAGCTTGGATTAAAGATGTGCACCACCACTGCCCGACTGTGTAGCATTTTTAATGAAGAAATGTTAGATTTTTGTCAAGTGTCTTTTCTGCATTTATAGAGGTAATCATGTGATTTCATGAGACTACTTATGTGATGAATTACATTCATTGGTTTATATATTTTGAATTATCTCTGTGCCTCTAGAATGGGACTGCCATAGAAAGATAGAAAGTATTCTACAAGATTCAGACACAGGTAAATGCTTTCTAAATACATTCTGGGACAATAATTGGCATATGGTATATCATGAAATTAAAAACCTTTTGTTCCACCAGGGAAACTAGAATAGAGTGAAGACAGCCTACATACCAGAAGAAAATCTGGCAGAGGATTACTATCCAGACTGCATAACAAACTAAACTGACCTAAGCAATGTGAGCACAAATAACACAATCGGATCATAGTCTACTGATATCAACAGATTTATTGACTTTCAAAGTAAATATAACTTTTTAAATAATGTTTAACATCCATAGCCGATAGTAAAATGCAAATTGTAACACTTTGAGATTCCACTCAGCCCAATCAGAATGACTAAGATCAAGAGAGCAAAGGACATTTGAGTTTCCTCTTTGGGAATTCTTTTTAGATTTGTAGTGTTATTTATTTTCTTGATGTCCAGGGTTTATTTATTTTTTTAGCTTGTTATATATTTTGGATAATATCCCTTTATAAGACATGTAGTTAGCTGGTAAAATCTTTTTCCATATTGAAGCTTGCCACTTTGGCTACATGAAGGTCAATTAAAAACTTGGAGAGAGAGAAACTGAGGTTCAACCTGAAGATCTGAAAAGCAAAGCAGCCAGTCCCTGACTTTTACCTCAACCTCACAATGAAATGGTGATCCTGCCTCCGGGAATCTCAGAATAGGACTGTGTCTGACAGCTGTCTCCTCCCGTTTTACATTCCTCTCTAGGGCTGGGATTAAAGACATCCATCACTGGGATTAAAGGCATGCACTGCCCAATTTCTATGGCAAACTAATGTGGCTACCAGGATTAAAGGTATGTGTTACCACTGCTTGGTTTGTAAGGCTGACCAATGGGGCTGTTTTACCCTCTAATCTTCAGGCAATCTTTATTTATTAAGATACAAATGAAATTCCACTACAGCTGAATGATGGTATCCTTTGCCATGTAGAAGCTTTTCAGTTTCATGAGTTTCCCTTTATTAGTTGTTCTTGTTGTTTGTACTATTGGTGTTTTGTTTGGAAAATCTTTTCTCATGCCAATGAATTCAAGACTATTCTCCACTTTTATTTCTATCAGATTCAGTGCATCTAGCCTTATGTTGAGGTCCTTTGAAGTTGAGTTTTGTGTCGAGTACTAAGATCAATCTATTTGTGTCCTTCTACATGAAGCCTTCTAATTTGACCAACATGATTTAATTGTTGAAGATGCCGCATTTTTTACATAGTGTATTCCTGACATCTTTATCAAAATTTAGATAGCCAAGGTATGTAAACTTAGTGTTTTGTGTCTGTATTTGTGTCAATAGCATGCTATTTTTATTACTATAGTTTTGTAGTATAATTTGAGATTGGAGATGGTGATACCGCTGGCAGTTCTTTTATCATTCAGGAATATTTTAGCTCTCTTGGTTTTTTTTTTTTTTTTTTTTTTTTTTTTTTTTTTTTTTTTTTTTTTTTTTTTTTTTGCTTACAAGTAGCTGAAAATTGTCACTTAAGTTTGTGGAAGAATTCTCTCAGAATTTTGATGAAGAGTGCATTGAATCTGTAGATTGCTTTGGTTAGATGATCATTTTTGCTATATTAATCCTACCAATCCAAATACTACCATTCTGCTAAAGAAACATAGCTATAAAATGACTCCTAATGACATTTTGCCTACTCATAGATCCATGCCTCCCTCTGACATCATCAGAGAAGCTTTCTCCTGAAGTAGATGGGAGCAAATATACTTTCTGAGGATATACAAAGAATGTGAAATTTTGGAACATTCATCTATAAAAGTTATGTGTCCATGAAACCCCTACACTCATGACTTAGGTAACTCTGTTGAAGACAAGTCAAAAAGAATATAAAAGGAATGAAGGAAACCAAGTAATCAATGTCTTTTAGACAAAGCAGGTCTGGTGCAGATATGAATACATAGAGACTATGGTAACATGTGTGGGCTGGCATGGTTCTATACTGGATGGGGCCCTAGAGATGAAAGGATAAGTGGACACATGCATGCATCACTTAACCAGAAGTTATCACTAACTGATAGGCATTTGAAGATTAAAAAAATGTTTTTTTTCCAAGGGAAGCTCATGGGAAAACAAATCACTCTTAAGGTTAAGCACTGTGCCCAACAGTAAAAGGCCAATGCAAAATGTATTCAGTGGTATATTTGGAGGTTCTTTGTTTCACAGTTGTCAGGGCATTCCCCCTACCACCTTTCAGGTCCTTTGTGTATATACAGCTAGATGTCTATCAGCTGATGAGTAGTAAGTGAGAACTTGATGCATATGCACAACAGAATTCTATTCAGCTGGAAAGAAAAATGACATACCAAAGTTTGCAGGTAAATAGATAGAACTGGAAAACATATGTTGAGTGAGATAACCCAGATCCAGAAAGACAAACACCAAATGTTCTCTCTTACATGAAGATATTAGCCTTGAAACTGTAGGTTACTGTGTTTATGATACAGTGAGTAAAATTTGTACTGGATTGGGGTTCACATTTACCTTAGTGAATATCTCTAATTTGAACATCTCTAAAAACTCTCTCCCTTGCTGTATTTCTTCCTTCATTTTTTAATTAATTTGTTTGGTTTGATTTGAATTTGGTTTTGAAACTTGGTATTTGAGGGAAGTAGTCTGTAAGAGGCCTTAGTTTAGCTGACAATTTTATGTCACAACGTATCATGGCAGGGAAGTCAAGGTAGGAGTCTAGTGCAAATAGTCATATCTACAGTCAAAAGAAGAGAGAAGGGGAATTGTTTTTAGGTTGGGAGTTCCCACAGTAAATAAACCAGTCAAGAAAATTTCCCACAGACTTGCCCAGAGGCTAACCTAATCTAAACAATCCCTCACTGAGTTGCTGGTTCAATAAGGCAACAATAAATGAGCCATCACATATGGTAACCTAAGTTGAAGGGTCCTAGTGATATTTCATGTTCATAAGTTTGTCTGTAGGTTGACATGCTTTTTCACTAAGTGTGGTGGCCTGATTTGCCTGTAATTAAAATCTGTTATTATTCTGAATCAATAGAATAATATTTAGTAGTTACAAAAAGCAGAGAAGGGAAAACCACCTACTGCACAATGGACAGTTGACTAGTTAGACACTGGAGTGCTTCTTCAGTGGAACTTCAGCTTTCTCTTCTCAGTGTAGACTTATTATCCTAGCCCCAAGATTGCTTAGTGACTTCAATTATTCCATGTGAAATATAAATTGATTCTGAGTAGAAAAAATTTGGTGTGGTGTGGTGTGTGTGTGTGTGTGTGTGTGTGTGTTGTGGTTTCTGTGGGAAAGTAAAACACATATGATGTGAAAACAGGGGATGAATGTTTAATCAGGAAAAGGAATAAAAATATAGGGAAAGGTAAGGTTAAAATTTAGCCAAAACAAAATCTGTATGGAAAAACTACACAGAAACCTATTACTGCACAAACTAAAAATATAAACTCCTTGTAAGAAGGTATTTCAAGGGTGATATCCTGAGTGAAATAAACTTTAACCTTGACTAAACAGTAGATACTATTGCCACTGCTCTTGATTGCCCATCAGAGGTACATGGCAAGACTACTGATGTTCTGCCAAATGAACATGTAGCCTAGCTGCCTCCTAAATATTTCGGTTTATACCCATAGACTAGTGCTACTCTCAATTCATGTCAGAGAAGCTTCTTTTTGCAGAGGATGATGAACAGTGCAGAGACACACAAATGTGCAAATTGACTGTTGAGAGCTCTTCCCTAAGAGGGACATTTCTATTACCCCCCTGAAAGCCAGGAAGCACCACAGAAAAAGGACCACACAATTGCGAGAGCTGGCAGATGCAGACGATCATTGTAAGATGCTCTCTGCTGGGTCTGGTATGGCTGAAACAATCATGAACACAGCAGCAGTGGTTACCTGCACTTCTTTTTTAAAAGAAAAAAGAAGACATGGGTTGGAGAGGTTCTAGTTGGGAAGAAAAATGGAGCTGGCAAGACTGAGAGACGACAGGAGATGTATATGATCTATAATAGCGGTGCATATGATCACAACTCATTCTGTTTCTTTATGAAATGACAAAAAATGAATTAAATGCTCCTTGTTTACCTATTGCAACATCTTATAAAGCAATAGTACATTTTTATAACTGGGATATATTTTTAAGTTTTTGTCTATTGTTTTTATTTTATATAAAATATATATCTGAATATTTGCCTGTATGTATGAAAGTGCACCACATGTGTACAGTGCCTATGGAGACTAGGGAAGGGTATCAGATCCCCTGGAATGTGAGTTAAAAGCTAACTATGATCTGTCATATGGTCCCTGGGAACTGAACCTAGGTCCTCTATAAGAGCAGTGCAGGCTCTGAAATACTGAGCAGTATCTACAGCCCCTGTAATCAAGATATTGCATTGGTGCAATTCATCTAGAGAACAATTTTTTGTTGTCCTTTTAGATCCTAAACCTCTTTGTGGGTATTTTGTGTTTTTTATTTGAATGTATCCACAATTATTTATTAAAGTGTTTGTATGGTGGTTGTTTTATTTTAATTAACTTATTGTAGCATCTTCCATATCTGAACTCATCCTTACAACTATATTCTCAGTAGTGGTCTTCTAGCTGTCTTTGCTCATTCAGGTAGAGATACTTTCTGGTTCTTGAGTAATAAATGTGTGTGTGTGTGTTTGTGTGTGTTTAATGTGTGTATAAATACTGAAACCCAATATACCTGCTTCCTTTTCTTGGCAAAATGCCTGACAGAAATGGCTTAAGGAAGAAAAGGTTTGCTGTGGCTCATGACATCAGAGGATGCCGTGTATCGTGGGGAGGCACTATGTCTTCCACAGCAGTCTATAGAGTGACTACTTCTCATATAACTGATGATTAGGAAACAGAATATGGAAGGGAAAAGTTAGGGTAATGGTCCTCTAAGGACTTTCCTAGAATGACCAATTCCTCTAGTTTGCCCCATCTCCTAAAGGTTCTATAGCTTTCTGATGCAACTGGGATAGATATAGAGATAGAGATAAATAGAGATAGATAGATATAGATATATAGATATAGATATCAGCTGGAAATATGCCCCTGCTATTCTGCTGCAGTACCCTCCCATAGTCCGTGTACTGGCTGTTTTGTGTGTCAAATTGATACAAGCTAGAGTCATCAGAGAAAGGAATCTCAGTTGAGGAAATGACTCCATGAGATCAGTTGTAAGGCATTTTCTCATTTAGTGATCAACGGGGGAGGGCCCAGCCCACAGTAGGTGGTAGCAGCTCTGGACTTCTGGTTCTGGGTTCTATAAGAAGGTGGACTGAACATGTAATACAAAACAAGCCAGTAAGCAGCATCCTTCCATGGCCTCTGCATCAGCTCCTGCCTCCAGGATCCTGCACTGTTTGAGTTCCTGTCCTGACTTCCTTCAGTGATGAACAGCAATATTGAAGTGTAAGCCAAAACCCCTTCTCCCCAACTTGCTTTTAGGTCATAGGGTCACAACAATAGAAAACCTAAGACAGTTCTTAAACTGTGTCCTGGCTGACTTCCTCTGACACCTCTCACGGGTAGAAAGGTGACTGTGGCCTTTTTCTTGCCAGGTTCCCCGCTCAAACTCTGTGGACATCTGGGGTCAGGGAAGCTGCTTCTTGGTCCCTGGTAGATATGGAAATTGCAGCTTCCTTATATGTATGGTTACAAGATAACATAGATGTCACCATGCCCAGCTTTGTGTGGTATTGAGGATCTAAACTCAGGCCCTCATGCTGTACAAGTATCTTACCTAATGAGTCACCTCCAGACCCCTGAAAATTTGTTGTTAACAGATACTATCTATTCTGTTTTAGTGGCCTTTTATAACTCAGTTAATGTCATAGAATTGATGCCACCATGATCTTCTGACCCAGTTAGGCTCCATTTTCTGAGTTTCAGGTTGGAATCTCCTATTTTTTGAATCCTAGTGGGACCATGGAAAGGGATGAAGATAAAGGAGGGAGTTGCCTACTGGGTAGGAGAAAACCCTGCAAAATAATTGAAATGTTTACCCCAAAGATATATTTGTGATGGGGTAGCTGACCAATCCCTTGTCTGAGGGGCATGACCCCTCCAGGGCACAAAATACCTTTAAAAGATCTGTGTTTTGGTAAGCTCCTCTCTCTTGGTTCCCTGCTCTTGGCTGGAACCCTGGCTCTGTAAGTTTCTCCCATTTCCTCCCTTTATTAAAGCTGAGTATTTCAGATAAGGCTAGTTTGGTTATTTCCCATTGCCGGCCGACCACACACACTACACTTTGGCATCCAACTAGGGCCTTCAGCTCCTGATCCCAATGCCAGCCACAGGGCGTTGGGTTTTTGTTTGACTCAGCCATCGCCCCAGTGAGCTTGGTCAGCCACCACTGTTTAACGACTGCTGACTAGATTTACCTCTCCCTTACGTGGGGCTAGCGGATTTTCCCCCCTCCCCACCATGGCAGGAGAACTCCCATCTGTGCAGCTTTTGCACTGTGGGGGTCGCTCACGCAGAGTTTTTTTTCCCCCAGGAGCTGCTTGCGTCTCAACTGCCTGCGCATGCACATGCTGAGGACAGAGCCCAGGCTCAAGCCGCGCCCGGTCTGAGTTGCGCCCAGTCTCATGGTCCCACTGCGAGCCTGCCCAGAGCTTCAGGCCACCCCCCCTCCTCGCCAGCTGTGCAGATTGCAGATTACACCCTCTCAGTGCAGTTCCCTCCCCTGCCCGTCTCTCAGCGCCCCTGCATCGCCTCAGTTCCCGGTGCCATCTTTGACTTTCTCGGCCACGTGGATCCAGGTGCACCCCGCCATCTACCGGCAGGCAACGGTCATTAAAGGTAGAATTTCTTTCGATTAAAAATAAATAAATAAATACATAAAAATAAATACAGATCTGATTGAAAATGTCTGATAATATCACCATTGAAAATTTTTATAGCTTGTTTGATTGCACAATGACTGAATTATGGAGCGATGCAAATGAGGTTTCCTTTGGTTGGATATTTACAGGGCTTGGTATCTTTCTTATTTTTATTTTTTTTTCATTTTAACGTGGTTGGACAATAGGAAAATGATAGAGTCCTTATAGGATGAATCCAGGATTCTTAAGGCAGAAGTTGAAAAATTAAGGAAGGGCACAACTGTTTTGAGAGACAACTTCCAAATGGTTGAGGTAATTTCAAAAACAATTCAGATTGACAATAACCACATCAAGAAACAGTATGAAGTTCTCGAGGAAAGGAATAGATCTTTGTCTGATATGACTCTGTCAACTGAGCAAAATTTACAACAGGTTCAGTCTGCTGAAGATAAAGGAGGGAGTTGCCTACTGGGTAGGAGAAAATCCTGCAAAATAATTGAAATGTTTACCCCAAAGATGTATTTGTTACTGATCTTCATACTCAAGTCTAGGAACTCAGTGTTCCTAACTTACTTTTGTCTAAATTTCCTAACAGGAAATTCTAAAACCACATCAGATAACTTGAATTGCTCTCCAAGTCTTGTAGAGATGTCTCCTATGAATATAGTTTAAAGAAGTGGGTGGGGAGTAGCAGGATCAGATAAAGAGGAAACAAAAAAGAGCTTCATACACACCAGGGCTAAAACCTTGTCATAGAAAAGATCAAATGGGTGTCTCAGCATGCAGGGCTAGAGTTCTGGATAGGAAAGCATAAAAGGGTGCAATTTGAATCCTCTATTGATAATGCTTGGGTCTAGGGATGTCATTTTAATTAGTGTGTGTTTGTGTGTATGTGTATGTGCCTGCAAATGTGTTGTGTTTGTGTGCATGCATGTGTGCATGTGTGCATTAATGTGTGTGTGTGTGTGTATGTGTGTGTGTGTATGTGTGTGTGTGTGTGGTGCAAGTCAGAGAGCAAGAGCAACTGCGTGGACTTGGTTCTTTCCTTTCACCTTTATGAGAAGTCTGGGGATCACTCGGGTCACCAGATTGTGTGACAAGCACCTTCTCTCATTGAACCATCTCTTTGGCCCCCACTGAGCTTCCCTGAGCCACACTCTAGTGCATTTATTCATTCACACATCACACACTTAATGAGCACCTACATGGTGCCAAACATGAAAATAGGCACTTCAGGTTTACACTAAACAAAATAACAATGCTTTTCTAAATTCAGAGTATGCAGACTAACAGACCATTCAGTTAATAATTCAGTCTATGCTCTCATTTCTTCATGACCCCTCTAGAAAAAAAAAAACGTTATCAATCTTGTTGATCTCTGAGACAACATAGTTTTTCTTAGAATGGTTTCTCTGTTGTTTGTCTTCCTTTTACACTGCTTTGAGTTTATTTTGTCTCTTTTTCTAGTTCTCCAAAATAAAAAGTTAATTTTTGACTCTAATTTTCTTTTCAAAAGTCTAGATCGTAAATATCTATATATTTTAAACAATTCATTACTGATGAGATTTTCTCCATAGTCCATAATTTGTGTATCTTGTGTACTTATTTTTATACATTTCAAAGTATTTTATAGTTTATCTCATGATTTCTTCTCTGATTCACTAGTTATTTATAACTATATCATTTAATTTCCTCATGCTTATGTTTTTACATACCATGTTAGTATTGACTTCAAATATTATCTCATTTTAGGCAAAGAACACACTTAGTCATTTTAAACTGATTAAGATTTAACTTATTTTGACCTAATAGGTCCTCAATTTGGAGAATTTTTCATATTACCTTGGGAAGAGTCTTTTATTAACTAAAATTTCCTGGAGATGTCTGTTAGATCCAGTTGGTTTGTATGCTCCTTTGTCTATCCTCTTTTTCATATTCTGTTGATGTGGGAGTCCCCTCTGTGTGCTATGATTACTATTAATAAAGAAACTGCTTTGGACCTATAGCAAGGCAGGACTTAGGCAGGCAGGCAAAGCTAGGCTGAATGCTGGGACAAAGAAGGGCCGAGTTAGAAATGCTGTGGAGCCGCCACTGGAGATAGATGTGCTGAAACTTTGCTTTTAGGCCACAACCTTGAGGTGATGCACAGGTTACTAGAAATGGGTTAAATTAAAATGTAAGAGTTAGCCAGTAAGAAGTTAGAGCTAATGGGCCAAGCAGTGTTTTATTTATTTATTTTTTTCAATGGCTAATCTCGTGACAATATAAACTGATTTTTTATTGGAATTCTTATCATGTACAACGTTGTCAGCAGCAAATGGCATATAAATCACAAATAAATAGAATTTTTCCATCTCCTGTAATGAGAAAGCCATGCTTGGATAGCCAAATACATGTTTTCTTACACTCGGGAAAGGAATTCACTTCGGTCATTTTTTTTTCTCTCTCATGGTTTATTTTTTTTATATTTAAAAATTTCCATCGCCTCCTCCTCCCCCTTCCCTCCCCTCCTTCTCTCCCTTCCCTCCCCTTCCCTCCACCCCTACCTCCCCTCCCTCCCTCTCAAGGCCAAGGAGCCATCAGGGTTCCCCACTCTATGCTAAGACCAAGGTCCTCCCAACTCCCCCCAGGTCCAGGAAGGTGATCGACCAAGCTGAGAAGGCTCCCACAGAGCCCATCCATGCAGAAGAATCAGAGCCCAGCGCCATTGTCCTTTGCTTCTCAGTCAGCCCCCGCTGTTGGCCACATTCAGAGAGACGGGTTTGGTCGCATGATCCATCAGCCCCATTCCAACTGGAGTTGGTGATCTCCCATTAGTTCTGTCCCACCGTCTCTATGAGTGAACGCACCCCTCACGTTCCTGACTTTCTCCCTCATGTTCTCGCTCCTTCTGCTCCTCATCAGGACCTTGGGAGCTCAGTCCAGTGCTCCAATGTGGGGCTCAGTCACCTTCCCCATCTGTCGCCAGCTGGAGGTTCCCTCACGGTCCTGACTTTCTTTCTCATGTTCTCTCTCCCTCTGCTCCTCATCAGGACCTTGGGAGATCAGGCCGGTGCTCCAATGTGGGGCTCTGTCATTTTCTTCATCTATCGCCAGGTGGAGGTTCTATGGTGATATGCAAGAAATTCATCAGTGTGGCTATAGGAACTGGCCTTTTCAGGCTCCCTCTCCTCAGCTGCCCAAGGAACTAACTGGGGGCATCTCCCTGGAAACCTGGGAACCCCTCTAGGGTCAAGTCTCTTGACAACCCTCAGGTAGCTCCTTAAATTAAGATATATGCTTCCCTGCTCCCATATCCACCCTTCCTATATCCCAAGCATCCCATTCCTCCGAGCTCCCCCCATTCTCCCCTTCACACTTTTCTCTCCCCATCTTCCCTTGGCCCAGTCTCGCCCAGCCCTCAAGTTCCCAATTTTGCCTGGCGATCGTGTCTACTTCCAATATCCAGGAGGATTACTATATCTTTCTTTGGGAGTTCACCTTCTTATTATCTTCTCAAGGATCCCAAATTTATAGGCTCGATGTCCTTTAATTATGGCTAGAAACTGATTATGAGTGAGTACATCCCATGTTCATCTTTTTGGGTCTGGGTTACCTCACTCAGAATAGTGTTTTCTATTTCCATCCATTTGCCTGCAAAATTCAAGATGTCATTGTTTTTTACCGCTGAGTAGTATTCTAGCATGTATATATTCCACAGTTTCTTCATCCATTCTTCCACTGAAGGGCATCTAGGTTGTTTCCAGGATCTGGCTATTACAAATAATGCTGCTATGAACATAGATGAGTATATGCTTTTGTTGTATGATTGGGCATCTCTTGGGTAGATTCCCAATAGTGGAATTGCTGGGTCCTGGGGTAGGTTGATCCCGAATTTCCTGAGAAACCGCCACACTGCTTTCCAAAGTGGTTGCACAAGTGTGCATTCCCACCAGCAATGGATGAGTGTACCCCTTACCCCACAACCTCTCCAGCAAAGGTTATTATTGGTGTTTTGGATTTTAGCCAACCTGACAGGTGTAAGATAATATCTCAAAGTTGTTTTGATTTGCATTCCCCTGATAGCTAGGGAGGTTGAGCATGACCTTAAGTGTCTTTTGGCCATTTGAACTTCTTCTGTTGAGAATTCTCTGTTCAGTTCAGCGCCCCATTTTTTAATTGGGTTAATTGGCATTTTACCGTCCAGTCTCTTGAGTTCCTTATATATTTTAGAGATCAGACCTTTGTCAGTTGCAGGGTTGGTGAAGATCTTTTCCCAGTCAGTAGGCTGCCTTTGTGTCTTAGTGACAATGTCCTTTGCTTTACAGAAGCTGCTCAACTTCAGGAGGTCCCATTTATTCAATGTTGCCCTTAATGTCTGTGCAGCTGGGGTTATGCATAGGAAACGGTTCCCTGTGTCCATTTGTTGTAGAGTACTTCCCACTTTCTCCTCTACCAAGCTCAGTGTGTTCAGATTAATATTGAGGTCTTTAATCCATTTGGACTTGAGTTTTGTGCATGGTGATAGATATGGATCTACTTTCATTCTTCTACAGGTTGACATCCAGTTATGCCAGCACCATTTGTTGAAGATGCCCTCTTTCTTCCATTGTGTACTTTTGGCTCCTTTATCAAATATCAGGTGTTCGTAGGTTTGTGGTTTAAGATCCGGGTCTTCTATACGATTCCATTGGTCAACTTCTCTGTTTTTATGCCAATACCAAGCTGTTTTCAATACTGTAGCTTTGTAATCGAGTTTGAAGTCAGGGATGGTAATGCCTCCAGAAGTACCTTTATTGTATAAGATTTTTTTGGCTATCCTGGGTTTCTTGTTTTTCCATATAAAGTTGATTATTGTCCTCTCAATCTCTGTGAATAATTTTAATGGGACCTTGATTGGGATTGCATTGAATCTATAGATTGCTTTTGGTAGAATTGCCATTTTTACTATGTTGATCCTCCCAATCCACAAGCAGGGGAGATCCTTCCATTTTCTGGTATCCTCTTCAATTTCGTTCTTCAAAGACTTAAAGTTCTTGTCAAATAGATCCTTCACTTCCTTGGTTAGAGATACTCCCAGATATCTTATGCTATTTGTGGCTATTGTGAAAGGTGATACTTCTCTGATTTCCCTCTCTGCTTCCTTGTCCTTTGTGTATAGGAGGGCAACTGATTTTTTGGAGTTGATCTTGTAACCTGCCACGTTACTGAAGGAGTTTATCAGCTGTAGGAGTTCTTTGGTGGAGTTTTTGGGGTCGCTTATGTATACTATCATATCATCTGCAAATAATGAAAGTTTAACTTCTTCCTTTCCAAATTGAATCCCCTTGATTCCCTTATGTTGTCTTATTGCTATTGCTAGAACTTCAAGCACTATATTGAAGAGATAAGGAGAGAGTGGACAGCCTTGTCGTGTTCCTGAATTTAGTGGGATAGCCTTGAGTTTCTCTCCGTTTAATTTGATGCTAGCTGTTGGCTTGCTGTAAATAGCTTTTATTATATTTAGGAATGACCCTTGTATCCCTAATCTCTCCAAAACCTTTATCATAAAAGGGTGCTGAATTTTGTCAAATGCTTTTTCAGCATCTAATGAGATGACCATATGGTTTTTTTCCTTCAGTTTATTTATATGATGGATTACATTGATAGATTTTCGTATGTTGAACCAGCCCTGCATCTCTGGGATGAAGCCTACTTGATCATAATGGATAATTTTTCTAATGTGTTCTTGGATTCGGTTTGCCAGTATTTTATTGAGAATTTTTGCGTCAATGTTCATGAGTGAGATTGGCCTGTAATTCTCTTTCTTGGTTGAGTCTTTGTGTGGTTTAGGTATCAGAGTAACTGTGGCTTCATAGAAGGAATTTGGCAGTGACTCTTGTGTTTCTATATTATGAAATACCTTAAGGAGTATAGGTATTAGGTCTTCTTGGAAGTTCTGGTAGAATTCCGCATTGAAACCATCTGGTCCTGGGCTCTTTTTGGTAGGGAGGTTTCTGATAACAGTTTCTAATTCTTCACGACTAACAGGACGATTTAGAGCATTTACCTGGTCCTGGTTTAACTTTGGTATATGGTATTTATCTAAAAAGCTGTCCATTTCTTTTACATTTTCCAATTTTGTGGCATACAGGCTTTTGTAGCAAGATCTAATGATTCTCTGAATTTCCTCTGTGTCTGTGGTTATGTTCCCCTTTTCATTTCTGATCTTATTAATTTGTGTGTTCTCCCTCTGCCGTTTGATTAGTTTGGCTAAGGGTTTGTCAATCTTGTTGATTTTCTCCAAGAACCAGCTTCTTGTTTCATTGATTCTTTGGATTGTTTTCTGTGTTTCTATTTTGTTGATTTCTGCCCTCAGTTTGATTATTTCCAGTCTTCTACTCCTCCTAAGTGAGTCTGCTTCTTTTTTTTCCAGAGCTTTCAGGTGTGCTGTTAAGTCACCAATGAGTGCTTTCTCCGTTTTCTTTAAGTGGGCACTTAGTGCTATGAACTTTCCTCTTAGCACTGCTTTCATTGTGTCCCATAGGTTTGAGTATGTTGTGTCTTTGTTTTCATTAAATTCAAGAAAGACTTTAATTTCTTTCTTTATTTCTTCCTTGACCCAGGTGTGGGTCAGTAGTTGACTGTTCAGTTTCCATGAGTTTGTGGGCTTTCTGGGGGTAGCATTGTTGTTGAATTCTAATTTTAATCCATGGTGATCCGATAAGACACAGGTGGTTACTAATATTTTTTTGTAACTGTGGAAGTTTGCTTTGTTACCAAGTATATGGTCAATTTTCGAAAAGGTTCCATGAGACGCAGAGAAGAAGGTATATTCTTTCCTATTTGGGTGGAATGTTCTATAGATGTCTGTTAAGTCCATTTGGTTCATTACCTCCATTAAGTCTTTCAATTCTCTGTTAGGTTTCTGTCTGATTGACCTGTCCATTGGTGAGAGAGGAGTGTTGAAGTCTCCAACTATTAGTGTGTGTGGTTTGATGGCTGCCTTGAGTTCTAGAAGTGTTTCTTTTACATAAGTGGGAGCTTTTATATTAGGGGCATAGATATTCAGGATTGAGACTTCATTCTGATGGATTTTTCCTGTTATGAGTATAAAGTGTCCCTTTCCATCTCTTCTGATTGATTTTAGTTTGAAGTCAACTTTGTTGGAAATTAGTATGGCCACACCCGCTTGTTTCTTAGGGCCATTTGCTTGATAAACCTTTTCCCAACCCTTTACTCTGAGTAGGTGTCTGTCTTTGTGGTTGAGGTGTGTTTCTTGTAAACAGCAAAATGTTGGATTCTGTTTTTGTATCCAGTCTCTTAGCCTGTGCCTTTTTATAGGTGAATTGAGTCCATTGATATTAAGTGATATTAATGACCAGTGGTTGTTAACTTCAGTCATTTTTAGTAGTAGAGTTTGTGTGTTTCCCTTCTTCTAGTTGTGCTGGTGAAGGGTCGCTAGATGCCTGAGTTATTGTGGGCGTTGTTGGACTCCTTGGTTTGTGATTTTCCTTCTATTACTTTCTGCAAGGCTGGATTTGTGGCTGCGTATTGTTTAAATCTGTTTTTGTCCTGGAATATCTTGTTTTCTCCATCAATGGTGAATGCAAGCTTTGCTGGGTATAATAGTCTAGGCTTGCATCCATGTTCCCTTAGTGTCTGTAGCACATCTATCCAAGCTCTTCTGGCTTTCATGGTTTCCATTGAGAAATCAGGTGTAATTCTGATAGGTTTCCCTTTAAATGTTACTTGACCTTTTTCCTTTGCAGCTCTTAATATCTGTTCTTTATTCTGTATGTTTTGTGTTTTGATTATTATATGGCGTGGGGATGTTTTCTTTTGATCCAGTCTATTTGGTGTTCTGTAGGCTTCTTGTACCTTCATAGGAACCTCCTTCTTTAGGTTGGGGAAGTTTTCTTCTATAATTTTGTTGAATATGTTTTCTGGGCCTTTGAGTTGTAATTCTTCTCCTTCTTCTACCCCAATTATTCTTAGGTTTGGTCTTTTCATGGTGTCCCAGATTTCCTGAATGTTTTGTGTTAAGAATTTGTTAGATTTGTTTAGTTCTTTAATCTGTGAGTTTATTTCCTCTATAGTATCTTCAGAGTCCGAGATTCTTTCTTCCATCTCTTGTATTCGGTTGGAAATACTTGTCTCTGAAGTTTCTGTTCGTTTACTCAGAGTTTCCATTTCCAGTCGTCCCTCAGATTGTGTTTTCTTCAATACCTCCATTTCATTTATCAGGTCTTGTACTCTTTCCCTTACCTGTTTGATTGCTTTTTCTTGTTTTCTTGTTTTTCTTGGGTATCTTTGAGTGATTTATTTATTTCATCTACCTTTCTGTTTGTCATCTCCATTTCTTTATGGCAGTTTTTTACCTCCTGTTTAAGGTCCTCTATTATTTTCATAAAGTACTGTTTAAGGTCGGTTTCTTCTATATCTTCTAGGGTAGGGTGTTCAATTCTTGTTGTTTCGGGATGTCTGGATTGTGGTGATGTCATGTTGCCTTTCATGTTGTTGGATACTCCTGCATTGGCGCCTGCCCATCTCTTCCTTCAAAAGGAGCCCGGAGGCGCTTGGTGTCCTAGACCAATCTTTGCTGTGACTGAAACTGGTTGGATCTCCCCAGTGCCAGAGGTGGACCTATTCCTTGCGTCACAAACTGAAGAAGCCCGCACTCCCTTGCAGGAATCCTCAGACCTGCCTGGAGGCCAGAGTCTGACTACTCTGGGTGGATGGCCTTAGAACAGGAGCAGGACACCAGTTCAGATGGAACTGAACTGGTGGAATACCACACAGCGAACCTGGCAGCACAATCTGAAGGAGCCCGCACCCCTCCGCAGGAATCCTCAGACCTGCCTGGAGGCCAGAGTCTGACCCCTTTGGGTGGATGGCCTTAGAGCAGGAGCAGGACACCTGAGAACACTAGGGAAAGCTTGGGAGACACAGGGACGGGAGAAACAGACACAAGCCTGCAGAGGGAAGTGGGGGTAGGGGGTCTGTGCTCTCTTCCAGGGCAGGTTGCCCCAGGGTCCGCATTCACTCACCAGTTCAGATGGAATGTCAGTGGACAGGATCAGGGATTCCAGGCAGCCCAGGGTCGCAGCCCAGACAAAAGGGCCCAAGCAGTGTTTTAATTAATACAGTTTCTGTGTGATTATTTTAATTCTGGGTGGCTGGGACAAACCAGCAGCCTCCCTACAACATTCTGTCTCACTCTGTCTACTACTGAAAGAGGTCTGAAACTATACAGCCTTTGTTGCTCAACTGTTCTCTCCCTTCAGTTATGCCTGATTTTGCTTCAGATAATTTGGCTAAATTTTATACGTTATGTTTAAATTATTATGCTTTTCTGATATACTGATTTCGTCATTATTTGAAGTGTCATTTTGAACCTACCAATATATTTTTTGAAGACTGTTCATCTGATGTTAACATACCACCCCACCATTCTTTTCACTATTTTAATAATATCACTTTTCTTTATACCAACAATTATACTTTTTACTTAAAATGTGTCTCTGATATACAGCATTTTGTTGAATCATGATTCTTATTAATTTATCCAGCCTGTGCTTTTGATTGAACATATTAGTACATTTACATTAAATAGAATTTCAGAACTTTTTGAAGGTGTTTAGATCTGCCATTTTGAAACGTGTTTTCCATGTTTTATATACTGTTGTTCCTCTATGTTCCATAAATTCACCTCTCAAATGAAATAGATTTTCATTTTCTAGCATATAAGTATTTCTTATGCTTCACTTTACTACACTTGGAAGTGATTTTCCTCCATCCTTTTAGTCTTTGAAGATTATGATTAGTCTTAATTTATTATAGTCTACTTCAGATTGATACAAATGTAATTTCAATTGTTATGTTCATTCTTCTTTCCTTTGTGCAATTTCCACCAAAATTATATTTTGGGGTGTGTATGTGTATGGTATATGTGTTCACATATGTGTAGATAGGTGTATGAGCATGAGTATACATACACATGTATGAACACACATATGGATGCCAAAGATTGATAGTGGGCTCTTCCTTGATCAATTTTTACCTTGCTGAGGCAAACTCTTTCCGTGAACCAGAACTCACTGGTCCATATTAACTAGCCAGATTATTAGTGATACCTGTGTCTGCCTCTTAAGTGCTGTGGTCATAGGCAGATCATCATGACCAATCAAGGTTTTTTGATAAATTTCATTAAATTTATTGATTGATGATTTTGTACATGTGTATAATGCAATCTGAGTACTCTCACCCCTGATCTTCCCTCATATCCCTCTTGTCCCTGTCAACTCTTATTCCTCTATAGGTATCCTTTCCTCATATTCATGTCATTTTCTTTTCTTTGTGGTCTACTGAATTTATGAGTTTAACTAGTGATGTTGGTGTGATAGTGAATTTCAAACTACCCATCTGCTGCAGTCCACAGGAATCACACAGTGAGATTTTAGCTGATAAGACAGAAGATTGACACACACGAACAAATGTGTTCTGATAGAAGCAAACCCAGTTCATAAGGTGCTGGGCCTACCTCCTTTTGCACATAGACTGATTCTCACAGTCAATCTCTTGTAAAGCCATAAGCACTCTCCCTTGGTGCAAGATTCAGCAGAGTATGGGTTATTGGGCACAACTCTTTCCCATGTACTGGTATATTGGGTCATCCTCCTTCCACTCTGTGGGACCTCCAGTGTGAAATTTAGTCACACAGGCAATAACATTGATTCCCACAGTCTAATCTCCGCTTCGTTCCCTGAGATACATTAGAAACCACCTCCCTGCAACTATCTTCCATTTGACAGGACACGCAGTCAGGAAAGGAGTCTTTCATTTAGATCACATTTGGGATCTTCAAATATAAAGGGGCATGCAAGCTCAAAGAATTGCCTTTGTTTTGCTTGTGTTTGTATAAACTAAAAAATTTACAGACTAAGAGGAGAGCAGCAGCAGCAGAAGAAGGAAACTAATGCATGAAATTACATAGTAGAAAACTCATTTCACCCTCAGATCTAAGTCCTGTGCTTATTGTAAGTCTTCTGACCCTGAGGGGACACTGAGGTTGATACTCAGAGGTCCCCAATATCCATCGAAGTCTGGTGGAATCCTTAGTAGGTATGCAGCTGAAGACAATGGCTCTTCCACCCCCAGAACCCATCAGTAGCCAATGGTTCATTAGGGAGTGATAGGCCCTGTGAACCCCTCCCTGATCCATGACTAACTGTTGACAGGTTAAGTCTTGTGCAGGTCCTATATATGTAACCACAGTTACTGTGAAACCATGATTACAAAGCACACGTCACACACAAAAGATAATATTTTGTGGCCCTCACTCTTATAGGGCTTAAATTCTTTCTACCCCTTTTCCCATGATGTTCCTTGAAAACTCAACCAACATTTACTCTCAGTACTTTGGGCAGCCACAAGTCTCTTCATCTACTGATTTCATTACAAAGATAAGATTCTCTGATTAAGGATGAAAATAAATTTGTTAATGAGTATAAACATGAGAAAATGGACACCCAAATACACTGTTAGTGGGACTGTAAATTGGTACATTTTTGGAAACCCCTCTGACATTACTCAAACAAAACAAAACAAAACCTAGAGACAGAACTGTCACATGATCCAGCTCTTCCACTCATGTGCATGAACCCAAAGTACCTTGTATCATACTATGAAGATAGAGCCTCAACCATCTTCACTGCTGCTCTGTTCACCATCACCAGGAGATAGAACCAGCGCAGCTTTTTATCAATTGACGAATTGTTAATGAAAACGTGGTACATGTGCACAAGATATTAAATTCAACTATAAGGAAAAATAAAATTTTGTGGTAAATGGATGAAACTGGAAAAGTTTATATTAGGGTAAACCAGATCAGAAGGACAAATGCCACATTCTTTCTCACAGGACATGTTAGTTCAATTTTCAACTCCTGTAGAATCTGGGAAAATAGAATTGGGCCATTAGCTGGGGTATTTCTTAGCAGAGGGGGATAATAGAATATATATGATATGTAAGTGGGGAGGGAAAACATCGGGGTTGGAATGGTTTAAGTATGGCTGGTATTGAAAGGGGTAAGGAACATGAAGTGAGAGTATATGAAAATGTCACATAGAAACCAAGTACTTTGTTGATGGAGGAGAGTTATCTGTCTATGTTTCTTTCATTGGTTAATTAATAAAGAAAACTGCCTTGGCCCTTTAAGAACAGAAAATTAGGTAGGTGGAGTAGACAGAACAGAATTGTGGGAACAAGGAAGTAGAGTTGGAGAGACGCTTCAGGCAGTCACGATAGTGAGTCTCCATGCTGCTCCTCTCCGAGATGGACACAGGTTAAGATCTCTCCTGGTAAGCCACACCTCGTGGTGCTACATAAATTACTAAATATGGGTTAAAGAAAGATATGAGAATTAGCCAATAAGAGGCTAAAACTATGGGCCAGGCAGAGTTTTAAAAGAATACAGTTTCCGTGTAATTATTTTGGGTAAAGCTAGCCGGGTGGCGGGACACAGCCCGCCGCTTCACACTACACTTTGTAAGCCTGTTCTTAAAGCCTAAGTTTTTTAAAGTGCCTAACAATATCATGCACACCAAGATAATACTGTTCCTTAGAAACATGATGCAGATTGTTCATAATGCATATGCTGACATGTAAGCTACTATCACACATCTCTCAGAGCTATTAATTTCTTAATTATGTTTTCTTTTCTATTTTCCAGGTTTGATAATTTCAGTTAATCTATTCTTACTTTCAAAAAATATCTATTTTAATTCTCGACCCATTCAAATCTGTCATTGAGTTTCTCTTTGCTTTGCAACTCTCTCTCCATGTGGTTATTTAAAAGAATCCATGAACAACTAACATAATCTCACTATATAGCTCACACCAACCTGGGTCTTCCTCTGTAGATCAGGCTGTCATCAAACTCCCAGGGATGCTCTCACCTCTTCAGTCACAGTGCTGGAATGCAGGTGAGCACTACCTTGCCCAAGATGGTATATATCTGCACCATGGTTAGCTACCCAGTGAGAAATCATCCCTTTTTGGGTGGTGGATATCGTTCTTATACATTCTTTTATTACTTAAGAAATGGTTTTCTTTAGTTCTTTATATTTAAAACAGTTAATCTGAAAACTTTGTCTTTATCTCTGTTGAGAAACATTCTTAGAGGGGGAATTTAGGGTCTTTCCAAGCTTACTTTGGCCATGTATACTGATTTATACAAGCGTATATTATTCTTAGCAATAATGTTGAAATTTTAAAGACCCCCTCTAAGCACATCTTACTCCCATCGGAATTTTTTTGGTTCAATGATTATTGCCCACATGTGTTAGTTAGCTTTCTTATTCTCTAACAGAATGCCCAGGACTGATTAATATATAAAGAAAAGAGGTTGCCGGGCGGTGGTGGCGCACTCCTTTAATCCCAGCACTCGGGAGGCAGAGGCAGGCGGATCTCTGTGAGTTCGAGGCCAGCCTGGTCTACAAGAGCTAGTTCCAGGACAGGCTCTAAAAAAGCTGCAGAGAAACCCTGTCTCGAAAAACCAAAAAAAAAAAAAAAAAAAAAAAAAAAAAAAAAAAAAAAAAGGAAAGAAAAGAGGCAGGGGCTGGCCATCTGAATCAAGTAACTCTGTTGGCTTGGCTTGTGAACCTCGGAGCAGATGGCATCATGATGGGGGAAGCAAGTACAAGAATGGTCACATGGAAGACAAGAAGACAGACAGTGTCAGAGGCCAGGATCCATTAATTTACTCAAATGTCATAGGTGCCCATGAGAACTACTCGTCCAAGGTCAGCACCTATTACCAGAATTCCACTTCTAAAATATTTCAGAGCATTGGAAACTGAACTTCTAGTACATAACGCTTTGGGGCGTGGGGGTTGTATTCAAACTGTATCCAACCACCGCACCGCTTCAGGAAGCTACACGGCTCGGCAGCTGGTGCTGTTTTTGACAGATGTCCCTAGGGGGAAAAGATTGTTCATACCATAGCTCAGATGAAGTAGAGTAATACCCTACAGGTGGGAATTTCTAGGGGGAATTCCTAAGAGTCCAAATGAGAACAGTCTCAGAAGAGGCTTTTGAAGTCCTGCCCCCTTTCTGCCCCCTCTTAAGCCCAGTAGGCTGCTGGTTCCCACAAGTACTGTAGTTGTAAACTCTTTTGTTTTTAAAGCTAAAGTGAAGCTGAGGTAAGGGGGATGGGAGCAAGTCACAGTTTCAGGAAACTCATTTTTCTCAAATAAACGCCTGCTGTGTGCCAAGTTCCTTGGGAAAATGACTGCGAATTAAAAGTGTGTGTACAGGAAGGAGTCACAAATCAGCACCTGTGGCTGAGAAAGATGGGACTGGGGAATGGAAATAGACAGTGATAGCGTGTGGCTTAGGTTTTGATGGAAGAAAGTGATTCTGTGGAACACAAAGAGAGGAATTTGCCTTCATCTAAGCATAGCATTGTGCAAAAAGTAATATATAGGACAAGAAGTAGACAATTGACAGAACTCTGTCACATGAATAAGCCATTAAAATATTAAAATTTTAAGCTACTGTATTTTATGTAATAATTTATTTGTGTATTTTATGTGTATGAGTACTCACACACGCCAGAAGGCATCAGATCCCATTACAGATGGTTGTGAGCCACCATGTGATTGCTGGAATTTGAACTCAAGACCCTGCGAGAGCAATCAAGTGCTTTTAACCTCTGAGTCATTTCTCTAACCTCCACTTCGTTATTTTGTGTTGAGGTTTTATTTTTGGAGGTCAGAAAACAACTTTCCAAGAGTCTGTCCACTTCTACCATGTGGTTCCTGGGGATAAGGTCTTAAACTCAGGTCATAAGGCTTGGTAGCAAGTTCCTTTATCTACTGAGGATCTTGTGGCCTAGAAATAAAAAAAAAGAAAAACAAAACTAAACAACACAATTCTCATAAATGAAAGGGAAGATCACTCATTAGTGAAATTGAAAGAAGTTTCATAAGATGGAATTGCATCTGAGGAATGAGGCAGGAAATAGAAACCGATAACAAACCTAAATAAATCTATTTGATTTACAATCATTCTAAAGACGGCAAGAAATCAGTCTTAGTGTCATAAAATTAGTGATTAACTGTGATCAGAGTCTCATTTTTGGAAACATCATCCAGGTTGCCTGGCAGGGTGATTCAGAGCAAACTGTACTCATCTTAGGTCGCAGCAGAGATTCCTGACTTTGCTGCAGAAAAGGATTTCAGAGGATCAACTATGAAACCTAGCTGATGTTTATTAGAAAGACATTTTAAGATAGACTTAAAGCACAGAAGATAATAGAGAGGTGCCCAGGCAAAGGGTAAAACGCTCCCAATTGTGAATGTGGCCATCCCAAGAGACCATCTGTAGGTATTGTAGCAACAGACACACATGGCTTTAAAGTTGAATACCAAAGCTTTGTTAAGTGACTATTTTTTTCCTTTTGTAAATGAGAGTACAGGTTGGCTCCAGAGGTGCATTGGATAGGATCACAACAAGGTGAAGCTAGGGGTCATAAAGGTTCTTAAGGATTGACTAGACAAAAAAAGTTTTAGAACTGGGACAAAAACCAGACTATATTTGATGGTCATAGACTTTGTCTCATTGTCATTTTGGCATTCCTCTTTGAAAGCCCTGTGTAGAATGACATTGTGTGCATGAAAACAACCCTCAGAGACAACTTTAACTGAACTGGCATTCTTGACAGTCAGCTGAGAAACTTCAATCTGATTCTTTGAGGGAATCCTTTCCCTTACCTTCACCTTCATTTTCCTTGCCATTCTATCCTTTCTCAAAAGGCTTGGTACATAAGGGATGATAAAAGACCAGACACTTATGTTCTATCTAAACTTGAATGACATTTACCTCTGGAGCTTCCAGTGGTGTTAGTTAGCTAAGACCTTTGTGGGACATCTTTATTTAACCAATTCTGTCTTTCTCACCCACAGGTGTTGGTTTTGCGCCCCCTTGCTAATTTGTATCCTATATCAAATGCAAACCTCCATATCAAATGCAAACCTCCTTTATTTTCTGAGTAATTTGACCTGCAGTCAAGAAGAAATATTGAGACACAGATTAACAAACAATGAGGTGTCACCTGTGACAGGTTGATTCTTTGCATAATGATGTAATCTTTACTCCCTAGAGCAATACCAATAACTGCCACAGAGGGACAGAGGGACGCAGAACTTTCCTCAACATAAATTCAATAGCATCTACTTTTTCAGTTCCATGAATCTAGCATTTGGGAAATAAATGCCATAGGTGTTTTCATTCTCCAATATTCACATGAAAATGATCGGTTTCTGTGAAACCTGCCAGATTTATAGGGACCACCAACGTCTCAGGCCAAAAAAAAAAGGAAATAAATCTATTTAACAAGGTGAGCACCTATAGATTTTAATTTATCTCATCAGCAACTCCATCTGCCCATTTTAAGGTAGCAACTTTGAACAGAGGAAGGATGTGATCTCATTGACAGCTTCTACTAACCATAGTTTTTACATTAATATTTTTCTCTTATAAAGAAATAGCAAGAAATATCTAAAAGAGCAAATTTTGTAAGTCCGACTATAGTAGTTAAAGTGTGTGTGTGTGTGTGTGTGTTGTTTATATTAAACAAATGACCAGCTTGATTGAGGGATGAACTGAGTTGAATGTGATTAAATAGTAAAATAAATGAGCATTTCATACCCAGAAATACAATAGAGCAAACTCTTATTAAATTTATGACAAAACAGGAAATGTGTTTTTTGCTTTTCAGGATTAAATACAGAAATCATAATCATTTTTGTTCTATGTTTCACAACAATTATTTAAAAGATCCAACTATGAGAGATGAGACAGTCAAATCATGCCCCTGCTTTGTGTGATTTTAAGGGCAAGCCTCACATGTAACTCATTTTATCTGCAAAGTCATTCAAAAGGATGTAACCACACAAGGTTGTTGCAAGCATTAATTTAGTAAATAATAAAATTTGCTAACCAATTATATAATAAACCATATTTCAATTAATATATATATATATATATATTCCTTGAAAATTGGAATAACTGTTTTTCTATGCTGGTTTTAGAAAATTCACCTTTTACTTTTCATTAAAGTTTCAGAGTTCATTTATGACCAAATGAGGATGTAAACCTTACCTCACGTGGCAGCTTCCTCTTCAGTTTCTTTTCATTTTACCACAAAACCTATGTCATTTATCAGAAGATCATTTAAGTTCTTTTCTTAGAAACAAGAAGTCGCAAATGTGAAGGGTATTTTGGGAGGTCTTATGCACTCGCAATTTCATCAAAAATTCAGACATGCCTTAATGAGATTGTTTGCAATTCTAATCAAGGAATACTCTGATACAAAGCAAATACAAATCCAGCAAATAATTGAAGTAATTTAAAAGAAGAAGAATGAGAGAATTCACAAGGAGTATCACACAGATGTAAAGGTTCCTGACTAATCCTCAGGTCGTACTCAAGGCTCAGGCAGGCAGATTGTGATGTGTTTGTGAGCAACCTGGGCTAGGTAGTTCCAGACTATCTTAGACTAGATAATGAAACCCTGTCTCAGAAAAGGAAAAAAAAAAAAAAAGCAAACAACAAACAAATGGTGTGGGGTGGTTAGGCCGGAGAAATGACTCAGTTATCAAGAAAACTTGACTTTCTAAGCACCCTTGTTGGGTAGCTCCCAATTGCCTGCAGCTTCACCTCCAGGGGGAATTGATACACTTGGCCTGCTGGGTACCTGCACTCTGATGCACATTCTCATATATGATCTATGTACGTGTACATAATTTAAAATAATAAAAATCAGTCTAGGAAATTAGATTTTCTGTATGTGTATATTTCCTCTCCATACTAGAATGCTGAGTGTAGCCAAATTATTGTTGTCATGGTGTAAAAATGTGGTCAACGGTTTCATTTTTAATAGAATCTTCATTTCCATCTGAAACCTCATCATAATCACTGTTATATCCATTTCTTTCATCATTCTGGTCCTGTGAGGCCCCAAATAATCAAGCGCCAAGCTCTTCTTTGCTGAATTGTGGGTATTCTCTAGTTTTCTTTATCAAACTATTTCATACTTATGTCAATGAGCTCAAAAATTTGATTGATATTGTCAGGTATAATCATAGATATCACTCCACTTCAATGGAACCCTAAGTTACATAACATACATGTGTAGAAAGAAGGAACAAGTAAAATAAAATAGGTGATAAATGATAGATAGATAGATAGATAGATAGATAGATAGATAGATAGATGATAGATAGATAGATAGATAGATGATAGATAGATATAGATGATAGATAGATGATAGATAGATAGATAGATAGATAGATAGATGATAGATAGATAGATAGATAGATGATAGATAGATAGATAGATGATAGATAGATGATAGATAGATAAATAGATAGATAGATAGATAGATAGATGATAGATAGATAGATAGATAGATAGATAGATAGATAGATAGATAGATAGATAGATATAGATGATAGATAGATAGATGATAGATAGATGATAGATAGATAGATAGATAGATGATAGATAGATGATAGATAGATGATGATGATGATGAAGATAGATAGATAGATAGATAGATAGATAGGTAGATAGTTGATAAAACATGAAGAGGTTTTCAGTCATTTTTTAAAAAAATATTTCAACAAACTTTTGGAAGGAGTATACAGACATAATTTTATCTAGTCTGGGATGTAGCTCAATGGTAGAGCACTTACATAGCATTTTCCAAATACTGGGTACTCAGTACTGTCCCCAAATGGGAATAAAATAATCCGGCTTGCTGGGTGCTTCTTTCTGAACACTGGGAGATCAAAGACACAGAGAACCTAAGAATTACAAATGCAGTCACAGTCTGAGTGACAATTTGGCAACTGTTTCACAAGACAGTTGTGAATGAGCAAAAATAGCCACCATAGTAATAGTGACCATAATTCTACTCTTGATTGAGCTAAAGGGCATGCTCAACGTTGTTCTCTTAGTAGGCATGTGTAATGATATTTTATTTGTATATTAATAAATAAAGATTTCCTGAAGACTAGAGAGTAAAACAGCCACACAGGCTGGTCAGCTTTACAAGCCAGGCAAGGGTGGCATACACCTTTAATTCCAGTAGTCACATTAGGTAGCCATAGAAGCTGGGCAGTAATGGTGCATGCCTTTAATCCCAACACTAGAGAATAATATAAGACAGGAGAAGACAGGTCTCATTCAGCTCAGTCTCATTCTGAGGATTCATGGAGGAAGAATCACCATTTCAGTCTGAAGTAGAGGTAAGAGCTAGTGGCTGGCTGCTTTGCTTTTCTGATCTTCAGGTTGAACCCCAATATATCTCTCTGTGTTATTATTCATGCTACATGTTGAATGGGAAAGAGGCTTTGTTTAGGACTAGGAATCCTTAGGCAAGATAGGAAGCATTATGTAGAGGCTCCAGGCAGAGTTTAGAAGCACTTATTTTGGCACAGTACTTAATAGACATTATTCATGGGCTGGGCAGGGTAGAGCATGGTCTTAGTCCCAATACTTGGGAGGCAGAGGAAGCACGAGTCTTTGAGAGTTCAAGACTAGTCTGGTTCACACAGAGAGTTCCAGGACAGCCAGTGCTACACAGTGAGACCCTGTCTCAAAACAGAAGGAAACAAATAAACTAGATGCACCTAAGGACAATTGACTTTGATACCACAGGGTTAGTACTTATTTTCAGTCATAAGTTTGATATATAACACAACATTTAATAAAAAAGACAAACTGAAAATATTGGACTTTTAAAGTTCAGGTGTATGTGTGTTATGTACACACACACACACACACACACACACACACTTTGCTTCCATCTTGTGGGTCCCAAGAATCAAACTCAAGTGAAGTGGTCAGGCTCAGAGACCTTACCTTTATTAGTAGAGCTACCTCACTTGCCTCATCAAATATAAAATATTTTAGTAACTTTTGGAAGAGAAGATAATCTCCCAAAGGTTAAAAAAATAAAACTTTTCCAGAGACATTTTGGTACATAGTATGTGGCAGTCCTGATGCAAAGACCAAATCAATGAAAATGCTGAATCAATATGAAATAAAAAGAATTTATAGTTTCTTTATGCCTCAAGGACACAATTGGCCTAGTTTGCAGAATCCTCAAAGCTGCTGAATTAAGAGCCACCACTTAATGACTTTGTGTTTTGAACACAGATTGACAACCCCAGTGAGGTTATGGAAGGCTTTCTGACCTGCTGGTGCCCCCTCCTGGTCATGTGAAGCATCAACAAGGAGCTATTTTTTCCAGATAAACTTCTGTGAGGAACAGCCAGCAAGCTTTTATAGCCCTCCCTGCAATCCTTCTCCCTCCTGATCTGGATACCTACATGGAATTCTCAACAAATGCATGGAAGCTGAGAAATGTTGAGAATATAAAAACAAGAGTTACAAATGCTTCTAGTTCATGTTTCTTAAACTATTATGATACATGCATAAAATAGGTTCATTAAAATTAAGCCCTGTGGCACCACTTTCTTCTAATTATGGTTTCATATACTTTCAATATCTGAAAAAATTCTAGGTATTGTTACTATTGAGAAGATCAATGCATGCAAGCAGCACACTCAGCACTTACAACCATGCAGAAGGCTTACATCAACAAACTGGAAGAAAGGACTTGGTGATTTGTTTTTGAAATTTGCTCTTATGCATGATGTGGTGGCATTTAACCATGGGTTTTGTCGGATATGGTGGCATATGCCTAGATCCCATCACCTGGGAAGCTGAAGCAAGAGGTTTTTCATGACTTTTATTACAGCGTGGGCTACAGCAATAGACGAAACAAAACATCTTTAACATACACAATCATATATTATTTTTGATTTTGTGTTATATGAAAACTATCCATTGCTTTTTTATTATATTGGTTACCAATACATACATAAAATAGAGTGTCCTTTTGTTCACAAACCATGGTTGCATTGACAACAAAAAAACTTAGTTTTAAAAAGAATGTTTTTTTCTTTTATTTTTCAAGACAGGGTTCCTCTGAGTAGTCCCATCTGATGAGTGGAAGCCTGTAACAGGAAAAGATGCTGAAGGAAGACATGCTTTGTCCTCAGACCATTCATCTTGAGCCACGGCATAATTCCTTCCACTTTGGGGAAAGTTGGCATCTTAGTGACAAGTGGTCCTCAATGTGAGTCCTACTTCATTAATTTTGGCTTCACTTATTTGTATGTGCAACACTTGGTGTTTACCATGCAGATTTTGTGCAAGCATTGCTAATCGTGCCCTTAAATGTTTAGTTTTTGTTCCAGTGTAAAGTGTATTATATATTTTGCTCTCCAGTTGTCTGTTGTTAGAAAGTAGAAATGTAGTCGACTCTGTTGAGATCACAGGAGTTGGGAAAACTGTTCATTTGTCTGTGTTGACTGACTTCTTAGGTTTCTTAGGCTTTTCTACATGGGCATTCATGACACCTGACCTGAGGCCACTTTATTCACAACTAAAGTTGTGTTGTTTCTTTCTCTCATCTGATTACAGAGATAGCTCTCACAATAAATGCTGGCTACAAGACCAAAATTTTTGGAGAAAAGCACTCATTTTCTACCATTAACTATGTTGGTGTAGAGTTTTGTTGATGTTTGGCAGTTTGGAAATTTTCCCTGTATTCTGAGGTTTTTGTTGTTGTTGTTGTTTTTTACCTGTCCTGATATTATTAAACATTACTGAAAATTTCAGACTACCACACAAACTTTTTTCCGTTTTTAATTTCATTTGTTTTTACTTCACCTCCAGCCCTGTTGTCTTTTGCATTGGATTTAGTTTTTCCCACTTATTTTGGACACCTAGATCCATCTAAGGTCTTTATTCCTCTCTGACATCAGTGGCCCAATGCTTCCTTTGCTCTGTGCTAACCTCATCCTTCAGGGTGATATTTTGCATTGATTCAACTACAAATACTTTGTGATTCTTCCATTCTTAAGCATTGTCTTTGAGAGTAGTTTCACATTCTGCTTAGGTGTGGCTCTTCTAGGTATAATATACGTTACTGGTCCCTTCCTATCTCTGTTTCACTCTGGACAAGGGTAGTATTTTAAGGATTTGAAATTTGCTGAAATTTTTTTGGTAACCCAAATATGGTTGACTTGAATTTTTGTATGACCCTGAAAAAGTTAAGCTCTGCTATTGTTGGGTAGAACATTCTTTATCAAAGTTGGTTGATAATGTTATTCAATCTCTTTTTCTACAAATATATTAGTTACCAAGAGAAGAGATTTAAAGTTCCCAGTTATGACTGTGTGTCTATCTTTCCTTTCAGTTCAGTTTTTGTTTCATGTATTTATTTAAACTTTTAACAATTTTTATGTGTTGGGGTGTTTTGCCTGCATGTATGCCTGTGGGGCATGTGCATGCTTGGTACCAGAGAAGACCAGAAGAGGGCATTAGGTCCACTGGACCTGAAGTTACAAGCTGTGAGCCACTATATGGGTGCTGGAGGAAAAGCCACTCAATGGCTGAGCTATCTCTCCAGTTGTTTCATATATTCTTATTTCTAATTTTTGTGCATTCATATGCGTGTTTGCATATGTGTGTAGTGTGGAGCATGTGGGTGAGGATATGTGCAAGCCAGAATTGGTGTCAGTTTTCTTTCTAGATTGGACATATTCCATTCAAACTCCCTTTTTGAACCAATAGTTTGCTAATTGAGCTACATAACTGCCCAGCTTTCTCTGGTGACTCCCCTATCTCCACCTTCTGATCACTGGGATTGTAGGTCAGGTACCATGCCTTCCAGGCTTTTGTGTAGGTTCTGGGGATCTAAACTCAGGTTGCCACTCAAGTAGCAAGGACTTCATCCTCTGAGCCTTGTCGTAGTCTGTTTCATGTATTTAAAATCTCTTATTAGTGTTTGTCATTTTATCTCTTTATGCACACTAATATTCAGTAATTCAACTGAAATCTGCCTTGCTATCTATTATTGTAGACATTCAAGTTTTATTTTATGTCAGTTTTCATGCATGAATTTCACGGACATGTATTATGTGTAAGCATTTATGAATACACTAATATATATAAATACATAGGTATTAATGTATAGCATATGGGTATACACACATTTATATATACACATTATTTAGGGCACACATAAAAACACATGCTTTTGAATACATGAGGACAGAGTCCTATATTAGTAGAATTCCTCTCTACATCTCTAGGGGTGATTATATTTGTAAAAACTGTAAAAATTAAAGCTTATATATTAAACACTAAATTATAGAAGATATGAAATTCTACACTGAACTCTCCCAAAACATTGTACATACTTTCAAAATAAACAAAATTAAAACCTATTCTATGACCTTAGTGCTGTGAGAGGACCTTCTATGTGTTGCTTTTATTGGTTAATGAATAAAGAACTGCTTTGAGCCTATGGCAGGGAAGAACAGAACTAGGTGCAGAAAGCTAGGCTGTATTCTGGGAGAAAGAAGGAAGGAGTCAGAGAGAAGCCATGGAACAGCTGGAGACCGAGCTAGGAGCTTTAGCTAATAAGCCATAGCCACGTGGTGATACATAGATTACTAGAAATGGGATAAATTAAGATGTAAGAGTTAGCCAATAAGAGAGCTAGAGCTATTGGGCCAAGCAGTGATTTAAATAATACAGTTTCTGTGTGATTATTTTGGGGCTAAGTGGCTGGGAACCAACAAGCGGCCTCCCTGCTACACCCTAGGATACTCCCTCAAACTTCTGAAACAGAAATAAGAGTCATGAGAATTTACTGATGGAGGAGTGTCTATGTGTTAATTTTATTGGTTAATAAAGAAATTGTTTTGGCCCTTTAATAGAACAGAAAAATTAGGTAGCTGGAGTAAACAGAACAGAATTCTGGGAAAGAGAAGGCAGACGCTTCAGGCAGTCGCCATAAGCAGTCACCATGCCTCTCTTCTTCGAGATGGATGCAGTTTAAGATCTCTCCTGGTAAGCTACCCCTCATGGTGCTACACGGATTACTAAATATGGGTTAATTAGCCAATAAGAGGCTAAAACTAATGGGCCAGGCAGTGTTTAAAAGAATACAGTTTCCATGTAATTATTTCGGGTGTAAAGCTAGCCGGGTGGCGGGATGCAGCCCCGCTGCTCCATCTACAGATTGGCGCTCCAACATGGTGACTAAATCCACTTAAAAACCTGAGAGGACTTTAAATAAAGGAGAGAGAGAGAGTTTAACACAGATTTTTGCTGTTTGCTAGGACGTGCCGCCATAGAGAGATTTCCTGTTTTGGCAATAGCGGCAGAGAAAAAGCTGAGTCATTTTAAAATGTGGCATCCTGGTGCTATGCTGCCACTGCAAACTCTGGCTTTAAAGCATTTCAATGGCTTTTTATAGGACTGGATGTTTGTGTTCCCGCTCGGGATCAGGAGGAAAGTAGCTGAGACCATGCACTTGGCTCAGCTCTTCCTGCCTGGGCAGACGGCAGAATTAGACTTGATAAGGCGGGAGAGCATGGCAGATTTCTGCGGCCATACAGAGAGATGTTTCCAGGCTACCCGGTGCTCTGCTGTTCTGCGTGTCAGATTTGGCTGTAACTTGGATGAAAAGAGTTTCTATGCTGCATGTTCAGTCTCAAAATTAAACTGCTAAATGCGACTCCAATTTGGACTGCTATGTGCCTGGAACTGTATGCGGCTCAGGGGCACCAAATGACTGAGAAAGGAGCAGGAATGGCTCTGGCTCTGCTCCGCCATGCTGAACTGTGCTGATCTCAGACAGGATCTATTGTAATTACCATAATAACAGCACAATTAAGGTTTAGGCTGGACAGGACACATGTGGTACCATATTACCTCTACATGGTGCGACTTAAGTTTTTAAGAAATGCTTAGCATTTTAAGAAATGCTCCTGGATAATAAAAAAATTACAGATTCACAATAGGACGGATTCAGACATAGAAGACCTTTAAATGATTCAAAATATTAAATAAATGTACATAGGCTTGAGAGAGAAAAAATATATAAAAAAAGTTAATACCTTTAAAAAAGGGTAAAGTCTTTAAAGAGACACAATAAAATAAAATGATAGAATAAAAATAAGCCACATAAAAATAAAAAATTCACAGAGAGTCTGGATTATATATTTTATTATGTTTTCTTTAAAATTTTTGACTATAAAATAACTAAACACAGAAAGACATTTCATTATATGGGCTGCCAGGCTAGACCAAAATGGACATCTTAACAGTATGTCTTCAGAATTTAGATCTAAGAACATAATGCTTTAAAAAAGAGGGTCTTCTTTTGTTTTCACAGAGGATGACACTCTATGGATTGCTTCTATCCCAATATGGTATGATAGACCATGCCCTCCTGAAAAGTTGCTATGAACATCTTCAAAAAATTACTTCACTAAATTGCTGACTGAGATGAACCTAGCAGACAGGTTATACCATGAAAGACCTAAATAACAGCGCCCCCACTCAGCAAAAAGCAGTTTGGAAAGAAATAACTGTGCCCATATTCCCAAATATTGTTTATACATGTTCTTTTACATTTAAAAGGGGATATAATATAGATATAATTTACATTGGTATGGATTTTAAGGTCAATTTTGTTATATTTCTATAACAAAATTTCTAATATTGATTAAAGTATTTTGATTATGTAATTCATTTTAAAAACTGTTAAAAAAATTAGGAAATATAGGTTGTTACTGGATAATCATCAATAATAATAAAGCTTGTAGTTATATTAATTAGATTTTCTAAATATATAGAGATATATTTCAATTAGACATTCTTCATATCTTTCAAAGACTATAGAACATGACATTTAAGATGTTTTAATAACTTAGGGCTTTTCATGACAATGAAACACGTCTGCTCCTGGCAGCACCAATCTACTTCAAGAGGAGGATGGACATCAATGAGGTTCCTTATGGAGTTTGTTAGCCATTTGGGCAAGAAACTGCTCTTACCTGGACTGTTACATAAGCTGGACACAAAGAACCCGCAGAGAGAGGACTGCTAATCTTGCCTAAAGATGAGATAGTCTTTCGGGGTTCCTGATTCATGAAAAAGTCTGCGAGACATTCTGCAGGACACAACAGAAACTGACTAAACTGTCTTTAAAATTTCCTGCTTCATGGAAATGTCTGATGGATACTATGGGCCTGAAGGCCAAAAATGGATGCCCCAACGATACAGAGGAACTTTGGGTGACTGTCCAGGCAGCGAATTTTCTCTGTCATTTCTAGAGTTTAAAAGTTACACATTTCTTGTTTACTTAGGTAATATTATATCCTTCTAAAATCTTTGATGGAGTTAAAAAATAAATAGTTATAGCTTTCCTTAGTAATGATAAAAGATAAAAGAGATCTAAATATTGTAACTGTAATTCTTGCTTGATAACTGCTTTATTATATATAGTTTTACTATGTTAAAATTAAAGCCTTTCTTTTTTGTTTAAACAGAAAAGGGGGAAATGATGGAAGAGTGTCTATGTGTTAATTTCATTGGTTAATAAAGAAACTGCCTTGGCCCTTTAATAAAACAGAAAAATTAGGTAGCTGGAGTAAATAGAACAGAATTGTGGGAAAGAGAAGGCAGACGCTTCAGGGAGTCGCCATAGGCAGTCGCCATGCCTCTCCTCTCCGAGATGGATGCAGGTTAAGATCTCTTCTGGTAAGCCACCCCTCATGGTGCTACATGGATTACTAAATATGGGTTAATTAGCCAATAAGAGGTTAAAACTAATGGGCCAGGCAGTGTTTAAAAGAATATAGTTTCCATGTAATTATTTCAGGTGTAAAGCTAGCCAGGTGGCCGGACGCAGTCCCGCCGCTCCATCTACAATTTACATAGTGGATTTATTACAAAGCTGTTTCACAGATGGAAAAACTACAGTTTTCCATTTCTCTGGTTCAGAATATTGAGGTTTTTTTAAATGAAAATGTTATTACTGAAGTCATAGATGAATGTCAAAAATGGCCTTCTAATTCTACCTCTCACAATGAAGTAGGCTAGTTACCAAGAAATTGCTGTCAGGTAAATTATACAGGTAAAGATGAGGCAGGCCCAATTCCTAAATTAAGCCCAATATTCAAATAGGTTACCATATGTAGTTCTTGAGAATCCTATTGGAAAACACTGATTAAAATCAGATAACTAGTCCTTTGCATTTGCCAATAATTAGTATGACAATGTAAACAAACAGTACTTGCTACTTTTTGGAAATGCCTATCTGCATACACTCACGTCTCCATCATTTTAGTTAACAACATAGAGACATGTGCTTAATATATTCTGGGTGCTCAGGATAAATGTACAGAGATAAAACAGCAGGATGTCTCTGGAATCATTCTGGGAAGATGAGTTAAAACTGAAAACTGAGTTTAAAACAATAAACCATATGACATTTTGCAGTGCAGCAAACTCTAATTAGAAAAAGAAAGAAAAGTGTTGGTCATTGATAAGATAATGTACCAAGGGCTACAATGTTCTTTGAATGACCATCACTGAGTTGGAACTGTAGTGAACTTGAGAGTGCTGAGCATGAACAATATCATTCTGGCAGGAGAGTGTCAAGATGCTAAACATTATATATTGTAAATGTATAAAGGGTAGGAAACTATATCTGAAGGAGAGGGAGAATGTAGTGAAAGATGGCTGTAGACAACAGGCCAATTATGATTTTGCTATTCTAAGGTTTCTGGTTAGCACTTCAAGGAAAACGGTAATACAGAAAATAATTCAGTGTTGTGTGATCCAATATGTATGTGAGGTCTGCTCTGAATACCATCACTGGAGTAAGTTTGGGAGTGGATGAAAGTCACCCACCTATCCTCCTGAGGGTCCCAACACTCCTTTTGGTGGTCTTCCTGGTCTCATGTCACATGCATCAATTACTTTCTCCCTGTCTTCAGAGCTCTTCACCCCACCCATAGTCCCTTTTTGGGTTCATGCCCTGTACATCTTCACACATGCATGTCCATATAACACAAACCCTAGGATCATATATGAGAAGAGACCTGTGGTAGTTGAAGAGATTTTTAATGATGACCAGTGTTAACCTCTTCTCCCTCTTTCCTTCAAGACCATTTCAATATTATCCAGAATCTGAGTGAAACAGCTTTGGGGAATCCATGCTAATCTCTACGGATCCTTCGAGGTCACCAGGGTTCATCCTTTGAGTTTCTCTCTACTTGCGACTGCTCATGTTCACAGTGACTCATGACAAAACTTGCCCCCTTTCACTCTTTCTGTAACGATGGTAACAACAAATCCAGGTTATCGTTAGTCCTTCAGTCTAGCAGTTTGACTGAGGGTCTAGAGACCTGTTGAGAGGTTCTTGGTCTCCAGTGACAACACAAGGCTCCAGATCAGAATAGTTCCCCATCATGCCTTCATTCACAGTTCCACATGAACCTTGTATTGAGGGCAAATGAAACACTCCCCAGCTCATCTCGTCTCACAGCTCTTCTTTCTCCTTTATTCAGATTTCAACGAATTTCAGACAAGCAGAGGATCTTTCTTTCTCTTTTCCTCTGCCCTCCCGTGTGATCCACCACAATGAATAAATTCCAAGCAAGGCCCTTTGTTCCCATAGCCTCAAACCCACCAATTTTGATGACTCAGCAGTACCATCTCAAACTTAGCTTTCTCTCTAGGCTTCTTAATAACTATTTCGTTGAAGATAAAATTTATAGAAATGTTCATCAGTCAAATTAGATTTCAAAGCAATGTTGATGGGAAGGAAAACACATTACCATGGGTTTAACACGCACAATATAAGATACTGTTCTTCATTTTGTTTTGGACGGAAGAAACCTTCAAGGACACTGGCCTACTTTCATACAGATATAGTCTCTCAGGTCATCACAGGTGGTACTGTCTATGCCCCGTTTGTGCAGGAAGGCACAGTCTCCATAATCATGAATTTTCTTCCTGGAACAAAACAAAGGGTTGGCATCTTTATTTATCAGACTCAGCACAGCCTCATATAATGAATCTAAACTACAGTGATCACAGTTCAAATGTTCTCTGTGAAGAGAGGATGCTAAGTAAGCTCTTATTGTCCATCGTACTTAACCTCTGGACTCTGCTGGGGAGGTACTATGTGAGTCCACCCCTCACCAGCACAGCCAGACACTCCATGCTGCCAACAAGGGAAAACTATCATAATCCTTCAGAGAGCGGTCAGATTGTTCAGTTTATGTCAGTGATGAAAATGACTAAAGCATCAGATTAGGCATTTAGAGATGGTGTCGGGAAGAGTGTAACTCACATTTTGGGGAACATTTTTTTATTTACTGTTATGGGAATCCCGTAAGTGGAATGCCTACTTCCCAGGGGTGCAGAAGGTAACTGCATTTAAATATAAAGCTTTAAAAGGACTGATTAAATAAGATCTTTTTAAAATTAATGTTTTTGAAATTAGATTCTAGGCACATCACCATCCTTGGTTCATAATAATGTCTTTTGGATAAACACTAATCCTATAATCTGAGTGTGTTTCTTTTTCTTTTGCCATGTTGAGAGCGAATCCAGGGGTCCTTTGCATTGCTAGGTAAGTTGTCTACCACTGAACTATACTTCCCTACCCCATGTGCCACTGATGCTTTTTGAAATACAAATGATTCAGGTCTTTCCTTGAGTGTGTGCACAGGCTGAGGCACTGGAAGTCAGAATGAGATGTCAGGCACCTACACACCAAGCAAGAGGTCAAAAGAAACAGACCCTGACAACACCTTGACTGTGGACTTCTAGACTCCTGATCAGTTGCGTAAGCTGCTCAGTCTGTGTCATTTATCGTGGTGACCCCGGCAAAGTAACACACCAAATTCCACCAGCTCATACCTTTCTCTCACATGTCTTTTAAATGAAAATGGCAAAGTAACACACCAAATTCCACCAGCTCATACCTTTCCCTCAAATGTCTTTTAAATGAAAATGTATAACATCTTAAACTGTCAGTATTTTTTTTTTCAAGAAAACACCACAGGAATTGTGTTTTGTGCTCAAAGTTAACTTGCATCATAGATTTCTTATATTGGTTTTCAAGTGAAAAACCACAATTATTGGTTATATTGTTGCTTTCAAGTAACTGTGTGTTTTCAACCTAAATATAAATAGTATGATCATGGAAACTTCTCCTAGTTGGGGAAATTCTTTTGGTGAGGTACAAAATATTAATACTGCAGAGTGAGCACCTGCCATGAAAAAGGTATGCAGTGTGTGAAAGTTTGAGGCGCCTCTGTGAAAAACAGAATCATTCCACTCTGAAGTTAAGGAAAATTTAAATGTTTCCAGAAAAAAAATAGAATCTAAGGATACAATTAATTCTTTAGACTTGGGACAGCAGAGAAGTTTTGGAATTTTCAATGTAGCCATCATTACATCTTCGGATACTCACTCTTTACCAATGAGAAGTGAAAGACACACACACACACACACACACACACACACACACAAGCATACACAGGCACACAAGCATAAACTGTACTCGGGAAAGAGTTAAACTGCCTAGACTTTTATCAAGTCTAGAATGAAAGGAAGATAGGTACAATCCAATTAAACACACAGAAATACACAGTGGCATTAGAGGGCAGATGCTCCCAAAAGACCACCAGTTTGCCTGAAGGTTCTCCTCAGCATCTGCTGAAGGCCCTGGTTAGGAAATGTAGTTAAAGAAACAGTAGATGTAGCTGTCTATAGAGCTAGAATTTTGACCATGATTTATAATTAACACTAAGTCAATTTCACAAAGGCTTACAAATCATTGTATTTTGTTCCATCTGTCCAAAGCCAGAGTTTGCCCAAATTTTGTTTGTTCAGTCCAATCCAGTATGAAGATCCTACCTTCATAAGGCTCATCAAAGTTTCCTGTGATAAAGAAGAACACTATCAGGAACATCATCTAGAAGTCTTATTCTCAGTGTGTGAAAAGGTACTGCCCTAGTCTGAGTCCCACATGCTCTTACCACAGGCCCTGCAGGTAGCCAAGTACCTAAAGCCCCATCTTTATATTTGTTATTGGAAAGAGAGAATCTATTAAGACTGAAGTTAGAATGTGGCACTTTTGACCCTAATTCTGAAACACCCCCTTGTTTTGCCCAATGTAAAAAACTAAAGTCTTTGTAAAAGCCTGCAAGCCCCTTGTGGTCATACCCATACTCATTCCTCCACTGAAGACAGGCTGATTGCCTGTCTGTTTTCAGTTCCTTGACTATTCCAGGCATTTACCTATCTTAACCCTGTGCTGCAGGTGATTTATTTCCCCAGAGATTTCATCCCCTTGATGTTATTTCTTTGCTCAAATGTCATCATTTCAAGGAAATGTGAACTTTTCTCCAATCTACCGTCTTGTAGAAGTGATAAACACTTTGATTGTACCTAACATGCTGTGTAATTTTCATATTTTCTGTATTTCTAGCTGTCTGTCTTCCCTGTTGTGCTCCAACTTCCCCAAAGGCAAAAGACCAGTGTCTTAACTACTGGGCATGCTCATTTGGAAATCTAACCAGTTCATTCTTGGTGTTGAATTTAGCCAGGTCTGCTTCTAAGTTTCCACAGGTCTCCTTTGCAACGGGCCATGAGTTTTCATGTTGGATAAGGAAGAAGCAGTTCTGGTTAATTTTATGCCAGGCATTCATGCATATCTTTGCTTCATCATCACACGTCTTATTTCTTGTTACTCTTGTGATTCCAACTGAAATGAACACACAACACGAAAGACACTGTGAGAAAAGCGAGTCTGTCATTGTAAAAGAGTCTCCTATATTTCACACTGATGAAAGGAATTCCACTTCCACATCTCATTTCAGTCAAATGGCTGAAATGACATTTAAATGAATTTAGTCATTTGCTCTGTGATGACAGATCAACCAAGAGCACAGCAGGAGAGAAAAAAAAAAACACTGGAGAATTAAGATCTCCATGTAACTTAAAATAGTAATGAGCAACTTCCAGAAATGTAAAGTCCCCTGACAAATCTTTCTCTGGTATTTTCATACAACTGGAATTTATTTACTCATTCACATCTCTTATAATTGGATATGGCACCTTAGATATTTTACCACAAACTAATGGATTCCTCTTTAGTCATAATATCAAAGAGTTGGTCCTTTCCTGTTGGCCTATCTGATACTCAGTTGTTTCTCAGAAACAGCATTTCCTCAGAAGTTGAAGCTATAACTTTGTCCTTTGTTTTAGGGAAAAAAATTTCAAGAAGGGGAAAACACTGAAATTTAACTTTTACGCCATTTCCCATTTTCTCCTTAACTCACAGCACTGGATATATGAATTTACTTGTTTGTGACTAACCCTGAGAGAAAGTGTTTAAGGTACTTTTTTACCCTAAGACTGGAAAAACAAACAAGTGACCGCCTCCTACTCAAGCTTATGAATGGGAGACTACTCATTTGGAAGCATTAACTTGCAGTAAGGTTCTGTATACATAAAACCTGATGTGATAGCACAGCAAAGACACTCATTTCACTGAAATTACTTGGAAAAAACCCAACTTACCATAAAATATTGGGTTCAAATATACAACTACTATCAAACAGTTGGCTTAAAACCCGAACTATCAGAAATGCAGTTTTATAATTCATCTGCTAGCTTATATTTTCTTTCATTTGTACATCCAACTACACCCCAACTGAGCACTTACCCTGTGGCAGACATTTATATTTTTGTAGTTCTAGGAATACAAAAATAAATATACCATGAAAAAAAATTTCGTTTTCATGTAAGTTGCATACCTGAAACCATATAGTTTCTCATGAAGAGCATACAGGTCAAGGGATGAGTATGACTGCACAACATTCAGGGTAGGTTAGACACAGGTGATGCCTAGTACCTGAAGAAAGGTGGACTGGGGAGGTAAGTCTGCCTCCAGCGTAAGAACACATTTTTCTAAGCAATGGGAAAAGGTGAGCATGCCTGGCTTGTTCACCAAATAATGAAGATGCCCACATTCCTACAGACTAAGTGAAGGATTCAGTAGTACAGGACATCAGTAGCTCAGGATGACTAGGTGCCTTAAGGGCAGCATAGCCATTCATAAGCCTTTGCTCTAAATGAATAAAAAACCATGTAAAATTTGTCAACAGATCTGATAATTTTTCTTAATTGTTAAAAATAAACTCTGTACATATGGATACCATTAGTCATATGTGATTATGGGACCATGAAATGTGGCCAGTTCAAATCTGATTCACTTTTATTATAAAATCAAAGTAGGAAAAAATAATGTAAAAATCTCATACTAGAAAGTGTATTATGCAGTTGCATTAAGAGATCACAGGGAGAAGAGAGACAAACATCAGAGAAGAAAATGAGGTGCTGGCTGGTTAACTGGCAAGTGACTAAGAGAGAGTTCACATTTGGCTCAATGAAAGGACAGTGGCAGTTTACTGATTATATTTGGAAAGCAGGAAAGAAAGGAATAAAAAGTACATAAGGCTTTTGACTTTGAAGTTAGAACATATTTACTGTTCCCTGGTGAGGAGGACCATAAAGGACACAAGAGAACACAGAGCTATGAAGAGTTCAGGGTGAGGCCACAACTAGTTAATACACGGTTTGCCATTAAAGGATGACTACCTGAACTCAATCTCCAGAAGCCACAGAAAAAGCTAGGTGTGGTGACACTCTCTTGTAATCCCAGCAGTGGAGAGGCAGATGCCTGGCTAGCTAAACCTAACCTGAGCCCCAAGTCCTAGCGAGAGGTCCCTTTCTCTAGAACAAGGTGAATGAATCCTGAAGAAAGACCTCCAAGGCTGACTTCTGGCTTCTATGGGAACCTACACTCTTGCACACACACACACACACACACACACACACACACACACACACACACATACACGAGGTGGAGGAGAAATATTTCAGCAGGAACACTATTAAGTTTGAGATAAGCAAGTAGTTAGATTTTATTTTTTAAATGATTGAATTCAAAAAGCATCCCAGATTAAAGATGTATTTATGTCATAAAACTTTGAGACCTGTTCAGAAGGACAACAATGCTTCAAAGACTGGGTGCATGAAGAGACATACTGGAACACCGTGCAGGGGGAAAGGAGGAAAGAGTAAGGGAAATAAAGTCAGTCGTGATGTAGGCCGGACAGAAGCAGTAGGACTATACGGACTTGAAAGCCAAATGGAATTATTTTTAGGAAGGGATTTTAAATGGTGTGAAGAACTAGAGGTCATCTGAGTTGATGCCAGCAAAAGGTAAACAATGTACAGCTCTCTTCCCCGTCCACCAATGTCACAGCTTCAGCCTTCTGTGATAGGAGCCTTGGGTGGGGCGAGGGTGGTATAGACGATTTATCCAGAGCTGAGTCCTCATATTTATTACCTACGTCTGCATCAACCACTGCTTGCTTTGAAAAGATTTTTCTCAATATCAAGTTAGTGAAAATTCCAACATGAGTTAGGGAGGCCTTCCCTCTGAGGCCCATGCTTGTTGGATTGAGAGTGGACTTTTACAGAGAAGGGAGTGACTTGCCTTTGGGGACATGGCTGCAAGAAGGCTGTCCATATCTAGATATAGGCAGTGCTAATTGGATTGAGGATCCCCTCAATCAATTATCACAGCAACAGAACAAAGAGCGTGAAATTGGAAGGGAGCTTCTGTGGATGGTACAAAGGAGATGGCTATGACCCAAATACATTGTATAATAGAATGAAATTTTCTAAGCGAAAAATAATTTTTAAAATGAACATGGAAGGCTGGAGAGATGGCTCAGAGGTTAAGAGCACTGACTGCTCTTCCAGAGGTCCTAAGTTCTATTCCCAGCAAGTACATGGTATCTCACAGCCTCTATAATGAGATTTGGTGCCATCTTCTGCAATAAAGGTATACATGGAGTCAGAATGTTGTATACATAATTAATAAATAAATCTTTTAAAAAAACAAAATGAAAAAAAATGAAAAAAAAACAAAAAAACAAAATGAATGTGTATTGTCAAGTAAAATTGAACAGATGATGGCTATTAAGTAGTGGCACTAACTTTTTGGTAAACAACGACAGGTTTCAAGAGAAAAGAAGAAGCAGAAACCTGATCAAAGTGGATTTAGTAGAAAGTTTGAAAAGCAAGGGCACTTGGGTTTAATTCCATGGCAAGAGCCCATGCTTAGCACGAGCAAGGCTCTGGTTGAACTCTAAACACCATCATGTTTAAGAAAAACTTAGCCATTTGAGCTACAGATGTAGTCTGTTGGTGGTAGATCATGTGCTTGGAATACACGTAGCCCTGGAGAAAGGAAGGACCTACGGATGAATGGAAAGGAGAAAGGCAGGCAGGGAGCAGAGTAGGGAGAGGAAAACAAAAACACAGAAAAGATTTCAAGAAGGTTTCTGTATTAAGTAGCAAACATAAGCAGCACTTATAGCAAGTATAGGGGCTAAGGAGAATTTTTTGTTTTTACTCCATTTGGGAATAAGCTGTGACCTTTATTATGTCGCTGATAACGATGTTGTATGAACAACAATGGTATATGGGAGACAAAAGGGCAGTGCTAGTGACCGAGTAGGACAATACAGGGTCTAGCGTAGAATCTGGACACCCCGCTGTCAGGAAAACCTCTTTGGTGGTTGGGGGGGGGGGGGGAGGGTGTCTCCCACCATTGCTTCTGTTAGAATAAGGTTCCACACACTCACGGGGAGCAGTAAAGGTTAACACACTCTGGAAATGCAGCACAGCATGACCTCACTTTGCTCTTTACCTCCACCGCCATTACAGCTGGTTCGATTTTCTGACACGAATACCCAGCCTACAAGATCTCACCGTGGAGTACACACCCAACTCCGGATAAGGCTTTATCTGACCACCAGGACTCACTTTCGTCCTGCTTCAAACTGAACAAACTTCCGCCAAGTAATTACTCTACTCACCCACAGCTGATGGCTTGCGATTGTCGCTGCCCAGTTGGAGAGGGGGATAAAAACCCTTTCTAGGCATGAAGTCCCTTTTTGGGATGAGCCAGAGGTAATTGGGTGCAATACATATTTATCCAAAGACTGTTTTTCTAGGAGGCAAACGGACAGCCGAAACCAATCACTTACATTTTCTAGGGAAACTGAAAAACCCCCAAAGAAGCACAACAACACCACCACATAGCAGGGTCCACAGGGTCAGCAATTTCTTCGCATCTGCACATAAGGCAAACAGACAGGTCACTATTTACCAGGGAAAAACAGCAAGCAAACAAAACCCCCATTAAACAAACAAACAAAAAAATCCATACTCTCTGTGTCCTATTCACAACTCAGTCTTTGCTCTATTTGGAAAAGGGGGAAAGGTGCTCAGGAGTAGCTTTGCACCTAAGGGTCATTTCCAAGAACAGGGAGGTGTAGGTGTATTCTCCAGCAAGGTTTGCAGAACAAAAACACAGTTCCGGCCTTCCCCAGAGGGTTTGGTTTCGTTTTGTGGTTTTGGTTGTTTGTTCTAATGGAACGTCTCCTTTTGCAGCTAGGGAAGGGCGGATCTGGTGGAAAGGTAGAGTTCCTTTTTCCTTTTAGTTTTGAGTCTTTGTTTTGTAGATGACGACAGCGATCATTTTCTTTTAAGGTCCACCTGAGTACCCTCTGCCTCACAGGCTAAGCAAAGGCTACCAGTCTTAGCCTGCAAACAAACCCTGTCATCTCCTTACCAAACGTTGTCCTATGATGCCCAGATACATGGCTTGTCTGGGATGCTCTGTATAAATTTTCCACCATCATCTTGAAGGCGCTCCAGTGACTACCGAGGCAGAGAAATTTCTTAGGACAAAAAGAGAACTGATAATCATATCCGTTGTCAAACCTTTGGACTCTGAGGGCCAAGTTTCTCTGGGGTAAGGGACGGAGCAAGACTGATGGACAGATGATACAGCAGCACTCCAGCCTGATGGTTTGGCACTGAAGCTGCGCTCGGATCCAGCGGGCCAAAAGATCTCTCACTGGCCCTGTCCTCGCTCCTCTGTGAGAGTAACGGCAGCGGGACACACCTCAACGGTGTCTGCTAGCAGCCCCGGATTGGCTAGCAACCACCGCGGGGGGGCGGGAAGAAGCTTGATTGGCATCAACTCAACCTTCTGCCGTCCAGTCAGCAGATCATGGTTCGCCCTTCCCTGGACTTTGTATAATCTCCCCCAAATCTCAAATCTGATATATCTGTGTATCTTCGGGATTGTTTCAACTAACTGTAAATTCCACTTATTCTCTCGTGCATTATTTGTTTTGTGTTTCAATATCTGTTTGTATTTTCAATTGTCATGTGGATTGTATAGTGAAATTTGGCAAAGCAAAACCATTGATTTTATGTGCTTTCATGGTAAATTAAGGCTTGTTTCCTACATAGGCACTATCCTCTGCACAGAGACCTATGATAGATTCCAGCATAAAATGGAATTATACCTACAGATTTCAATAATTGAAGGGGGAATTATAAATTTTGTTGACTTTTAATTTCTCACCAAACATTGAAACTATTCCTCGTATGTGTATTGGGGGATTTAAAAACTGCTACAAGGAGCATTTTAGGTCCGTTGTAATTAAAACATTAGAAACATGGAGAAGTCCCATGGTTTGTATGCAGTGGCACACACCTGTGATCCTATGCAGGAAGATTTACTGTCTTAAGTTTGCTTTTCTGTTGCTGAGATAAAACACTCTGACCCAAAGCTACTCAGGGCAGGAAAAGGCTTATTCCACTCACACTCTCAGGCCACAGTCCACTACTGAGGGAAGTCAGGGTAAAAATTCGGGCAGGAACATGGAGGAGAAACCTGGAGGTGGGAATCATGGAGGAACGCTGCTTACTGGTCAGCGCTTTGCTGGTTCACATGTCAGCACATGTTAGTTCATGTTCAACTAGCTTTCTTATACAGCCCTGGTCCATCTGCCTAGGGATGATATGACTCATGGTCAGCTATGACTCTCACCCTCAGTCATCCAGACCATCTTTCACAGACATGGTCACAGAGTTCCTTTCTGGCCAGCCCCTCAGCTGAGACCCCAACAAATGACTATTGGGTGTGTAAAGTTGAAGCTGCTGAAGCTAAGGTACTTGGTGATGGACTTCTAACTGTGAAAATTTACAGGCCTCCAAAAGATGAATAACAGCATGTGGGGAGAACCTTCTACAGATGAGAAGATTGCTAGAAAACCCTCAAAAGCACATGGGTGAGAGGAAGGGCCCTCCATAGCACAGGTACAGGCTCTCAGGTATATCACTCTCTCCCCAAGGAAAACTGAAAGACAAGGTAGTGACTAGTGCATCCAATGACACTAGGTAAAAGGAAGTCGGTGGCACACCTCCTCCTCCGTAGCTTTTCTGGTAGAAGAAGGTAGAGTTTTTACATGGAAATTTACGTTTATAAAGATACTTTTTGCACAGGGGTGGAGTCAGATGGGTTGGGATGAGCGATGCCTCAGTTGGTGAAGTATTTGCCTTGCAAGCATGAGGGCCAAAGTTTGATCCTCAGAACCCAAAGCCAGACATGGTGGCAGGATGCTTTTGTAATCCACTCAAGGCAGGATGCTTTTGTAATCCACTCACTAGGGGGGTAAAGATGAGCAGGTTGTGGCAGCTTTCTGTCCAGCCAGCCAAGCTAAGCTGGTGAGTTGCAAGTCAATACAAGGCCTTGTCTTAAAAGAAAAGGTGGGCGATTCATGAGAAATGTTACTCAAGGCTGTCATCTACTTTCTTTACCCACATATACACATGTTCAGGCATGCATGTACATATGCACACATACATACTCACAAAGAAAAATACACTTGAGAGTGATTTCAAATTATTCATGGACGAAGGAATCTGACTCTCTTTGTTGTTTGTCTGTTTCTGGTGACAGAGTCTCCATCTAGCCGAGGCTGGCTGTCTTAGTTAGGGTTTCTATTGCTGTGAAGAGACACTACGACTACAGCAACTCTTACAAAGAAAACATTTAGTTGGGGCGGTTGGTTTACAGTTCAGAGGTTCAGCTCATTGTCATCATGGTGGAACATGATGACATGTAGACAGAGGGCGCTGGAGAAAGGGCTGAGAGGACTACATATTGCAGGCAACAGGAAGCAGTCTGTGATGCTAGACAGTATCTTGAGCATATATGAGACCTCAAAGCCTGCCTCCACAGTGACACACTTCATCCAACCAAACCACACCTACTGCAACAAGGTCACAACTCCTAGTAGTGCCACTCCCTTTGGGGGCCATTTTCTTTCAAATCACCACACAGGCCTTGAACTTCTGTGTTTTGCCTCAGATATCTGAGTGCTACAGTGGCAGCTGTGGGCCATGATACCTGGCCATGAACTACCATTCTTTCTTTGCTTATTTATCTCCCAAACTGTGGGTTCCTTTGTGCTGTGATTAATCTATTCAGAGTCTTGCAAAACTAAACCCTTTGTGAATGTGGCTGAGAGCTACTGCTTAGCAGCTCTTTTTTTTTTTTTTCCACCAAAACCTCAGTACTTTCATTTGGAAAAGTGAAAAAGAAGCAGAAAGTTAAAAATATATCTCAATCTTACAAATGGCTTTCAAAAATAAAATGTTATCTTCTAGAGCTTTTTCCTCATTTGTTTCATGAGGAAATAATTTGTGATTACACTAAACATTATCATATTACTATTTAAAGCCTTTATGTTAGTCATCTCCTATGCCTTCATTTGGCTAATGCTTTTCTACATTCATATTTTGAAACAAATTACTTTAGAAAGAATAGTTTTCGACACAAAGGAAATATAGCTGGTTGTTGATAGCTACACCGTGTGAGATTTAGAATCCAGTTCCCTGGCAGAGCAGTTATTAAAAGTGTGATATAATATTCTAGCAGGGTCTGCAATAGCTTGTGGCAATGGTTAGAACTTGGTCTGGAGTAAAGTTGGTTGCCTGGAAACATCCAAAAAGCAGTGGCACAGAGTTGGTGGGGCCTTTGTCTCCATCATATCTCTAGTTCTTTCTGCAAAGCGCAGAGATGGTCACAGCTGTACCAAGTGTTCTGTTGTATAATGCACACACACACCTGTGTTGCTTTCATGTTGCTGTGGCAGCCTGGATTTAGAAGCTGGTGCTATGGTGTTGCTTTTGACAGGAAGCTTACTTTGCAGAAACCTTGCTAGTGGTGTTCTTCCTTACACTATGGAGTAGATCTTCAATGCCTGTGAAAGGCCTATGTTTTGTAGACTTAAGCCCTCGGGGTGGCATTAGGGAGAGTCAGAGGAATGTATGAAAGGCAGAGTACGGAGCTGGTAGGGTCCTTGGAAGTTTCTCTTGAAAGGGGATGACAGGGTTCCTATCCTTTTCGCTTTTCAGCTTTCTGCCTCTGAGGTGGGTGGTTTTGCTTTACCGTAATCCTACTGTGAAGCTGTGCCTCACCCTCACACCTAGACTATGCTGCCATCCAGCCATCATCTGAAACCTCCAGAGCCCTGAACAAAAAGGAACATTTTCTCCTTGTGCTCTGGATCAGCTGGCTTGGCCGCATTGTGTACTCAGCATCATGGGTAGTCAAGAAACAACTTCTCCCTGGTGGCCATTCTGGGCTCTTAGGTCCTGAAAGCTAGTGGACTGGACTGACGGACTCAGAGGCTTGTATAACTCCAAGCTTTGGGAATATGCTCCAGGCCTTAGGACCCAGGGACATTCAGTCATCAGTGCTTCACTTAGAGTCTTAGTGTTTGGCATCCCTGTTGTTCGTAGCTTGGGACGTCAACAGCAAGTGAAAACTTAACTCAAAGAAGTAGTAAATGATGACTGCAGGCAACAGCATGTAGCAGAGGATAGTTTTGTAGCTCAGACTGCAAGTGCTGAGACCTATTATTGCTAGTGATATAGTTCCTTGGCCTAGGGTATTTGGACCCTTGACCTTTAAGACACGGCAGAATTGGAAGTGATTGGGGAGTGGTGGGAATGTTGCAAGTCCAGAGACAAATTATCTTGGTGTATTTTAACTCCTTAAATAGCCACATATGTCCTGTGATCATCATTTACAGCCTTTTGTAGTATACTAAAAGAATACTAACCTGTCTTGACCCTAAATTAAGAACATCATCAGACAGCATTTTAGGCCCTTAGATTTCCCCAAGTTGCTGGAACCTACCCACCTAATATGTTCACCTACTGTATTTGGAAAGTTTGTTGACTAATAGTTTCTTTGTTCTGTTACTTAGAAAACATAAAAGATTGTTGCCAATTTGAAAAATGGAATTTGAGAGCAAGTGAAAAATATAGTTCAGGCCTATTTCTGACAGTGAAGGTATCTCCCCTTCTGCTCTCTAGTTTGGAAACTAGACGCATGGTCGCTCCATGTGCTGGAATTTTGCCTTTTCTGAGGACGTCCCTGAGCCTTATTAAAGACCAGGTTAACCTCCAAGTCTACTTCTTTAAAATGTAAATCCACTTTATTCTGGCAAAATTCAAACCTTTGAAAGTACAGACCTGAGATTATTGATACCACAAAGTAGAAAATCAAAGCAACAGTCTAACTCACAATTGATAAAGCTAAACAAAAGCTCTAAAACCTTGTCTTTGAGATTTGTCTTTATGTAAGATCTGTGATTATTTCATATCATATTGGCTTGTAGGTGGGTGCTTACAAAAATTGAGCTGTTACGCTAACCCACATTCACTTCTAACTGTAGGAAAACTAAGTAGTTTAAAGGAACAATGAAATAAAGCAAATACTCCAACAGCCCCTACCAGTTAGACTTGGCAACCTGTCCAAGAATGCTGAATAGAGGGCTAGAGTAATAATGAGGGACAGGAAGGAGTTTTTCAATCCATAATGCTACGTTGGGGGAGTAAAGAGAGGAAACTGAGAGGCATTGGAGAGGTAAGAGTATATCTTGGAAGAGTTGGGGGCAGCAGCAGAGCAAGTATGATCAAAATACATTGCATGCATGCCTGAAATTGTTACAGAATTGATACAAATATCACAATACAAAAGGATCCATTGAGTAAGAAAATGAGATATAAAGGTTAGTGGGAGGCCTCCTTAGCCTTATTCCCCAGTTAAAGGTGAGTGCCCTATCTGCCCATTCTGCAGCCCCACAACACAGGACAATCAGATGTGATATGGAGTTGAGTCAAAGCAGGAACTCAGTTTATTACTGTGAGTGTCAGCTTATATAGGTTAAGTGACATTGTGTGGTATGGGGGTACCTCTAGGCAATGACATACAGCCAAGCCCTCCCTTTGGCTGGAGGGGTGTCTACCTAGATTTTGCTGTCTTACCCCCACTCAATAGTTTTGAGACTATCCTTCAAACTCAAGCCAGGCTTTTTTCTGTTCTACAGGTCTCAAGCTACAGGCCCTGAGATAATTTTGGCCCAACAGGTTAGAAATATAAATGTAATTTTGGTAAAGAAGTTTGGAGGAAAAGGAAATGCACTTAGATGAAAAAGGATTTCATAATCTAAATTTTAAAATTTTTGTTCAATACTAAAAGACTGTTTCAAAATATAAAGAGATGAAGACAAAATTAAGAGTTAAAATATATTGTAAGAGGTTGTGGGCATTAAAACTTAAAGAAAGATGTTATAGGTATAACTAAACTGATAAAAATAAAGATGATTAAAATTACTAGGGTCAAAATTTAACACCCTGAGATAAAACTGATATGCAAATCTCAGTCTCTAGTAAGAAAACTTTTACAAGTTGCTCTGGTCTTAATAGAGTTTACTAAAAATATTGCTTGCTAAAATGAACCAAGGGCACTGAACTCCAATTGGAAGTTCACATGCTTAGAGGAACAATCTGTTTGAGGGTTCCATCAACAGCCCTACAGGCCAGGAAACCTAAAACCAGACTTAACCTTCTGCACTTAGTCTCAATCCACATGAGGTGCTTCAAAAAGCCACTGAAAAGGGGAAGGAAACTGGTACCAGCCTAACACACAGGTCATGGCTTATGGCTTTGACTCAATATTACCAGGTTTGAGCTCATTCATTTACCAGTTACACGGTGGTAGTGGTGTCTCACATTATTTATTTATTTATCTGGCTAATTAGTTATTTCAGGGGTGGTGGTGGTTTGAGACAGTGTCTCTCTTTACAGTATTGGCTGTCCTGGCACTCACTATATAGAACAGGCTGACGTGGAGCTCACAGAGATTCACCTACTTCTGCCTCTCCAGCAATGGAAGAAAAGCTCCTGTTAATCTAACCAGAACATTTGCATCAGAGAGAGAGAGAGCATGCTCCTTCATCTCTCACTCTCTGCATGGCATCTCTGCATGTTCAGGTCTGAATAAACCAGTCTTTCTCAGGGAACTTTGACCGTTCTACACAGAGCACCGTGCATGTCCTCTGTGGTTGTATCAGTAAGCAATTGAGAACCGAATCATTCCAATTATTTCCGTGCTAGGCAGGTAAATCCTATGCTGTATCTGCACCATGTGGTTAGAGTAAGTTTTGCAATTTGCACAACATTAATAATATCCAAACACGATTTCAAAAATTACTTTGTTTAGAAATGAGAAAAAGGAAGAAATATGAGGAAGAAAGATATTTCCTCTTTTGACTTGTGCCTGTTCTTGTCTGAAACAACAGACGGTTTGTGACTCTTGGGCACATATATGAGAGATTGGCACAGTGAGCTTTTAAAAAGAAATTCTGGCTTTTGAAGTTAGCTTCATTTTAAACAGAGAAAATTAAAATTTCAGATAGACTCATTCAGCCTTTAGCTCTCTCTCTCTCTCTCTCTCTCTCTCTCTCTCTCTCTCTCTCTCTCTCTCTCACCTTTTCCTAAGGACAATTTTTGGAGCTTTCTTAGAATATTCATCAATGTCTGAAGAAATTGTTTATGTAGATCTCAAATTTCAGGACTCTGATAAGAAAGAAAATCTGCAGACATCTGATAAATGTGGTGGAAAAGGTAAGATTTTGAGCCAAGGCTGTGGCAATAGCTATAGTCCCACACTTCAAATCTAGCAATAATTCAGAGTGAATTTTTAATTAAGCTTTTTACTTAATTAATTAATTTTTATTTTAATTATGCTTTTTATTTTTTCTTTATTTTATTCAAAGTGATTATAAACATATTTTTCCTTACAGCATAAATCACTGCAACAAAACGCTCTATATTTTACATTGCAATATTTAAAAAAAATACTAAACTCAGTACAAGGGATAGGGTCGTATTTTCAAATGCTGGTGTTTTTTGTTTGTTTGCTTGTTTTTGAGACAGGGGTTGTCTGTGTAGAAATGCTGGTGTTCTAGTATGAAGATTTCTTATTTTGTTTTGTTTTATGTGTGTGTGTTCATTTTATGAAGCCATGGAACTATGATTATACATTGTGCAGGAAAGTCATGGACTTACATGTTACTCTTTTTATAGTTTTGAAAAGTAAAATGTTTGCAGAATAGAATAAAGAGAAATAAGAAGAGAACACGTGTGTGTGTGTGTGTGTGTGTGTGCGTGCACGTCTATGTGCGCTTGTATATGTCTGTATCCAGAGACAATATTTTTTATCTGACTTCTTTCCTCATTGTTCATGGAGCTTGCTCTATTCATGGTCTTTTGGGGCTTCCTTGTTTTATCCTAGCATTTGGATCTCTATTTTTTGTTTTAAATTTAGATTACCACCAGGGATTTAGCTCAAGTTGTCAGGCTTGCACAGCCAGTGCCTTCACCCGCTAAGCTATCTCATAGCCTCATCTTTCACTGCTATACTCCCCTACTGTTTTCATAATGCTAACCAGTCTCTTTTAAAATTACTTTCCTCGCTAGCACTGAAGGAGCAATTCTCTAATCTCGACTACTAAAGAGGTTGAGGCAGGTGGGTTATAAATTCAAGACCTGCCTTAGCTGTAGAGTGAGTTCAAAGTTAACTCAGGCAGTTAGTTTAGTGAGATCCTGTCTTAAAAAGAAGTAAAAAGAGAATGAGGAAAGAGCTTTGTGCTAGAGCACTTGCTTAGCCTGTGTGGGGTTCTACTTTCAATACAACATAACACAACATGATACACTCAACCCAGCCCTTATACCACACCAAAACCTGAGTGAAATTCCTTCACACTGGAAGTTCTCCAGGACACAACCTCCTGATCTTCACTTTTCCTGTCGTTGAGCTGGTTTTGCTGTTCTGCTTGTCCTGACTTCTTGCTTGTTCTCTTTGATGGCTCACACCCAGGCACTTTCCAGGGCTCCTTCTTCTCTGCCACAATATGCATTTCTAAGTCATCTCATGCCTTTCAGCTTCCAGTACCATGACTTCCAAGTATCTGCTCGTGACCTTTCCCCAACCCTCGCACTTGTCCTCTCCTCCACAGGCAGGCTTGGCTTAGCTTTGGATTCTTCCTGAGCATTCCTTCTCATACAGAGCAATCCTTAGCCACTCTCAATGCCTTCTGTTCCACACATAAAAACACCCCCTAAACCAGAGTCAAAGAGCTGGGGACTCTTACTCTCATGTTATTCACACCAGCTCTGCACATCTCTTCCCCGTGTCCATGACATCTGGACCACATACTTTCTAAAATAAAAGTGTTTCGAATGTATCTATCTATCTATCTATCTATCTATCTATCTATCTATCTATCCATCTATCGATCTATCTATCATCTATCTATCTATCTATCTATCTATCTATCTATCTATCATCTATCTCTGTATCAAGCATTTAGCTATTTCTTTTCTGTCACTTTAAAATGCATCTGCACGACAGCATAAACTTGCACACCCTATTACTTTGTTTTATGAGCAGCCCACAGCAGTGTCTAGTACCTAAATGGCACACATCTGATAACTTTTAAATAACTGAATACATCATAAGTAAGAAAATAATTTTGACAAAAGATAACACAAGAGCTTGATTTTTAAGCCTCAGATAAAGACTGGAACAATATTTATAGTACTTTCAATAACGACAATTTTTACAAAATATTAAGAAATCAAGTTTATATTTTACATGTCACTTTTGTGAGATTTTACAACACTGTTATGTTACTAACTGTTGATATAAGACAAATTTCAGGAACAGGGTAAGAATATTAGGTAATTCTTGAATTACATTCTTAAAACAGTTGTAGTGGCATCTCATTTGTATTTTAATAAATAAAGCTTGCCTGAGGATCAGAAAAGTAAAACAGTCACACTGACCCGTCTTATAGACCAGACAGCAATGACACACACCTTTAATACCAGTAGCCACACTAGTTGCCATAGAAACCAGGCAGTAGTGGTGCACACCCTTAATTCCAGAACTAAAGAGGATTATGAAACGGGAGGAGACAGCTCTCAGTCTCAGCCTCATTCTGAGATTCCTGGAGGCAGGATCGCCATTTCAGACTGAGGTAGAGGAAAGAGCCAGTGACTATTTTGCTTTTCTGATCTTCAGGTTTAACCCAAATTTTTATCTCTGAGTTTTTATTATTCATGCTACAAACAGTCTTTTCATATACTCATACATGGTAATAATTTAAATCATGGAATACCTTACCAGTAATTCACAGTTACTTTTAGGAAAAATGGTCTAGTCTGTCATTCTTTGTTCAGAAAATAATAAAAAATCATTCCATCACAATGTTTTGCTAGGATTTATTGAAAAAGTTGTAATGAGAAGTGCAAATCAGGGTGCTGATGAGGAATGCTAGGACATAACTAGTGAGAGCCTGCTCTGCTACTCAGTAGCCCCACCCTTGGCGTTAGAGGGGAAAGTGTTAACAGCTGGAATTGCCTGTAAAGCCTCACCTCTACATTCCAAGAAGCTCCTCAGACTGACTTGGCTTCCCTCAGCCTTCAGACACTTGCCACAATGTATCCAAGGATACATTCTGCCTGAAGTCTCTCCATTCTCTTCCTCCTCTCTATTTTATAAATTTTCTCTTTCCTTTTTTGTATCTTTTATCTGTCTAGGGATTAATGTCTTTGTCTATGAGACTTTTTCTCATTCATTGTCTTGATCTTATTAGTAGGAAATTTGAGACATTTAGTGAACAAAAAAACCTGAGCAGTAAGACAGCAGAGTTAAAGATCTTAAAGTAAAACATGATGCCTTACTTATGGTTTCCTATCTGGTTATTCTTGAAAAAAATTAATGTCTTTGTGTTTCGAGCAAATTACTTTTTTGTTAAAGAAAATACATAGGAGGAAAGAAATGAGAGGATGAATGAATGAATGGGTGACTGGATGAATGAATGAATGAAACTGAGGTGTGAACTGCTTCTTGAACGCTGTGCTCTTTTTCTTTTCACAGTACCTTCTGCCCCTTCCTATTCACAGCATAAAGTAGTCTTGATTCTAACTGTTCTATGCATTCTGCTGCTCATTGGACTGGGGGTCTTAGGAGGTTTGTGTATGTATCACATCATTCTTTAAAAAGAAAATTTAAATTTAATTAAAGTATAGTTGCATCATTCCTCCCTTTTTCTTATAATCACTCTCATACCCTTGCCTGCTCCTTCTCAAATTTATAGCCTCTTAGTGTTTAATTATTATTGTTACACAGATATATAAATAAATATGTAAATTCAACCTGATGAGTTTGAGCAGTGCTGCATATATATTTATATGTATTTATAAATGCATGTATCTATTTAGATATTTTTGGCTTGATTTAGAATGCCATGAGTTCTTGAACCAATGTTTATTCTTCGAATTAAGGCTTTACACTCCAGAGGATCTTATAATGTAGTTCATAGACGTATACTCTATCCCTTCCACTAACTGCTATAGAGAAGACTTTTCCTATCATTTTAATATTTTAGTGCTATTTTTAAGGGAAAAAACCTCATCAAGTTTCTAAAGGTGAAAGAATAACCGAGAATTTATAAGTTTTTAAAAACCATCTACTATTTTCTTCTCTCCTTCTGTCTTTAAAAAATCCTGGAGTTTATACAACTTTGGAGACAGAAATGATAAAATCAAATCAACTACAAAACATCAGGGAAGAACTTCAGAGAAATGTTTCCCTACAGCTGATGCACAATATAAACAGCTCCAAGAGAATCAGGAACCTTTCGGCCATGCTGCAAAAGACAGCCACCCAGCTGTGTCGTGAACTGTATAAAAACAAACCAGGTAACCCTATACTGCTCTCAAAACTAACTATTCCTTGGGCAACAAACTAAACCTTAGGGTCCTTTAAGAATCACTTTCTTAGCCGAGCAGTGGTGGCACACGCCTTTAATACCAGCAGTACTCAGGAGCCAGAGGCAGGTGGATCTCTGTGATTTCGAGGCCAGCCTGGTCTACAAAAGATAGTTCCAGGACAGGCACCAAAGCTACAGGGAAACCCTGTCTCAAAAGAGTTAAATGTGTTTGGTAAATGAGTCATTGATATTTTCCCCTAGTTAGGGGAAAAACATGAAAGTACAAATAAATAGACTGCCAACTTAACAAAGTTCAACAGTTACATAATGAAGCACCAGACAGTATACTGGGCCCAAAGCTCAGGAGGTAGTAAGTAGGGAAGGGTGCCTCTTTGTACATGATCTCATTCCTAAATTTCAATTTGTGCTGAAGGGGTGAAAGATCCTGGCAAAGAAATGAAATCTCAGGTGATGCACCGAGCAAGGAAGGAAGTGTTGCCTTCCAATGCTTTTGAAGTTATTATGGCTAAACTATGTTCCCGTGATTCTAAGGTGCCTCTTCAATATTCCAGAAGTTGAAAGCTAGAGAAACACTTGCTGGAGAAAACCAGACTGACTTGGCTCTGTAAACCTGGTTTTACAAGACAGCATTTGCTGTGATTAATTTTTAGAGTCATATGTGAGAGAGAGAAAGGAAGGAAGGAAGGAAGGAAGGAAGGAAGGAAGGAAGGAAGGAAGGAGGGAGGGAGGGAGGGAGGGAAGGAAGGAAAGAAAGAAGGAAGGAAGGAAAGAAGAAAGGAAGGAAAAGAAAGAAAGGAAAGGAAAAGAAAAGAAAAACTATCCAGGTTCCTAATGATGGACAACATGTTTGAATCTGGCCAGGTACTTGATGTGTTTGCCCAAGTATTGTGTCATGTTCCAAGTTGATGTATAGGGATGCATATGACTTGGTTTCTTTCTCCTTGACCTAAAGAGAAGAAACACAGTAAATCTGATCAAGGTCAAAAACAGTAAAGGAATAGTAGTCAAGGGTGTTCAACGCAAACCTATAAAACTCTGTCCTCCTTCTAGAACACAAATGCAAGCCTTGTCCAAAGGGTTCAGAATGGTATGAGGACAGTTGTTATTCCAAACGTAATGAGTATGAAACCTGGCAAGTGAGTGAAATGCTCTGTTCTGCTCGGAATGGCAGCCTGCTGAAGATTAAGAACAGGCGTGTGCTGGTAAGGTTTCATGTCTCTGTTCCCTCTGAAAGGAATCACTTCACATCATAGAATATGGGGTGAAGAGGGATGTGTTGGGAAGACACACAGTGATCCACTCAAGACTCGGGATTGTTTTCCTTGCATGGGGAGGGGAGTGGAAGTTGCACATTTATCTCAGGGAAATCACAGTCAAGCTAAAACACACGGGCTTTAGCTTAATCAAAATCTTAGAAGTTGCAGCATAGGTGGGTAGATCAGGGATCCCTAGAATCCTCAAGTCTGTTATTTTCAAGTTGGAAGTGTAGTAACAGGTTTCTGTGTATGTCCTCAGAGTAGCTATCCAAAGACAAAAAGTGTGACCATCATGGCTAAGGCTCCCCATGCCCATAAAAACCACACAGGACAATCTTCTTTATTGTCAATATATTATATTTTTTATTTACTATGGAAAGAAGCCAGATAAAGTAAAATAGGGTGATATTTGTTAAATAAGGATACTGGGTTGACAGAGAAGAGGCACATGTTAAGCAGACACATTGCACAGAGTTATGAGAACTAATGATAAGTGAATCCTCTAGTTTGCTTACTTACTTGTTTCTGTCAGTGCTTCTCAACCTTCCTAATGCTGCACATCTTTAATATAATTCTTCATATTGTGGCAATTCTCAACCATAAAATTATTTTTGTTGCTACTTTATAACTGTAATGCAAATATTTGAAATTTCTGATGGTCTTAGGTGACCCCTGTGAAAGAGTCATTCGATTCCAAAGGAATAGTGACTCACATAGTGGGAACTACTGATCTAAATAATGTCTTTCTGTTACATGTATTAATAAAGAGTTCTGGTCTCTCACATCGTAATCCTTTACTATTTTCTTTCTTTCTTTTGAGACAAATCTCACTCAGTAGCTCTGGCTTATCTCAAACTCATAGGAATCCTACTGTCTCAGTCTCCCAAGTTCTGGAATTACCTGTGTGAGCTGCTGGTCCTATATTGTAGTCATTCATCTTGGAGTAAAAATATATCCCCTAAGTGGTTCAGCTTCTTTACCACAAGAATCTTTGCCATCTTTCATAGGAGAAGGGAATTCGACGAACCATTCTGTCTCATTGACCTTTCTCAAGTAATCATTTATAATTATTTACTTTTAAGAAATGTCTGTCTTGGGGCTGGAGAGATGGCTCAGAGTTTAAGAGCATTGCCTGCTGTTCCAAAGGTCCTGAGTTCAATTCTCAGCAACCACATGGTGACTCACAACCATGTGTAATGGGGTCTGGTGCCCACTTCTGGCCTGCAGGCATACACACAGACAGAATACTGTATACATAATAAATAAATAAATATTTTTTAAAAAAAAAGTGTCTGTCTTTAACAGAAAAGCAGATATAACTGGGTAAAATGTTCTGTGCTAATTTAGAATCTGTGGTTATTGCTCTTCCCTGGGTCTATTGAGATATACTTCTTTTTCTGCTAAGTTCAGCTTGCTGTTATTAACCGCTTCCTTTGTCCCAGATTGAATATTCACTACCCAAATACTTAGACCTCGAAAATTGCTAGCTTTTCATTGACCCTACATGAAGGTGATTCAATGAATCATCAGTCCTTTTGTCACCCGTGGTGAAGGCAGAAGAGGTCTCAGAGGCTTCAACCCACTGTTGCCAAGTTCTGACACAGAGAGTGAAAAGTTGAACCATTTTATTAGAAAGCAAAAATAAACCAGCAGAAAGAAGCTGAGCTTCTCAAGAGAGAGTCTCATCCCTGGGCGTTTGGATGGCTTATTTTATGAGACGTTTTACTGGGAGAAATGAAGTACAATTATAAAAGCTCAAGGTCAGAAATTGGGGTTCAACCTGAAGATCTGAAAAGCAAAACAGCCAACCACTGGCTCTTACTTTGACCTTAGTCTGAAATGGTGATCCTGCCTCCAGGAATCTCAGGAGACTGTAGTTTGAGAGCTGTTTCCTCCCATTTTATAGTCCTCTCTAGGGCTGGGATTAAAGGCATGCACCACAGTCCTTAAAGGCATGCACCACCCAGCTTCTCCTGTGGCTGTTGTGATTAAAGGTTTGTGTCATTATGGCTTCTAAGATTAAAGGTGTGTGTTACCATAATCTGGTCTGTAAAGTTAACCAGTGGGTCTGTTTAACTCTCAAATCTTCAGGCAGTCTTTATTTATTAAAATACAGTTCAAATGCCACTACAGAGAAAAGAGATACTCATGTGTTTAAGAGGGGAGGAGATTCTGGAATGAACTCAGGTTAACCCTTTCTGTTCTTATGCAGGGCAGGTAAAGATGGGTATGTTGTAGTATCAGATGCATAATGGAAGCTGCACTTTCTGCAAGGTTGATCAGACCATAATGATAAAGCAAATGACTGTCTGTAGTTACCAGGGTCACCCATGGTCCTAACTAGCGTGTGGTGGTGTTGGTTTTTACCGTTTGAGCAGTTGCAGGATGTTCTGTCACAACACAAGTCTGTGATTACATCAGCCTCCAAGTACTGGAGTTTCCTTCTTTCCTGTGTCTACATAGCAGGCCCAGCTTTCTTCCTGCTAGACCGGAAACTGTGCTGTGAAAAAGGGCTGACATGCTACAGCAAAACTATAATGTTGAAACAGCAGCCTGCAGTATGTGATCCTGTGAGGCAGTGTACAGCTATAAGAAACAGCTTATTAAACGGGTCATCTCTGTTTCTCTAGGAATTTATAAAGTCTAAGAACCTAAAAGGTTATTGGCTGGGGTTGTCGCCCAGAACAAAGACACTACATTACGAAGAACTGAATGAGAACATGTTCCTCTCTGCAGGGTAAGTCTCTGTTCTTGGATTTTTATGGTTAGACTTGAAAGGACACATTTCTTTAGGAGCCTAGCAGAGGGCCTTTCACAGCAACTTCATCTGAGACCATGTCTTTAAAGGCAACTGTTGTTCTTTTTTTAAATGCTATAAAGTCCCAGGCGGCAGCTGTAGGCAGGCAGCGGACTCTGTGAGCAGCCAGTCCCAAGGCAGAGATGGCTGCTGGTCCCAGAGCGGGTTGCACAAGATCCCTGGGCAGGTCGCGGCGGGTCCCAAGAAAGCTGGTTCCACCATGTGGCGAGCTGGAGAGACAGCACGCGGTGGGTTTGGGAGAGCAGGGCAGCCGGTGTGAAGAGGGGGGGGGGGGGGGGGAGCGGAGAAGTGGGGAGAGAGCGAGCTCAGGCAGAAGCTGAAGATCAGCTTGCCTCAGCGGATGGGGGAGGGAATGGGTGTGCCTTGTCTCTTAAAGAGACAAAAATCATAATACACATTATTGTACAGCACATCTATATTTTCAGAGGCCACTGGTGTGAAAGGAGAAAACCAGTGCCAAAGCAATTCTCAGTCACAGCACCTCCTGTTTTCTGCATTCTTCTGCAGCCACAGTTTGCAGAGGCTTTGAACCCTTCAGTAAGAACTCAGATAAGATTCAAACACTTCAGACAAAAGGCAGCTATCACAAAAGGTAACAGTCACAAAGGGCAGTCCAAAGCACTACTGGATCTCCTGCTACAGTAAGAAGGTAGAATAAGAGACATGGATGTTTAATATTATCACACACTTATTAAATAATCATCACATATGTGGTGTTTGTGTTTGTATGTGTGTGTCTGAAATTTTGTTGTTATTCTCAGTGTTATTGTTTGAGGACTTTTTCTGGAAGATAGAGATGTTTACTTTGACATCATAGAAAAAGCTACTTTTTTCAACACATATTTTACTTTTAATTATGTTTCTCCTTGTATGTCTGTTTATTTGAGTATTAACACACGATTTCAGGTACCCATGGCAGCCCCAATGTATACCCTAGAGCTGGAGTTATAGGTGCGTGTGAACCACTGTTAGCTGGGGCTGAACGCAGGTACACTGGAATCTCCATTTTAGTCACAGATCCATTTCTCCAGCTCCCTGGAAATCTCATTCTTGAAAATTTAACTTGCTACATCCTTGTGCTACCTTGGGGATGGACCTGACTCAGGTGGTAAGGGAATGAAGAAAAGGCAGGCACATATGAACACACAGGCAATCTGGACTCTCTGGTGGAAAAGCTGAGGCACCTCAGAAGTCAGTGTTAGATGGCAGGGGTGCTGTTATTTCATAAAGATAAACCAAGGAAGCAGGTTTAGTTGATCTCAATAGGAACAGTCTTGGAAGGGGAACACTCTTTAGGCCACAAATATCTAGAGGAAAAACGTTATGGTGGGCATTTTCTACGCTATCAGCAACTGCACATGAACTAGATGAAGGCTTTCCCATCGCGTTGAGCCTAACTCCAGGAGGACCGTTTTACTGTGGGGCTGATGCCATGATCCTCAACATGGCCAGGTCATGTCAAATACACACATCCTCTTAAGCCTTTGCACACTCAGGGCTTCTTCTGCTCTCCAAATTGACTCATTAAGTCGTTTGATGACCATTATGTACTGACTCAAAAATCAACGTTATGTTTATCAAGAAAATAATGTTTTTAATTTATGTATTTATGATTACTCATCATAAACTACTAACCAGAATGGAGTACACAAGATATTGTTAGAAGGAAATGCCACATTAGAGATGATGTAGGACTTAATAATATTTCCTAAATTAGGTTTATTCTAGCTTTGGTCATTCTTATTAAAACATTTGATAATGATAATGCCAAAGTTTCACTGCTGGGAAAGTTAGGTAGAAACCTATGAAATGGTATTATTGTAAATCATATCAACAATGGGAAGAGAGGTTAAGTCTGGAACTAAATGACAGAAAATATTCCAGATGTGGGAAGCTGAGAACACAGGGTTTCACATCACTTATATGTACTCCAATCATCAGCTCAAATTTGACTTAGACAATAGACAAAAGAAATAATCATTTTGTTGAAAATTCTCTTATGTGAGTCTAATCAAAATATAACTTGCCAAATGAACTTATGTTTTTCTTACAGATTTGAAAGAAGCACATATGACTTAAGTCATATGTACTGTGGACATATAGAAGGACGTTATGTTTATTATTCACCCTGTACTAATAAGAAATATGCCATGTGTGTGGAGACAGCCAGCACTGTACAGGTGGAAAGTGTACTGAATGACCTTCCAGAGGAAAGAAAATAGCTACTGCAATTGCTGATCTCCAGCTTCTTTCCTGCTCTGATGGTTTGAATGAGGATGGCCGCCATGGGTTCATATTTTGAACACTTGGGCCCCAGTTGGTGCAACTGTTAGAGAAGGAAGAGAAGGTATGGCCTTGGTGGAGGTGGTACTTCACTGATGGCACACTTTGAGTATTCCAAAATCCACCCCACTTTCAGTTAATTCTTTCTCTGTCTTGTGTGAATTGAGATGTTATCTTTCAACTACTGCTCAAAGCACGTCTACCTGCCTGCTGTCATGCTCACCATCATAATGGTTAAAGACTATAATCCTCCAGAACAACGAGCCCCTAATTAAACCCTTTCTGTTATAAGTTACTTGGTCATGGTGTTTTGTCATAGAAGTTGAGGAGTAGCTAAGACACAGAGGAAGTTTAGGCAGTGTACATCTCCTGCTTCTCCTAATGTTTATTTCCAGATTTCTTTGCCTCCTTTGCTGACTGTCAGAAAACTAATTCATAGCTTTATCACCATGTACTTTCTTTTAGCACACATATGCTGAACACCAAACCATAAAACCTATTTTGCCTTTTATTGCCAAAGATGAACCAGACAAATTTCAGCCTCAGAGGAGATTATGTCTGAGAACATATAGGAAGAATAATATATGAACAAGTTGTATTAAAATGTTATGCCCAAATCCGCAAAGTCCCCACAAAAAAGCCAACAAGGAGACCGAATTCCAAATGTAAAAGCAAAGAGCCTTTATTTTAATCAAGTTTGCAAGCTCGGTCTCTTCACATATCCAATGTACAGGAATATCTGCAGATCCCTGAGCTCAATTAGAATAGGATTTTATAGTAGTAAAGTTGGGGGTGAGGGGTTTCTGAGGTTTTAAGACCCCTGATTGGCTGAAATTTGTTTAGGGTGTCCTGGTGAGTGTTCTGGCAGGTGTTCCTATCTACAGTGCTTGGAATGCCAGGCATTTCCTTTGAACCTCCTGTTCTTGGGTGGAAGTCAGGTAATCTCAGTTTGTGGTTCTCCTGCAACCAGGCATTGTCTCAGGGTAAAACTATTGAGACTCAGGCCTCCATTTAAATTCATTGATGGTCAGAGTCCCAGGTGATAATGGTTGGAAGCAAAGAACTTCCTTTGGGTGAGCTGCCCATACTTAGCTTATCATGGTTGGCCCCCACAAAAAAATGTATTAGCATTTTCAAAGTAAAGTTTGGAGGGAAAAATAAGTTATTCAATAGACACAGAAGACATTTGATGAATACTTTAAGCCTTGCTATAGTAAAACTTAGGAAGCTAGGAGTAGAATTCTCAAAGATAATCAAGATTTGATATAAAATAAACAACACACAAATAAGCAAATACTCTGATGTTGAAATTATCACCATTGCTCTAGTAAGGGAAAACATATTTCTACTTTCAAAACAAAATAAGAATGAACTTCATCAGTCACTTCATTCAACAATAAGAGATGGAACCCAGCAGTGGAATAAGGCAGAAAAAAGGGATATAAAATTTGAAAATAGGGAAAGACTAAAATAAAAGATTTCTTTTGCAGATAATATAATTATATACATCTGAACCAATATAGGTTTTAATTGCTACACTAAATAGTATATCATATCAAAGGCAATGGATAAAATTTCAACAGAACCCAAACATATGTATAAACAACTGGAAATAAAATTTAAATGCAGTCTTGTTTTAACAGCTTCCATAACACAAAATATTAATAAAACTATTGAGAATACAGAAAATATATATATATATATATATATATATATGCAAAAGGTATGTCCAATTTAATCCATTTTCTTTCCTAGGGATCTCAATATTCAATGACCTGTAAGCAGATGTCTCGTTACAGACGCTCCCAAAGAGACAGCCAAATACTTTATTGAGAATATATCCCTGGCCATTTTCTCCTTTTCTTTCTTCTCCATGAGAAATTGAATCTAAAAACATGCTTTGAATAACACCCATGCAAGTCAATGTCCATTAAAGATCAAAGGGCATTTTTCAGAGAACCAAACCTGAAATAATAACCAAGAAAAATGGTCTGAGAAAGTATCTGCTAAAATGAGATTTGGGGCATGAAAAGCTTGGTGCCCAGTGGGGTATTGAGAAATCCATCACTGTGTTAGAAGAAAAATATTGTCAAGCTAGATAATATAAATGTTGTAAAAAGGCAAACAAACTTTCTCTGGATTGGTGAACCAGTGGAGTCAAGAATGTTTCAAAGAGATGTATTAGGTGTTTGAAAGCCATGGGTAAAATTCACATGGGACAGGGAACTTGGGGAACCATTAGCAACCTTGTTTCTTGATCCCTTGAAAAATAAAAGGGAGGACCACAAGTGAATAATAAGAAATGAGATAAAATTCCCCCAAAGTAAGGGTTGCCAGCATGGTGAATGAAAAAGTTCATATCTCATTTAATGAAAAAATTGAAGAAAAATAAGGATCACTCATGGGGTTTAATAATATGAAAGGCAGAACACCAATGAATGTTAAAAATCAAACCTGAATGAAGTACAGAATCAGATCAATGCTGGGAATTCAATAAATGGGAACATCCTTTGTTGACCCACCCTGGTCAGTGAGGCTAAGTTTCTGTGGATTGAAGAAGATGCCAAAGGTCTGTGTGGGGACATAGGGGACTCCGAGCTTTTGAGTTCAAGAGTAGGGCAAACAAACAAAGCACTTCTAATTTTTATTATCAAGGCAATCAAAATGTAAGGTGATGTTTGCATCTAGTTTAAGTAAATAAAAGTATAGGAGGGAATATACTTTGTGCTGTCTCATCATCTTTGGTGATGTGAAAAGAGCTGAGAATATTCTGCCTCGGCCTTGCTTTCTCCACAGAGACAATGTGGACACGAAAGGGCATCCTCCTCATGCCCTTGCTTTCAAGTGCACCCACTTATCGGTTTATGCAGTTCTTTCTAGAAGGCAACTGCATGGGGAAAACATTCCACACCCTGCCACATCTGTAGTTCACAGAACATGCACAGGTTTCTTACACAGGCTCCCACATCTTCCACCTTTTTTTATTGACTTCCAATATCTTGACTTTCTTTGAGTCCCCAAAGATTCCAGAAAAGAATTATTCCTTTACACTTGTAGATAACATGTTCTTTGTTTGAGGACAGGGTCCAGACTTAACACTATCAGTCAACATGCATGTCCCATCTCCAAATCTTCACCAATCCAACTTCATGACCACAAGTTACATAACCAAATCATTTGGGTATGGAATTCTCAGTCTCCTAACGGAAGGAAAAGATAATAGGCATGCCTAATGTGCCACAAAAAAAAAAAATAGAGAAAATCTACATGGAAGATCAAGGTGGAGAAACACAGATGGCTAAGGAAGAGTTTGTTAGTTTAGATGCACTCTCTTAGATTTTCATACCTTAGTAAGACATCTGAGAAATGGTGCAAGCACACCAATAGAATGCTGTGTGCCTCGGGGCAACAAAATGTCTGACAAAACCAATTTTAGAGAAAAAAAGATTTATTTTGGTTTACATCCTGAGAATACAGTGATGGGGAAGTTGGGGTAACAGAAACTTGAAGTAGCTGGTTATACTTCATCCACAGATAAGAGACAGAGAGCAGTAGATGTTCATGCTCAGATTGCTTCTCCCATTTTATCCCATCAGAGATCCCAGCCCATGGAGTGATACCGCCACAGTTAAAATGTATCTTCTCATCTCAGTTAACCTCCTCTAGAATATCCTGTGCAGGTATGGCTGGAGGCTGATCTAATCTAAATAATCCCTCACAGGTGTGCCCAGTACCTTGCCTCTCTGGTAATTATAGGTTCTGTTTAGCAGGAAATATTACCATCACAATTCTACGTCTCACCAATTTGACACCAAAACATTTCAGTCTTAAACCATATCCTGACTCCTTTTGCCCCTGGAGGTTCATGGTCATCTCAGATTGCAAAATGCACTCAGTTCAGTTTCAAAGTCCCCATAGTCATGAAGAGTTCCCACACTGTTGAATAATCCAAAGTACAAATCTTCTCTTCAATTCAAGACAATCTCTTAACTCTATGTAAATTAAAATAAAATAAAAAGTTACATACTTTCAATATACAATGGCCTAGGACAAACATTTCCCTTCCTAAAGGAAAGAATAGTAACTTAACATGGAATTATCAAGCCAAAGCAAGACCCAAACCCAACAGGAAAATAGCAAATCCTGCATTTCCTTGTCCAACATCTGGAGAGCATGGTGAGTTTGCTGGTAGCAATGTCAGAGGAGCAGTAGATAGTAATTGACTTCAGGGGACTGGCCCACCAGGAAACAAAACCCTGATGGTTGAATCCTGTGTAAGCAAGGTCCCCAAGATCCTTGGCCCTAGAATGTTTCTTATCACTGCTGTGTCTTTGCATGTTTGCTGCTGCCATTTTTCTCTGGTAACTGACATGGTGTGAATGGGCATTGTTAGATCCCCATTGACTTAATGCAGTATGGTCATCTACTATCTTGGAAATTTCTCATTCTACTGGGCAATTTTACCTGTAGATTATTATGAAGATGATTTCCTTCTAACATGTACTGTTCAACTGAAGCAATGATTTTATACAATAATAGTGTTAGTTTAAATAGAATTTTGATGGTTGGGTTTTTTTAAAAAATAAATACAGTAAGGAGTTAAGATAAAAGTGAGTTTAGTGGAAAAATTATCATAAGTAAAGGTAGGACAAATGTTGCCCCTGCCCCTGATAAAGCAGAGATTGCAGAGGATAAAAAATAAAACAAGAAAGTGTCACACAGCTAGAACACATGAATTTCTGTTAAGGAATCATATAGACTGTACCTTAGGTTAATAATTAAGAAAAACGACTGAGTCCCAGTTGCTCAGGTAATTTAAATTCTTTTAATATTAATGTTGGGAGATGTGTTCACAGGTTTTGGTATATGTCATAGCTGAAACAAGCCTTAAAATGACTTCAGATTAGATTAAGATGTTTTGGCAATAGCTTCAAGGTGAAAACCTTAGGTAAAAACCTTCGAGGTGAAAGCAATCTAAAGCTCACTAGCTTTAGAATGGACACATAACTGAGTGATGGATTCATTAGGTTAGGGATCAAATACAAAACATCCTGATTACTAATAGCTGATGTACTTCTTTGCTAGGATTGCTTGGTGATTAAAAATGATGATTAGTTTCTTGAACCCATTTCTGCCCCCAACTTCCAGATATAAAAACCTATCAATGAGCAGACGTGCACCCTAAAGATTTAAAATATAGAAGACTGGTACATTTTCATATATAAAAGTTTAGATTTGTGATTTTTCTAAGATTTATTGTAAGATGACATTTTGAGATAAATAATAAAATGCTTGGTCCTTTCTTTTTAACTGCAATATGCAGCTGGATAGTAAAAGAACTGCTTGTTCATACTCTGCTAATCTATAATGTTAGATATAAATGCATGTGGTATCTTGGGATGACTTTTCTTAATAAAGTAATGGAAATGGGAAACACATTTTTTACCTGCATTCATTATAATCTTTCACTTGAAAAATAGATTATAACCACACTGTAATTTTTATATTGCTTAAAAGAATTTACTGGGGTACATAAGCTTTAAGGGAAAAAAATAAAATGAATTAGAAGAAAAGCACCAAGAATAAGAGAAGGAAAGATACAGAAAAAAAATAAGAAAAGGAATTTTAAAAAGTTAGAAGGAAGCAATCAAGAGAGTGTGTGTGTTCATTCTTATATTCCCTCAGTTAAAAAAAAAGTCTTAGTACACCGACTCTGTGAATCCTCTTTGAGCCCCGGGCTGCTGGAGGCTGCTCCTCTTGGCAGCAGTAGTGAATGCTCTGGGATCTACATATTTGGGTAGCCACGCTGCTCTAGCTCCTTTGCCTGTAGTTTAACATAGTCTCTCTACTGGGATGCCTCTACTCTATGCCTATAGCTTTCCTCAATAGATGGTCCCATGATTCCAACATCTCTGACATCCTAGGGTTTTCCAGTGAGACTACATGCTTCTTCACAGACTGATGCAACAACTTCTCAGGGTCTTCTTGCAGGAACATTCCCTTGCTTCACATTGCCTGGTCTCTGGTCTTCAGAACAATGGAGCAGTAATCAATGAACTCTCTCAGTCTTGGAAACTTTCATACCTGAAAGGCCATTACTACATGGTGGACAATGCTGCCAAATTCTGCTGATATCTTGAGATGCATCCCAGTCCCCTTAGTCCACAGTTTCATTGCTCTGGATTCAGAAGTCTAGATTTAAAAGTGCTAGGATTCAGTTTCACTGCTGCCAAGTGCACTGACAGAACACATTTTGGAAAATGCTTATAAATTTTTGTGACCTGGAACCAAGTGTCAATAGTCTCGTGAGTTTCAGAAGACAAAAATATGTTAGTATAGTAGAGCATTATGGTACATATAGAGAAATTAAATAATTTGATGTTTTCCAGTTTCTTCTAATGTTTGCAGAATTTGCAGAAATTAATGACTAAGGTAAAGCTTTGCTTTTTCGTCCAGTGCTAATGTAAGAAATGTAAGAGTCTATGTGTGCTGTTAAAGTCTCTCCTGTGTTCTGTCACCAAAGAGCTGGACTCCATAAAATAAACTCTAACTTTGGAAGCTCCAGGCTTTGATTTACAATTGAAGACAGTCTTACAACCTTCAGAGACTTATCCAAAGGACCACTAACCAAGAGTAAGACTTGATGGAACTTCTGTAAGATCTGGACAAAGCTGAAGGCCCACAGCCTCTAGTACATACAAGAAAATGAATATACCAATCGAAGGTTGTGGGCTACATTCATAGTTAAACATTCTGTTACTAGAAAAAAAAGTCATACTTATACCCTAGATCAAAACATTCTGTAGGCAAGCCACTCCCTGAGTGGAATCCCTTGTTATCTTCTTAAGGCAACTGGCACCTTAGTTGGATCCTTAGAAAGTTTGAGATAGAAACATAGCTACTTCTCTATTCCTGAAATAAAGAGTCTGGATATTAGCCACACCTGTCGACAATAGCCTTGGGAGAGCAGAACCCTCTGATCTGAATCTACACACCACTTTTACTTGAGGTAGAAACACTATAACTTTGAAGGAATAGAGAGAGTTAAGTTCCAACTTTCTGACCTTTGGTCAAGGTGGAAATAGGCTCACATATTTTGGGCCTCTACAAGATTCTATTCTAAAATTTGCTTCATAAAACAATTTCTAGTGTTAGCAGCTGAACAACTGTGGTAAGAATAACTTGTTATCATAGAATCTGGTCACCCAGAATGTCAACAAAGAAAACCTTCCTGAGGCTGGCAGGGACCAGTTTTATCCCTGAAGGCATACTGTCACCTTGTGGTGATATGGAAGAATTGTACCCTGGTGTTTTATGAAAGGAAGCTGAGGGATTAAGGATCCTTAAGGAATACCACCACTTAAGTCTGACTCTGCCAGAAATAGAAGACCTGGTGTCCATGTACAGCAGTCTCTGGGCCACTCCCATTCAATCTTACCCACTTTGGATGACATTGAACAATACTCAACAAGGCAGGATGGCACATATCTACAGTCTTAGCACTCAGAAGGCTGATGCAGGAGGACAGCTGAATTCTGGGCCAGCCTCAGCTACACAGGGAGGCCTATGCCCCTCAAATGAAGCAAACAGGAACCTTTACTGGTCCTCTCAGCATGTGATCCTTCACTTTACAGGTGGCTCTTTTTCTTCTGAATATTTGGATTTGCTATTAGATCCCAGTTGGTTTCATAGACATCTACAGTCTCTCCATTTAGAAACTTCTGAAGATTTTCCCAAAAAGCCACACACTTTTGGGAAGCAATATTTAATTAGCTATATGGATTCGACTTGCATTTTTAAATGAAACTACCTTTGGCTAGGCAAGGAGAAAATCGATTTTATGCACAGCAACATCACTATGACCAGGGCATAAAGTTTGGTCACCATGTTTATCACAGCAACAAAAGACAAACTAAGGAAGTCTGTGAGGCCCCAGAATTCTGAAAGTGGAGGAAGGAGGTGATATAGGAGGGTCTTCTGTTTGAGTTGATTTCATTGGTTAATGAAGAAACTGCCTGGCCCATTTGATTGGCCAGCCCTTAGGTGGGTGGAGTAGACAGAACAGAATGCTGGGAAGGGAAGTTAATAAATCGCCATGCCTCTGCTCTCTGAGCCAGACTGCTGTGCCTCTCCTCAGCGAGAGAGACTCAGTGAAGCTCCGGCCCAAGATGGATGTACGCTAGAATCTTCCTGGTGTGGTGCTACACAGATTATTAGGTATGGGTTAATCAAGATGTGAGTAAGAGGCTGGAACTAATGGGCCAGGCAGTGTTTAAATGAATGCAGTTTGTGTGTTGTTATTTCAGGGCATAAGCTAGCCAGGCAGCTGGGAGCTGGGTGGGAATGCAGCCCACAGCTCCTTACTACAAGTAGGATCAGAAGTTCAAGTGGATCCTCAGCTATATAGCGACTGCAAGAACAATCTGCTGTACATGAGATCAGGTCTGCCCCACCTCCAAAAAGAACAAACAAAAAAGAAAAATGTAGAACTCCCACTATTCAAATGATGTTCCATTAAAACGAAAGTTTTATTATACTTTATTTATACATCATAAATTGTAAAACTAGAAGTTTCAAATGAATGTAATCCAATGGAAAGCATGTCTATAAAGGTTAAGGGCATTTCTGAGGCATATTCAGGTTAAATAACTGGAAACTCCAAGGGCTCTCAGAACATTAAATACAGAAAATATTAAAAATGAATTACAAAGTAAATATAAAAACCATCATTTTTATTTTCTCTAAATTTGTGTGTGTGTGTGTGTGTGTGTGTGTGTGTGCAGAAGGATGCCAGAAGAGGCCATCAGAATTGCATGTTTTTCCTCCCATCTGTATAGTCAGCCTGGCTTGATAACTGGGTGACTGAGGGACACATGTGGTTTCCATGATTCTACAGCAAGCTTTCTTAATCTTTATTGATTTTTACAGCCCTGTTTTTGACCTTGCCAATGAGGCTTTGAAGACAGACCTTCAGTACAAAGATTTAGTGAATTGATAGAAATTTTTACTTTACTAAATTAAAAACCCTTTCTAGCTTATGTTCAATAATCACATGATCTTGGAGCAAAATCCAAAGTATAATAAATATCAGATCCCAAACTTGTTTAAGAACATATATGATCATGAAAAGCTACAACCAAAACTCCTTTCTGGCAGAAATGAGATGCCAGCCATTTCTTTCTATGGTGATCTAATTTTATTTCTGCTGTACACTGATGCTTTTGTCATAAGAACCCAGTTCACACCACAGTGGGCTCAGCTGTGTTCATAAAAATCTTCACTCTGTTTCTGACTTTTTCCTTCTATTATGCTATGATACATACTGGTAAAACCATCTGTTTGTTTGTTGAGACAGGATTTTGCTATATAGTCCAGGATACCCTCAAACTTGTGTGTTCCCACCTGGTTTGAACTCATGGTCCTTCTGTTTATTTGAAACAAAAAATAAAAATCTTGAAGACTAATTACCATTGAAGAATTAAATTCTGTCTAAGAGCTGATGGTAAAGACAAGACATAAGAGTGTAGAAGTAATTTTTCTGAAGAAATTCTCTCCTCCCTCTCTCTCTCTCTTTCTCTCTCTCTCTTAGTCTCTCTCTGTCTCTTGTGCATGTATTCAGTTAATATACAACAAACTAGTATATACATTGTGAATTAAAGCATGCTCACCCATTTTTAGAAGAAAAAAAACTAAGCCAATATTAAATCAAACCTAAGAGGTGTAGGATTTCCCACATAAGTTTACTCATGGTGGTAATTTTCTTGGAAACACAGTTACTTAACTGGAAATAATGACCTTTTAAAGCAGTTCCTATGGGGTTTGTTTTTGTTTCTGCATAGTTTTCAATTTCAACTAATAAAGATTACGGAACATGAATGGGCAAGGACTCTGTCTTTGTCTACCTCATTTCTGGCCACCATCTTACAGTGGACACAGGAAACAAAAACAACCCATGTGCAGCAGTCCCAGCTCTAGAAATTGCCTGGGCTGATCTCCTGGTGTGACCACCACCTACTTCTGGCCCTTAGCCCCTGCTCTTTTATTCCCATGAGCTGATTCTTGGCTGTATGAAAAAAAATGTCTCTCTCTACACAGATGATTATCCTGGAACAAACATTAGATAGAGTATTAAAGATTGCTTTTTATTTCTAGAGTAAACTCACCATGACCTAACGGTCATGGTTTATTGTCCTTACAGATTACAAAACCAAAAGCAGGAACTTGGAAATATTAACTGAAACAGAGTCATGGAAACTGCAGCATACTGGATTGTTCTCTATGGCTTGCTTAGCATGCCTTTTAATAAAACCCAGGACCCCTGCCCAGGAGTGGCACTTCCCAGTGAGATGGGTCCTTCCACATCAAACATTACACAAGAAAATGTCTTACAGACTTCTTTACTGGCCAGTCTTATGAAGGCATTTTCTCAACTGAGTTTCCCTTCCCAGGTGACCCAGGGTAGTGTCAAACTGACAAAGCAAGCAAGCAAACCTAACTGGCACAATGTTGAGCATCTCCATGGAAGAAGAACATCAGTATTGAGAACTATGCAGAGCACTTTGGGGGATGGAATATAGGCTGGAAGAACTGGAACAATCTGTTACTCAAGGGCACACAGGGAGTGGTGCTAGAAATAACAGCTAGACTAATTGGTAGTCACTAGACCCCGACTTTGTATATCCTTATTGCTGCAAAGGGTACTGGGGATTGCGTGGTGACAACAAGATGCAGGGAAGATGGGTTGAGTGGTCTGATCTTACCAAAATCCAGGGTGTCTGTGAGGTTAGACAAAGTTTCTTTTCAAATGAGTATAAGAGTACAAGTGACTGTGAGATAAGCATGAAGAGATAGAGATGCCAGGAGAAAATTATAGCCTCTATGGGAACAAAATAACAAGTAAGGATGATTAGCTTATAAATAGCAGATTCTTTGGGTTGAGATGGAGGGAAAGAAGGAGAAATCAGCTTTCCCATGGGAATAAAGAGAAACCCAAATGTGTGGGAATCAGGGCAGAGTTTTTATGTTTCATGAGTAATTTTACTTTGAGTGAGTGACAGAAACCTGCTTATGAGAAATAGAAGAATAAAGCACATATATATTTCACTTGTCATTCTGAGTGAGAATTGGGATTTTCTCTGCACTTACTTGATGATGAAAGTAATAACCTGTGTTTTAAAATACTTACAATATTTACACTGAACCTATTCCCTTGTTCTAGAGTTTCCTTGGATACATATAATATGATAATGAGGTCATAATTTTAACATTTTAAAGATTAATAAGCTACTGCATAGTATTGTGAAGTTGTTTCAATGAGCTATTACAATATTCAGAATACAACTGTTTCCAGTAAATTTTAGGCCAGTGCTCAAAATTGGTAGTACAAGTTAATTATTATTCTTTTTTGATGATAAGTATGTATAATTAGTAAATAATTAATTGAAGAGAAAAATCAAAACCGTATCCTTTGTGATATCCTGAAATCAGTAATTTTGCTCCATAAAAATTTCTGATGCCTGGATTTACAGTATTCATTTATCTCCTACAGGAACGTAATCAAACTGTTTCAGGAAAGTTTTAAAGAATAATTTTTCTGGTAGCATGTCTTTGAATAATATTCCAGTATTTCTCTGTGAAAATAAAACAGTATCAGAGAGGTGTCTTCATGGTGCTGAACACTTGCTTAGCAAACATGAGGATGGGAGCTCAGATCCCAGCACCCCAGTAACAAACCAGGTATGGTCAAGCACATACCTGTAAGCCCAGCATCTAGTGAGCAGAGGTGGGAAGAAGACTGGAGATTGCTGGCTTACAGCCTGGCTGAAAAGAAAATTCACAAAATCCAGGTTCAGGGTGAGAACTTAGATCAAAGATAATGTGGGAAGAGATAGAAGAAAACACCTAATGCTCTCCTATGGTCTCCACACACATGCACAGGTACAGTTATCTACACATGTGCACATATCCACACATATACGCATGATATACATACATCCACACAGAAAATAAAATGAAATATCATACTAATAATAAGAGAATAAACATCTTTATTATTTCGATAGAACCAAGATAACAAAATTGATAGCCTGAATATTATTAGTTTAGATAAATGCTGAAAATATTAAGATGTGGTGTTCATCCTGTTTCATCTAGTCTATAAGTTATAAGAATTGGTAGTGTAGTTTGATAGGAAGACAAAAAATAGTTAATCTCTACATGGAGACTGATTAGCTGTTTAGACAATCTCTAAAAGTGTAAAATATTTCTAAGTCAACAATACTTAGGGCTTTAGTTTGGGCTTCCTCAAAACTCTACAGAATTGGGAAGTCTTTATAACAGGGGTCTTCTAGAACCTGCTCCATTACAGAGGCCCATGTTGGTCTGGAGGTTAATATTTAAATAATACCAGTAATACCAAGTCTGTGTGTGAACATATGTAAGAGTAAACAAGGAACGGTGTTTATGGAGAGGCAGCGTGAAGTGACATGTTACTTCCCGGGTACTTAGGATCACTGTAAGACAGAAATAATGAAAACACCAGGTCAGAGGGTCAGACAGTGAAGTGGGGAATGTTCCGTGAAGTAAGTTTGCCTGTGCGCTAGTTGATGTAAATCATTTTTTGTTCAGTTTTTGTCTCAAATACCAAAGCTTCCTCCTTTCTTGCTTGGGTTTGCAACAGGCTCTCACTTCTTGATACTCTTTAGAAAAGTCAATCAATCCAAATCTTCAATCTTCACCAGGGAAGCTGTCTTCTCACAAATCCAATAAATTTCAGCACTACAGCGAGAAATGTAAACATTCCCTCTTTCAAAGTAAGCACAACCTCTGGATCCATTGAACCTGGAGTGCTCCTGATCACTAAATCTGAAAAGTAATTGATTCAAAATTAGTTAAAAATATTATATATGAAATTTAATTAAAATTAAGTGTCATCCTTAGAGGAAAAATCCCAGGAAAAATATTTCTTTAATAAGAATATATTTAATTCTGCAGGAAATGCTAGTGCAGTAGTGGCACAAAGTTGTGGGAGTAACCAACCACTATCTGATTGAACTTGAGGCCTGCTCCATGAGAGGATCCCATGCCTGACACTGCTCACATTTTTTATTGCCCTGTTTGCTTTCTAAAGAGAGAGAGAAAGAAGGTGTAGAGTTGGATGAGTGGGGAGATGAGGAGGAGCTGGGAGGAGATAAGGCTGGAAAGACCATGATCAGAATATATTATATTAAAATTTAATAAAATAGAAAAATATTTAAGATATGACTCAAAAATTATTCTTCCTGCCAGTAATATGGAATTCCACTAACGGAATTCACCCCATGAAGATTACATTAGAAACAATAGTTTATTTTGCCATTTTAAAATTTAGTATGAAAACTAAAATGATAAAGTAATACCATGTAAAAAGTTGTTATGTTTTCTATACAAAAAGCAACTATGCATGCTTTCTACACACTTGAGAAAACAAGACAGAATTTGAGGAAAAAAATTAATGACTTACTAATGGGATTTGGTCATCAGGAAATTGAGTCCAGCTTCTTGGCTCAAACCTAAATGTGTGTTACAATCACTGCTTTTTCCAAGTGATGCACCCTGGGATATCATGTTATTTTATTCCTCAGAGTTAAGCCTATAAAATATTACTATTTGAATATATCTAAGTCAGAGAGTCCTTATTCAGGATCCAAGGAAGAGGCTGCACAAGCCTGAAGTCTTCCTAGAATGGGTATAGAGAGCTGGGTTATTTGACAGCTAAATGACTTATGATGATCATCTGTGGTCTCTGTGTGCCAGACATAGATCATTTCCTCTCCATGTTCACAGGAGCCCATAGATGAATGACTGCATTCACATAGGAGAAGAGAAATGTACATTCTAACCTGGGAACTGCATTGCATTTACATGGTGCTGGGTCACAGTCCTGGATAATCTCTGTCTAATAGCCCTTCTCTCCTCTGTCAGCTGTGAGCACTGCCCACCCGATTACTCTGCTTTGTAAAGGAGTAAATGTCCTTGTCATCTGTGTTGTTTTGAGGGAGCCTTTGTCATTGTTACTAGTGTGAAAATGAACTAACCAAACATGGCTGGTAATGATGATAAGAGCCTGGGAGAGATATGTTTGAATAGGAAAAGTCCTAGAAAAGTATTTGTGGAGTGGATCTTTAGTGACAAAATAATAAACATTTAATTATTTGTTGTTCAAGGCATTTGGTGAGCCACAGCTGAAACCAAGCAGTTCTGAGCAAAAATGAAATGATTATAATTCAATTTACAAAATATACATGGAAGAGAAAAGCAGAGCGAGTTGGGTAGCTTGAGTACTTGGAGGTGGGAGAGATATGAGTGATATCAGATCTCATTTAATGTAAAAATTACAGATTGTGAAAATATAAGCACAGTTATTTTATTTAACTAAAGTTTTGATATAGGACGTTTGACATTTTTGTCTTTGTTTTAAAGTCTTTCAAAAATTTTGAAGCCATGATCTCTTTTAAACTTTTATTCTTTTATTTATTTATTTGAAAGATTAATTTGTTTTATTTATGTGTACATCTGTGTATCTATGCATGCATGAGTGTAGGTGCCCTCAGAGGATTTAAGAGCGGGCCAAATCTACAGAAGCTGGAGTTAAGGGTGGTTGTAAGTCACTTTGTAGGTGATGGGATCTGAACTCAGGTACTCTGTAAAAGTAGTACATGCTCCTAATCAGTGAGTGGTCTTTCCAGTCCTTGCTTTAAAAACAAAAACAAAAACAAAAAACGGTTTGTGAGATAGCTCAGTGGGTAAGACCACTTGCTACCAAGCCTAGTGATTTGAGTTCAATTCCCTGAACCCACAGACTGGAAGTAGAGAACTTATCCCTGCAGGTTGTCCTCTGACTTTCACATGTCTACCCTGGAACCACACAATGCTGACCTCTCCAAATAAATTAATATAAAAATATTTTTAAATATTAAAGTTAAAACAAAGTAAAATTGTTCTTAAGAAAATAAGGCTTTATCCCATAGGACAATTTTGTAGATGAAACAAACACTAGTTTTCTTCTCCCAACCCACAGCAATACCCACCCCTTCCATACACGTGGGCTTCCTCTGTAAGCCCAGCATGACTTCAAGCGGCACCTGAGTTTCTGGATCCCAGTGAATTTGAACCTCTTTCTTAGGAGTCTTTTGAAAAATACAGAAGATCAGATGGGGCAAGACTTTGAATTTTATTTTCTGACTTCTATTTTATTATAATTTTGAATAGTTTCAAAGCTTTGATTTCTAAAATTGTAGAGATTTGAAGTGTACTCTCAACACTGTTATTGAGACTCAGCGACAGTAGATTTTGCCTAGGATGCTTGCATGTAACCTAATTGGTGGTCTGCCCTCTGAAGCTAATCCCGAAACAAATCAGGTAGTACAGACTTACTTTCTATGAGAAAATAGCCAACAATTGCTGTTTGGGCTCCGGGGTCCTGGAATTGAGTGCACCCAGGCCTGTGGGAGGTCCCCTCCTTCATTAGCCTGCCTCCAGCAAGGCAGGCCCTTTGTTAGCTAGCTGCTTGGCCTGCAAGGAGACCTGACAATCTGCCAGAGGATCCATCATTCATTGGGGTGAGTGAGGAGTGAGTGCCTGAACGGGGCAGCTGCCCAGAGAGGGACCACAGACAATCCCCAATTCTCCCACCCCCACCTGCACACTCCCTGCTCTTCCTGCAGGGGTTATTCTCTCCGGATACTGCTTCTCTCTTCTTGTCCCTTCCCAGCTTGCACCCAGAACCCCCTACCCCGCCTCATCCTCCCGTCTTTGGGGCCACAAAATCCCACAGCTCAGCCCTTGGGCGCCGGGATCTGGAATTGAGTGCACCCAGGCCGGTGGGAGGTCCCCTCCTTCATTAGCCTGCCTGTAGCAAGGTAGGCCCTTTGTCAGCGAGCTGCTTGGCCTGCAAGGAGACCTAACAGTCTGCCAGAGGATCCATCATTCATTGGGGTGAGTTAATTGAATTCATTGGGGGGGAATTGAACTTCTAAAAGAAGACCCAAAGGGGATTATTCAGAGGAAGAAATGGGCAGGCGCCAATGCAAGAATTCCTCCAACAATTTGAAAAACAACATGAAAGCACCAGAACCCAACGAACTTATAACAGGAGGACTTGAACACACTAATCAAGAAGAAGTAGAAAAAATTGACTTTATGAAAGTAATAGAGTCCCTTAAACAGGAGGTGAAAAACTCCCTTAAGGAAATAGACGAGAAGAATAACAAAAAGTTTGAAGAGTTGAGTAAATCCGTAAATGATATCCTAGGAAACCATGAAAAAACAATCAAACAAATAATGGAAACAGTGCAAGACTTGAAAACTGAAATGGAGGCAAGGAAGAAAACACAACCCGAGGGCCAGCCTGATATGGAAAATCTATGTAAACGAACAGAGACTACAGAAACAAGCATAACCAACAGAATACAAGAGATAGAAGAAAGAATCTCAGATTCTGAAGATACCATAGAGAAAATAAATGCACTGATCAAAGAAAACAGCAAATCCAACAAATTCTCATCACAAAACATTCAGGAAATCTGGGACACAATAAAAAGACCAAGCCTAAGAATAATAGGGGTAGAAGAAGGAGAAGAATTATAGCTCTATGGTCCAGAAAATATATTTAATAAAATTATAGAAGAAAACTTCCCCAACCTAAAGAAAGATATTCCTATTAAGGTTCAAGAAGCTTACAGAACACCAAATAGACTGGATCAAAAAAAAAAATCCCCCCGCCATATTATAATCAAAACACAAAACATACAGAATAAAGAAAGAATATTAAGAGCTGCAAAGGAAAAAGGTCAAGTAACATATAAAGGGAAACCTATCAGACTAACACCTGACTTCTCTATGGAAACCATGAAAGCCAGAAGGTCCTGGATAGATGTTTTGCAGAAACTAAGAGACCATGGATGCAAGCCCAGATTACTATACCCAGCCAAGCTTTCATTCACTATAAATGGAGAAAACAAAATATTCCAGGATAAAAACAAATTTAAACAATACATAGCCACAAATCCAGCCTTACAGAAAGTAATAGAAGGAAATTCACAAACAAAGGAGTCCAGCATTGCCCAAAATAACTCAGACATCTAGTGACCCTTCACCAGCACATCTCAAAGAAAGGAAACACACAATCTCTACTACCAAATAAAAAATGACAACCGGAGTTAACATCCACTGGTCATTAATATCACTTAATATCAACGGACTCAATTCACCTATAAAAAGGCACAGGCTAAGAGATTGGTTACAAAAACAGGATCCAACATTCTGCTGTTTACAAGAAACACACCTCAACCACAAAGACAGACATCTACTCAGAGTAAAGGGTTGGGAAAAGGTCTATCAAGCAAATGGACCTAAGAAACAAGCAGGTGTGGCCATACTAATTTCTAACAAAGTTGACTTCAAACTAAAATCAATCAGAAGAGATGGAAAGGGACACTTTATACTCATTACAGGAAAAATCTATCAGAATGAAGTCTCAATCCTGAATATCTATGCCCCTAATACAAAAGCACCCACTTATATAAAAGAAACATTACTAGAACTCAAGGCAACCATCAAACCAAACACACTGATAGTAGGAGACTTCAACACTCCTCTTTCACCAATGGACAGGTCAATTCGACAGAAGCCTAACAGAGAATTAAGAGACTTAATAGAGGTAATGAACCAAATGGACTTAACAGACATCTATAGAACATTCCACCCAAACAGGAAAGAATATACCTTCTTCTCTGCGGCTCATGGAACCTTTTCAAAAATTGACCACATACTCGGTAACAAAGCAAACTTCCACAGTTACAAAAACATATTAGTAACCACCTGCATCTTATCGGATCACCATGGATTAAAATTAGAATTCAACAACAATGCTACCCCCAGAAAGCCTACAAACACATGGAAACTGAACAGTCAACTACTGAACCACACCTGGGTCAAGGAAGAAATAAAGAAAGAAATTAAAGTCTTTCTTAAATTTAATGAAAATAAAGACACAACATACTCAAACTTATGGGACACTATGAAAGCAGTGCTAAGAGGAAAATTCATAGCACTAAGTGCCCACTTAAAAAAAAACGGAGAAAGCACACATTGGAGACTTAACAGCACACCTGAAAGCTTTAGAAAAGAAAGAAGCAGACTCACCTAGGAGGAGTAGAAGACTGGAAATTATCAAACTGAGGGCAGAAATCAACAAAATAGAAACACAGAAAACAATCCAAAAAATCAATGAAACAAAAAGCTGGTTCTTGGAGAAAATCATCAAGATTGACAAACCGCTAGCCAAACTAATCAAATGGCAGAGAGAGAACATACAAATTAATAAGATCAGAAATGAAAAAGGGGACATAACCACAGACACAGAGGAAATTCAGAGAATCATTAGATCTTACTACAAAAGCCTGTATGCCACAAAATTGGAAAATGTAAAAGAAATGGACACTTTTTTAGATAAGTACCATATACCAAAGTTAAACCAGGACCAGGTAAATGCTCTAAATAATCCTGTTAGTCGCGAAGAATTAGAAACTGTTATCAGAAACCCCCCTACCAAAAAGAGCCCAGAACCTGATGGGTTCAATGCAGAATTCTACCAGAACTTCCAAGAAGACCTAATACCTATACTCCTTAAGGTGTTTCATAATATAGAAACAGAACAGTCATTGCCAAATTCCTTTTATGAAGCTACAATTACCCTGATACCTAAACCACACAAAGACTCAACCAAGAAAGAGAATTACAGGCCAATCTCACTTATGAACATCGATGCAAAAATTCTCAATAAAATACTGGCAAACAGAATCCAAGAACACATTAGAAAAATTATCCACTATGATCAAGTAGGCTTCATCCCAGAGATGCAGGGCTGGTTCAACATACGAAAATCTATCAATGTAATCCATCATATAAATAAACTGAAGGATAAAAAACATATGATCATCTCATTAGATGCAGAAAAAGCATTTGACAAAATTCAGCACCCCTTTATGATAAAGGTCTTGGAGAGATTAGAGATACGGGGGTCATTCCTAAATATAATAAAGGCTATTTACAGCAAGCCGACAGCTAACATCAAATTAAATGGAGAGAAACTCAAGGCCATACCACTAAATTCAGGAACGTGACAAGGGTGTCCACTCTCTCCTTATCTCTTCAATATAGTACTTGAAGTTCTAGCAATAGCAATAAGACAAAACAAGGGGATCAAGGGGATTCGAATTGGAAAGGAAGAAGTTAAACTTTCATTATTTGCAGATGATATGATAGTGTACATAAGCGACCCAAAAAACTCCACCAAAGAACTCCTACAGCTGATAAACTCCTTTAGTAGTGTGGCAGGATACAAGATCAACTCCAAAAAATCAGTCGCCCTCCTATATACAAAGGCTAAGGAAGCAGAGAAAAAAATCAGAGAAGCGTCACCATTCACGATAGCCACAAATAGCATAAAATATCTTGGGGTAACTCTAACCAAGGAAGTGAAAGACCTATTTGACAAGAACTTTAAGTCTTTGAAGAAAGAAATTGAAGAGGACACCAGAAAATGGAAGGATCTCCCTTGCTCTTGGATTGGGAGGATCAACATAGTAAAAATGGCAATACTACCAAAGGCAATCTATAGATTTAATGCAATCCCCTTAAAGATCCCATCAAAATTCTTCACAGATCTTGAGAGGACAATAATCAACTTTATATGGAAGAACAAGAAACCCAGGATAGCCAAAACAATCTTATACAATAAAGGAACTTCTGGAGGCATTACCATCCCTGACTTCAAACTCTATTACAGAGCTACAGTATTGAAAACAGCTTGGTATGGGCATAAAAATAGAGAAGTTGACCAATGGAATCGAATAGAAGATCCAGATCTTAACCCACAAATCTATGAACACCTGATTTTTGATAAAGGAGCTAAAAGCACACAATGGAAGAAAGAAAGCATCTTCAACAAATGGTGCTGGCATAACTGGATGTCAACCTGTAGAACAATGAAAGTAGATCCGTGTCTATCACCATGCACAAAACTCAAGTCCAAATGGATTAAAGACCTCAATATCAATCTGAACACACTGAACCTGTTAGAGGAGAAAGTGGGAAGTACTCTACAACATCTGGGCACAGGAGACGGCTTCCTACGTATAGCCCCAGCAGCACAGACATTAAGGGCAACATTGAATAAATGGGACCTCCTAAAGCTGAGCAGCTTCTGTAAAGCAAAGGACACTGTCACTAAGACAAAAAGGCAGCCTACTGACTGGAAAAGATCTTCACCAACCCCGCAACAGACAAAGGCCTGATCTCCAAAATATATAAGGAACTCAAGAGACTAGACTTTAAAATGTTAATTAACCCAATTAAAAAATGGGGCACTGAACTGAACAGAGAATTCTCAACAAAAGAAGTTCGAATGGCCAAAAGACACTTAAGGGCATGCTCAACCTCCTTAGCAATCAGGGAAATGCAAATCAAAACAACGCTGAGATACCATCTTACACCTGTCAGAATGGCTAAAATCAAAACACCAATGATAGCCTTTGCTGGAGAGGATGTGGAGTAAGGGGTACACTCATCCATTGCTGGTGGGAATGCAAACTTGTGCAACCGCTTTGGAAAGCAGTGTGGAGGTTTCTCAGGAAATTTGGGATCAACCTACCCCGGGACCCAGCAATCCCACTATTGGGAATTTACCCAAGAGATGCCCAATCATATTACAAAAGCATTTGTTCAACTATGTTTATAGCAGCATTATTTGCAATAGCCAGAACCTGGAAACAACCTAGATGCCCTTCAGTGGAAGAATGGATGAAGAAAGTGTGGAATATATACATATTAGAGTACTACTCGGCGGTAAAAAACAATGACATCTTGAATTTTGCATGCAAATGGATGGAAATAGAAAACACCATCCTGAGCGAGGTAACCCAGGCCCAAAAAGAGGAACATGGAATGTACTCACTCATAATTGGGTTCTAGCCATAAATAAAGGACATCGAGCCTATAATTCGTAAAAAATCCTAGAGAAGCTATATAAGAAGGTGAACCCAAAGAAAAACATATAGTTATCCTCCTGGTTATTGGAAGTAGACAAGATTGCCGGACAAAAAATGGGAACATGGGGGTTGGGTGGGATGGGGGGATGGGGGGATGGGTAGAGAAAAGGGTGAAGTGGAGGATGGGAAGAGCTTGGGGGAATAGGATGGTTGGGGTATAGGAAGGGTGGATATGGGAATAAGGAATTATATATCTTAGTTAAGGGAACCATTCTAGGGTTGGCAGAGACTTGACTCTAGAGGGGTTCCCAGGTGTCCAGGAAGACGCCCCCAGCTAGTTCCTAGGGCAGCTGAGGAGAGGGTGCCAGAAATGTCCAGATCCTATTGTCATACTCATGAATATCTTGCATATCACCATAGAACCTTCACCTGACATTGGATGGAGAAAATGACAGAGCCCCACATAGGAGCACCAGACTGAGCTCTCAAGGTCCTGATGAGGAGCAAAAGGAGGGAGATCATGAGCAAGGAAGCCAGGACCGCGAGGAGTGCTTTTACCCATTGAGACGGTGGAACAGATCTAACGGGAGACCACCAAGTCCAGTCGGAATGTGACTCATGGAACAGGGGACCAAACCGGACTCTTTGAATGTGGCTGACGGTGGAGGAGGACTGAGAAACCAAGGACAATGGCAATGAACATGAACTCTACAGCATGGATGGGCTCACTGTGAGCCTTGTCAGTTTGGTTGCTCACCTTCCTGGACTTAGGGGGAGCTGGGAGGACCTTGGACTTAACATAGTGAAGGGAACCCTGATGGCTCTTTGTCTTTGGAGAGGGGTGGAGTGGGGGTATGGGTGGAAGGGAGGGGAGGGAAGGGGGAGGAGATGGAAATCTTGAATAAAAAAATGAGAAAAAAAACCAAAAAAAATAGCCAACAATTACTTAATATGAGTACTATGTCAATCTTTAAATGTGTGTCCTTATGGCAAACACCGCCCTTGAAGGTTGTAAAGGCTAGAATATAAAATAGCTGAGTGAATGAGTATCTAAAATATTCAGTCTTGATTTGATCACCTTTGAACTGGGCAACCTTGAGCATGTCACAAAATTTCGCTATGATAATATTTTTATTATATAATGGGGATGTGAAAGTGCATCCTTCTAAGGTATATATTTGCAAAGCACTTAGAACATATTATGATATGTACATGCTTAATAAGCAAAGCAACTAGACAGTGCATTAAGTTTAGTGCATTGCTCTGAGCTTGACAAATAGATGGAATTGCTTACCATCCCTCAATGTGTTCCCTACTGCAACCCTCTCTCTTTTAAACAGTGGGTTCAGTTTCCTGAACCCATAGACTGGAAGTAGAGAACTTATCCCTGCAGGTTGTCCTCTGACCTCCACATGTTTTCCCTGGAACCACACAACCCTGATCTCTCCAAATAGATAAATACAAAAATAATTTTTAAATATTAAAGTTAAAACAGAACAAAATTTGTTCTTAAGAAAATAAGACTTTATCCCATAGTACCATCATGTAGATGAAACAAACACTAGTTCTTTTCTCCAAACAACAGCACAAACACACTGGCTTCCATCCACTGGCTGGAAGTACTATCCTCCAGCCCGAACAATTAGATACTTACAGGATTGGAGAGGGAGACGAACCATCTTCCCATAGCCAGTGCCTGCCAGTTGAGTTCCAGGACAAGCCCAGCCAAAAGAATGAGAGAGTGAGTGACGGCTGTGTCTGAAGAAAATCCTGGGAGAGGGAGAAAGCAGAACAACTAAGAGGCCATCTGCTGGTTTGGGGAGATATGAAAAAAAAAACATTAAATTCCTTTATTGTCTGGGGATAGTTCAGTGGTTAGATCACTTTCTTAGCATGTGCTGTGTCTTGGGTTTCATGCCCAGTTCTTCGATTCATTTATTAGTTCTCATTCGAAATCCATTAGTTTCTTATCATGTAACAGATTACATTGTGTAAGTAATTTCTATACCCTGGGGAGGAGAGTCAGTCATACCCTTTCTTTGATGCTGTCAATCTTCACCAGAGTGGCATTCTTGTCTGTACAGTCCTTTCTGCTGTCACTCCAGGATTTCTCTTCCTGAACTGTGAAATAGTAGCAACTGTTTCCATGCCATTGCCATTTCTTAGGACAAGGATTGCACTTATGGTCTGAAAAGGAAATTATATTGAAAGTACATACTCTGTGGAGTGACTGCAGAAGCCTTTGGAAACTAAGTCATGCACACAGACAACAGATCGGAGTGGCAGCAGAGTAACCCTGGCTGGTGGTTGGACAATATAGATTCTCTTTGCAGATCCAGGCTTTTAATAATCTTATGATAACCAGAGCATCTAAAAGTGACCGATAAAGTGAGAGAGAGGTTTAAGTATTTAGGCTGATAACATTTAGGAATGATTATAAAATTCTCCTGTGTTTTCCAAAATATTAAGGAAACATCTATATTTCCTTGTCCTTCATAAATTTAGGATGGCATGGTCAAGGAATTGTTAAAGGACTCAACTTCTACGAGGCTGTGCTGCACATGGGTACTTTGATCAAAGTGACAGACTTGATTCGGCCTTTTTACAGATGTAAGTCAAATTACCGGAAGTGTGGGTGAGGAATTCCTTGCAGAGCTTGGTAGCCATCTGTCCCTGCCTCTCCAGGAGGGCAGAGATCTGGGACTGGAGAGAGTCCTCTGTGGGATCCTTTGTAGAGATGTTCAGTGGCTCAGACAAATTGTCCTGCTGTGGGTGGATAATTTTCTGAAGTTGACTTGACTTCTCTGAATCTGAGTTAATATCATTAGACATCTGTAAAACTGTAAAACATAATGAGACAAGTGCACATTTCCTGCTGTGCTCACAAGGCCACCAGGATAAGATAAGAGTGTGATCCCCAGGTCACTGGGGATTCTTTCCCTCCTTCCTCCTCCTTCCTCTTCTACCTCCCTGCTTTTCTTTCTTTCTCTTCTTCCTTTCTTTCTCTTTTTCCTTCCTTCCTTCCTTCCTTCCTTCCTTCCTTCCTTCCTTCCTTCCTTCCTTCCTTCCTTTCTTTTTTCTTTCTTTTCCTCCCTTTTTCTTCTTCCCTCTCTTTCTCTTTTCCTCCCTCTCCATCTCTCCTCTCCCTTCCTTGTAGAGGGCATACGATCCTCCTGCTCAACCTCCACCACCTTCCCCCCATCCCTTGTCTTCTCTTTCTTTAATCCTTGGCAGGGTTTTGCCAATAATTCCAGATTGGTTTTGGACCATTCTAACAATTTCTAGTTCTGGATCCATGTATTTATTTAAAAACACCTTTATTTTTATTAAGCTCTTTCAGAGACCCAGCAGCACACTGTAACAACTGCTGCAGCAAAAACACTGCACTTTGCAAAAAACAAATTAGACTTCATTTCATGATGAGTCAACATTATTTCACTTGAATTTGTTTTTGGGTGTGCATCTTTTAAAGATAAATGGCATATTCTCCTAGCAGCATCTACTGAGCATCTGTTACCTCAACAGGAGCATCTGATTTCTTTTCCTAAGAACAAGATAAATAATTAGGCTGTGTTTACATGTTCAAATCATAACTATCACTGAACTCTTTCATATAAGGAAATAAATGGATAGAGCATGTGAGACATTAGTGTCTGTAATTATTAATCTTTATTTTCAATGTGACAGGGTATAGAATTACCTAGGAGAGAAATTTTGGGAGGTGTCTGTACAGGCATTTCTAAAGAGGTTTTACTAAACATGAACCCCTCATAATCCCCAAGTGTGGGTAGCACCACTCCCTGGACTGAGAACCTAGACTGCATATAAAGGAGGAAGCAAGCTGAACATGGCATTCAGCTCCCTCTGCTCTCTGACTGTTGATGTAATGTGATCAATTACTGTATGACTTTCCACCCTGAGGGACTGTATTCCATCTTAATTAAACCACGAACCAAAATAAACCCTTCCTTCTTTAAGCTGCTTTTACTGTCACATCAACAAGAGAGAGTAACTCATACAGCATCTTGCAATACAATTTTGACTACAAGTCACCTTAGAGTGTGTGCTGACCAGATCAGTGCTCTTTATTCCACACACTTAGCATTTTATAATCTGCATCTTCTCAGGATGGCTTTCCATTTACCATAAGGCACAATGCCCTACTCAGTCCACCTGCAACTGCACGTGAGTCAAGAGACTCTTCTCTTAGGATCTGCTAGGGAGTGGTATCCACTGTAAGATACATGCACGGTACAATTCTGCCTGCTAGGTATGATGTAATTCCCACCCTTTGTCTTATTCTCTGTGTGTTTTTCCTCATTCAGGCAAGTCAGGTTGTTGCTGCCACTTTAATTCTTTCGTATCCCAGAAAGGTGATGGGTAGGCAGATTTAGCTAGCCATCTGCTAAATTTCAAGATAAACAAAGTGCATGTCCTTCTGCAAATACATCTCCAGGTTGCTTTTCTATTTTTCATGGAGAATATCAAATGGGTATGTCTGTTAAGAAAAGAGCTTCTCAGTTTTAACCAATAACTAAGAAAAGATGAGTCTGCACACAGTATGATCTAGTTCATCAAAAGACAAAAATAACTGGGGGGTAGAATTCCCACAGCAAAGAAATAGGACTCTTGCCGGTGTTTCTGAAGGTGTGGTGGAGAATGAAACGGATCTGGGGTAGAGAAGTGTCTGGAAGACCCTGTGTTTATATGTCCAAGTCGTAACTATCAATGAAATTGTTTAGATAGAAAATAAGTGAAAAGAGCTAGGGAGACATTAGTGTCTGTGATGATTAATCTCTTTTAATCAATCTAGCATACTAGTAGCCATGTCCTTCCTGAATTTGCATACTGCGCCAGGATTTTCTAATTGTTTTTCTTTTGTTTAATACAAATTTACTTACACATAATCCCCAAGGTCACCAGTCCCATCAGCAGCACCAGGCAGAGGGTCATCAGGCTCAAGGCAGCTCCTCTCCAAATGGAGGATTGAGTTGGGTGTCCTAGAAGCCAGTGGGGGATGAGTAAGTAGAACCATAGCATGCTGTTACATTTGGGGTTGCTTTCCCCACCCAGGAAGTTTCTCGATATTAAAACCAGCAGGCAACTCTTGGGCCATGTTTGTCATAAAAATATCTCTCACACAATATTTTTTTAGGTGAGTATGCTAGCACATATAGGACTCACCTGACCTCTTTCCCCAAAGGTTAGAATGGCAATTACAAGACAGAACAGAACAGATATGCATCATCATCTCTCCTTTGGAAAACACCACAAACTCTATGCTAGGTACCCCTAACACACACACACACACACACACACACACACACACACACACACACACACTGTAAGAAGAAATCCAAGGAGCAGAAAAAAGCAATTCATATGAATCAGGATAACAACTAGGACTGTACCGCAACCTTTGGAAGTGAAGATAGTTTTATAAATTTAATGATGTCTCTGACTCCAGAGACGTGGCATTTCTGCCAGCTTGGCATAAAGGAATAAGCTGACATGGAAGACTCTCTCCACCACACAATTAAATAAACTCAGACAAACTACCTAGCTTCTTTGAAATTCAGCATTTCCATCTACATAACTGCAGAAATTGTAATTTATTTACTTTATTTTACAACTACACTTCAATAATGATATGTATAGAATGAATTTATTATTGATAAATGATCTGAGTTGTACTTTAGGTTCCAATGTCATTAAATTAAAAACAGCATAAAAGAAAAAGGTGGATCTTGTTCACTTGTGATTTATTTATGCATGACTCCTTCCTTAAATTATTGCACACACTAGCAAATCTTTCTCTACTTACTTTAGAATCCTTTTTGGTTTATATAAGAACATCTCTCTGTCATTGCTAACAAGGTATTAGAGTCAAGGATGGTTATAAATAGAAATCTCTCACTCCAAGACTCAATCTCTGATATAACCGCTTTTTTTTCTGCAGTGAAGAGCTTCATGACAGTAATTCCATATGGCTCACACTGGTCTTGAAAGCCGTTCATATTCTCTTAAGGACACTTGTTCTGCTGACCTATCCAAGGACTGTTTGTCTCTATTTTGGAGATTATATTGCATGCTCTCCCCTCCATTTTAGTGTCAAAGCTCACATCTCAAAATACTTAACAGTTGCCATTTCCAAGTCTATAATGTGCTTCCTCTGAGCTCTTACCTTCTTTTCTCAGGTTATTTCCATCCTGATGACTGCCCACTCTCGCAGAGTCCTGGAGCATAAGCGTGGCATAGGTCACTTCATCAGACATCATAGGAGAGAGTGAGTCTACAGATTAATGTTGCCGTATCTTCAGGCCCAGTACAGGCAGCTCCTCTTCAAGGCCAGATGGCTTTTACGCAGACAAATAACTGACACAAGACAGTCCCTATTGCTCCTCTGTAAGGACAGAATGAAAGTGTATTTGTCTGTGGCGTGAGAGAAATCAGAAACTGTCCTTAAGAATTAGAATGTTGCCAGTTTTCAACTGTCGTGCATTGTTCCTTGTTGTGAAGCCAAGAGGATGTGTTTGTAGGCAAGCAGGAGTTAAGGCTTCGTGTTGGAATTCCCATGGTCCTTAGAAAACTCCGAATGTTTGAATAATCAGTAAACAATCCAGTTTTATTCTATGCACGTATGGAAGGGGAGTTAATTCTATAATGGATCTAGTTTGTCCTCAGCCGTATCAGATTCCAAAGAGAGTGATGATAGCAGTGTCCTACATCCCTGGATAGTGCAATAAGAAGCACGCGCGTGCACACATCATGTGTGTGTGTATCTATGTGTGTATCTGTGGGTGTGTGGGTGTGTGGGTGTGTGTGTGTCTGTATGTGCGCACGCGCGTTGGAGAAAGACACAGAGATGGAGAAAGACTGAGAATTAGCAATGGGAAGTTGTTGAGTTATGAGAAAGAAGTTATAGGTTGCTTAAACTGGGTATTGGAGAGAGTCCCTTTCCTGTCGATGTGGTTGGGTAAAAACCCAGTACAAACATCATTTCAAACAATGCCTTGCTGTATTGAAAGTGATGTAAATGGAGTCTGTTTTTGTTTGTTTGTTTGTTTGTTTGTTTTTGCTTTCCAGCAACCCAAACACAAATAATCATACAGAAACTATATTAATTACAGTATTGTTTGGCCAATGGCTTAGGCATATTTCAAGCTAGCTCTTACACCTTAAATTAGCCCATTTCTTTTATTCTGTGTATGGCCATGAGGCTGTGGCCTACAAGTAATGTCTGGCATCTCTCTCTCTTTTAGCAACTATATAGCATCTGCCTGACTCTACCTTCTTTCTCCATGCATTCAGTTTAGTTTTTTTTTTTTTGCCAACTTATATTCTGCCCTGACATAAGCCAAAGCAGCTTCTTTATTAACCAATGGTAATAAAGCATATTTATAGCATACAAAGGGGAATCTCACATCAAAGTGATAAAAAGTAGGCAGAAGGAGGCAAAGGCACACTTACACTTCTAATTCTTTAGGTCCTTTGAGCCTTGAAGACAGCTCACAGTCATTCCCCACCCCACTCCGCCTATAGGAAAGTCAAAACTCTTACAGAAAACATGTCTTTTCAGCATAAAAAACCAGAGGGTGGGGCTGGAGAGATGGCTCAGTGGTTAAGAGTATTGCCTGCTCTTCCAAAGGTCCTGAGTTCAATTCCCAGCAACCACATGGTGGCTCACAACCATCTGTAATGAGATCTGGTGCCCTCTTCTGGCCTGCAGACATACACACAGACAGAATATTGTATATATAATAAATAAATATTATAAAAAAGAGGGTGTTTATAGCTGTGGAATAAACAGTACAGATATAAACAGGTATCTATGTGGTCACTAGTTTCAAGGATGTCTAAATGGTCACAGAACCTGAAGTCTCTTTAAGCTACCATTCATTTATATTTCTTAGGTTCATAGGAAGTGGCACTCTTAGGAGGTGTGGCCTTATCATAGTAGGCATGGCTTGGAGGAAGTCTGTCACTAGGGGGTAGATTTTGAGGTCTTAGAAACTCAAGATAGTTCACTTCATGCTGCCTGAGTATCAGGATGTAGAGCTCTCAGCTGTCTTTTCCACACTGTGTCTGCCTGCATGCTGCCATGCTTCCCACCATGACCATAATGGACTAAACCCCTGAAACCATAAGCCAGTCCCAGGCAAATGTTTTGCTTTACAAAAGCTGCTTGAGTCATGGTGTCTTTTTACAGCAATAAAACCTGAATATGGCAATTTATGAGGAAAATGGAGAAAATTGTATTAGGAGACCTGAATGTACCTAATGAAATAAAAAAACCTTAAATATCACAGCACTAGGAAGTAAAACTAAGACACATCCCTGATTGGCTTTGAAGTGTTATGTGCCAGCATTCAGCTCTTGGCCCTCTTTGTTAAACTCATCCTTAGATGAACCCCTCCAGGCCAGTGACAAGGGATGAAACATCTAGCCATTGACCCTGTCCTGCTGCCTATCTCCAAGTCATTTAGATATATTATAAGACTTCAAACTTAATGTATCAAGAAACAAATGAGTTTCTTCATCTCAGTAGCCAAGAACTCTATGCTCACAGGTCCTCAGCCAAAATGTCCATGGTCATTTGTCTGGTTAAACTAAGTGTGTTCCAAAATGAAGCAAAGAAACACGAATTTGGGAAGTGGACCTTTAAGGAGGATTTGAATGTTGGTGGAGTGAGAAGGAAATAATCTATCATAGGACTTTGGGTGATTTGAATGTATTATATACATGTATTAAATTTTTTTTTGGTTTTTTTTTTGTTTTAGTTTTTTTTTTTTATTTTTCTAGACAGGGTTTCTTAAATAACAAATTTAATCAGAAAAATATGCCACAGGGCTGGAAAGATGGTCCCGTGATTAAGAGCACTTGCTGGTCATTCAAAGAACGTGGGGTTGTTCCCAAAAGTCTAGTTCCAGGAGATCTGACATCCTCTTATAGACTCCACAGATACCTGCACACATGTGTACACAGGCAGGGACATACACAAACACACATTAAAACTCTGCCAAAAATCCTCAAGACACTTAGAATCACCTTCAACATGCCTTGTTTCTTTTATATAAATTCAATGCATAACATCCATAACTAATAGAACTCAGCTATAAATATAGAAGTCTATTTGCATTAAAATAAATACTTAGTTTGTGTATTAGGAAGTAATACCCTCTCTGAGTTCTTCAGCAATCACTCTACTCATATACTGAGTCTACAGCAGAGAACACTGCTGGGGAACAGACTAGAGTAGCTAGTACCCAGACAGTGTCCACAATAATTCAGAATTATATAAAGAAAATTAAAGATCAAAGCCAGAGGTACCCAAAGGAAATAGGGACAAGAACATAAAATCAGAAATAAAAATGGCCACAAGGAGGAGACAGAGATACATAGAGGATGGCATAGAATCTTTGTCTGGGACGGATGGTTATAGAGACAGAGACCCTCATCAGAGCAAACGGATTGAGCTCCCAAGGTCCAATTAAAGAGCAGAAGAAGGGAGAAGATGATCAAGGAAGTCTGGACCGCGAGGGGTTGGTCCACCCACTAGACAATGTGCCTGTTCTAATGGGAGCTCACCAAATCCAGCTGGAACGGGACTGAATGAACATGCGATCAAACCGGACTCTCTGAATGTGGCTGACAGTGGGCGCTGACTGAGAAGCCATTGATAAAGGCACTGGGACTTGTTTCTACTGCATGTACGGGATTTTGGGGACCCTAGACTATTTGGATGCAAAGCTTCCTAGGCCTGGATGTAGGGGGAGGATGGCCTTGGACTTCCCACAGGGCAGGGTTCCCTGCCCTCTCTTAAGGAGGGAGGGGGAGGGAGGAGGATGAGTGGGGGAGCGAGAGGGGAATGGAAGGAGGGGAGGAAGTGTAAATTTTTGAATGGAAAAATAAATTAAAATAATAATAATAATAATAATAATAATAATAATAATCTGAATAAAGAGAACTACAAAAAATGAAAAAAGAAACCTAATTGCAAACTATCTTAAATAAAGGATTATCAATGCATACCCACTTAATCAAATCCTGACTCAAACCTACACACCCTTTTACCTTCTTTATGTAAATTAATGTCTCATTAATTTTACTTTTTGTTTTTTGTTTTTTTGTTTGTTTTAAACAAGATCTCCCTGTGTAGTCTAGACAACCCTCAAATTTACTATCTGACTGCCTTATTCTTTACAGTAGTGTTATTAAGGCTTTCACTACCAAGTCTATCTATTTTTTTACTAGTAAAATTTGCATACATATAATACCTACAGCAAGGATAATTGATAAGAATCTATAGAAGCAGCCATTATTTCCCCCTTCCTCTCAGCTGAGGTAAATTTGCTGTAATGTAGATAATTCTTAAAATGGAAGAAGCTCATACAGTTTCTGAAATGCTGTGAAACTTGAATAAACTAATCCAAAGAGTTCAACCAGCTGCGTTCTATTACAGAGATCTCTCTTCCTTCAGAGCACTGTGTGTGCAGTTCTGTGATGTGTTTATGTAAGTATGTGTGCGTGTATGTCCACATACATGTGCATACAAGTGAAAGCCAGAGGTTGACATCTAGTATCTTCCTCAACAGCTCCCCACCTTATTTTTTGAGATATGATCTCTATGAGTTCTGTAGGCCACTGATTGGTAAGGCTAGCTGGCCCATAAGCTCTAGGGATATGCCTATCTCTCATGTCTGACCTCTTTGCCAGTTACCCAATGCCCACCATAGCTCCTGGTTTTTTCAGTAGGTTTTGGTGATCAAACTTAGGTCCTCATGCTTGGGCAGCAGGTACTTTACCCACTGAGCCACCTCCCTCCCAGCCTCTTTCACAGCATGATGGTGAGACATTATCTTGCTCTCTGATTTCTCTGCTTATTTGTGTGCTCACCACTCTCCACACACAACTTGTGTGTTCCATTGTCTATTTGATCCCAGAAAACAGAACAGTGGCAGGGACATTCACAGGTTTGGATAGTGACTGGATTAATTATCTCTGCCATGTAGGTTTCATTTTGACTTAACACTTTATATCTCAATGCAGTCCGGCACAATGCCCCACTTAAAACATGCTTGACCATGGACTTTTTCTCAATTACAACATAGTTACTCAACTGTCCATGTCTTTATCCAGATGTCTTCCTTGCCTTATGATCATTCCCTATTCCTTTCCGTTCTTTGTGATTTTTGCCTTTAATTAGCATTGTACTTAGACAGGATTTTTAGGCATATTCCTGGTAACCTTACAGGATGGCTACAGCCTACTGTGTTTTCTTCATTCTCTCTGTTATGTAACCAGTGCTCTGCCTCACTTGCCTGATAATTAGCATAAATTCACCAACTTTCTAATAAAACTCATTTAAATCCACGTGTTCAAGGTTCCTGAAAAAGTAAGGAATTAATGTTATTTAGACTTTGTTTCCCACAATAGGAAATCTTATCATTTTCCAAAGATTATCAACATTTCATATGTGTGCACAAAGTTAAGAAACCAAAGGCTAGCCAGCAGTTTTAATATGGGAGACTGAGGGGGAAGGGTAGGGATTGGAGCTGGGGGTGGTGGCCGAAGGGAATACACTGGTGAAAGGCCTTTACCTTTGCAGTGAAAGTACCTGATAATCAGCTACAAAATACTGTGTTCATCTGGAGGCAAGTTATTAATGTCCACAGTGGTCAATGCCTCATAATTTGTTGTCTTTTTCTTTTTCACAGCCCCATACTGCTACTGTATCTTGGTCAGTCTTAGCCTCAAGGTTGCTCCCACTGTCTTCTTTTCTGATTCCCACCTTGTCACTCAGATTCTGCGATCTGTTACTTTTTCTTCTTCCATAAACATGGGTGCTACATCTGGATAACACGGAACTTGAAAGACATTTTAATGAGCTAAAACCAATATGAAACCTGAGGAGATGCTGTCGCTTTTTAAGTAAAATCATAGAGAATTCCCAATTCTTAAAAAAAGTTCATGTGTATAAAAATGAATATGCAACCTGGAAGTGTTCTCAGTGTTTAGAGTGCTAGTCTGCTACTTACAAGGCTCTCTGATTGGATACTCTTCCTTTACTATGAGAGAGAGAGAGAGATGGAGAGAGAGAGGGGGGGAGAAGAAATTAAATGAAAAAATATAACTATGTGTGAATAATGGACAAGAGTGTGGACTGCTGTGTAGTGGGTTTGAAGAAGACATTATCAATGTCAAAAAAAGGTTGTCAAATTGCAAGACTATGTGCCTGAGGGCCAACATCACATTGTCTACCATGAATTGCTAAGCACTCACTTCTTGTAGATAATCAGTATGGTTTAGATGTATTAGTAAAATAAATAAACAGTTCACACAATGCAATGCTTCTTAGATTCTGAAAATGGGTGAATTTTTATTCCAAAGAAGAATTTCATCATTGAATGTTGAAGGAAGGGTTTTGTCTTCTGTTGTTTTATTTTTGTTAGTTTGTTTTTTTTTTCAGATTTTCAGTGGGCAACTGCTTTTTTTTATTGATTTTTATTTAGCTTTACATTTTTCTCTGCTTCCCTTCCTACCTCTCTCCTCTCTGTCAGTCCTCCCCCAAGGTCCCCATGCTCCCAATTTACTCAGAAGATCTTGTCTTTTTCTACTTCCCTTGTAGATTGGATCTATGTATGTCTCTCTTACTGTCCTCATTGTTGTCGAAGTTCTCTGGGATTGTGATTAGTGGGCTGATTTTCTTTGTTTTATGTTTAAAAACCACTTATGAGTGAGTACATGTGATAATTGTCTTTCTATGTCTGGGTTACCTCACTCAAAATGACGTTTTCTAGCTCCATCCATTTTTCCTGCAAAATTCAAGATGTCATTATTTTTTTCTGCTGTGTAGTACTCCATTGTGTAAATGTATCACATTTTCTTATCCATTCTTTGGTCGAGGGGCATTTAGGTTGTTTCCAGGTTCTGGTTATGACAAAAAATGCTGCTATGAACATAACTGAGCACATGTCATGGTGGCATGATTGTGTTACTGTTTTGTGAATGAAGAAAAGAGGAGGTAAGTGGAGATAAGAAATATCAACAGAGTAGTTGATACTATAGAGTGATTAAGAAATATCTATTTGAGCTCTGAATTTTGTAAAAGAAAAGAAGAAGAAAATGGCTTATCTCTTTTTCTTTGTACTTCTTTTATTTTTTCTTATAAATCTTAGCTTATGTTCATATAAGAGAGTAAAGTTAAGTCTAAATGTCTTTGGAGACTTTTTTGATCCTGGAGTTCTCGATATTTGTGTCATATGCACATAACACAAAGTTCTATGCCTGGAGGAAGGAGGATAGAATACACATAGAGCCAGATTATTATTTAGTGGAATATAGATGTAAAGAGAAGAAGGTTGTGGCTAGAGTAAACGAGGAACCAAACAGCCGTGACAAATTACAAGGTGAAAGCAGAAAAAAAAATCAATAGAAATGCCTAAACCCTGGTTACAGGAAATGGTATCATCCTATGGTCTGAGGCTCAGGATTAACCACTCCAGATGTGTCTTCTTTTGTTGCTAAATATGCAGTTCCATGAACTAATGGACCTGAAATGTGAAGTTAACCTGGCCCCCTGTTGTTTTAAAGGAATAAATAGGACTCCAGCTCTCCAAGACTCAAGAGAATCTGGAAACTTCTTTAAGCAAGCTAATTATTATGTTTAATTACTTAAGGTTTATATTAATTAATAAAAAACTGTGTACCACAATTCTCTATGTCCTTGAAGTACGCAGTTGCACATTCAATTTTATTTACCTGATTAAATTTTTCAAAGGGATTAATTTTATTTCTAAGAAAATGTGTTGCAAAGGGGGCCCGCTTGTTCTTCCCAGCTTAGTCCTGAAATGACCACACAGAAATTGTATTTATTTAAACACTGCTTGACCCATTAGCTCTAGCCTCTTATTGGCTAACTTTCATATACTGATTTAACTCATTTCTATTAATCTGTATATTGCCACGTGGCAGTGGCTTACCAGCAAAGATTCAGCATGTCTGACTTTGGCGGTGGCTCCATCATTTCTCCCTGACTCTGCTTTTTTCCTCCCAGAATTCAGTTCTGTCTTCTCCACCTACCTAAGTTCTGCCCTATCAGGCCAAGGAAGTTTCTTTATTCATTAACCAATACAGGCAACACACAGAGGGGACTCCCACAAAAAATGGAGTGAAACTTTACTGAAAAGAGGGTCTTTAGAATCATAAGCTCTGTACATACTTTTTTCTTTATTAAATTGAAATTATTCATTCAATTGTGTTGTTTCTGTATATAATTAAGTACAAACACTGAAATAAGGCAGTAGGGGAATAAAACACCCTTGAACTCAGTTTGTGATAGATATGAGAAAAGGAAGGAAGAGTTCAAATTGATCTGCTACATTTCTGGAAGACTGAATTATCTATCACCCTCTGCTGGGAAGAAGAAGAATCTTTGGCTGAGGTAGAAACTGAACAACCAGCAACATCCATAAGTGAGCATTTTCTGGCTTTGTGAAATCATTTGAGGAGTGTGGGAAAAGGTATTTCAAAATACAATATCTTTTCAGTAAATAGACAACAAATTCAGAGTGACGTGGGTAGCAAGGAGGAAAGGAAATAAAACCATATAAAAGACATCAAAGGGAACATGGGCAAGTAAACACCTGCCAGAAGGTTCTGTATGATTTCTATGTAGAAATGTGAAGACTGGATTCTCTTAATAAAGCAGAAGGGTAGTGATGTGATCACTTCTAAGACAAATGTCAAGTGTCAGGGGCTTTGAGAGCAGGATGCTTTACAGTTACCTGCTATAAGATCACAAAAGTGCTAACCTAATGTTAAAATGGGCAACACTCACATCAACAGTCCTACAGTAAGCACCTTGGCTAGCTCTGTAACATGCTTCTGTGGCCGGTGTCAGTATAAGCCAATGTAATTCTTTAAAGCCCATTTCCTTAGAGCTGAGTGATGGAATGTTCATCACATTGTGATTGAAAGAGTTTTAGGAAAACAGCCCTCTTCTGCATAAAAGTTCTTTTGCTGACCAAAATAATGCTCAAAATCAAAGAATATCATTGAAATTTAGTTTTTTTTAAATCTAAGAAATTAATTTTGAAGTGAAATATTATCTAAGGAAAATATATTGTCACAAGTTATGTAATTATTGGATTTTTTTTTCTCCTTCAGTGTCTAGGACTAAGCAATTTTGGGTTTATCCCATGTGGAATCTTCAATCTTTTTTTAAAAAAATAAATTGATTATATTAGATGCTAGAATCTGAGTGAATTCTAGGTCATAATGAGGAGGGGTTCCTTTTAATGTAGGATTATAAGCATTTATTTTTAACATCAGATCTAATAATTCGATATTAGATTTGATGTCACAGTATGATGTGCTGTATATCCACAGTTATTTTTAACCCATGGGTTTTTATAAAGAATCAGTTCACTTAAGTGACATTGTTTGAACTTTCCTAGGGTTAAGATGAAGTGTGAACTTTTTTGTTCTTTAACAGGATACTCATGGTGGAACATCCCTTCACTCAGAACTGAAGATAAGAAAGCAGGAAATGAGCCCCAGGTCTACCCTTTCACCACAAGTTATTATTATTTTTGTTTTTAGGTTCAAGTCCACGTATCTCGGAACATCCATGAAAGGGCTTCCTGGAAAACAAGGCAAAACAAAACAAAACCGAATTGTCCCTATGCACATGACTCTACACCACCAGGAGAGGGGAACCCACTCTGGCAGGCACTGAAATGATAAGAGTGGACACTGGGCAAGTTTTACAAAGTCATTGAACTGTGGGCTCATTTGCAGTTCAAGGGGAGCCATGCAGGATGAAGACGGATATATCACTTTGAACATTAAGCCCCGAAAGCCAACTCTCAGCTCAGGTAAGAAACCTCAATCAACAATGTGGACATTAGTAGGTCACTACTACCTTCCCCTAGGTTCTCTCTCCTGGGGACAAGGGGCTTAATTTTATTTGTGTTTTCCTGAATGATATTCTGTCTCTGAAGCAAATAAGTGGGGTCTACAGAGGCTTTTGAAGACATGGTTAGAATACAGGCAACAAGAATAGAAGAAGGGATGTTGTCCTAAGACTATTAGCATATAATGCTGGGGCTTAGCAGCTAGTGGGACAAAGGGAAGGACAGTTTGAATACTCAAATGTCTGACAAATACCTTCACACTTTAAATTCCATTGTCATTCATATGATTGGGCACGAGTGAGTAGTCACTGAACACGCTTAGAAAAAAAATGAGGTTTTTTTTCAAAAAATATTATGGAGGGAAGGACTTTTTAATGTGAACTTTTTAATTTTTCTTCTCTTTAAAATGATATAAAGTCATTGAGTAATAATTTTATTTAATAGGCAAACTTTTTGTAAATAAGTATTTATGCAAAATATAAAAATAAAATGTTTTTAACTTTTTTTAAAACCTCAAATTTCTGAACACCAGGAGATCCAGTTCTCTACCAGTCTCCAATGGAAGTCATTGTTTATGTGAATGAAGATGCAGAGGGGAGAAAGAAAGAAATACATGTGGCCCTGGGAATTATATTTTAGAATATACAGAGAATAGTCTATGGGGAACAGAGATGGATGAATTGTGTAAAGTAGGCCATTCTCATTGAAAATGGACACCAAGGGAATTCAGGCAAAATAGCCAACAATATTGTTGTTGTTGCTTTAATTATATGTGTATGAATATGTGTTTGTGTGAATGTGTGTATGTGTGCACTTGAGAGCCCATGCTGTGTGCATGTGTGAGTGTGCATATTAGCAGGTATACATGTTCCCTGTGGAGATCAGTGGGCAATTTTCAGAAGTAGGTTCTTTCCTTCTACCCTGCATTTTAGGAATCAAGCCCAGTCTGTCAGGTGTATGTGGTGATGAGTACTTTACCTGCTAAACCATCTCACTAGCCCAAGTTCAGTTGGGTTTTGAAACATGGTCTCATGTAGCCTAGACTTGCATTGAATTTGCTATGTAGCAAAAGCTGGCTTTGAACTCCTGATCCTTCTGCCTCCGTGACCCAAGTATGGGGCTGTAAGTTTGCTCTCTCAGTCATAGCTTGCAATGCTGGTTATGATAGTTCAAAAATCCCGAGAAGCACAGGGTGGCCTGACTGTCTTCTCTTTCGCATCTTTATTTTGCTCCCACAGCTGACTCTGCTTCTTCTTGGTGGCGTGTGATGACTTTAATTCTGCTGATCTCATCCATGGGGCTGGTTGTTGGGCTCGTGGCTCTGGGCATCATGTGTAAGTATTGGCTCCTTGCCAGGGCTTTGATCTGAGGAAAGCACTACCCAGAAGTTCCTGGCATATTCTACTAAGCTTCCTAATTGTCTCATCTGTTTGTCACCTACTCCAATCGTCCTGCATGCAACTGTGGATATACCCCCAGTAAAGGAAAACTCAGAAGGGAGCGCTCCTTTTAATTTTTTTGTTAGTTAAAATCTTTCAGAATGCACTGAGTATGGATTAAAGCTGCCTTTCTTTCTCCTTCTCTGCCTTGTTTAATCTAAGGCAAAGGCAATCCAGAACTTTACTAATTTCATCAATAAAGCTGTGTCTTCCTGTGTAAAATCTTGTTTGTTTTAGTCTCTGTACATAAAATCTGTCCCATCCCATTTTATTTACTGAAACACTGGTTTTCTATCCATTAATATCTAATCATAAGACTTTATGAGGTCAAGCCATAATGTATGCTGCTAACTCATTTATTCTCTTGTTTCTAATAGATTTTAGAAAATTTTATTCAATTTTATTTAAATGGATATAAAAAGCATTTTAAGTGCCATAATAACAATATGTATTCTTTTTTCATGTTCTATTAGTTAATTAAAATTTTAAACCATTTTTATAAAACTCAAAATAAGAAACCACACAGCTAAATTAAGCAGGCTGAAAGTCTATGAATTTCAATAAACTTCTACACAGTTAGGACAGCCATCCGCCCACACATTCCTAGATGCATTAATTCATTATTATATGCAGAACAGAATGCAAACGTAAGGCTTCTCACATCTCTGTGAAGCCCACTTAGGAACTATCAGAACAGCTGCCTTAGTCACGTGTTTTCGCCTCAGGACTTTCTCATCCTCAGTTAATTCATATGCTCTTTCATACAGCCCTCGCTTGGTTTTTCATATTTCATTTTTCACTATTTATTGATTTTTGCGTATCTGGTGAACTTTTCAACTACTGGCAGACTTATAGACATGAAAGTTTACCGGCGAACCCTGCCATCATCTTTCGACCTTGAGACTCAGGGGTAATTTATCTCCTCTCTACATCTAGCAGTCACACAGCAAAAGTACCTGCTAGCTGACAAGGAAAGTCTCTCGGCCACTCTGCAACAACTGGCCAAGAAAGTCTGCCAAGAGTTGATTAAACAATCAGAGCTCAAGACAAAGAACACGTTCGGTAAGTCTGGCTTGGAAATGTCATCTCTCCGAGCCCTGTGTGTCTGTCATGGTAACCGGAAGGAGGCCAACCAGAGCAGGAACGCTGCACCTGGGAAAAGCTTCTGCCAGATTCTGACAGTCCCAAAATCGGTCTCCCTTTCAGAACACAAGTGCAGTCCCTGTGCCACAAAGTGGAGATATCATGGAGACAGCTGCTATGGGTTCTTTAGACGTAACCTAACGTGGGACGAGAGCAAGCAGTATTGTACTGAGCAGAATGCAACGCTTGTGAAGGCTGCCAGCCAGAAGACTGTGGTAAGGAGGGTCCTATGTCAAATTTGGGACTTGAAGGAGAAAGCTCTCAAAGGAAGCAATGAATGTTTGTTTGTTTGTTTGTTTTTCTTTTTTTCTTGTTTTTTTTTTTTAATTGCTTGCAGTTGGTGTTCTTCTGAGAAATTTAGGAAGCTTGACAACAAATAAAGAGGTTAAACATTCAATCCTGTCATATTCCAAAATATCACTAGAGTGTTTCGTTAAGATAGGATTGTGTGTGCCTCCATAACAGCAGAAGTAGACAGTGGGCCAGGCAGGACAAGTCAGAAGGGATGCTCCCATCACACTAATTCCAGTCTGCATGAGTTTCTGCCCCATGCTGTAAACACAGCTTCACAGAGAAGTATAAAATTTAAGTTCACTAAGACCGACGGTGGAATTACATGCCGTTAACCACAACACTCAGGGAAGCAGAGGCAGGTGGATCTCTGAGCTCAAGTCCAGCCTGGTCTACAGAATGAGTTCCAGAACAGCCAGAGCTACACAGAGAAACCCTGTCTCAAAAATCAAAGCCAAAACCAAAACCAAACAAAAAAATTAAGTTCACTAAATAAATTTACTCAGTCAAAACAGGTGAGTTCTAGAACGCCAACTCCATTATAAAAGCATTAACTGGAGACATAAAACTTATCATGGCTCTGATTACTACAGGCCAGTACCACTTGAAAATCTGTAACATAACAAAGAAGTAATATCACTTTTGGAGAAAAAGTTAAGGTTAAATATTAGTTGGATTTTTCCCATCAAGTCCAAAGGAGAAATATCTTGGGCAGTGTATCCATTCATCTAATAGTCAACCCATGTGTACTGGAACCACTCTAGGACCTAATCTACATACAGTAAAACAAAAAAACATAAACTTAAAAAAAAGAGTAGTTGGGCAGCCTCTAATTCCAACACTCAAGAAGCAGATACAGGCAGATCTCTGAGTTTGAGGCCAGCCTGGTCTACAGGGTGAGTTCCAGGACAGCTAAGGATGTTCCACAGAAAAACGCTGTCTCAAAAAAAATGGAACAAACTAACTAACAAAAAGCAAGTTATAACTAGGCAGGAAAAAGTAAATCATAGCCGGATCTGGTGGTGCATGCTTATGTAGTCATAACTAAAGCTAGGACCACATGTTTGGAGCCAGCCTGATCTACACAGTTAGAATCTATCTCAAAGGAGAAAGAAAGCACAGGAAAATGAAAACTTGGAAAGGTATATGCATGTTGTTTACTAATTCCTTTAAGAAACACATTTATAGTTCTCTTTATCCGTCCAACTAAAACAAATTCATATTTTCATGCATAAGATAATCAATAAAATCCAAGAACTTAATTTCAGGGAATGCAAATCTTATCAAGATCATGTTGCTTCTTGCCATCTGTAGTTGTTGCATTCACCCTAACTTGAATCATGTCTCCCTGGGACTCCAATTTTGATTTGATAGGAAATAGAAAAATGAATTATAAAAGCCCAAGAAGACTAGAAAAATAGCTGTTTAATACAATTTCTCATGACTCTATAAATGTTTTAATATCTCAAAACAAATTAGCAAAATTCTAGACATGAAATATAACCCATTAGTGTCAACATAGCCGTGCAATTCCAGATGTTTGCTCAAGGCTTCTCTCATGAAGTTGTGTTGCTGCCAGTGCGCAGTGCTGTGCAGCCACTTACCATAGTATGGATTTGTTTGCAATAGGAATACATCAAGAGCAGGATCACTTCGGCCCGTTGGATTGGATTATCACGCCAGAACTCTGATAAGGACTGGATGTGGGAAGATAGCTCAATTTTTCCCAAGAATATGTAAGTCCCTGGAAACTCAGCTAGAAGGCATTGCACAAAGTTTTGTGTACCATATGTCTTGTTGAACACAAGTTGCCTGACTACCCCGCTGCAGGTTGTAGCTGCCAATCATATGTGACTAACCTCTCTCTCTCTTTCTCTCTCCCTCCCCCCCCTCTCTCTCTTTCTCTCTTTCTCTCTCTCCCTTTATGCGTGTGCGTGTGTGTGTGTGTGTGTGTGTGTGTAAATTGGTTGATTTTTTGTGCTTTGAGAATAAATTTATCCTTTTCATTATTTAATGATTGGAATATTTACATCAAGGATATTTTCAGTATCTTTTTGTCCTATGGATCTCCACAAATCAAGTACATTGTAGATCACAAGGCAATTCTAATATCATACAATGAGGCTCCACCCTTCTAATGGCATTGTAGGCAAATGACCCCATCTCATTAAGAGTTGTGTTATTCAATATGGCTCTGTCTCTCCTTAATTTTTTAAAATTTAAAATTTATTGTGTGTGTGTGTTAGAGAGAGAGAGAGAGAGAGAGAGAGAGAGAGAGAGAGAGAGAGAGAATTTACATAGCACAATGTATGTGAATGTAGGACAGAGGACAACTTTAGGGAGTTGGTTTTCTCCTTCCACCATGTAGGTCCTGGAAATCAAATATAGGTCAGCAGACTTGCGAGTAAGCACCTTTCCCTACTGAACCATTTTGCTGGCTCTTAATATGGCCCTCTAATCATGAATTTCAACATCTTTTGTTTATTTTGAACAACACTACATTATCTCTGTCTAGAACTTATGGTCAAAGCTTATACAATTCTATCATTATGAAAATAAATAGTTAAGCCAACATATATTTATTATTTACCTTGCAGGGAATTCCAGAACACACAAATACATACAAACCTCCTGCAAACCTTGAACTTTTATCACTCATTGCTTACTACCTTGCTCACAATATTGCAGGAAAGTGGTGTTCTCTCTAAATTCTCAAGGAGTCAAATTCCCTTTTCCCTCCTAAATTCCATGACCAAGTCATCTTTGTTGGTCAAGGGTATTTGAAGGCCACTTTCTCAGTGAGATCAACTCTAATGGCTCACACTAAATCCTGCTGCTTTTGGCACACACCTGCCCTGTTTTCTCTTTACTGTTTTATTACCTCATGGCTCTCACTACTTTATGACATTTTCCTGTCTGCTTATCTCTGGGCATCTTACCAATTTCGCCTCATTGGAATTTGAGTTTTTAAAAAGAAGAGACTTTGTTTTTCCTCCTCCTTAATCACTAAACCCTTTTGACAACTCGTTGGTTGGTGTCCATAGGTGTCTTCCAAGTAAATTAAACATACTTCCCTTGTCTCTCAGTGTAAACAATGATTTGGGGAATAGAGACAAACTTTCAATTACCAGGCGCTGTTAGTTCTCAGCTCTACAATACTTAGCCCATCTTACTTCTTAAGGATTTTCCCATGTTATGCAGCTAGCTGCTGTCTCTATAAAAACATCCTATTTCCTCTCGGCTCATGTAAAATCTAATCTTATTTCAATACTGACCCAATACTGTCTTTAAATTGTAAATAAAGCTTTGCTTGGCCTGTCAGAACATGATGTGCCTCCTTCTCTGGACTCTTCTTGTACTTATGTTGACTTTCTCCTGACTTACACTGTACTGTCATTACTGAACTTTTCAAGTATGCAGTGGACAAAGGGTTTCTCAAAGATACAAATGCTGTTTCTTTACCCACCTCAAGCCTCTAGTTTGATCAGCAAAACATGCATGTTCCTTGCTTTCTTAAGTACTCATCATTTTTTTTTTAAAGTGCACTCTTTCTCATTTACAGAATTGATCTTTCTGGGAATACAAGAGAAAACATGAATTGCGCTTATCTTTATAATGGGAAAATCCATCCAGCTTCCTGTGAGGACAGACATTATTTAATGTGTGAGAGGAAGGCTGGCTTGACAAGAGTGGACCAACTGCTTTAATAAAGAAGAATGAACAGGATCTCAGATAAGTGGTTGGTCATGAAATAAAAGATCTGGGAGAAAGAATTCCCCAGTCATAAAACTGTTTATTTTGTTTTTATATCATCCTTATACCACATATCTGGTCTTTCTCTGCACACCAAAAAAAAAAAAATCAAGTGAACAGAGCTAGTGCTTTTCAGTGTATCCCATTTTATTAACTTTCTTCTTTCCCTTCCATCCCTAATTTTCTTAACATCCTGTATGTAATCCACTGTATCTTCAAATACACGCACATAAAATTAAATTTAGAATAGAAAACAAAAGGCAGCACTGTGTAAAATATCATAGTTAAAAACATGTCATGGGATAGTAGAAATAATGCAGATTGAATCTTTACAATAGTTTAAATGGTATGGTATAACCCCTTAACCGAAGAACAACTATGAAGAAATCTATCTATCTATCTATCTATCTATCTATCTATCTATCTATCTATCTATCTGTCTATCTATCTTTGAGACAGGACCTTGCTTTGGAACCTTATCTGTCCTGAAACTAACTTTGTAGACCAGGTGCCTTCCTTTGCATTCCTAATGCTGTGGTTAAAGGGATGTGCCTAGCTAATGAAGCAATTTTGTATTTTGTTTAACTTCCATTTCTCATACTTAAAATAGGTTGATTTGGGAGCTGGAGGATAAACCTGAGTGAGCGTGTGTATGTGTGTGTGTGTATAAATGCTAAAATAAATTAAAATGGTATGATATTGGCTATCTTACATATTTCATCGAAAATAAACTTCAGAGTCATATCTATATAATGACCATACAATTTCAATTATCTGTATAATTTATATACTTACAAGAAGTTTTCAGACTACTGATACCAGGAACTCCATGAATATGGTCTCCATGACTTGGTTGTTCATTGTCTGTGACGAGCACCAAGCATGTCCCTGACTCAAGGAAGTCATCCTAGGAGACAAACGTTCACTCTCCCCAGTTCACGTCCCTTTTCTCTCAAGAGTAGTCACCTTCTTTACAACACAAGGAAGCTGGATTTGAGGAAGACCTCATGGGGTTTGTAAAACCAGTAAATATTTATTGACAAAACAGTGTACAGAAGGCAGAAGAAGAAGCAAAAGTTTTTATCTGGTTCTTTTCCTGATGGTTCTATGTTTGGTGTTTGCTGAATAACTCAGAAGTATTTATAGGGCCTGTGAGGAAGCACCTCTAACAGGATAAGAGGCAAAAGTCATGCTTTCTCCCCAACAGCTTCCTTTGTTTGTCATGACAAAATAGGATCATGAATACAGTTCATCTCAACTGAGGTCTCTGTGAAAACTGAACATGCTCAGAAGGCTGAGGAGACAAGGAAACCTGTTTTAATAAACATTCCCATGACCCTGTTGTAAGCTTTCAGCTCCTAGTACCTTTCAATAAATGTTACCTAAACACATACTCCTGTGTGGTTTGGGACAAATGATTTAGTCTCTTTAACACTGTTCCCTAGCTTATGTAGTGAGCAGTTACCTTATCCAGAAGAGAATTGTGGTGATCTTTGATGTAATTATATAAAATATTGATCAGAGCATCAAGCATGCAATACTCAAAAAATACATGTTAGTTTCACAGTTCTATACCAACCAGCAAATCCTTGGTTTATTTTCGACTCTCCATAAGGAAATAGAGTTCTGAGCTACAGAAAAACAATAGAATTTCTTTGACTTCTTGATAGCAAATGCCAAGATCTTAGCCTTGCAAGATGGAAAGTCTTGGCTTTTTCTTCTTTTCTCTGTAGCTGGGAATTCAGGGCTGAGCTTCTTGATTGTAACTGTCTATTTACAGAAACCAAGTGGAAACTAATAATTCAGAAACTATCCAAACATCAACCCTGTGCCTAGACTTTAGCATTTTTCATTTCTTAGCATTGGAAAAGACATATTTATTTATTACTACATCACACGCAGGTTTAGAGGGAACATGTTTAATGCCCTGCTAAACTAAACATACACAGAAGGTGAAACCAACCACACTTTACCTATAAGACCTCTTCTTCCTTATTAGTTATGTATGAACCATATTTTGAAATGAGAACAGTCCAGATTCGACAACCAGAGCATCCCATCATTCCATCTCAAACACTGAACATAAAACTCACTAAATGGACGGAATTCTCTGTACCCTAAGTCACAGCCAACTTAACCTTCCTGGCTCACAGAGCTGCAGTGAGGAAGTAATTCCTATGATAGGACTTTAAAATGTCTGTTAAGAGTGTAATGAATGATAAACAATAAATATTATCTGAAACAAACAAGCGGCCAAGAACAGCAGCTCTACATGTAGCATATGGATCTTTTGTTGGGAGAAGCCAATGAATTGTAGAAATTTGCCAGGAGTGGAATGTCTTGAGAAATACTGGATCTATCCAAGCTATGGTTTCAGTGCTGATAAAATGAGAAGAGAAACTAGAAATGAGTAGCAGTTGATGGGGCTCTGGTTTCCGGAGTTAGTTGTGATATAATTTGTTGTTGTGTTTCTTCCTCTTTTTTCCTCCTGGAAGAATTTAGCATATGCAAAGGTTTATTTGAAGTTCAGTCATTCTGTTTTCAGAATAGGAACTGCACAGAAAATGTTGGCAGAATGTGCTGGACGCTTTTCATTTGTCCTTAATGATCCCACCTACCCTTTGTGTCTCAGGAAGCTAAATACAAGTAAATAGAATATATTTTCTGGACAAACTCAGCCTCCAAGAGACATGGAGACATGGTCAGATGTATAATTCAGACTCACTACACATTTTGGTTTAGTAAGCTTTGATGTTCTGCATCCCAGACCCTAGCTCTAGTGAGGCAGATCAGACCACAAAGTGCCAATGTGCACCCTGTTTTTTGCTTTAGGTCACGGTTGACATCAGTTCTACAATGCATGTTTTATTACCATGCCTTTGGCTTTATTATTAACCTTTCCTCAAACAGTAGTCTTATTATTGAGTTCCCTTACATTACCTCGTGAGTGTGCCATTTGTGATGAAGAACAATTGATCTACTGAGACTCTAAAATAAAAAAGAACATGCAATTTTGCAAGTAGTATGGACTATAAATTACTGAGAAGTGACCTTTGGACGTAAGGACAAAAGGCCTAGAGATAAATGATATTTAAGGGATCAAATTTCTCAGTACCAATGCTGTATCAGAGGATGTGATGAAAATGGTTATCTGTCCAGTAAATAACTGATTCTTCCTCCAAGAGTAAAATTACCTCTAGATGCTGCTGCCCAAGCAAACTCAATCTCCATGACCAATGTGGAAATGCAATGGATAGGGGTGCTGTGGTTCATATCACTTCTAGGTCATTGCTTTCAAGATACAAGTGTGGGTTTGTCACCTCCTCTTTCCCTTCAACACAGCTCCAGCATTCAAGAATATGGAAATAACTCAGGCCTCGTCTGGGAGAGAGCTCTGTCAACCACAATCCCTGGGGACAAACTACAAGGGAGATCTAAACAATCACAGTGTTGACTGGTATTTTGAAGTTTACTTATCTTAGCAGTCAGTATTATCCTAACCAATAGACTGGTTGGAAATGAATTTAGGGATTTAATCCCTTCCACATTTCCTTCTTTGGAAACCCAAAAGCTATGTACAAGTTGGTTTGCCTAGATTGGACTGACTTTATCTTTGTTCCCTGAGTGATCTTTGTGCTTCATATCCTACATCAGACTGAAGTTCATTCTGCGTATCTCATCTTCAGCATCAGCTACTGTAAGGGAGTCAGAGCAACAGTATAATTTGACCATAGCCATTTTGAGTTAAGTACACTCTCATTTCTTCCTTTATCGAGTTATGTTTAAGTTTAAGCTTTAAAGCTTCCACTTTCTGGATGATGATGGGTGATGTTCCTACCCTGCACCTTAATCTCCAGTGCATTTTACAGCTGTGAAAAAGTAGTCAGTTCTGTTTTCTGTACCAATCTACTCCTAATCGCGAGAGGAGGTCTTTCTGCCAGGCTTCTGTGTAGGCTGCTTTACTACTCCAAGCACCTTCAGCATGCACGAAGAGGAGATATACAGCTCTCTTCAGTGGGAGAGTCCACCCTCAGAGGCCTCTCAGAAATGTCTGTCTTCTAGCAAATGTTCAGGTAATATATTCAAAATAAGTAATAGAAAACTAGCAGTTTTTCTATGTGTGTTCTGTGATGAACTCAAGGCTGTTCTTCTAATCTGAGATAAGCTCTTTAGAGCATTCTAGTATGCCTGATACGTTCACTGGAATGGATGAACGAGTACAGGTGAAAATGAAAAAGGGCACTGGGCTCAGGATATATGATATAGTCTCTCTCTCTCAAGTTTGAAAATAGGTAAAAGAAATCATACAATTTTAATTATTTTAGTTTTTGCATGAAATGCTCAGCAAATTATCTGACAAATACCAGAAATGTAGGGAACAGTTGAAAAACTAGAAAAGAAATTCTTCATGCGGATGCAATTATGTTTTTATTATTTAATGCCTATTTCTATATCTTATGGTATTTTTATTTAAAACTCTATAGCGCAGAATATCTTCAAATAGATAAGTTTTTATTTTTACTGTCATCTCTTTAATTCATCAACTAGATGTCACATATAATATCATACATCAACTAATTTGGTGGACTTTAAAGGTGCTTTATTATGTTTTTCCAAGTAGTTACACTGTTAAGTCTTTAGTACTGACTTGTTGCAAATTCACTGATTGAGGCTGACTTCCCCATACCAGATCCCCAATCCAGTACTAGCCTCGGAATCTCTTTTGTCACATAGAGCACCATTTCAAGGATGACCCAGAGTCATCCCAGGCAAGGCATTATCTGGTCTATCACAACATGTGAGGATCCATTTTATTTTTCTTTGATTAATATGAATAATTTAAGAAGCCACGTCACTCACCTTTCCTCTGAGAGTTGAAAACTGAGCTGAAATTTTTTGTTAATATTCTAAACTGCTCATTAAAACTAAAAATAGTTTAATGAGTCATGTTCAAGAAATTCTGAAAACAGATAAGAGAGTCTTGATGTTAAGAACTTAAACTTGCACCGGGCGGTGGTGGCGCACGCCTTTAATCCCAGCACTCGGGAGGCAGAGGCAGGCGGATCTCTGAGTTCGAGGCCAGCCTGGTCTACAAGAGCTAGTTCCAGGACAGGCTCTAGAAACTACAGGGAAACCCTGTCTTGAAAAAACCAAAAAAAAAAAAAAAAAAAAAAAAAAGAACTTAAACTTACCTAGTTGCCATGATTGAGATTATTGAAAAAAATTAGGTAGTAAATAAACAAATAGATATATGTAATTGCTTATTAAAGTCATAATATTGTACATTAGGATCACGGAGTTATGATATTGTCTAGTGAATTGAGTATTTCACATGCATGCAAGGCTATAAGGTTTATTTGAGAGAACTGAAGCAAAGATTCTCCTTTTCCTGATAGTTTCAAGTCTTTTTATTTCTACACTAGGAAGGAACAATCCTTCCTACTCATCCTGACATTGTTTCTACCCATCCTTCCAACTGCTTTCTCTAACTTTTGTCGTTGTTCTGATTCCACAATTAGGAATATGCTGCGTCATAACAGTGATTTCCTGTGTGTTCTGTGTGGGCTTATTAGCAACCTCCATTTTCTTGGGCATCAAGTGTAAGTACAAAAGCATATTTTCAAAGTTACTTGTTTTCAAGGATGGGTTATGAATTGTGTATAGCTGTATTATTATGTAAAAAGTCCAGATGTCCAGATGTGTAAAAGGATAAAGAAATTAATTAAGAACTATTTATATGTATATAAAAGCTAAAAAGGCACTTTGACTTATATTTAGAGGAAGCTCACACAGTAATGCAGAAAAATCTGGTAAAAGAATCCAATTAATTAATTTAAAAAATTGTCTAGAACCACTAGTAAAGATGTAGAGATGTAGTTATGTAATGCTTCCCATGAAAACAGGTTAACAAACCATTTACAGAGATATCTAGTTTTCTAAAAATAATATGCATATTAAATTTATAATATGCACATGCACTCTGCATGTGTGCTCACAAAAGTTAACCAGCACCATTTGAGTATCATTTGCAAAGTGTATAGACTTCCAGAGAGATCAGTTTTTCTTGTGTCTTTTCTGTCTATTTTCATATTTCAAACTCATCATTGAGGTACAATGTGTGGCATAATGTATACCCAATAACTTTGTTTGGGAGATTTAGAATTATTTTGATTCAGTTACCCAAGAAATGACATTGTTCAGTCATTATTGCTAACTTGTTGTAAATTAACTACAATTCCAACACCATTAAAGGTCAAGCATTTGCTTCCTATGTAGGATGAAACTCCAAGGACAAGTCTCATTTCCCTTTCTTCTGTCTTATTACCATCTGATGCAGCCCATGCCATCCCAAGCATAATAAGCAAAGCAGAAGTGACTTGAAATACGGCTCACCCAGTAAAATTCATTAGAATTTAAAACTATATCTCAACTTTCTAAAAAGAAGATGATTATATTTCAATCCCTTTATATACCAGGTTATTAATAAAATAAGGAACATTATTTTTCTACTCCTAACTCTAAGTAGTGCCCAAATCAAGTACTTTTAAAAAAGAAGAAATTCATTCTTCAAGTGTGTAAAGAGTTCTTAGATTTAACATCTAACGAGTTATTAATAAAAGGAAAAGTTGATGAGATGCACCTAGTTCAACACAAAAATAGCTGAGCACACAAGGTAGAAAAAGTCAGTATTTGCAAACCACATACTTGAGTCAGTAAAGCTCTCAGAACTCAACAAGAAACCAAGTCGTTCAGTGATAAAATGAATGTCATGACAATGCCTTTCCATGCTGAATTTAAGGAAGTGTCAAGGAAGCATAAAAACAGAGTTCACTATCGTTAGCCATTAGGACAAACAAGCTGAAACCACAGTGTGACACACTGTGCACACCAGAAAGCAGAAATTATAAGCCAGCGACATAACATGTTTGATGGGTCTGAGAAGCTGAATCACCAGTCATCTTTGGCAGGACTATACAGTGATACAGCCTGTGGAAGAACAGGGAAATGGTTTCATTAAAACCTGACTTCTCACAGCCCAACATTTGCACCTCCGAACACTTACCTCAGGAACTTTCATTCACTAAAGCCTAAACACACTTGTGTATAGCACCTTGATTTGTAAGAACTAAACAAGAAGACAACCAAGATGTCCTTTGGTGATTGAGTGGCTAAAAAATGTGGTAAATAATATCAAAGAAATCCTTTCAACAATAAAATCTATTGCTCATAATTTGTTCACCTGTCCAGATGAATATCCAGGACAGCATCCTAAGTGGGAAAGAAAAACATACAGAATGTAAGGTTCTGTTTCTATAACATCATTGTAATAACAAAATCACTGAACCAGAACATGTTAGTGTTAAGGAGCAGTAAGGACAAGAGGAGAATGGATTGGCTTCATAAAAGCTCAATGTATTGGATCTACATGGTGATAGAGAAATGGTATGCTATGGTGTTATTAATATTGATATTGATGCTGATATTCTAGTTGTGATACTGAACTTTTCAAGATGATATCATGGAGTGGAAATTGGGCTAGGAGTTGATAGGATCTATTATTTTTTTAATTCAATTTTTTATCTTAAAACAACCTTTTCTCATTTTACATACCAATCCCAGTTCCCACTTCATCCATTCCTCCTACTCCTCTCACCCCTCCCACTTGTCCCACCCCTCCCTGTCCTCCCTTGTTCTCCCCACCCCAGCCACCATCACTTTTCAGAGAAGGTAACACTTCCTATGGGGAGTCAACAAAGTCTTACATATCAGTTTGAGGCAGGCCCAAGCACATGCTCCCTGCCTATACCTAGCCTGAGCAAAGTATCCCACCAAAAAGAATGAGCTTCAAAAATCCAGTTCAAGCACTAGAGATAAGTTCTGGTCCCACTGCCAGTGGTTCCACAGACTGACCCAGACAGACAACTGTCACCTGCTTTCAGACGGCCTAGTTTGGTCCTATGCTGGTTCCATCACCCTGAGTCTAGAATCAGTGAGCTCCCACTAGCTCAGGTCAGGTGTTTCTGTGCATATCCCCATCATGTCTTGACCCATTTGCTCGTATTATCTCTACTCCCTTTCTTTTAATGGACTCTGGGAGCTAAGTCCAGTGCTTAGCTGTGTATCTCTGCATCTGCTTTCATCAGTTGCTGGATGAAGATTCTATGATGACAAGGTAGCCATCAATCTAATTACAGTGGAAGGCCAGTTCAGATACACTCTAAGTTATTGCTTAGGGTCTTAGCTGGGGTGATCCTTGTGGATTCCTGGGATTCTTTCTAGCATCATAATGATTCCCTCAATAAAGATACCTCTTTCCTTGCTCTTTCTGTCCCCCCCATCTCAGCTATCCCATTCCCTCATGTTCTCTTCCCACCTTCCCTTTTCTCTTCCCCTTCTCCCACCCTCTCACTACTCCCAAAATTCTCAGGAGGTCTTGTCTATTTCCCCTTCCCAGGGGGAATAATATATGTCTTGCTTAGGGTTCTCCTTATTATCTAGCTTTTCTGGGGTTGTAGACTGTTTATCTTTGCTTTGTGTCTAATATCCACATATGAGTGAGTACATACTATGTTTTTTTTCTGGTTCTAAGTTACCTCACTTGTGATTTTTTTTCTAGTTCCATCTATTTGTCTGTAAATTTCAAGATATCATTTTTATCGCTGAGTAGTACTCCATAGTGTAAATGTACCAATTTTCTTTATTCACTTTTCAGTTGAGAGACACCTAGGTTGTTTCCAGGTTCTGACTATTATGAATAATGCAGTTATGAACACCGTTGAGCAAATGTCCTTGTGGTGTGAGTGTGCATTCTTTGCCCAAGAGTAGTATTGCTGGATTTTGAGGTAGATTGAGTCCCAATTTTCTGAAAACTGCCACCCTGATTTCTATTGTTTCGTATAACTACATATGAAACTTTAACTGCCTCAAAATAAAATTCTAATTAAAAAATAAGACAGGAAGTCTCTGTGGAGGTTATATTCATTATCTTTACTGTAGAAATGGCTTATTACATGAATGTATGCATTTAAATGAATCAGAGTCTTTCATTCAATCGTAGTGATTATTTTTGTGTGTCTTACGAAACTGCAACTTCAGTGACCTGCCCTCCCCACACCCAAGTGTTTAATATATAAACTTAACTGCAAAATGAGTGAAGGGTTGAGCAGCTTTTCCAATGAGCACAAGGTCCCAGGTTTTGTACCTAACACTGAAAACTACCACTGATAAAAATTTGGTTAACTAGAAGATAAAGCAGAAGAAATACACACAATGTTTTTTGTTTTTTTTTTTTAAGTGTGAAAGACATGATAGCAAAACACAGAAAACTGAATAAGAGACAGGAACACAGAAAGACTAGGCTAAGTGTTGTAATTTTTAATCTTGTCCACTTGGTTATATTGAAAACAGTAAAGTGTTTCCAAACAGGATTAAGTAACTGGGAACTCTTTATGTGGAAAGCATAATTACCTAGTCTGAAAGCCTGGATGGGGAAGAAAGAGCTCTCCAGGGTCAGCACTATCTCCTTGCTTCCTAGCTGCTATGATCTGATCCATTCTGTTCCTCCACGACCTCCCCTTTGTCAGTTACTTAGACATTTGCTGTGAGTTAAAAGTGGCAGCTAAGAGAGTATGGGTGGTTATGGGTGGTAGTTACTCTCAAGTGACAGGAAAAGTGCATAGACATCTGGGAAATGTTGACATCATACCTCATAGCTAAAATGACATCAATCCTAAATATGTCAAAGTGTAAATATACCAATATAGACATGAGATTATAGTTTCACATGTAAAACTAAAGTTACCAGGGATCTAAGCATAATGATAATTATTTACACTTTTTAAACTAATGATTCTTGCTAGATCTAAACTAACATATTTGCTCACAATACCATTGTTTATTCCAACTTAAATTCTATACTACAATACATCCTTTCTAGTCTTTTTATCTAAAATATGCAACCTAAAATAAAAAATGACAGTGTACTGGAAAATGAATAAAAAAATTTCAGCTATGTAAATAAGTCACCATAAATCAAGCCAAATGTCAAACTATAAAATGTACATAGTAGCTTATAGCTTACCAAAATCAATCTTTGAAACTGTGATATGCCAACAAAATTTCTAGGCACTGGACTGATTGCTAACAGAGACCAACAGGACCAAAACAACAGGCTCTAATATTTTTGTTTACTGAGAATTTTAAAAGAAATTAAGTTTATTACATTATAAGAGTACAACTTAATGGCACAGAAGTAAGGATATTGACAGTAAAATCTCTTATTAGAAGGATATAGGAATTAGGGGTAATAGTGAATCAGGCTTGCATTCCCTGCAAATGTGGGGAGGAGGCAGGAGGAACAGAAGTGTAAGGTCATGCTTGGCAAAATGGTGAGTTTGAGGCCAGCATGGGATACATGAGAGAAAGGTGGATATTTGGGCACAGAGAGACAGTACCTTTCCCCTGGCTCTCTTTCCACTATTTCATGGTTTTCTGTTGGCTCCAGAATCACTGGTGTTTGCCCAGAATACTGTGGTGTCAAGGAAATCCAGAGTCTTGCTTGGAGATTTTTTAATGTTTTGCTGATCATAAAGACAGAATTTTGCTGAGACTAGACAACCTGCAGAAGGCATCTCTCAGGGTCTCATTAAAACCAAGGTCAAGTCATCTGGCATGCTGTCATCAATAAACAATGCAGACAAGTTTGTCACAGTCTGGTTCCCAAATTCTCAGTCCCACAGTTACAGGCTACACCATTACCTAGATTGCATCATATCCTGTCTGAAGGTCATCACCGTGTGAACTTGAGACTCTCTACTCAGCCTGATTCCAGGCTTGCTAGTTAATTCTCACAGCACGAAAAAAGCAAAGGAAAGAACTAGAAAGCCAATGGAAGGTGTGGTGTTTACAACAGCTATAATCACACATTTCACAGACAAGAAAATACATCCAATTACTTACATCTGTGAAGAGAATTTCAGTCTCAAACAGAAGGAGAGCCGGAAATACAGATAACCTTGAAACACTGTAAAACAGCATATATGGAGGGTAACAGAAATATTGAATGAAAATTAAATATCCACAAAATTTTGATTCAGCCACTCATTCTTTTTGTTTTGTTTTTATTTGTTTATTTTGTTTTTTGAGACAGGGTTTCTCTGTAGCTTTGGAGCCTGTCCTGGAACTAATGCTTGTAGATCAGGCTGTTCTCAAACTTATGGAAATCTGCCTGCCTCTGCCTCTCGAGGGCTGGGATTAAAGGCATATACCACCACCACCCAGCAGCTAGCCTCTCACCTTAAAAATAGCTTTAAAATGTGTAAAATGAGGCAAGGCTAAGATTCTTTTATGTGTGTTGATTTGTATCTGTGCTTGAGTGTGTGTGTGTGCTCATACCAGTTTATGTTGATTCGGTTGCATATGTGTGGAGGACAGAGAACAATATTAGGTATCATTCGTCAGGAGCCCTCCACCTTTTTTAATTACCACACAGTCTCTTTTTGGCCTTCAACTTGCCAAGTAGAGTATGCTAGCCAGCCAGGGAGTTCCAGAGATTCAAATATCTCCATCTCGCTAGTGTTGGGATTATAAGTGTGCACCATCACACCCAGCTTTTTACACAGGTTCTGGGAACGCAGGTTCTCAGGCTAACTCAAAAACAATTTATATTAACTGAGCTCTCTCCCCAGCCCCAAGACTAAGATTCTTTATACAGCATCCCCATTCCTTGTCATTCAAGAGGATTAGCTATTTGATAATAAAATCATAGTGGTCTTGTCCAACATGCTTGAGACCCTAGGTTCAATTCTTAGCTCTGCAAAACAAACAAGCAAAATCAATCATTTAGTTAATTTTTAAAATAGTATCCCAAAACTGCTGAAGGAACTCATGACACATCAACACAGTGGATTCCTACCCTGTTATAATGAGTCAATGAGTGAGAGCTTTTTGTGTACTTAAGGAAATGAATAAAAGTAATAAGTAATAAAAACCAAATATTCACCAGCATGTAAACAGGATATATCACCCTTTGAATAAAATGTTGAACAGGAATTTTATATTGATTTTATTTTAGTTAATGTATCTCTGGGAAAATGTGTTAAAGAACTTAATAATTTTATCTGCTCTTAGGGAGTGAAACTGGGTAAGCAAAAGAAAAATTAATGGCCAAGAGGTTTTGTTGTTGTTGTTTTGTTTTGTTTTGTTTTTTTTGGTTTTTTTTTTTGTTTTTGTGTGTGTGTGTCCTTTGTAATACTTGATTCTTGGGTAATTTTAAACAAAATCCAAAAGCCAGCAAAATTATGTTCTCATTCTCACTGTTTGTTTTCTTCTATTCTTGTTTGGGGATTACTTCCCTGTAAAATGTCAGTGTTTGATGAGGATTGTGTACCTTTGTCACAGTCTTCCAGGTGTCCTCTCTTGCAATGAGTCAGCAGGAAATACTCATCCAGCAAGAAAAAGCATTGCAGAACCTCACAGAGTGGCAGAGAAACTACACCCTGCAGATGAAAAATTGCCAAGCCTTGCAGCAAAGGTCTCCCCCTTCAGGTACTTCATAGTGGATCAGTGTGGTTTTGCATTGTTTGTCTTATAGACTAGGCTGGCCAGATCTCATGATGGCTGGCTTACAACTTGTGGTGTTTCTGTTGCCTCAGCCTCCTAAGTGCTGGGATGATAGTCGTTAGATATCATCGAACAGTTGATAACAGTGATCTCAGTGGAGAGCCAATGTGTGCAGCATCTACAAAAAAGAAACAATTTTGTGTAGCCTGTTCTCTATGGATCGTTAAGGTCTGGAGTGAGTACCGTGACAGGTCTGAAAGATGGAAAATAATCAGGATATGAAAAGAGACAGGAGGTCCTTACCCAGGAATCGGGTTATAACTTCTCAACCATAGGGAAGCAAATTCCAGGGCCATTAACTACCACTTTTCACTCTCAGCTGTATACCTGCAATTTTCTAGGAACCAGACAGAAATCTTAACAGGGTAGGAGCATTTACTGAACTGTGCAGCCCTAGTAGCTCCTGGTTTTTACCTTATCAGATTGTAATTCTACCCAAGGCACCTCCAGAGCCACCTGATAGTCTCCCTTATCAAAATGCAAAGATTTCTTAGAGATATTTTGGGCTGTAATTGTAGAGGCAGCAGAGCTGAGAGAAGACCCTGTGTGAGGACAATTACCTCTGGCTCTCTTTGAGGAATCCATTGCTCGTCCTTGGGTATGCCTTAGTTAAGACAGTTCAGCCTTAGGGAAACCCACACCCATGCTTTCAGGTGGCTCTTACTTTTGTCCCAGTGCCTCTCTTTTACCTAACATGGTTATTAAAGTCTATATTAAAATACCTTTCATAATCTCTTGCTCTGTTTCAAACTGTGTTGAAATTCTCTTTGGTGTCAAGTAAAAAACATTTAGTTTGTCCAGAGTTCCTGTCCTAAAAGATTATCTAAACACTTTATGTTGCTTAGAGTCATAGCTCTGAGCTCTCTCTGTCCCCTCACAGCTGCAAGTATGATGTAGTTTCTGCTGCTCTACAGTTAGTTCAGCTTCTTCTACATCTTCCGATGAAATGTTGAAAGAACTGAAATCCCTTGAACGTTCTGCGAAACAAAGTTTACAGCAAGATCAAGTGGAATGTGTGTGATTCCTAAGCAGGGCTTTAAGGATCAGCAATATATTTCACTCAGTCATTCAAATCTAGGCCTATTTTCAATTCTAGTTCCAAACTTCTCAATTCATCTCATTTGGCTCCTGCTTTAGACTCCATTACAAATAGCTAAACATAAAAATTTGCTGCTGTAAAGGGCAGCTTTCAGCAGCTCAGAAGCTGAAGGAAAGATATGCAGTTGGCCAACTAATAACTCGACTGACTTTTTTAATCTGAGGGAATAAAACTTAATTCCCTTGGCTGGTGAAAAAGAAACACACACACACACACACACACACACACACACACATACCTCTTCAGGATCTCTCTTCTCATTATTTCTTTCCTAACTTCTTTTCTGATGTATCCCTCCTATGTCTCTCCTGATGTCTTTTTCTAATTATATTTTTCCCTTATAGCTTCTAGAGCCCCACAGAATCTTTAAAGCAATATAAAGATTGCAATGTGGTTACCTTTTATTTTTCAAGTGAATAATTACAATGAGTAGAAGTGAAAAACAGCTTGTTTCCCATTTCCTTACATGATTAAGCATTTTATGTATTATAGGTAAAAAAAAAAAACAAATATTTCCAAGGACTCACATATATTCACTAAGCAACTTGTTTTAGATTAGCAAGTAAGATATTTTCTCTGCTAGCTCTTTCATTGGCAATATGCATTTTTACAGTTACAAAAAAAGAATCAATCATTTTATTGTTTTTCTCAAAAGGTAGTCATATACAAATCTTCAAAGTATCATTTCAGTCTTGGAAACTGCTTATGAAGTGTTTCTCACCCCACATGGAGTGCTTCTCTCTAGTAACCAGTGTTCTCTGTGTTTCTCTGTTTCCCTTCATAAGACTATGCTAGAACCTTTCATCAAATCTGTGCTGTTTAGTTCCTCTGTGTGCAGGTCGCTGACTGTCCTTTGGGAGTTTATTCTTTCTTAAGACATGTTCCATAAAAAGCACATGAAATATTGAAGGCTAATTCTCAATTATAATGAAGTAAGACATTGTTTCTTTATATGTTCAGTATGCAACTGTTTCCAAGCCACTCTTTTCATATATTAATTGATCTCTTTCCATATATGAAACATTTTCTTGCTTAAGTCTCATAATTAAAGAATCAATTCAAGGCTTACTTCTCATCCTAGTCAATGGTTCAGTGGGGAAAAAATCGATCAGTTTTTGATATAGGAGGAAAGATTTAAGTGAAGCCATCCCCACGTTGATTTTTAGCTGAAACCAATTTTCAGAGAACTCTTTTAAGTGGAAATTACATAAATCATATTGTGCTCGGCCTCAGAGAAGCTGGATGGGTAGGTGCTGCATCACAGGTACCGTCTGTTTATTTTAAGGGAGTTGGGATGCCAATTTTGTGATTCATGACTATTAAGGAACTGTTTATGTTTTGAAGGTAAGAACTGTAGCCCTTGTCCACACAACTGGATTCAGAATGGACAAAGTTGTTACTATGTTTCTCAAATTTGGAAAATATGGAATGGCAGCAAGGAAAATTGTTCAAAGGAGGGCGCAAGACTCCTTCAAATAGACAGCAAAGAAGAAATGGTAAAGACTCTTCTATGATTTCTCTGAAATGGTTCTGAAAATACCATGTTACTCATTGAAATGAAGTACAGAGTCTCCTTAATTTTCCCTAGCAGTGGAAATAGTACATTTTTATATAAAATAGTATATTTTTAGCATAAGAAATAACGAGGCAAAATAGAGATTCACATAATTCCCTTTCCCTTCAGCTGGAGAAGTGAAAATGAGGTTGGTTTTTCATAAGTTGAGGAATACAGGTAGTTTATGCCTTTAGTTGACTGAGAAAGAGGGAGGAAGAGGAAGACAGAGCTGTGACATGCTCCCCATGTACGTATACATGCCAACTGCAGATGTTTTTAAATGTATTATGCTTAAATATATGATGACATATGCTTGTAAACCCAGGACATAGAAGGCTGAGACTGGAGGAACTCGAGTGTGAGGCCTGTGTATCAGAATAAACCCTGACTCAAAAGCAAGCAAAAGTTACAAAGAATAAAACCTGAACTGATGCCATGAAATGAATTGGTTTAATAAGAATGAGCATTCGATAAGTGAAATGTTAAGGTTACTAACCTGGCTTACTGGGATCTTGATAAATAAATAGTACACTGCCTGCTGAAGCCATTCTGTCCTTAAATAGAATATCTGAAGTAGAACTCATAGTTAGACCTTTCTCACCCTAACAAAATGTCCAATACCTGAAGTTCAGCCTTATAAGAACAATGGGAAATGTTAAAATCACGCAGCAACTCCAGAAGCTTTAAATGACATTATGATAATTATTTAAAAATTACTTTCTCTAAAAATTTCATGACAAAATAAAACATGCTTCATGTAACAAAATGTGGTCACAGTGAGTTGTGGCTAGAATCCGCAAAATTTCACATATTAAGATTTAGTGGGGGAGAAATGGCCGCCATGGTGAAGGAGCAAGCAGATCTTTCCTTTTGATGATGAAATGTCAATTGATTTTATTATCTGCCAGACTCTGTATCTGCTCGAGTGTGTGTGCATGTCCAACTTCACTTTAATGTCTCCTCTCATTCTCCAACACTTACGCTCTCACTCATTTCTGATTCACCAAATACCAGGCATTATATTGCCCAAGGGTTGGGGCTGCTGCTTCCTTTTCTGCACTTAGAGTTTATGCCTTGTGTTTTATAGGATTTTATTGTCTGCAGCCTGTGGAAGCTCAGAAGAGGAGTTGAATACTGGGTGGGAGTGTATCAAGAGGGACTCAGCAGATCTTGGTTCTGGCAAGATGGTTCCTCTCCTCCCTCTGCCTGGTAAGTGTATGAGGAGACACTACAGGGAAAACTAGGATTGGGAAGAAATTTAAAAGCTTACCCTGTATCTTGTGTTTCTTTTGGAAGACATAGAATTATGACACTTTTAGAGGATACTGATTAGAATTATAACTAATATGCTTATGACTTGGTTTTATTGTTTCTATTGTTGTGATGAAACACCATGACCAAAAAGCAAAGTTGGGGAGGAAAGAGTTTATTTGGTGTACATGTCCATATCTCTGTTCATCATGGAAGGAAATCAGCACAAGAACTCACACAGGGCAGGAACCTGAAAGCAAGAACTGGTGCAGAAGTCATGGAGGGGTGCTGCTTACTGGCTTGCTCCTCAGAGCTTGCTCAGCTTGCTTTCTCATAGAATCTAGTACCACCATCCCAGAAATGACACCATCCACAATGGGCTATGGCCTCCCCCATCAATCACTAATTAAGGAAATGCCTCACAGGAATGCCTACAACCTGATCTTATGGAGGTATTTTCATAACTGAGATTCCCTCTTCTCAGATGATTTTAGCCTTTGTGTTAATTTGACATGAAACTATCTAACACAACTCGTAAATCTTCATCAGCTCCCCATCATCATTCTCTAGAAAATTCTTATTATAATTCAAGTGTCTACATGATCAGCAAAATGCAGTATCAAGAACATTCTTTGTGTCACAAAGCTGAGAGAGATTCTGGTCAAGGGGTTGTAGTAACTATTGTGCAATTTTTATATTGGACTTTCCAGATAGGAATGGAGATTGGTGGACACAATCAGGTATTTCAAAACTGAGTCAAGAGAAACATGGTAGCTATAAACTACCTTTATGTAAACATAACTTTGGTTTCTTTATATGTTGTTTGTTCAAATTATATCATCAATGTATTTTTATTAAAACTAAGTAGCTATTATTTGAAGGATAAAACCACCACAGAAGAATGCCTCATTAAAGTAAATTAAAATAAAACCAATGGCATCTTTGGAGTGTTTCCTTGTCAAATACCACTGTAATTTTCAAATGTAACCTGTAACCTGGGAAACTAACTTACTTTTTCAGGTTGCCAACAGAGAATCAGTCATCAGTCAGCCAGACCTGTGGATACCTCAAAGACCGTTCCCTCTTCTTGGCTAACTGCAGCAGCAGGAGATACTTTATCTGTGAGAAGAATGTATTCAGATCCTGCATCTGAAAGACATCTCAAAGCCACCTCTGCTGCACAAAGCTTTGGAAGAAGTCAAAGAGCAAATGTAAGAGAAGACTGGTGTGTAGGCCACGCAGGCAAACTGCTTTTATTTTTACATGTGGCAATATTCTTGAATGCTTTGCAGATTTCAGTTGAACTTATTCATTGCACTGAGGAGAAAATTGATTTAGAGCTACAGAAGACCTGACCCATTGAGAACAAAGAAAAGAAAATCATTTCCTGTTTATTTGGAAGCCCAAAATGATTATCAATACCACAAAGAAATCTAGCCATCATTGTAGGAGTTTGCACAGTAACCCCTGATTTGCTTTTTAATAAATAAATTTACCACTATACATAACAATTGATAGAGTTTTCTTCAGATCAACTTCCAGGAATTGTATACCATATGATCATGCTCTGAGAAAACTCAGAGAGATTTCCACACTGTAGTGGTACCACCAATCATATGCCCGGGGTCCTTCAGCTTTAGAGAGAAATGAGCAGGATGGCGTACCTCCAGAGCTGGTACTACTCCTCTGAGGCCCAAGGTCTAAGGGTTGACCTCACAGATATAGAGGCTTACAGTTCCTAACCCTTGGAGTTTAGGGTTTATTGTTCTAGGATCTGGGTGTGCAGGCTAGAGGCTTATTGCTCTGGACTTTAATTAGCACTGGCTCCAGCTCTTAGCTGTCTTTGAAATCCTTGACCTTCAGCGGCAGCACCAGACAGTAGTCAGTAGCAGCAGGCAGCTCTCACTAGTGTTATAGTTCTTAGATGGCTCTTCCCCGAGCCCACTGTTTCTCTTCTCCGGTTGGCCACAGCATTCTGTCTTTACTCAGCCTTGCTTTTCTGCCTTTTCTTTTACTGTCTCTGACTCCACCATTTCTGTGTCTCTCTGCTTCCGCTGTCCATCCTTTCTGCCATGACCCCTCTCTGGAATTCTTCTGCTGGTCTCTTGCCCATTACTTGTGCCCTGGTGATGGTGTCTGAAGAGCAGTAGCTGCTTCTGGTGCTCAGCTCACTTAATAGACAAGACAGCACAGACTCTACACACTCACAGGTCTTCCCTGGGGACTACAAGTTGGAAGTGCTCCCTCTGTGGCCAGAGTGGGAGTAGCAGCAGAATAGGCCTGGCCATCTGCCGTTTGCCAAAGAATGCTGCTTTCCACAGGCTGTCCCAACTATGTGTGCATTGCAACTGGACCCTGTCTTCAGCCATGAGGCAGTGGTCCTCTACAGCAGCTAGAGTGTCCTCAGAATAAAGCACCCAAACCTCTTGACTGCCAGCAAGTCATTCTGACCAGTTGTTAGTAAAGAGGCTGCTTGGCTGGCTGATAGCTTGAATCATTCACAAGAATCAAAAGCCTATTTACAATAAAGACTTACTAAAACCCCAATATATTACGATTTTAATAGCACTAAACAGTACTTACAAAATATCATTTAGCAGGTTTAACTCCTTCCCAAAAGCTGTAGAGTCATTGACTCTTTCTGGTCTGTCTCAGAAAGAATGAAGATTTCTTCTAGCTGTAGACTGTGCTTTTCAGGCTGCAAAATTCTACTGGGAAAGGAACCTTCCACATAGGTGAAGGGATAGTCAACATATCAGCACCAGCATGCCCTGCAGTGTAGGCGGCACCTTTGATGCCACCACTTACCAGTCAAACAGCTCACAGTCTGCGATGCCAAGATTAACAACCTGGCACTTTCAACTGCCTGCCTCTGTGCCCCAACTTCCCCACTATAAATTTATAGTACGAGTCACTTCAAAATACTGCTTAAGAATGCAACCCTAATGTTACATGCAGACAACAGAAAATCATATTTTAGGTAGGAAAGTTGACATGAAAATGATTGCCATTTACAGGAAGGAAAAATTTGCTAATTGTTATTATCATATTCTCTGTCGACCATGTGCCATCTCTAAATCTTACTACATAGCATGCTCTCAATAAATAATTGCTAATTCAATGTGGCTGTGTTTAATCTTCTTTCATTCTGACAAGAAGACGCTGAGAGGTACAAGATTTTTATCCCTTCCTTCTTATTACAATGGCATAACAGATAAATAATTTTAAAAACTTGATTTACTGAGGCAGCAGAAATTACTGAAATGAAGCTAAGCATCCTTCAACCTGAAGTTCATTTCTCAGTGGCTATGGTGCTGTAGCAATGAGAAGACTGTGCCTTTGTCTTGTTTTTGTTTTTTTACCTTGACATGGCATTTAAAAGGTAGAAGCGTGCACACGCACACATACACACACACACACACACACTCAAAAAAGAAATTTCTCTACCTTTCTGCTGATTCTGGGTGAATAAATAGCTCAGAGACTGTGGAAGCTGTAGGCTGTGTGGTTTTTGCAGCTGGCAGCTGGTAGCTAAATATACTAATCTGGAAAACAGCAACAATGGTGATTTTTAACAGTAAAGACTGTTTGTCTCTGAGATTCTTCAAAGGCTTGTCACCAGGCTATGTTTCGAGAAAGGATGGGAAGCACTGACAATTCTTCTCAGAAAAGTACAAGGAAACCAAATGCAAACATCCTCTGGCTGATGTTAACATCCTGTATACATATAATGCTGTATTTACAAGCCTGAGATTTATCTACAGTGCAGCTGATACAGGAGTCTACGATGTCCGAGGCAGTCATGTTGCACCTACACAGATGCAGAGGTTGGGAGAGTTCTCAGTGCAGATTGCTAGTGATCCAGGATACCTGTCCTCATTGATGGTAATTAGCCATAAAAGGAACAGATCCCAATCCTATCAATAATAAATTATGTACTTTTAATCCATCTCACTGAGTGAGCTTATTAAAAAAGAGAAAAATGATAATTCCTCTGCAACTGGAAACAGGTTCTGCTACATAGTATTGCACATTAAATGCACCAATAAAATACTGAAATATTAATAGACTAATAAATTTGTTGTTAAAATCTAAAGATCTATTCATACAGTAAGTTTTGAGTATCTTAAGTCACACAGTACTTTTTGTGTGACTTTCAAAAACTGCACTTGACTCCCAAACATTAAGGCTGGCCGCAGGGCAAGCACTCAACTCTTGTACCTAGTATGTAATCTGTTTGTATTCCCCCATTACCCTTCTCAAACTTCCTGCTGTCACCAGGTTCCTGACCTGTTTCCTGCTGATAAGTCCTGAGAGTGTTCAATATCCTCAGGAAAGAAATAGCTCATTGTGTACCCAAGGGAGCATGTTCTATGGGAAAGGCCATGGTCCCTGTTTGAGTCTTCCTGCACTTTCTTCATAATTACCTACACAGTAAGAGACCACAAAAATGTCTTCTCATCCTTCTCATCCTGAGAAAGCCAGTTCATATGGTTTCCATTTTTTATTATCAGCAAGCCTTATCTTAAAATTAATTTTATGATTGATTCTTGTTTCTTAAATGTTTGTAGAGGCAATGTTGTACCATACCCCCTTTTCTCATCTTTTGGGATGTTTGTATTATCAAACATCAATATTATCAGGCTTGGGTACAGAAAGGGGGACTAAGGGTAATAACGAAGAATAAGATCGAGAAAATATATTTTTTAAATACAATTTCTTCCTTTTTTCCCCCGAAAAAACATTTTGCTTGAGATCTCAGATTCCAAATAAGAATGCTATTCACCCTCTAGATAGCTAGACTTTATCAGTCAACAGTAGTTAGAGAGACAGATGTCTTCTTCTCTCCAGGAGTCCAGAATGCTAGAGTCAAACTTAAATGAGAATCATGGTCCTTGTTTACAATTAAGTATACAAAGTTTGTGACTTTCTCTTGCTGACTCCTGTTTCCTTCTGCAGGTTTATACAACAATTGCTTAATAATGTATTTCACCTTTATTTTTTTATTTTTTAAGTTTTTGTATTAGTCACTTTAACTGAGCAGGAAAACAGTCATCATTTTGTTAATTATGGAAAATATTTGAGAATTTTTTTTATCTTTAATGAATAAAGAATCTGCATTTGTGTTACCCTATATTTAAACAAGGACTACTAAACCATTTTAAATATTTTCTTAATTTACCTTACATTTTCTACTACAACCTACATTATGAGACTAACTTCACATTTACTTCATTTTAAGTAATGTCATTGGGAAATTAAAAATATTTCAACTTGGGCCGGGCGGTGGTGCCGCACGCCTTTAATCCCAGCACTCGGGAGGCAGAGGCAGGCGGTTCTCTGAGTTCGAGGCCAGCCTGGTCTACAAGAGCTAGTTCCAGGACAGGCTCTAGAAACTACAGGGAAACCCTGTCTCGAAAAAACCAAAAAAAATATTTCAACTTTTTCATCAGCTACATGAAGAGATGTGACTTGCTCAATAAATAAATCAAACCAAGAGAGACATAAACCCCTCAAGTTTTAAAACTAACCATGAATACATTCTGTTTACTTGATACAGTAACCCTGCACAGAATTCATTTATCATTGAAGAAACCCCCTAACTAGTTGGAAGGAAATCTAAAAGAAAATTTAAGCAGCCTATCAGTCATGTTTAGATAAATGACTGTTATCAAATTAAGTCTTATGAAAATAAATACAGAATTGTTCTCATTACAAAAGGGCTAATTTAGTAAATTCACCATGAAATAGATGTTTCCCAGTTTTTACTGTTGAAAAATAAGAGTGTGACATCTGATACTGGTGCTGTCAACCCTATAATGCTGGCTTCTCTATAAACAATGAATCCAGTTGACATAGTGTTATTCACAACAACTCCCATTATGGCTTTGAATGTCATCACCCAGAGAAGCTAATGTCTAGTCAAGAGTTTGGCTGTGTAAACGTCACAGCTTCTCTTTCTCCTCAAACTCCTGTTTAGATATCATGTGGTCTACCACAACTCAGGTACTCAACAGACCAACATCGATGTCGTGATTTTGCCACAACCATTTCACTTTAGAAATATCATACAGCCATCCTTTTGAAGACAATGTTTTGTATACTTTCTTATCCTCAGATATCCCATAAACAATAGCCTCAGAGTGGCTTCACCAATGGTCAAGGCACAAGTAGTCAAACAGTCTGTTAACACAGTAGTGAAAAGCGTTCCCTTGGTGATTTTCCCCTAAGTCACAAATCCATTCTAAAACCATACCCATTTCACATTATTCACGCGTATTATTATTAAATCTTCAGTACCTGAAAGGTATAAACATGTTTCAAATGGAATGGAGGAAGAATTCAAACTATTATCTGTGTATTTAAAGAGACTAAACTTCTCTCCAGTCTCCTTGTTGGAGTACAGGGACAGTAGTTCTAACTTATATGAGAGGTGAGATCATCCTAGGAAACATGATTGGGGAAAGATTGACACAATGAGAGCCAGTTCGGCTGGAAAGATGACCAGCAGTGTAGCGGGTGAAGCTATTGTTGAGAACCTGGGAAAGGCAAAGTGTGAACTGGAAACAAAAAGGATTAGCTGTGTATAACAGCACAGGAATGGGATGTCTGGTAGTTTCTCTTGGACTTCCTATTAGGACAAAGGACCCCAAAGGACCCCACTTCCCTTTTCTCTATTCTCTGTTTTGCTTTGTTTTTTTCTCCTTTCTTTTTTCTTTCTTTCTTTTTTTAACTCTCTTGTTCTTTTGTTCCTTTTTGCTGTTTGAGAAGAGGTCCTCATACAGCCGAGGATGGCCTCCTTTCTGTGTAGTTGTGGGTGGCCTTAAACTTTTCATGTCTTGCCTCCACTGTCCAAGTGCTGAGAGCTGGAAGACAACAAGACTTGTGTAGACACCACCACACACAGTGAGTGGCTTCGTATCACCCCCTCTATTTTCTTATGTGCCTCTTTTCCTAGTGTAAAGGAGACATAGGAAACAGGGTGAGAATAGTCACTGAGAGACAGCTCAAAGCCTTCTGTAAATCAAGGAGGACAATGCTCTAGTCTACTGAGGCTAATTGGTGCTTCATAAGAATCTTTGTGACAGGTAAATGTGTGTAAGAACCGGTGCTCAGGTATGGATGATGCCGAGCCAGAAAGAGGAGAACCTCTCAAGTACCAGTCCCAGCAGCTGCTTCTCTGTTTCCCAAAACTTCGACTGTCCATGGCTTTGGCCGCAATTGACTCAGACCTTTGGCTGGTGGTTGAAGCTTTCCTGTTGACTTCCTCTGCTCAATGTTTGATGGCACCTACTGGAACACCTCAGGTACCACTCTCCCTGCCATCCGTTCACAGGCACACCTCCTCAGCTCTTTGCAGTCCTTTGAGAAAGCCTTTCCATTGAAGATGGTCATACAGTCCCTGTTCCTTGGGTTGTTGGGATCTATTATAATCTCAAACCTTAGAAAAGAAAAAGAGAATTTAATTTGGTCAGAATTTATTTCTAAAGTGAAGTATCTAGAAACAATAAAAATGCATCCCTCAGGTGACAAAGATCATGATCTCTATCCCCAGGATGTCTTTGCCAGAGAGATGGGGCCAATGAATTCAGTTTTTAACCCTTCAGTCACCACTTTATTCGTAGATGTAACTGACTACTCAAAGCAACACAAACTGTTCTTAGATAAAGCAGAAGCACTCTCTGATTTTACTGATAATTAGTATTCAGTTTATTTAATTTAAAATACAAATGATTGCATTATTATGTTATGTTTTACCATACACAAAGAATTAAATCTACTCAACAAGGCTTTAAATATAACAAACTTTCCTAAAGAAATTACATATATCCGTGCCATGGAGTTCCATGCACACCATCTCTAAATGCTTCCGTAGTAAATAAAATATTTTAATTTGCATGATAAAGTGCAGAGAGCCAAGAACTCTCTGAGGCAATAACTCAACCCTGGCTATTGACAGATTACATGACCCTGGATGACCACTATACATCTGAGTCTCCTTCTAATTATTCATCCAAATGAGATCTCCTCTCCCTTTTCTTCTCTCTCTCTTTATCACTAACAACCCAGTAGTGAGTGACTCCTAGACATTCACTACTGAAATCAGTCAGGAAACCACCTGATGATATTTGATAACCCTTCCCTTCTCTCTCTCCCCTCTGTTTTCTAAGCCATTTCAACACAAGCACCTCTGGGCATCCACCTGCAAGCACACTATGCAGTACAAAACAGATGCTCCATAATCACTGCTAATCTGTCTTTATTAAATGCCTCTCACACAGAATTCTCTGAAGGCTTACAGTTCAAAGGAGTAAGGTGTCCCATCTGTCCACAGCCACGCTTTGCCACTGCCATTGCGGGAGAGCCCTGTCCAATAAGAGTAGAAAAACTCAGAGTAGCTCTGAGGCATGGCAAAATCCTGTGAAAGGCACACAAGAAAATGTTTAGCTTTGTACCAGGAGTACAAGGCACTTGTCATAAAGCCGATTAGAAATTTGACCAGTAAGTAAGGGACAAAACCATATGCTTTGTGTTAGTAAGCATGGAATATACATTGACATTATGAAAATAGGAGTCGTATCAACCAATAAAACTAGTTGACCAATTATTCTTAATGTATAAGATTAAACACAAAGTTGATATATGAGAGGAACTGAAAGTGATATATGAGAGGAACTTTAATGTCAGCATTCAAAAAGCAGAGGCAAGAAGATCTTTGTGAGTTTGAGGCAGCCTTCTCTACATAGCCCACTCCAAGATAGCCACAGGTACAAAGTGAGACCTTGTCTCTAAAAATAAATGAGGGAAAGAGAGAAAGAGACAGAGAGACAGAGACACAAACACACAGAGAGATACAGAGAGACAGAGGGAAAAATGGGAGGTCTGAAATACGGCTCAGCTGGCTCAGTTTTTGCCTAACTTCCGTTGAGCTTTGTATTCAATGCTTGTCTCCAAAAATAATTTAATTTTAATTAACTGATTAAACACTAAATGTTATTGTCATTACTCTTGATTAATGAATTAAAACAGAACAAAAACAAATGGGAGAAATATTTTTAAAATAAGTGAAATTATTCTAGAAAATGGAAAAAATTGTTAATATGAAACTAGAGAAATAATTGTTATAAACAGAATAAAATTATGGAGATACTTTAATGTAAAAAGAAGTAAAGGAGATTTAGAAGGATAATATGAACCTGTCACAAAAAGAGAAGAGAAAAATATACATTTCTACATGCTAATATATGGCAACTCCTTTCCCAATACTGAGCTGTAAAAACAAGCATTGTATGCTTTACTTCATATTTGAATGTTAGCTCTGAGTCTTTATATATGTGTATTTAAATTAGGGTACTCAGAGAAGGCAAGAAACTAGTAAGAGGCCATTGGGACATTTCACATAAAAGGAAATAGAATGCCAGTGGTATGAAGGAGAGAAATGGAACAGGAAGGGTTAAATGGGATGCAGGTGGGAGGACAGGGTAGACTAGAATTAGTGACCTTTGAAAATGCTGTGTACACATCTATGACTCTAATACCTTACTAAAATACATACATGTCCATATTAAAAGTGTTTAAGTGGAGTTGTCCAGTAATGGTGGCAGTGCCTCCACCAGACACCATAGGCTATCAAACAAAAGGCACATATCAACAAGTCTTAAGATGTAGCTTAGTGGTAGGTTGTCTACCTTGCATTCATGAGGCCTGAATCCAATTCACAGCACTGAAAAAAAATCCCAGTTCCACATCTGTGCCAAAAAAATCTGTTGGTCAATGAGATTCCAGAGACACCTAAATAAGTCACAACTGTTCTTATATTTGCCTTGATCAACCTTCTGGAAAGAGGAGGAGAAGGAGGAGGAGGAGGTGTGTGTGTGTGTGTGTGTGTGTGTGTGTGTGTGTGTGTGTGTGCAATTTACGACAATTATTTGATGGGATATTTTTTCAATTAAAATATTTTTAACGTTTTTAATGGAAAGACAGGCTGTAATATTATCATTTTTCTTAGATTGTACCAATATTATTTTCCTTCTACTCCATCTCAGAAAAAGAAATTAGGACATTTTCTACTTGCCCATTGACTGAAGAGGAAGTCAACTGAAATATGAACTACTTCTCATATTTATGTGCAGTAGGTATTTGGAGAGAACACAGCTTTTATCCATCTCAGGGATCATTTGCAGCAATTGGAGTATGACTTGGTCTTCGCTGTGAGCAAGAGTGGAAATCTGTGGGTCAGAAACTTGACTCTTTACCGTGTTCTTGCCCTGTTCTTTTGGGGGACTCCTTCAAATGCCGAGGCTCAGGAACTTACCAGCTCTTCCTGTGTGCTTATCTTCAGCATGGTGGCATTTTCAGCCAGGCAGAAATATTCACAGCCCTGCCAGTTTTTACTCTCTTTATAGAACTGGTAACATTTGTCCCCATGCCACTTCCATTTCTCTGGGCAAGGGCTGCATCTGTGTCCTTGGAAGAAAACAAACAAACTTTGGTTAATTATCTTCTGCCTAGATCTGCTATTTTTTTTCCTCTTTTGGAAATAGTGTTTGATATTCCAAAAACTAATTTGTATCTCTTAGGTATCTGAGTGAACACCTGTGCTATCCACCCACTCCACCCTAGGAATGATCTATAGTCAGTGTTAAACATTCAGTGAAAAATTAAAAGATAGTGCTTCTATGGAGTATTGCATCTGGTGACGAATGACTGAAACTTCTGTGTCTACGCAATGCAGAATGTGAATAGAATGGTCCTTCTTGAGATGGCTCATATGATTATGCAATGGTTTGAATATAAAATTCCTCCCATAGACTCACAAGCACTGGGGGTGTAATTTTGAGCTGGCGAGCTTTGGTGATATGATCGGATCCCGAGGGCTTCAATATCATTGATGGACTGACTTATTGATTGGTTTCAAATATCGTGGCATTAATAGGAGGTGATAAAAATAATAGGGGCTAAGATAGAAATCAACCACTGGGGGATGTTCTTGGGGCTATATCATATGTATTACTCTTTGCATATGCCCTTTTCTCTGCTTCAAGTATGGTGTGCATGATGTAAACTGTCCTGCAGTGGCTTTCATTGTCACCATGGGCTGAAACCTCTGAAGCTAGAAGCTAAGCAAGTCTTTCCTCTTTTCACGTTGTTTGCCAGGTATTCTCAAGTGTAGGTTCCTTGTATTCTTCCTGCACAAGTGTTTTGTTGTTTTTTGTGTGTGTGTGTGTGTGTGTGTGTGTGTGTGTGTGGGCACTTGAAAGGCAAACAAGTACATAAATTGAGAGTAAGATGGGATACATGGGTACTTGTTACATACATGAGTAGTAGTATCATGCGTATTATGGTAGTCAGGATCTTGAAGCTAAGTCATGTGGGAGGGGCTTTTAATCATATCCATGGTTGTATCACTATTTTATTTTGGAGGTGATAAGAGATTTGAACACTGTGTTACTTTAGGTTAAATACTGAGTCATATACTATGTTTTCTTGATGTGGATGCCCCTCTGTATGCTGTGAATACGTTTTACTACCATTGGTTAATAAAGAAGCTGCTTGAGCCTATGACAGTGCAGAATAGAGCAAGAAGAGAATTCTAAGCAGACAGAGGAGAAAAGAAGGTGGGGTCAGTCAGAGAGATGCATGTGGCTGCCGAAGGAGACAAATCCTGGAACCTTGTCAGTAAACCACGAACTTCATGGTAAAATATAAAATAATATAAATGGGTTAATTTAAGATGTAAGAGTTAGTTAATAAGAAGTCTAAGCTAACAGAGTAAGCAGTGTTTTAATTAATACAGTTTCTATGTCTGGGCGGCTGGGAAACAACCAAGCAGCCTCCATCTACACTTTCTAACCTTTTTGTTTTGAGACAGGGACTTAATAAGTGATCCAGGTTAGCCTTCAATTCATTTTATATCCCTGTATTAGTTTGAAAATGTGACCTTCTTGCCTTGGTAGCTGGGATTGCAGGCCTGTACTACCTTGCTTGACATGTGCTTAGATAGGGTTTCTGATGTGATGAAACACCATGAGCAAAAAGCAAGTTGGGGCGAAAACAGTTTTACTCAGTTCCATATAACAACTCATCATCAATAGCAGTGAAGTCAGAAACTAAAGAAGGGGAAGAAAGAGGCAGGAACTAATGCAAAGGCCATGGAGAAATGCTTTTTCTTAGTTTACTCAGCTTACTTTCTTATATAACCCAGAATCATCAGCCCAGGGATGACATTACCCACCATGGGCTGGGTCCTCCCCAATCAATCACTAATTAAGGTCACAGCTAGTCTTACTTTTCTCAATTGAAGTTCCCTTTTTTCATATAAAAAGGCTTGTATAAACCTATCAAGGGCAGCATGATTTTACAAACAATTTTGTACCAAACTACTGTTAAAATTTGAGTAGTCAAAAGAATTACAATGAACACAGTGAATGAGAATCCAGCAAACAATCCTTATGCATACAGACAACCTCAGCTTTAACAAAGGCACAAAGAACATAGCTTAGTGAAAAGTGTTTTTAGTGTATGGTGCTGGGAAAACTGATACCCATATGAAGAAGAATAAACTAGACCCATGTTTCTTGTCATATAAGAAAATCAGTTCAAAATGGATCAAGGTCTTAAGTGTACAAAAGGGAACTATGTCTCTTCTATGTCAAGGAAATAAAGAAGAAAAATCTGCCAAGACATTGCTGTAGATAGAGATTTTGGATTAAAACTCAAAAGCTTGAACCACAAAAGAAAAAGTAGATAAATGTGATTCTATCAAACTGAGATGTTTCTACATTCATAGCAAAGGAAACAATAGCATGAGGAGACGACCTTCAGAGTTGAAGATCATGTATGCAATTTAGTCACATAGAAGAAAAACATTCTAAATGGGTAATAGCGCAACCCTAAAATAATTCCTCCAAATAATCCAATAAAAAATGAATAAATGATACAGGAGGCGTTCTCCCCCCCCCAAAAAAAAACCACACAAATGGTAACAAGTACATTAGACGCTGCCCATTGTCCCTAATCACTACAAAAATGCAAATCAAAACCACAATGAAAACCACAAAATCCCAGAGTCACAATGACAATCAATTAAAAACTGGAAAATAACAAATGCTCAAAAGAAACATAGGAAAAACTCTCACACATTGTAGATAAAAATGTAAATTAGTACAGACACTACAGAAAACAATATAGAGATGTCTCAAAAAACCCAAACTAGCTGGGCGGTGGTGGCGCATGCCCTTAATCCCGGTACTTGGGAGGCAGAGGCAGGCGGATCTCTGTGAGTTCAAGGCCAGCCTGGTCTACAAGAGCTAGTTCCAGGACAGGCTCCAAAGCTATAGAGAAACCCTGTCTCAAAAAACCAAAAAACAAAACAAAACAAAAAACAAACAAACAAAAAACCAAACTATGACGAACATGTAACCTGGTTATCAGACTATGAATGTATCCAAGTGAAATGAAACTATGATATTAAATACATATCTTTACTCCCACAGTTATTATAGCACAATACATAGTAGCCAAGAAAAACTGCCAAATTGTCCATGGACTGATGAATGGATAAGAAATAAAGCACATATATGCAACAGGTACTATCAGCTATTGCAATACAATGAAATCATGTCTACTTACATAAAAGTTCGTAGAACTGGATAACATTGTACTAACTGAAAAAAAACTAAGCATATAAAGACAAATACTATGTGTTTTCATTCATTTGTGGAAACAAAAGTAATAATTTCAAAAAAGAGATAATCAGGTAGGAAGGAGAGAGAGAGTAAATTCTGAACATGTTGTGTGAAACAGGAAGTGATACCATGGATCTAAAGACATAGAAAGAATCCTACATTGTTCTGACTTAGTATTAGTTTAACTTTACTTAAGCAACTGGAAAAATAAAAGTAAGGGGCTATAATGGTGGCTCAGTGGTTAATAGCACCAGCTGTTCTTGCATAGGCCCTAGTCTAGATTCTCAGCACTCACAGTGGTAAGTAACTCCAATTCCAAAGGCTCCAACTCTATTTTGATCCCCGCAAAGAGCACCAAGTATGCCCTTGATGCATAAACATACATGCAGATAAAACACTAATATGCATAAAATCAAACAACTAAATCTAAGACATTTTTTAAAAGTACAAGAAAAAAATTCCCCAAGACACAGCACACGTGCATGTTATATGTGCAAGCATAGACGCATGAGCATATTTCAGGGGAAATGCATGTTTTTGATTAGCTAGATGAATGTATGCCACGAAGATGGGCTGCTTTCAGATGCTCTGTTCTGAGTATGTATGTAGAGCTAGTGAAACAATAGTGGTCACAGAAATCTCAAACAGCATTGGCACTCTGTGAGATCCTCCTCTCAGTCCCTGTCTATGTAGAAGGCTTCATGTGCCAATAGCTACAACATGGTCAATGCAGCAAGAAGGCATCACTCTCAGGCAAGCCAGTCAGTTTTGTCTGTTTGTTTCTGTTTGTTTGTTTGTTTGTTTTTGTTTTTGTTTTTTTTTTAACACAGGGTCTCACTATGTAGTCCTGAATATCCTGTAACTCACTCTGAAGACCAAACTGGTCTCAAACTCACAAAGATCTTCCTGTCTCTGTCTCCTGACGACTAGAATTAAAGCCATATGCCACCACTGTTTGGGTGGGTCAGTCAGTCTTATGACACATGGAAAATCATCCAAAATACGTAGTCATTTTCTGTTTGTGTGTTTTTACTAGAATTTGAGCACAGAGGATATTAGTCAATTTATATCTGTGACCCAGACTTTTTTCACAGCATGTATTCCTATCACCTTATATTAAAATCGAATATGGTTTATTCGCAGTTTTTTTAAAGCTAGATGAGAATTCCAGGGACCATTTTTTTTCAGAGATACCTGGATATTTTGTTAATGTAGAATCAAAAAAAAAAAATCCACTGGTCTGGTAGAGAAACAGAAAAGAGAGAATTATGGTAAATGAGGTCACTTCTCACATGGAAAAGAACCACTTAGAGAAGTGTGCCTTGAGACACTGTTTACTGAGAAAATCATTCACTCACTGTCTGCTTAAAGGGGAAGTGGTGTGGGCAGAGATGATGATGAAATTGGGTACTTTACAGTTCATAAAGGAGAAGCCAAGCAGAGCTGCAGAATGTAGATTTCTTCCTATGCTTGTGTGGTAGAGAGGACAAAGAACAGGGCTGACTTGAATATAGTGTACGAGGATGAAACTTTCAGAATGGGAGAATAGATAGCGTGGGTGGCAGAGTGTGTAGGGGGCACTGAGACAATGTTTACAGTTATCATAGTGGTAGTTTGGCTTTGCCCATTACTGTCATTGTCTTTGCCCTTGGTTCTTCATAAGATTCCTTTTCTTGATGGAGGAAAAAGCCAGAGTGAACAAAAACAACTGTGATTTATTTCAAATTATCCGAATTTTGAGACGAATGCCTGCATAAGTCTAAATAGTGGGAAATTGTAGTTAAAACTTCCCCAACACTTTCACTGTGCCTGATCAGTGTGTGCCGATGACCAGAGTGTGCCAGTGTGTAACTGAGGCATGTCCCTGTGTTTAGTTGATGATGGTGCTGTTTAGGTTATTCTAAATTAAATTATTCTTTTCCTAGTTTAAATGTCAAAATTTGAAGAATCCCTTCCCATACGGTGACACAGATGTGTGTAAGCAATTATAACCCAATGTCTCATCATGATTATGCAGCTCAAACTGTTTATTAAGATGGAAGGAAAAGCACTTCTAAAAAATACATTGTTTTAATTGCCCAGATGGGAAGTTCAAGTCCAGATAGAACAGTTTCCATGGTCCAGGGAGACAGGGGCATGCTTACCTCCACTTTTGTTGTAAAGTTCACGACACAGTTTTACAGCTACATGCTGTAGAGTTTCTATGAGTCTCCTGTTCTGCATCTGGAGGGACTGCAGCTGTCGGGATACATTCCCCAGCCTTTCATCCTTTTCAGCGATGCTGTCTTGCTGGATATTGGAGAGCTGGTAGAACTGAAAAACTAAGTCATGTGACCAAGTCAGACTGGACAGCTCATTGCCTGTTTGCATTTCCACACCGTGGGAAGGCAATAAAGCACATAGTTTAACAGCTTAAGTATGGAGAGCTCACATTGCCACATCCAATGGCATTGTATCATCTCAGGTGAATATATATTATACACCTCTGTTGAAAATATGAATCCAAAATAGTGATTCTTAATTTCAGAAGCTAAGAGCCGAATACTAAATTGTTTTAACTATTGAAGTATTTTATGCACAGCCAAACCTAAAACCAACCTAAAACTGTAAATATACTCATCTATTGACTATTTGTTATATTGAATATTGGAAAATGGCATAATCCATAGTTCATTTCATTATTACATTGGTCAGATCTCCTTTCCATATTTTTGTAGACCTGTAGTTAGTGTATGTGAGGACAAGTAATATCTTTAGTGTCACTTAGCTGAAAAGAAATTTCAACACAGATTGAACTTCAGTTTTCTAAATCTAGAGAAATCTGTCATGAATCATGAGAGCTACTTTACATTCCTAAGGAAAAAAGGTGATTACAAAATAGTGCTGTAACAAGATGATATAAATTTCAGGGTAGAAAGAAGTAATAGCATTTCTTTTTAATTTTTAAATTTAAGTTCATAAATTTAAACTTTTTTGGTTTTTTAAGAGAGGTTTTCTCATAAATTTAACTTTTGCTTCAAAGAAAATCACTATATGAACCCTAATCTGCATTGCTGTATAGCATTTGCCTGGGGTCACCTTCAGCAGTTAAGGAAGGGGTTATGTATTCTTACTGAGTAGATCTAGGAACACACTGTTGCTGCTTTGAAATGGAAGGTTTTTTCCTTGTTTGATTTTCACGCATCTCCCACCCCCAAGATAACTGTATCACTTTCCAACCTTTCTGACAACTATAGAGACCCAGTTCTTCTCTGCTCCTGTGTAGAGGATGGATGTGCACAGAAACCACTTTTCCTGTACCAGTCCACTGCACCAGGTGTCCTCACAGCAGCCGCCAGAGCTGCGCCACTGGAGCAGGGGGTAAAGAGATCAACAGTGCATGCTCTCCAAAGCGGTTATTTACATACGGACATGTAAACGGATACAATATTTGTCCCCCACAACACGTTTTCTTCGAACTTAAAAATGCTTGCTGTATTTCCATACTTCAACTCCTAGTCATTTAAACAATTGTCTTTAGAAAGAGGATAAAGCTCCAGAATTAGGGTTTTAAGAAACTCAAAGAAAGAGATTCTCCTCCTGGACAAACCAAGAAACCAGGAACCTCCCCCAGGGTAAAGTACAGACTTACACACAAGGCCCAGGGCTGCCAGGCCAACGAGTAGCACCAAACACAAGGTCAGCAGAGTCAGGGCCACTGGGCGCCAAACTGAAGAGGGAGTCTCATTCTCTGCAGGGAACAAAAAGAAACTAAGGGTGGCCTTTAATTTCTCTTGGATTAAAGTCAGTCGCCCTGAGTCACAAAGTTGGAGAGCCTTCTAGATGCAAAATGAAGGCAGTCAGGACTTTACCCCCTGTCCTTAGAAACCTGGCCACAAACCCACTTAGGCCTCACTTTTACATCTAGTTCATTCAAAGGCCCCACCACTTCTGATCTCTCCCTGAGGCCTGCTGCACAGTCATTATGTATTATCATGACATGTAAATGGTTGTCTTTAGAACCTTATAACTTGTCAAAACTCTGACTGTAGAGGCCAGGTGTGGTGGCACACACCTTTAATCCCAGGAGGCAGGAAGTTCTTTATGAATTGGAGGCCAGCCTGACCTACATAGCAAATTCCAGCCCTGCCAGGGTTACATTGTGAGAGCCTGACTCAAAAACAAACAAATAAACAACAACAAAAAGACAAAAAGGAAAATGTGAGTGTAAAGATTATTACATGTGCCTGACATGAGTCTGGGCATGGAGGTGCACACCTATAATCCCAGCAGTGTAGGTAGAGGTAGGGGGAAAAGGAATTCATTAGAGTTAGAGATCAATTAGTGTTCCCAAAAACAACAAAAATACCTCAAAACCCAGGAACCCCAAATCTTACCAAGGAGCAACTTTTTACAGCATCAAAAAAAAAAATCATGTAATTAATTTGTTCTCAATTTTGTAAAATATGCCCTATCCCCAGTGCTCCACCTATGGTTCTTTAGGGGGAACAATGACATTCTCATGGTCAGAAATTATGGTTTGTTGTTTCTTTTTGGTGTTTTTTTCCATAAGAATCCTAATTTGTAAGAATGTTACATATTCATTTACCAGCCTTCCATCTTCCCCAAACTAAGTTATAAAGGAACACAACCATCATTTCTCATAGATGAATGTAGCTATTTCCAAGTTCATACCAGTCAAATAATGAACAAAACCAGAAAAGGAAACACTAGGGACTACCAGTATCCTCTTCTTGACTTTGTTTCCATGGGTTTGACCTGTCACAGTAGAGTAGCCACTGTATCCCCAGGAGACCTTTCACCTGGTGAGGTCAAATATTTGGGTTATGACCAAAGGCAGCTGACAGATTTGAACTCTCCTCCAGTGCATATAACATCTGGGCTTTGTGACTAGAACAGAACAAAACCAGAGTAAATCCAGAAAACTCTATGCCATCTATGTTCAATCTAATTAAGAATTCAAGTCAGGTTCTAAAACAGGACACAAACATATACAAGTTCATGTCTGACACACTGGAAACCCAGTCACACTGGCCTGCTGTGCACCACGCCCCCGTGTCTGCCTTAGGTGCACTTTTACCCTGTTACCGAGCTTCGGGCAAGGGGGCTGGAGGTTAAAATACACAGACACACACCGACAGAGAGACAGTGACACGGATCATCCTTGAATTCCTCAAGAATGCCCCCTTTATTGTGTTCAGATTATATAGAGATAGCCACACCCCAGCCAAGCCCACCAGAAACCACTCTGCTGCCATCAGGAACTCCTGAAGGTCTCGTGCTCAGAGCAGCTGTAGGCACTCAGATCAGAGGAAAACAAGTTGTTAACAAGAAATTCAGGATCTGGGGTCTCACTGCTCCCAACACTTGCCAGGGAGTTAGGCATGCCATCTTCACTGTCCCTCCTGTCCTCCAACTCCAACTTCCAATCTTATCCCCAACTCTATAGCAGATCACTGACTATGGCCCTTCCTTCCTTGGCCTTCTCATATTGACCCTCACACATTGATAGTGGGAAACTTTATTTATCTCACACTCACTAAAAATACACAGGTCATCCAGATAAAACTAAATAACCAAAAAAAAAATGCTGATGATTAATGACATCATAAACAAAATGAATTTAACAGATATTACAGAAACTTGCACCCAAACACACAGAGACATGCAAATATACCTCCTTCTCTGTAGTGTAGCTCATGGAATTTTATTCCAAAGTTTACCATATACTAAGACACAAATCAAGTCTCAACAGACACAAGAAAGTTGAAATAACACCCTGTATCCTATCTGACTATTAAAGCTAGATAGTAATAACAACAGAAACAACACAAAGCTTACAAACTCATGGAAACTGAACAATTCACTACTGAATGAAAAATTAACCAAGACAGAATTTAAAAAGAAATTAAATCATTTTAGAACTGAATGAAAATGAAAACACAACATACCCAAACTTATGGGAAATAATGAATGGTTGGTTCTAAGAGGCAAGCTCATAGCACTAAGTGGCCACATAAAAAAAATTGGAGAGATCTTATATTAGTGATTTAGTGATATGCTTAAAAGCTCTAGAACAACAAAAAAGGAATAACACTCAAAAGGAACAGACAACAAGAAACAATAAAATTCATGGATAAAAATCAACAAAATAGAAATAAGAAACTTTTTTTAAAAAAATCAATAAAACAGAGTTGGTTCTTTGAGGAAATCAATAAGATTGATAAACATTTATCTAAATTAATTAGAGGTGATGGATCAAGATTCAAAATAACAAAATTAGAAACAATATAAGGACATAACAACAGATACCAAGGAAATCCAGAGAATCATAAAGAAATACTTTAGCAACCCCTACATCACCAAGTTGGAATAATCTAAAAGAAATGATTGATTTTTCTTGATGTACATGACCTATCAGAGTAAATCAACATCAGATATGCAATGTAAACAGATTTATAACCTCTAGTCAAATATAACCAGTCATTAAAAGACTCTCAGCCAAAAAAAAGATGATCCCAGACTGTTTAGCATAGACTTTCACCGAATATCAAAGAAAATCTAACTACGATATTCCTCAACTTATTCTACAAAATAAAAACAGAGGGGACAGTAGCCAATTCCTTTTACAAGGTTATAGTTGCCCTGATATCTAAACCACACAAAGACTCAACAAAGAAAGAAAATTACAGAACAGTGGTCCTGATGAAAATAACTGCAAAGTTTCTCAATTAAATATTTAAAAACTGAAACCAAGAACACATTAAAAAGATCATCTACCATGATCAAGTAGGCTTCATCATAGAGATACAGGGATGGTTCAATATACATAAATCAAGAAATGTTATCTAACATATGAAAGACAAAAACCACAAAGTCATCTCATTAGATGCAGAAAAGGCCTGTGACAAAAATCCAACACTCCTTTATGGTAAAAGTCCTGGAGATAATGGGGAAGGGATGTAAGAAATAAAACTCAAACTAAGATGTGATTTATAGCAAATCCACAGTCAACATCAACCTAAGTGAAGAAAGCCCAAAGCACTTCCACTAAAATCGGAAACAAGACAAGGTTGTACACTCTCTCCATATCTGTACAGTATAGTACTTGAAATTCTTAGCTAGAGCAATAAGACAACTAAAAGAGGTCAAGTGGGCATAATTAGGAAGGAAAGAAGTCAATGTCAATATAACTTTATTCATCAATGATGTGATAGTAGACATACGTGACCCTAAAATTTCCTCCAGCAAACTCCTACAGCTGATAAACACTTTCAGAAAAGTAACAGTCTGAAAAATTGATGTATAAACCCAGTAGCCTTCCTATATACAAAAGAAAAAGAGATGGAGGAAGAAATCAGGGAAACAATACCTTTCACAATAGCCTCAAAAAATAAGATATTGGTATAGTTCTAACCAGGAAAGTAAAAGACTTGTACAATAAAAACTTTAAAACACTGAAGAAAGAAATTGAGAAAGGCATCAGAAGAAGGAAAGATCTCCCATTCCCTTGGATTCATGGGATTACTAGATTTTAAATTTTACTATAGAGATATAGGAGTAGAAACAACATGGTATTGGCACAAAAAATACAGATCAATGGAATCAAGTTGAAGACAAAGGCATAAATCGATACACCTATGGACACTTGAATTTTATAAAGCCAGAAATAAACACAAGAAAAGAAGATGGCATCTTCAACAAATGGTACTAGTCAAATTGGACAAGTGCATGTAGAAGAATCCAAATAGAACCGTACTCATCACACTGCACAAAAATCCACTCCACTCCAAGTGCATTAAAGAGCTCAACATAAGGCCATATACACTAAGTCTGATAGAAGAGAAAATAAGGAATAATCTTTAACTCAATGGCACAAGAAAAGACTTTTTTAAAGAGAACACCATTATTGTAGGCATTAAGATCAACAATTAATAATCAGGACTGTATTAAATTTCATACTTCTGCATGGCAAAAAAAACCACCATTATTCAAAATGGCACACTACAGAATAGGAAAAGATTTTTACCAACTACATGCCCATAGAGTGATAATATCCAAATTATATAAAGAACTAAAAAACACAGGCATCAAGAAAAATAATCCAGTTAAAAAGTAGGATACAGAGCTAAACATAATATTCTCAAAAAAAAAGAATTTACAAGTGACTGAGAAGCACTTAAGAAAGTATTCAACATCTTTAGTCATTAGCAAAGCATAAATCAAAACTGCTTTGAAATTTCTTCATCCACCACTCAGTCAGAATGGCCAAGATTAATAAAACAAATAACAGCTCATGATGGCCAGCATGTGGGGTAAGGAGAATGCTTATTCATTGCTTGTAGGAGTGTAACCTTATACAGTCTTTATAAAATCAGTGTGTCAGTTCCTCAGGAATTTGAGAATAGATATACCTCAAGATTCAGCTATACCACTCTTGAGCACATACCCAAAGAAAGCTTAATCTCACCACAGAGGTACTTGTTCAACCATGTTCATTGCTGCTTCATCCATAATAGCCAGAAATTGGAAACAACCAAGATGTCTATCATTGGATAAATGGATAAAGAAAATGTGGTATAATTAACAATGGAATATTACTCAGCTTAAAAAATGAAATGAAATTTGCAAATAAATGGACAGGTCTAGGGAGAAAATTATTCTGATTGGGTAACATGTACTTAGAAAGAAAATGTGGTATATATTTATTTGCATGTTGTATTAGATAAGAAAGCTACAATCCATATAACCACAGAAGTTTGATATAGACTAAGTAGGTGGGAGGAATGAATATCCCTAGCAAGGAGAAATGAAATTAATAGTTAGAAATAGACAAGATGGGGGGACTAGAACAGAAGGGTTAAATGTGGATGGAGTGGGAAGAGGGGCCAAAGGACACAACACAGTGAGGGACAGCTATAAGAGTTGAGGGATAATATGGAAATTTAATAGACTGAAAGCTTCCTAAAATATATACACATATGAAAAAAATCTAAATAAAATCGCCAACTAATTGGGGAAATGCAGCTCCAATTGGAAATCTCTAGTCACCAAATGAAGCTGCTAGTACCAGGAATGCGTTTTATCTGATAGAATTATTGACCCAATAAATAACCCCAAACAATCCAGGCTATTGGTTGCTCCCCACAAACTGATGGTAAGGCCATATTGCTGAAGATAATGCCTACACAACTCTGTTGAACGTAGACAGTTTGGGAAAAAAGTCCTATCTAAAGCCTTCTCCCATATTGACTAGTGCTTATGGTACTGGAATATACTCTACACTCTACAAAAGGAGAAAGGTAAACACCAATAGCCCAGCTATAAACCATTTGATCTACAATGATGACATTTCTGCAAGGTTCACTAGTGCAATAGTGGCACAAAGCTATGGCAGTAATCAACCAATATCTGATTGGATTTCAGGCCTAATTCATGTGATAGAACCCATCCCCAATAACGCTCAGATGGCTAAGAAACTGAGACAAGATCTATCAGAGATCTAGGGGAAAACTAAATATTACTATTCTGCTAAAGGAACACAGCAATAAAATGACTTCTAATGACGTTCTGCTATACTCATAGATCTGTGACTTCCTCAGCTGTCATCAGAAAAGCTTCCTCCTGCAACAGATAGGAACAGATACAGAGATCCACAGCCAGTGTGCAAAGGATGGAACACCTTGGAACACTCAGTCCTAAATGGGATGGCTCCATCAAATCCCTCCTTTCAGGGTTCAGCGAACCTTGCAGAAGAGGAGGCAGAAGGAATATAAGAGCCATAAGGAATGGAGGACACCAAGAAAATAAGGAATTGTAAACACAGCTAAACCAATGCACATATGAACTAAAGACTATGGCAGCAGACACAGGACATGTGTGGGTCTGCACCAAATGGGATTCCAGCACTGAGATGAGAAGTGCATACATGTCCCCATCCTTACTGTCAGTGACCATGTCAGAGCAGCTGCAGTCAGCAATAGAACTTATGGAGTTCACTTCACCAGATAGCAAAGCTGTGACTGGTACATTCAGGAGAGGCAAAGCTCTGGGAGGATTGTTTCCAAAATTCCCCTTGCTTCTGCTGTGCTTCCTCCTGCTTAATGCTATCACGTGTCTGCTGTATTTGGCATGGTAATCCCTTTCATTACAATGTGAAAGGCTCCATGTATCTAGTAGAGTGTGATTATTTCAGGAGAAAATCCCACTCTTCCCTGGGCAATTTGCCTGCAAGATCATAATGAAGACGAATGAGCAATGATGCTTAGTTGAATCAATGATTTAATTGAACTTTCTGAGTCACCCTAAAAGATACAGGTGGCTAAGGCAATGATTAGGGAAATGGTTTAGGTTATTTTGTCAATTGTTCCAATAAGAGATACAAATAAGGCAAAAATAGGCTAGAAGTCACCTTCCCCTTTGTTAGATGTGAGGTTGGCAGAAGATGGAAAATAAGAAGGAAGTTTCATGTATTATAGGCCCATGACTCCTGCCTGTGGAAAAACAGGCTCATGATCAAAGAAAACAATTACATCCCTATATCCAAGGTTAGGCCTGAGTTCCTTGATCATGTAGTTTACAAAATTAATCACAGGTTTAGGTATGCACCTCGAAAAAACAAAGTTGTGGAAGGAAATTAAATGATTATTGTGTGTAGATGGCCAACACAAAACAAGCTCAACAGCCACTTTGGGGGTTCTTTGTCTAATAAAATTTAGTCAGGATATTTATTTTATTTCTTCTTGTTGTTTTTGTGCTTCTGGTTCTTCATTTCTTGTTGTTCTTCTTCTTTCTCTCCTTTTCCTACTCCTTTTTCCTCATCATTTTCCTCATCTTCTTATTTAGCTTACAGGTCCTTTGCATATACATTACAGCTTCCAGTTCTGTGTTTTTATGGGATTCCTATGTGAGTGAATGTATGTGTCTATGTGTCTATATGTGTTTCCTGTGCTCTTTGTTTGGAGCCTTTTCTTATGTTTGTTTTCTCCTATTCCAATTTGTTTGTTTGGGGTTTTATTTTATTTTATCATTATTACTTAGATGACTGTTTTCTAATGAGAGACAGAGAGGGTTTGGATTCATATGGGGGGAGGGAGGATTTAAAAGGAATTGGAAGAGGGAAAACTGTAATCAATATGTTGTATGAGAAAAATCTATTTTTTTCTTTTTTTCTTGTTTTTGTTTTTTCAAAACAAGGTTTCTCTTTATAACAGCCTGAGCTGTTTTGGAACTTGCTTTGCAAGAAGACTGGCCTCAAACTAGTGAAGATCTGCCTGCCTCTGCCTCCCCAAGTGCTGGGATTTAAAGACATGTAACACCATGCCCTGCCAAAATCTATTTTCAATAAAATTAAAATAGGAAGAAAGAATTACTTCCTTCTAGAGATATCCTCTGTAGTATATATTCTAGGCACAAAGTGAAGCAGTAAAGATAGCATGGACATTGAAAATATGATGCCCATCCTCCTATATTTAGGAAATAAGTCAAAATTCAGAGAGAAGCCTTGTGGGTGTATTTTGCTTTATATTTTAAAATGTGACTTATATTTCTTAATAATCATATCAATAGATAGCTCAAATTCTATTTAGAAGAAATTTAAAGTACTTTTCATAGATTATAATACTTTCATTATGATTTAACCTGATTTAATGACTTCTAGAAGCTTTACTGCAATTAGGACAAAATCCCAGAATACACTCCTTCTTAGTCAGTTCCTACCCTGCTCTTGTTTTCCAGTGCCCTGCTCTTGCAATAATGCTCTACTCATAGAACCCTTCTGTTGTGTTCTTGCAACCCTTAGACTATCTCTACCTCAGTTCCCTGTGTTTGCCCTGCTTCTGCTTCTGCAACCAAGCCTCCACGATGGAATGGCAATGAACTTGCCAGTTTCCCTTTTTTCTGGATGTTGCTTTCCTCTCTGGCAGTTTTTCTTCTTGATGTAAGTCTAAAGCTTCTGAATTCTCCCCCAAATTTTCCCAACAATGCTGAAAACCATCTCTCTAGGGACAACTTCCTCCTTAAAAGATATTTTACACAAAAATAAACTGCCTGGGAGGTGCTTAATTTGGGTTTGGCTTTCTTGTAGTTTGGGTTTTGGAGGAGAATTCCTATGCTGTCTTGTGTGGTGTGTTTAGAAAGAAGTGCGGATAGGTCAAAGAATGACATAAACATCCCAGGAATGCTGAGAACACCATCTTCCTGAGTCGCCTAATATTGTTATGCTATAAAAGTCTAGAGTGCCATTGTCAAGTGTTGAATACAAAGCCTTTTGTTGCTCCATGAAACTTGGCAGATGAAGAGTATTGCCACACTTGTTTAGTTATTCTTCATCCGGCAGCAGAGGAAGCCTCTACACTCCCACAAATCAAGAGCACACAGGAAAAGAAACAGACATCACTTAATAAAGGCCATAGGTAGACCCTTCCCCCAAAGGACAAGGCATCTTAGAAGCTGGAAAAGAAACAGAATTTAACTTCAGCAGTTTGTGGAAGGCCATACTGGATATTTGTAGCAGCGCTAGGATGAGTTCATTACGCTTAGCCCTGTACTTCGTGCATTCCTGGTGAAATAGGAATCCAAGAGAAACATGTTTACTGATGTGCACAATATTTTAAAGACTGCTTTCTGAGCCTTTCACACCACTACACTCTTGACAGATTTCAAGAATGGAGCATTTCTAGCCCATCTCTGCCTTCGGGATCTATTTTTAGATTTAAATGTTGTCTTTTCTGGAACGCCTTTTTTTTCTTAGTTATCACCCACTGTACACAGTGACCTCTCCATGAATTTGTGTGTGTGAAGTAACACCAGAGAGACAATTAAATTAACTTTTAGATCTTTTAGATTGACTTTCACCTCTCTGCATGCAAGCATGTAAATGATGCTAACCTTCCTATTGTTTACAAAGGAGAGCAGATGGTTGACCTGGGTATTCTTGCCACATGGGATGACTAGGCAGGAATCAGGCTGAAGAATTTACATCTAATAACACAATATTTCAGGATATCAATGAGTTTCTAATCTGTAGTGAAATGCACTTGCATTCTTAAGTAAGCTATGAGTAAGGTCATTTTATAACCTAATAAAGTTATTCGATTACTGCAATATAGTTTAAATATAAAATCACCAAGCCAGGCATGATGGTACATGTCTCTAATCTCAGTACTTGGAAAATTGGGGCGAAAGGATTGCTGTAATTTGGCAGCCCTCAGAGGCCACATGGTGAGCTAAGGGTCAGCCTTGGATACTTAGCAAAATCCTGTCTCAATAAAAAAGCAAACAAACAAAAACTACTGATGGCTGCTAAAATTCTTAAATCACCAAGATAAATGTCTTACATGAATCTTCTCATCTATTTTCAAGAACACTTTCTAGAATAGAGATTATTATTCTGTTTTGCAGGTGGGCAACATTTTGCTCTGGGGAATGTTCGCTGACCTAGAGAGAAAAGCAGAGCCACTGTTAATAATAGTGACTGCATTGTATATACTGTTGTATTTCATTGAAGCTGCCCCAAGTTATTCAAGTGTATAACTGCACCTAATCCTTATTTAGATAGGAATATGGTTGTCCAGTACTTTCTTTCTTCCTAAGTATGTGCAGAGAGAAACAATGGAGCCTGAAGTGCAATCCACTGAATACTGTCAATCATAACCCTTCTCTTAACTTCTTACATTAATATTTCACCTTTTCTGTAAATTTGATTTGGAATTATAAAAGGCTCCAGTGTCTGAGTGTTTGTAACTTCTCATTTATTCATTCAGATTGTCTGTTGGGATTATAAAGCATTCTTCTCCATTCTTCCAAAAAGATTAATTTCATAAAATACAAGGGATAAAATTATTTTTTCTTTACAGAAAAAATGTTTTCCCCAAATCATTTTAGAACAAAATGTATTAGCAAGCACTCCACACTATTGGTTCTATTTTTAAACCTTTGTTCCTTTCTCAAATTCTCGGCATCCATTTCTTCTTCTGAGGATTTCCAATCTTCAGTTGAATAATCCCTTATAACCCTTAGTAACAAGTTTTGTCATGACTCTCAATTTATGCTGAACTAATCCTAATACAAAATTAGTGCCATATTTTTTCCTCCAAGTTCTTATTTGTCTTAATTTTGCCTGCATTTTGTACCAGGCTAGTTGTTCCTTTATAATGTCACCTCCACACTGTCGTCCACGAGTGGAAAAGTCACCCAATGTTCCAGTTGGCTCTTCTGGCAAATCCAGGCTGAGCCTTGTAGATCTGGGGAAACTGACACCTTCTCTTAGGATGCACAGAGCAATCACCTGCTTAGTACTGAGTTCCTTATGCGGTCTCCAACATGTCTTCAATAACACTAAGTACTTTTCTTATAACTGCCGAATTTGATTATTTTGTGGTTTCAATTACCTCATAAAAACATAAATAGAACCTCCCCAGTGTCTACCATGGAGTTTCATATTTAGTGAGTATGCCTAAAAGATGTGTGAGACCATGGAGTTGTGACTTGTGCCTTATTGCTTCAATGCAGATATGTAAAAATGAAACTAAAAAGCTGAAAAATACTACAACAATATTGCAATAATAAGAGTAGAGCAAAACAGAACTCAAATTGATTTTTAAATGTGCTTTTCTAAGTATCATTAATTGAGGGTTTGTTTTTTATCCTTTTGGTAGGATAGCATTCCTACTTCAGTGGGAGTCTTGATCCTTCTATGAGATCATTCCCTTATTTTTGATATTGTTCAGGTGGATTGGCCATCCTAGGCTTCTTTTCTGTTTACAGTGTCATTAGAATGTCTCCCACCTTAGAAATTAAATTAAAAATGTCATATTCAATCTTGTGGCACCTTGCAATAACATTATATTTTCTTCAAAGAAAAGAAAGAAATGAAATGGGAAAATCATAGATATTTTCATTTCATCATCAGCCTGTTTTTTACACATTGCTATGAAATAATCAATAGCCTGACCAGTGTGGTGGCACACAGAAATGATTCCTGCTCCTAAGAGGCTGAGATAGGAAGCATTTGAGTTGAGGATCATTCTCAGCTGTGTAGAGAGTATCAATCTCAAAAAAATGATGATTATGATGTTAAATAAACTCCTATTTTTCTCCTGATTGTTGATATAACAAACTGTGCTTAGTCTCCTCTTAAATGACATGCAGTGTTTATTATTTTTAGCATTCCATTATTGCTTGACATTGACTTCTCCACTACTGTGAGTTTATTCTCCCTGTGTTCCAATGCTTCTTTCTGTCAGTCCTTTTTCCAAGGTCTCTACTACTACTTCCTAGTAGCCCCCCATTGGCCTTCTTGTTCTCCAGGCCCTGTGGCTGATACTCCCTGGCTTCTCTCCTCGCCAGTCCATTTTGTTTTCTAGATTTATGGCTTAATATTTCCTCCCTTGGTGATCTGATTCGCTCATATCAATTTTAATTTCTATTCATATAACTTAAACGATTTAGTCATTTTCATGCTCCTGATAATGACTAATATATATTTAATAATGACTACATATATATTTAGCCCAAAAGTTTTAGCCTGAACCCACATTGTTCAAATATATGTGTATTCACCCAATTTCAAATACATTTCACCTTGCAGACCCTTGAACTCAGGTTGAATTTGTCATCCTTCGGTTCTTACTGCAGTTTTTATTGCAGGTTGTGACAGCACCTCCCACACCACACCTGGCAGTACTCAATCAACCTTTGACTGACTTCTTTTTCCTGGCTCCTCACAGGCAACCAAAATCATTCCTTGAAGCTCCTCCCCTCAGTGTCTATCCAATTGCCCTCTCCCCCTCCTTCCTACTTTCTTCCTTAGTTGAAGATTTTTACCTCTACCAGGAGTACTGATAAAACAGACTTTGTTTCATTCAGGTCCACGAATTCTCCTTTCGCCCATCCTCAGCATAGCCTAGAGATACTTCTAAGAACACACCATTTGTCTCTCTGTGTCTTTCTCTCCCCCACTGATTTCATTTTAACTACAGAACAGAACTAAAACACTTCAGATGGCCTAAAAGACCCTTCTTAGCTCTCCAGATCTGCTCCCCATAGCCACCCCTCAGCTCTGCAACTCAGTTATACTGACGACACACAGTTCTCTGAAAACAAAGCATTCATTAAAGTCCTCCTCATTTTCATTTCATAAGTCTCTCTCTGTAGAGCATCCTCAAGTTTGAACACTCCCACTCCTCCTTCTTTATACTACAGAAAATCCTAAGATCAACTCAATCCAACGACCACTCTCTCTAGATCTTTCAGGGTCTCTTTTAGCTCCCTAGACATAAATGACTAGGCTTTCATGTGTCTCATGCAAACATTCCAAGATAGTATGTTGTATATAAGGCTGAGTTAAGAGCCAGATTCCCTCATGGCTCATAGCTGAGCATCTATCATATTATGTACTGTGTGGCTGGCCTTTGAATTTGTGGAAACTGTGTGAGCAATTATTTCTTTTATCTTGACTTTCTGTCTTCTTAACTGTTTGGTATTTTTAGACAAGCATGACTGTTATATGAGTAACATTAAAATCTCAAAATTACCTGAGTGTTTATTCCTATTAGTTCAAATGAAACAGTTTCAAAAAATGCCTGCTCATATTTTGCCACAGCATTATATTGAATCTGAAATTGCCATAAAAAAGAAATATGATTTCTACTGCTGTTTCTATAGCAGAGGTTTATCAAATATGTTTTCCTAAGAAAGTTTTTGTGGCATTCCTCTAAATATTTGCATATCGCAAGATGAAATCAACATATCACACAGGAAGGCTCTTCCAGATGTTTGACTCTGAGTCATTTCCTTGCAACCTTCTCTCCCACTGTTTCAATTTCTGCTTCTTTCAAAGAGGCTGCCAAATGTTTTACCCAGTGTTTCATCTTGCCCCACCTCTGTCTCCACCCTTTAATCTCGAGGTACTGATTTGTACACACTGTTCCTGCTTATGCAGGTCATTAGTCCATCTCTAGGCTAAGATGAAAAACAAAATCTCACATGGTCCTCTTGAGACCATGGCCCTGTGAATTAATTGTTCATGAGACAGTTTGGAGGAAGGCCTTTCCAGCCCTGCCTGAAGCGTCACCCACATCCTACAGCATCTCTCCTCCCTCCTGTAACCACTAAGCTCCTAGTCAAGGAAGCTGGAAATCCCCAATATCCTTTAAGCAGCTCTTTGTGTAGTTTAGTAGGAAATCAAGAAACCATACAAGTAGGCACCAGGAGGACAATCTTTTATAAAAAAGGATTATTTTATGTACATTTGTATGAAATGACTTTATGGAGGAAAAGGAGGGACTCTGAAAGTCATTTGATAAAAGAGAGAGCAGTACAAAAATGTGTCCTGGTTTACAGAAGTAAAGAAATCCTGGATCTGGTCACAAGGGAAAGTAAACATCTTGAAGACACAGCCAGGAATTAGATTCCACTGATGGAAAGTGACCCAAAAGTGTTAAACAGAACCCTCCAGGAATTTGCAAAGGATGGAATATTGAGGAAAACATTTTAGAGTGTCTGCCTTGATCATTCTTTATATTCTTGTATGCCTCGTAAAGTTGTGTTACATCTGTTCCCTGTTAGCTGAAGTTAATATGAACAGATGTGCATAAGGTACTTAAAGTAATCCTGGGCACAACATATGTGTTAAAATCCACCTCCCATCATTGATGTCTTATAAGCAATGAAACCAAAGCCCCAAGAGACTAAGATCACACTGTGGTAAGTGGCTTACTTGGTATCAGAACCTGATCGTATGGCTTGCTATCTATTTGTACTACAGAGTGGGGTGTTTGCTCTAGAACAAAGTCATGTGTCTCCCCAGTAGACCAACCAGAAAAGGTCCCCAAGTACTTGTGTGAATTATAAAAATGACTGGAAAAGGAAAAATGTTACTCTGTCATAAGGCAAATAACAGTAAAGAAAATAGTAAGACATAAACGAAATCAAATGTCTTCTAAATATGATTCAATCATGTCAATATTCTAACCTCAACAGAGTAAAGTGGGCAGAATATGGTGATGCACGCTTATAATCCAGCTATTGGGGAAACAGAGATAAGAAGGCTGCAAGTTTGACGTCAGTGGGGGACATAGTGAGATACTGTGAGATACTGCTGTCTCACATTGATTAAAAGGAATCCACAGTGTTTCTCAGTGTTATTCTGTTGCCTATCATGAGGAAGACTCTATGTTCAAAAAGAAAGGGCTGGGTTGGGGGGGGTGCGAGAAATTTGATGCAAATGAATCTGAGTTCCCTTTTAGGTTACCAAATCATTGAATTTCAGACTTAAGAGGACACATTAAGAAGAATTTACTTCTGTTGCCCATGATATCACAGAGGATATAACCAACACCTGAGGCTAATATGACTCCTCCAAAATCTTGCAGATTCAAGATGCAGAAATTCTAACGAATGCCCACGTTAATTAGCCCGCTTGGAAATTTCTTCCTTAAAGTCAAGAGTTAAAAACTCACCACTCCCGCCACCATCCCCCCTCCAAAATGGTCATTCTGATTAACCCAAATTTCCAAATCACATCACAGGTGACAATCCGCATGGACAACAACAAGCCGGACTTATTTGGCCTTTGCGAGAAAGGAAAAGGAAACAGATGTTTCTTTAAGGTATAGTCTCATCTTTCCCTCCTATACCTAATTGTAAAATCCATATCCCTTCCTTGCAAACTGCTGAACCAGCGATAGCATGTTAGAGAATCAGACCCGTGTGTGTATTAACATTTTCAAATGTTACATGCGTGCAGACAAGTTGTGGGAAGTGCAGATAACCCTTACTATAAGCCATGGGAAGATTCCCTAGATTCCCTCCCTTCCCTCTGCTTTGCATATGCCTAGGAAAAGGGCCTCAGTTCAAGAATTTCTTCAGGGCACTGGTCTGCGTGGACTCTAGAAGACAGGAGTAAGTACCTGAATGCCTGGGATCTGCACGTCTGGTGACAGTGGAAGCTCCAGAATACAGGCTTATGGTGGTGTCATCATCATCGAGCATATCCCTCGTGCTGCTGTATTTGGCCTGCATCCTGATTCCTGCAGAGCTGCGGGGGCGATATGTTCAGATTGCTCCAGGCTGTGTGTCTAACTTCAGATATCTCAGGAAACCAGTTACTGAGAGGCATTCCTAATGGTCTCTTTCCCTGCAGGCAGCAGGGGAAGCCTCTGACTCCAGTTCCTGCGTGGAGAAGCCCGGCCCCTCCCCTGTGAGCTTGTACTCAGAATGCCAAGTTGGTCTGGCTGAGGGGAAATCGCTGTGTTTTCTGGCTGGGCGGTCCCTGAACAGTTATTATAATATCTGCATTTTTTTTCAGATCGCGTGTGTATCTGTTTACAAGTCTTTCAATTGCAAGCTGCGGATGACGAGCCCTCACCGTAGCTCTCTGGATCCTCTGACACTAAAGCATAATCAGAGATGGACACAGCTTCTTACCCAGCATGCATCGCAAGCTGATTATTCACCTGTACCTTTAGGGAAGGAGAAGACACCCCTGCCTGTCTCCAAGGCAGAGTGCAAAGCATCATTCACTGGAAGCCCGAGCAGCAGACCCCCTGAGAGCATCCAATCGATTCAATTCTTTCATTTAACTCAGAAAGAAATTGAAAGCTATCTAGGTGAATTATCTCTTTAGAAGTCACAAAGCTGGTTAGGGTCAGACTAGTTCTGAAAGTTCTCTCCTGTTGTCAATTTCAGGCTCTTTCTTCTGACAGTATCTGGACTTGATTTACCATTTTCTAACACACCAGGATCATTGTGATGGTGAGCAATGCCATGCATTGTTAGCAGCCCCCACTTACATCACTGTTACTAGCCACTGTGCAACTTTGGGAAGACAACTAGCAATGTGTGCTTACATCTGTTAAGTCAAGACAAGAAATGAGAGAATTGTCTCAGTGTCCAACAACTTCTCCTGAATCAGTACAATTTAATTCTTTTTTTTTTTTTTTTGGTGTGACAACAACAAAATACCTAAGACCACAGAATTCATACACAATGAAAAATTATTTCTCATAGTTCTGGTTCAAGATCAAGGTGCTGACAAATTCAGTAGTGAGATGAGGGATGCATCCTCTAAGTACTAAACTGCAGCCACCATATGGGGGAAGGAGTGATGTCACAAAAGTAAACGTTTTGTGTGTGTGTGTGTGTGTGTGTTAATGTCTAAGACAAGCACACTAAGTATCATTTAGTGTTGAAACAGAGTTAAGACAGAGACTATACCAGACCACCAGAAACTATAGATTGTGAATTAGCACATGTTTCAAGCTGTATGTTGTTCACCCTATTATTATATATTTAAGAGGAGTAATAACGGGAACCCTTTATTGAATGACTTGTGTCTGTTTGTTTGCGTTGGGTTGAGTATTGGGATGCTGTGGAAGGAAGGAGGCAGTAAGAATTCTGAAGGTCAAGGTGGGTGCATGTGGCGGCCGCACTTACATTTCGCCATTACAAGATGGCGCCGAGGGCTAAAGTAAACAAGTATGTGGCGCGAACTTTTCGCGCCACATCTGCCTAGCAACAGGTTTCCACCAATCCTTTTCTGCCACGTCACCTAATCAGTAGACACGCCCCGTCCTCCTGTATATAAGCCGTCACCCAGCCCGGCTCGGGGCCCCCTGCTTCCAGCTCTCCCTCAACCAAGCAGCGCTTCATTAAAGTGTGATCAGAGAAGAATCCTGTGTCGGTGGTGATCTTTCCCTGCTGGTCAGGGCTCGCTCGCCGCAGGTGCACTGCGACATGAAGTATTAAGAAGCTAGAATGTTAAAAAAAATCACAGAGCAGTTGTGGTAGTACACATCTGTAACCCTAGAATTCATGGGGCTGAGCAACAGGATCACAAGTTCAAAGTCAGCCTGGACTTATAGAAAGACTCTGTGAAAGGTAAAAACAAGAAAAGAAAGAACAAAAGGAAGAAAGAAAGAAAGAAAGAAAGAAAGAAAGAAAGAAAGAAAGAAAGAAAGAGAATAAAAGAAGGGAAGGAGGAAAGGAAACAAGGAAGGAAGGGAGGGAGGAAGGATGGAAGGAGAAGGGAGGGAGGAAAAATAAGAGGATGGAAAGAAGGAGGCAGAGTGAGGGTGTGTAAGAGGAGAGAAATTACAAATAGAGCAGGAAAATAAGAGGGGTTTCCGCTAATTATGTTTCTCATGAAACAATATAACAGTAACCAGAACTGTTTGCCAAACTGCAGTTATTCATGCAGAACCTTGCTAATTTTTGACCACATATATTGAAATTTGTACTGTGTTTCTTACACATTTATTTCAACAACAATGAAAATGTTTTTAAGCATGCTATGCTGTAGGTAGAGTCTTTTGGAGTCAAAACCCCCTGATTCCTTTAAAACTTGTATCCTATGGAGAAAGTTTGACTGCTGTTAATGTTGAGGCAAATATATAAAGGACAAAGGAACTCAAGAAAGGTAATGTAAGAAGGCTGATGATTTGACATAGAGTAACCAGAGGATGCCTCATTCACTTAGGAGGTGATATGTGTGCAGACTTGGGAAATAAGACAGAAGTGAGGTTCACTCAAAGAGCGAAGAGAAATCACAGAGATTTTGAGATGGAAACATGCAGATGGGACGAGACACCACAGAGAAGCCAGCATCCTGACTGGAGAAGTAGATAGGCCAGAGGTACCTCAAAGGATGAGGGACTTAGAGCAATGAGGTCTTAAAGACAATTTAAAAAGCTTTTTTTGCTATTATATTTTGTTATTATTCTGAAACATGTTAAGAAATCAATGAGAGGTTTTAGTAGAGACCTGACATGACTGTATTAGATCTAAAAAAAAAAAAAAAAAAAAAAAAAAAAAAAAAAACAAAAAAAAAAAAACCCTTTTCATCTGGCGACAGATGGAGATAGAGACAAAGTCCCTCATCAGAGGAACAATTGAAGAGCACAAGGAGGAAGAAGATGAGCAAGGAAGTCTGGACCGCGAGGGGGTGGTCCACACACTGAGACAGTGTGCCTGTTCTAATGGGAGCTCACCGGGACTGAATGAGCATGCCACCAAACCGGACTCTGAATGTGGCTGAAATGGGGGGCTGATTGAGAAGGCATTGATAAAGAAGAACCTTCATATGGTGATGGATGGAGATAGAGACAGAGACCCACATTGGAGCACTGGACTGAGCTCCTGAGGCCCAGATGAAGAGCAGAAGGAGGGAGAACATGAGCAAGGAAGTCAGGACAGCGAGGGGTGCGCCCACCCATGGAGACGGTGGGACTGATGTAATGGGAGTTCACCAAGGCCAGCTGGAATGGGACTGAACAAGCATATGATCAAATCGGACTCTCTGAATGTGGCTAACAATGAGGGCTCACTGAGAAGCCAATGATGACACCAGATTTTGATTCTACTGCATGTACTGGCTTTTGGGAGCCTAGTCTGTTTGGATGCTCACCTTCCTAGACCTGGATGGAGGGGGGGCCTTGGACTTTCCACAGAGCAGGGCACCTTGACTTCTCTTAGGACTGGAGAGCGAGGGGGAGAGGGGAGGGAAATGGGAGGATGGGAGGAGGTGGAAATTTTTAATAAATAAATAAATTTTAAAAAGAAAAAAACATTTTATAGATTTCACATCATCCATCTGGATCCTATTCCTCTCCCCATCCCTTCATATTCATCCTCCACCCTTGCAACCTCCCTCCCCACCCCCAAATCAAATAAATTTTAAGGCAAAAACAAACAAACAAAAAACCCCAAACCAAAAAACAAACAAAAGTCTCATTGTGGAAGCTGTAGTGTGACATAGTGAGTCAAACAGTATACCTTTTGGTCCATACATCTTTACTTGTGAGTGTTCTTTGAAATGAGTCATTGGTCTGGTTCAAGGGCCTCTGCCTTCTTCTGCACCCTCATGACTGGGCCTTCACTGGGACTCCTCTTCAATATCCTGTTGTTGTCTTGTGTCATGGAGATTCTGCAACTTTAGACCTGCAGGTCCAGCCACTTCACATGCTCCAGCAGTTCATAGTTGAGGTGGAAATTGGGGTGGGCCAACTCATTGTTCTGGTTCTAGGCCTGGCTCGTAGCTGGATTGGTCAGTCTGCCAGCTTTCCCTCATTGTCACCACCAGTGTGAATTCCCAGTATTGCCTTGGCTAGCTCATCCACTGCAGCAGTCTAACAAACCTACCCTGCTAAGCTTGAAACACACTGTAGGGAGATAGAGCTAAACATTAGGAACAACTCCTCCAGGCAAGGAAATCCAGGACTCCCCCAGTAGATGTTTCCTTAAATTTAACCATCTGGAATTCATCCTTCAGACTTGAGTCCAGCCAGAAGTTGCTGTCACAAATCTGTCCCTTAGACAAATACGTGCATTTCTGTTCATATTTACATTGATATGTAAGTTCTCATGTAAACAAACTGTCAGCATGCTAGGTAAGAGTATACCCTGGACTACCTTGAACAATTTCCTTTCTACCATAGCTCTGGTTCTACTTGATCCTTTATCTACACACTAGGGGATTTCTCAGCTGCCTGTTCCTGGTAAGGAAATCTTGATTTCAGCATCCAGACTTAGGTGTTTTGTTTTGTTTTGTTTTGTTTTTTTATGATGACAGTTTCTTCAATATATCTGTCCAATTCCAGGGGCCCAGTAAAAAACAATAATCAAATCAAAACGAAAATTAAAAAATTTTCACATTAGACTGGGAACGTGGCTCAGTAGATGTTGTCTAAGTATGAGAATTCACATAGAAACCACATACAATGACCCACATCTGCACTGCCAGAGCTGGGTGAGATGGAGAAACAGGTGAATCTGGGAACTGGTTGGCCAGCCAGCATGAGACAGTAAGACCATGTCTCAACAAAGAAGATGATGGAGAGTGATAGTGGGTGACAGTGATGACCTCTGGTCTCCACGTGTGCACAGGTAAGTGAGCATACACACATATACACATACTCATGAGCTCATGTGTACATATACACAATGTTCAAGTCTTCTCTAAATCCCATCTTGTGCTTTAACTACTTGAGCCAATCAATCACACTTCTCAGACTTACCTCTGTTCCTTTTTAGATTTATCTCTGTCCCTTCTATAGTATTTTCAGACTTTGAGGATTCAAATTTGAATATTAAAAGATGAGTGCAAACTTCACAAAAATGTGTTTTCCTCAGATTTTTCAAAATCTTCAAGAATCCAAATTTATGCTTTAATGTAGAAATATCTTGTATACATATTCCCTACCTAGTATCAAACTAATTAACCCTTTTGGGGAGAAGGCAAATTATGTTAGTGATTGCTACACATAGGCAAGTTATTCAGAGGCCAGAGATACTTGAATAAACAGTTTTGCAATCTAGGTGAAAGTTACATAAAATCAATCATTTTCAAGTGAGCAATTCAGTGGACCTAGCAAAATTTTCTTCCTACATATGAATCAGCCTGAGGAAACTGCAAATGAGTCCCCAGCACAAAAACTTGGAAATCCCCACTGGAAATCTGAGCAGTGTTAATGGAGATGCTTAGAAGCTATCAAGACAGATCACAGCAGGAAACATGCTCACATTCCAATCATCCTTTTGAAAGGAAATGACTAAAAGAATCAGTTGTTAACTGCAAAATAGCATGTCATGAAAAAGACAAAACATGTTCTGTGCTCCAAGACACTAATCTTGATTGCATGCTTTTTAAATATCCACTATCAGATACAATTTATCTTTCAAAATATAATATTTAAGGAGAATGTTTCCTGTAAGTGCAGCCTCTCTATGATAGCACGTTGCACCAGGTTCTGCTGTCAGAGATATGGTGGGCAGTCTCTCTGGGGTTATCGAGTCAAGGGAGAAGTCAGAGTCTCTGTTTTTGGGTGATGATCACTTTAATCATGATAAAGTGGATGAAATAACAGCTCTATTTATAGTGAAGATTTTCTTCCCTCATTTCTTTACTTATCAAATTAGAAGTACATTTTACCTTCTACCCATGTCTGATGTACTGCTAGACATTGAGCAAATCACACAAACACAGTGTACACTATAGTAACAATTTTGAGTAACATATGTGTGTGTGTATACATGTAGGTATATGATATAGCCTACTAGTCCATTTAGTGTTACTGGTTTGTACATGTGTTTAGTGTTGACTTCTTGAGGTTCAGTATCTCATCAGGAAGCTTGTTCCTGGAAAGATCTCTTCACCCTTTTCTGCATCATAAATCACCTCTAGTTCTTTTATGTGGAAGGTGGGACCTTGTGAAATTTCTAAATCAATGTTGGCATATCAACTAAAGTTATCATCACACAAATCTTGTTTAACACTAGCAGTAGGCATCCTTGTCCTCTCGCTGTTAAAGTCTTCAACTACCCCTCCACTGCAATATTCCTTGACAGATATAGGGGCTTTGTTGTGATTGTTCTATTTGGGTCTTGGAACCTCATGTTCACTGATTCTCTGTATTTCTTAGCTGCCTCACTCCACGTCTTGTGGCTTACTAACTGGAAGATAATACTATTCTCTTTATGCATCTGGCAAGTACAGAAGCCTCAGCTTCTTCATCCAAGTTCTCAGCTGAAGGCAAAATTTACCAAGATCTCATAGTATTTCATTATTCACTCTGATTTTCAATATTTGTCTCTCTTGTTCTGTTGTGGTTGTTGTTGGTGGTGGTGGTGGTCATGGTGGTGGTGGTGGTCAAAGTGTGTGTGTGTGTGTGTGTGTGTGTGTGTGTGTGTGTGTGTGCCATCCCTACATTCTCACATTCTTATCTCTTCTTCATCTCCATTCTTACATTTATAGTTGCTTCTCACAAATACTGAATGTGGAAATATTACAGATTTGGTTGAAAACCTCTGACCCATGAATCCATACACAGTTGTGCAGTAAGCTTTCCTGGGAAGCTGTATCTCTGACTTGAAACCTGTTAAAAGAAAATATAATGAGGCAGTTAAAATAACCAGAGACCCAGAAAAATCTTTATTGGAGCCAGAAAGTTTAAGGACATTGCTAAAAACACTTCTGAGGCATCTAAATTCTTAGAAAGGGAATCTGTAATTTAGGTTGTATTTATCTTTAAATGGTAATTGACTTGTCTCTATAATTAAGGTAAGAAAATGATTTTACCCTAAGGAATGCTACTCTTAATAGGTGCTTAAAATAAAGAGCCATGCCAATTAGTCACACTCAAGGAACATCATTGGGCCGTAGTGCAAAAGTCACCACCTGATGCCCTTTCCCTTTGCTGCCTGCTTCTTCTAGACCCTGGGATTGGTAGACTGAGAAATTCTGCTCTGCAAATGATGGAGGCTAAGATCCACCACCTTGACTCAGGCCTTGGGGAGAATTTTAATCAGGATTTTCTGAAAAAAAAAATCCCTGACATTCAGATAGTTTGGAAGCACAGATTAAGTCACTGCCACGCTGGAATCTAAGAAGCAGTAATATTTTAAAATGTTAAGTCCATTTTGTGAATTTGCAGAGAATCATCTAATTCCATGCTTATAGCTGGAAAACAAATCAAGATGAATAAAGACTGCAGACGAGGAAGAAGCACGTTCTGTGGATTGTTCATGAATCTCTTTGGATCAGTAGAAGTGAGGTAGCTAAGTACTGTTGATGTGACACCGGGGATGGGGAGTAGGCTTTGCCTTCTCACCAGTACCTACAGGAAGCAAATTAAATGCTACTTTGTGAAATTTAGATTGATACAGAAAACTCTAAGGAGTTCAACATGCAATGTTAATAAACACTTGTCAAACACAATTAGGTATTTAAGAAAAAAAACCAACATGAATGAAGCACAGGAGAAAATAAACTGCACACAGAGTTAGCAGGTACAGATCTTAAAATAACTGTGCTAAGTGGATTCTTGGGGGGAATAATTAGTACTGACATTATTCTAAGCAAAATAAGAGTTGCAAATTAGTGGCAGGAGTTGATTTGCAAAAGAACCAAGCTAAATTATAGACAACAAAATTTAAATAAATCACGTGTCAAATAGCAACAGGTAAACTGGAAAACTATGAGAAATAAACACAAAGGTCAAAACAAAATTCAATATCATAATAAGAAGTGAAGAAAGAGGGTGGAGGAAGGAAGAGAGGGAGGGAGGAAGGAAGAAAGGAAGAGAAGAGACGTGTTATTTAATAGAAAGATACAACAATTTTAAGTCTACATATACCTATTAATATGGCTTCAAAATGTCAAGTGAAATTCTCAAAGGAATGTAGGAGGACCCATGTGGGTGTTCCCAACACAAATCCTGCACTGGAAGAGGAAATTGTCCACACGTGAAGTATGCTCTCTGATCACAGAGGAACTAAGTATGAAGTCTAAAGGACAAGTAAGAATGTTAGAAGCACAGGTATATTTGTAAATTGAGAAACTTATTTCTAAGTAACTCATTGATCAAAGAACAATTTACAATGGAAATGAGAAAGCATTTTGAATTGAATGACCATGAAACAATGAAAGACTGGAGATAATAAGTATCCAATGTAAGAAGTTAGAGAGAGAATTCAATTTGGTTCAAAGAAATCAAACGGAAGGTGACAAAAAATAATATGAGAATTGACATTAACCAAGAAGTGATAAAAAAGAAAAGGGAGCATCAGTAAATCAAAATATCTTTTAAAAATTAATTAAATTGAATTGAATTAAGAGAGTTACTCTTTCTATCCTCAATTTTGGATAAAGAAAGTGGCACACAAAGAAGTATGGAGATTTTTCTAATGTCACATGTCTGGTGAGTAGGTTAGTTTTTACCTCAGAGTGAGGTCTGACCTCAAAGCCCATGCATGTTCTTAACAGCAGCGCTTCTCCTCACCTGGACCTGAGTCAGCAGCATCAGGTGACCATTCTCTACATCCTTCCTCCACCTTTTTCTTTCCATTCCCAGCTCCCTTTCTCCCTCCCCCTCCACCATAACTTGTCCTTTTTCTCATGTATGACCAGAGGAACATGTTATTAATTGCATGGTAGACTTCCATGTGCCTACACAGAAACTTACGAGTTGGGAATGAATGGTGAGCCATCCTCCCAGAGCCAAGGCCCTTTGGTCTGGTTACGGGAAAGGCCAATCCAAAATGAATTAATATGGTGAGAAGATGTTTGGCTTTCAATGAACTCCTGTAATAAAACAAAAATACATACACACACATCAGGGGAAACCCAAGACAATGCTCTAGGCATTTAGAGACAAATGAGTCCTTTTAAAAAGGGATGTAATGTAAGATGACAATTGAGAGAGGACTGTCAATCTTTGTATATCATTGAATGTCCAGAAAGATGTACTTCCTCATTTTAAAGCCATTGTCAATCTTCCCATTAAGAATAGATTCATAATATTCATAAATAATATGGGCTAAGGAAATCATTCAGTGGGAAAGAGTGTATGCTGAAAACACACAAGGACATGGGTTTGAATTCTCAATATCCATGTTAAAAACCAGAGGTATTCATGCATGTCTTTAGCTCTTGTACTATTTGGGGTGAGGACAGAATAATCCTGAGGCTAGCTGGTTGTGAGCCTAGCTCTGTAGGTTCAGTACACACACACACACATATATACACACAACACACATATGTGCACACACATATGCATACATCACACACATACATCACACACATTTGCACACACATGTGCACATACATATAAGTTCTTTTATAAACCAAGAGGGAAAAACAGGCTTATTATATCAATATTCCACCCCAATCAACAAACCTCACAACATCAAATGAGGTCCAGCTCCCTGAAAATTTCATGGGAAATAGGCCATTAATTTTTGCACAAGTTGCAAATATAAATTCATACTAGCTTTGTCAAGAAACACCGTGCTGGGAGTAAGACCCAGAGCCTGGAAATTGCCATGTAAGCACTCTACCACAGATCACATCCCCAGAACTGCATAAACTACACATTTTATGAATAAATAATTCAGGTTTCATTGAAGGCTTGAATTGGTCACAGAGATGAGATGATTCTTTGCCAATTACAGATTTGTATTAGAGGCCACGTGGATTTCTACTATGATTCTCTTCCTTGGCTATATTCCTGCTTTTGTTAACTTTAGCAAGAACTGCAGTTATTGGATATAGCATTATAGACTGATAAAAATGGAGTGGTGAAGATCGAGTGTACAGATGGACTGTGTTGTGGGATGCTTTGCATTGTTCCCTTTTCACAGTTCTTCTGAATCAAAGTCTTCTGGATGGTAAATCTGCTTCTACAACATGCATGGTACATCCTCCTGTTTCTACAACACACATGTAAATCATCCCATTTCTATCTACAACATGCATTGTACATCCTCTTGATTTTACAACATGTATGGTACGTCCTCCTGTTTCTACAACATGTATGGTTCGTCTCCTGTTTCTACAACATGCATGATAAGTCCTCCTAGTTCTACAACATGCATGATAACTCTTCCTGTTTCTACAACATGCATGGTAAGTCCTTCTGTTTCTACACAATTTCTTGTTAACAGGGCAACCTCTCAACTCTCAGGTTATTTGTTATTACTACATGATGTTCAACTATTAACAACTCTTGCTTCTCTTTTCAACTATGTATAGTAGTATTAGCTTTTAAACCTCTTTGTCACTTAGAAGGAATTTGAAGTCAATATTGGCTACATAGTGAATTCCAGGTCTGTCTGGGCTAAGATGGAAATCATGTCTCAAAAAAAAAAATAACAAAAAAAAACAAAAAACCCCTCTTTGCCTTTCTTAGTATTTTGCAAAGAACAAACAATTCATAAATGTATATTATCATTGTTGATTTCTTTCTTGATAATTCAAATGACAAGTGGGGAATTTTTTCACCTGTACTTCAACTTTGAAAATTGAAGTGTAAATATACAAAAATTAAGAACTCATATTATTATATTCAAGCAACCATAAAAATTTATTATAAATTATTTGTTTTAATATTTTTACATTTACTTGTTTTGTGCATGTGTGTTGTGTGGCATGCCACAGTGCTCATGTGGAGGTCAGAGGGCAATTTTTGGAAGTCGTTTTTTTCCCTTCCATTATATGCATGCTGGGGATCAAAATCAGGTCAACTTTGGCAGCAACTGCTACCTTGCAAGACTTGAAATTGTTTATTTTAAAGTAAAATTTGATCCCTTTTTAAATTAATTAATTAAAATTAATGTATTATGTACTTTCCATGCCTACTGCATAATTGTGTGATTACATAGAACATTGATATTAACATTGATCTTCCAAGAATCTCTCTTGCTCTGCTGAACGTAGACCACAGGTAGTTATAGCAGAAGTTTGTGCTTACAAATTCTTTTGAGTTGTCTATCTTCAGTAGATGAGCACCTAACTGGGAGCAATGTCTCTTACTTCCAGCCCAGGAGTTTTGTGACATCTTAAATAGATAACAGCTCTTCTCATGTATGACCCAGTTATGGGGGCAAGGCCCAGAAAAATGTCCTGGAAAGAAAAGATAATATCATAATGTCCACTGTGTACCAACTAATTCTTTTAGTGCATTTTCATGATTACCTAATAATGAGTTTTCATCAACATATACATCATTAACACATATCTAATTTTTTACTCAAATTAGACTGTAGTTTTACAAAATTTATGAAAATCCTTTTGTTGATTAAAAAATTGAAATTAGGGACTGAAGGGTTGGTTCAGTGGTTAACAGTACTGACTGCTCTTCCAGACAACCTGAGTTTAATTCCTAGCACCCACACGACATTTCACAACCAATTACAATTCCAGTTCCAGGAGATTTGACACAGTCTTCTGTCCTCTGAGGGAACCAGGCATCCAAGAAGTACACAGAAGTACATGCAAGCAAAACACTCATACACATAACAAAATTTTAATCTAAAATCAATCGAGTAATTACTGTGTTTAAGTTGACAACCAAACTTATCTCTTCCATTACTTCAAATCCCGTCCTAGACTAGACTCCTTTTCTCTACTGTTCCTCCCTAAAGCAAATATATTCCAAATCAATTGCTGTACACAGCAGCTCCAGTTCACCCAATTCACGTTATGAAGGGGCATAAATGTAATTATTTATATTTAGAAGACTCTTTTATGTTTCATTAACTAAAAATGGTGAGTAGGTAAGTCCAGAGATGGAATACTCAAGGAAAAATATTGTCAATCAATTGTGACCTAATCAGAAACACAGGCAGAGTGCAGAAAAATTGCTAGAAAAAAAATCAATTCAAAGATATAATTGAATGCATTTAACCAGAGTTTTCAGTGATGTATGCATCAGGTCCATTTGTTCTGTATATTCTTATTAGTGTTCACACTCTTGTCTTCAGTGTCCCTTCCTCACTTTCCCCCTGACATTCTTTTTCCTTTATGTCTATCTTATTATAACAATGTCACTGTAAAAATATCAGTTCCCTACAGGCACTGAACACTGTATCTTCCTTTGCGTAAAATTATATTATATCCAGTAGGTCTCGACACATAGCCAGAGACAAAAAACAGTTACTGATCCTTTTTGCAAGAGCTGTGGACTTGTGATAACAGGCATCTGACAGGATATGTGTTATGCTAAGGAATGATATTTGTTCATGTTTGGTTTGAATAAACTGTTATTGGATGCAAACATCTTCCCCACCCCCATGTCTCAGCACCAGGAAATGAACCTCTGGAATCCAGGATTCCATTGCTCCATTAGTTCAGGCCTTGCCTGTAGTCTGGGATGCCTTGGAGGGAGCCACCTTCTCATCTAAAGATGATTTTGTGGGTTTGTGGTTCTCTTTATTTCTTGACGGGAAGTTTTCTTTCTCCTCTGGATTTCTCCCTGAATTGAATCTCCAAAATGCTTCATATTTCACGAACAATAATAGTAACAGAAAAAAGAAAGTCATTCTGCTGTGTTTGAAAATTGAAATTCCAGCAGTCAAATTTTATGAAAGATCATAGGGGATATCTATGATTAAGGATAAATCAATGTTACTGATATGTTTCTGATAAAATATGAGTCTGATGGTTGATTCATGGATGATTGATCTTATATATAGAAAGAAATTAGTAACTTCTATGAAAAAGGTAGCAAGAAGAAAATTACATAGATCTAAGTGGAATTATAAAAGTTTTGAAATAATAATAATTCAATGACAATAATACTCCCTTTTTATTCTATTATTAAAATGGGAAGCTCTTTAAGAATTACCCAACATATAACACATAGATTTTTTTGCACTTAATAAGCATTTGACTAATTATGAGCAATGAAAACTTTTGGAAGGTATCATACAACTGTATTGACACAGGATTCATGTGATATAGAAACCTAAAGAGGTTTATTCATCTTTCACAAAATAACTCTAGTTCTTTTTAAGTGCCTCAGGCAAAACTTGGTAGAGTCAAGAATTTTTTAGTAAAGATCATCTGTAAGATAATTTCCATATATCACAAGGCTCATAACCTTACACACAGCTCCTTTAATATAATTATGTCCTAGGAAAAATAACAGCATACTGTGTTTCTTTCTTCAGCTCTGCAAATTCCCTCCATTAACTTATTCTTTAAATTCCTGTTTAAAAATTAAGCTATTCATGTATAATAGTAGAGCAATATAGCTAAGAGCATATGTTTTATTAAGCAGATTATCTACATTTCTACTCATGATACCACCACTAATTTATAACAATGAAATAGTCAATCTTCCAGTTTCTCCATTCCCCTATATGTGAAATGGAAATGAATAGCAAGAACTCAATGGGAATAATGTACAGATTAATTGTCTGTGACTGTCATTAATCTCCCTCATCCATACTCACCTAGGAAACCCAGGACTGAAGCAACCACTAGTGCAACCAAGCACAGGATTCCCAAAGCCACCACAATAGGCCGCCAAGGAGGAGATGAAGCCTGGCTTCCTACAAGGCAGAGAGATGAGAAAGAAAATAAGGAAAGTCCATGGAGCCCTTTTATTGCTCAGCACACCGAAATGGGGACAGTGCTAAAGGAATCATCAGCCAGTATAGTCTAGTCCCCCAGCTTAAGGATATCTCTTTCTTCAATTGCTTCAGCTGTGTTATCATCCTTTAGCATCCTGTATATCTTATACTATTTCCATTTAAAGATCTATCTCCTGCTAATGGAACATTTTTATCTAGCATATGTTTTCCATCACTGATATACCAGCAGCTAGCTTTTAAAAATTAAAATTAACCTCTTCCCACAGGATTTAAACTCTGTGTCTATGCCTTGCCATCTGTATAGTCCTCAATCACAGGTTCACATGCTACTCTGTATATCTGCACATTATTCATTCCCTGAAATCCTACTTGCTCATTGAGTGAACCACTTTCTATAGGAGAAACAGAACCAATTATTAAGGGTAGCTTTCCTTTTTCATTTATTTGGTACACCATTTGGACAAATTATTTTCTCCATCCCCTTCTTTTTAATTTTTTTATTTCTACTTGTGAAATTGGATCAATAACAACTTAAAATACTATTGTTGGAGGTAAGTTATGTAAAAATGCACAGAAATACCCTTTTCAGCACGCACAGAAACACTCTTTTCAGCGATTGTGAGCACTTCGTAGTTTGCACAGCACAAGCACATAAGCCTTTCCTCTTTCGTTACCCAATTTTTTTCTACCATCTTCTAAGCAAATTGCACAAGAAAGGAATTGTGTAAGTGGTTATAAGTGGAAAATAATTGCATAATGTGAGCACCCAAAAGCAGAAGAAAGCAAATTGTGATGTCAGAATCTGTGAGTCACTTCTTCCTTAATGACAACAGTGAACTGATTTTGTATTACACTTACCACACCAACAGCAGTAGCTCAAGTCACAGAGATGCCCAATAGGAGACCCAGAAAGAGAGTAAAGCACCCACCCTGTGAGGAGATAGATCCCTTAGCATCCTTATATCTTGTACTGTTCCCATTTTAAGATCTACCCTCCTGCTAATGGAACATTTTCATCTAGCGTAAGATTTTCATCACTGATATACCAACAACTAGTTTTTAAAAAATCAAATAAGTTTATTCCCATAAAAGTATATCAGATTTGTGATCTAAAACTCTGTGACTCCTGGCTACTCTTTGGATTTAACTAAAGATGCATTTAATTTTTATTTGCCATGCGATCCCCTGTGATTTAATCCCCCACCCCTTTGGCACTATATATTGTAAAATTGTACAGGTTCGTTTACACTATTTTGAGTTTCTTGGCCCCCTTACAACTTACTATAAGACAAGCACCAAACAACTCACTAAAATTCCTTTGTCTCTGTTTATCTATCATGTTGCCAGCCCCACTTCCCACTGATAGAGCCTCCGTGACTGTAGAATAGAATAGTCCTGTTTCCTGCCAGAAATCAAAGGCAATCTGTGGGCATTGTTGAGTAGTTTCCAGAAAAATCAGTTTGATGATCATGCAAAGGATCTTCCGATGACTTCCAGCAATCTTAAAAACTACATATCAATGTGTGTGTGTGTTTGTGTGTGTGTGTGCATGTGTCTGTGTGTCTGTGTATCAGTAAGAAGACCTTCAAATCAGAAGTCTCTCCACATCTCTACTTCTTTTGATAAGAATGAAGGTTCTATAAGCAGAAAAAAAAATGAATACCTTTCTCTGATCCCTCGGGTCTTTTGTGGATGCCTCGAGTCCTGAAGTCTAATTGAGTATATCCATCTTCATCTAGATTCTCTGGATGAGAGTGATATTTCATTGTTTCGTATGGCTTCAGTGGGCACAGCACTTGAATGTTCTTTCCAATTAAATAACTTCCAGGATGAGGATCTCTTAACCAAACCCTGAAACAGCTTTTTGCTGAGGTTTATGGAGTTCAGCATAAGAAGTCTAGCCAGTGCCCAAAGCAGGAAATGAAAACCACGTTGGAGTAATTTCCCATTTTTTGCCTCTAGATCCTGTTTTTGAGGCTGTAAATTCTAAAGAAAGCTGATACATACTACGACTGATACATAGATTGGTATCTTAAAGTGTTTAACTACATTCCCCATCAAGTTGACACAATTAATTGGTATGGCCTATGTAAACTGTTAAGAAATTTGGTTCCTTGAGTTCATCATTGGTTTCTTAGAATTCTGCTTACATGCACACATCTATGGATGTGTGCACACATCTTTGGATGTGTGCATTCCTTAAATATATATTAAATACTTAATAACTTGAGGAACCAGCAATGCTTGCAGAAGGGTTATCCACAAAAACTCATTGCTTAATGAAGGAAACCATAGGCAAGGATAAAAAGGAAATTATTCCAGCAACAGACAACAAATGATTCTCTCTGAGGCTTGCCATGGATTATCAATATATAGTAGCAAATACTTATTGATAATTACTCTGTCTTAGGTACTATTCAGCACATGTGCTTTCTCATTTCATCTCAGACCTCTAAGAATTCTGTGTAAGAATGTGTGTTAGTTCTACTATTCTCAAATGAAAAGAAAAAGACATGGATACTCAGACAATGGGAATTTTAAAACTAGAACAAGGAACTGGAACAATGTCTCCTCTCTCTTTAAGGTTTGCCATTGCTTTCTGTGGCACTGCCCTTGCACATCTGGATTCTTATAATGCAAGGCATAGTTTATGATAGTTTCAGACAATCTAAGTCTGAAACCTAAGGCTACATGTCTGGAAATTTTTCTCTTTCTTTCAATTCACAGGTTAATGCAAAGTGATCAAATTAGTTCAATTTGGAAAAGGTTTGATTTCCATCGTTTGATTAATGCCATAGGTAAACAAGGAGGACATCAAAGTAATGAGGATAGATTAATTGAAGAATTACTATTTGCAATGGAGAAGAAGGTCTAATATTAACTGAAGTCAGAGTCCACAAAACAAAATCCGAAGCCATTTCAAGGCTGGAGGGTGCTAATGAGAAGAAGTTGTAGGGTGAAGGGGTAGACAAAATGAGTCTTCACCAGGGCTTGTCCATGGCACTTGTTAAACTCAGGAACTTCTCATCTTTATGACACGAGGCAGTGGTACACCTTGAAGCAATGTATGCACCTCCAACTCACAGACACTAGGTGGGAGAGCAAAGATGATGTCCCTGAATGCTTGCCCTTGAGGAACTGTTCAGAGCAGTGGACTTGTTACAGCAAGGTCAGAGAAAAGATACTGTATTACAAACTCCATACTTAACTGCTGTAAGAGTGGGTTCACCTTCCACCAACTGACAAGTTGGTTGTTGTTTAGTTTTGCGTTTTGAGGCAGGATTTCAAACATTCATCAGTCTTCCTCACCACAAAATAGCAAAGTCAGCTCGACTTGAAAAGCTAGCAACACTACCAGCATCAAGCTTGAATGTATAGGTACCTGAACCTATTGGACCCATCCTTCCTAGGAATAAAGCCTTCTAAAGTTACTTGTGGGTTTTCCAGGTGTACCAGTGAAGTTAGGAGCAGTCGTTATATAATAACGAGCAAGTACTTCTCAAGGTCTAACAAGGATGGAGATGATAGAGCACTTAGTGGACAGTAATTAGGTGAGATTCTGCCCTTTTCCTTGTCTGCTACAACAGTCTTACTGTCTGTTTATAAAGTTGTTGTATAGGGGTCTTTTCTATTTCCAATACCTCTTAGCCATTCAATTCATTCTACAATCTTTGTGAAGCAGTGTGATGAGATGTAGAACATTGTACCCCAAGATAAGGCATGTTGACATCTGAGAAACAATACAAAGAGGAAGATCACCCCTGACACAGGCCATAAGATCTTCATATGAGAAAGAGGGAGACGGAGATCCTCTTTCAGTGTCTAGAGGGAAGGAACATCCTCATTTTCCACGAAACGCAGAAAAGAGAATGTAAGCTACTAGCCCCTGCCCAGTTCTCTTCAGTTGTCACTAATTAATTAAACTCAGCGAGTGCTGTGGAGCATTGATTTAATATGTGTAATTGCTGCACTAGTTCTAATTGATCTTAATAGTAAAAATCCAGAGCCAGATACTGGGCTTAATGCTGAAAGATCAGAGAGACAGAGGGGCAAATCACGATCAACTCTTACCTTTGCTATCTCCTCAGCTGACAAGAGGCAGACATCCTGTCTCCTATCTCCTTATATTCATCTCTCTGCCCATCCATATCACTTCCTGTCTGTCTGTACAGACCTCCAAACCTCCATGGTTAACTACTGGATAGCTCCGCCCTCTAATCTTCAGGTAAGCTTTATCTTGTACAAACAAGATACCACAACAGTGTTACATTTGTTTGTGCTGTGGAATTTTTGTTTGAAAACGCAAAGGTGTGCTGCATTCTTTATGTTGCATTTTTTAACTCTGTAAAGCTGTGGTTTTTTCCCTGCTTAAAACACCTAATTGGTCTACTAAAGAGCTGAATGGTCAATAGATAGGCAAAAGAAATGATAGGCAGAGCTGCCAGGCAGAGAGAATAAACAGGAGGAGAAATCCAGGCTTGAGAGAAAGAGAGTAATGAGGAGTGAGAAAAGGGGAAGAAGAGGAGGATGCCAGGGGCCAGCCACACAACCAGACACAGATTAAGAAAAAAAATTAAGAACCTTACTCGTGTTAGTCACAGTAATATTTCCTAAGAAAATAAGAATTTTTTATTCATCATAGGTTTTCAATGAATACATGTTGACTTAATGTATAAACATATTTATACTTTATATGTCTATAAATATCAAAGAAAAGATACTTTAAAATATCAGTAACAGTTAGATACTTTAAAATATCAGTAACAGTTACTATTCTTCAGTTGATAATTCTCTTTTTTCTCATTTTTAGGCTGGCATACAAAATAGTGGACTTCATGAAGCCTCCATACATAGGTGTCATTACACTTTATTCTCCCTTATTACTTTTCCTACTTCACTCTGTAGAATCCGCCACTAACTTAAGCTTGGTGTCACATACTTGTAACCTCAGCAACTGACAGACTGAGGTGAGAGGAATGCAATTTCAAGACCAGCCTGGGCTACACATTGAGAGACACTTCTAAAAAAAATCATTTATCTATACCTGATATAAAGATAAATGATAATGCTCCAAAAGCAATAACATATAATCTCCTCTGTTGTCACGTGAACTCCGTAGTCTGGTCCAGTTAATGGCATTGTATGGTTCAGTCTATAACCCTGAAAAGGAAGAACATTCTGTCTTTCCATGTATTCTAAGTTCAATGTCCAGCACAGTGTTTGGAGCCAGACAGGAAAACAATCATCCTGCTCCTAGAAGTCATCATGCTGAATTCTCAACAATTCCTGCTTCTATATGCATATTAATATTATAGCTGGGTGTCTCTAAACTGCCTGGGGAAGGTAGGTGGGATTGAAGAAAGAATACCAAACACTAGAAAGCATTTTATTTATATAATTTTTGTTTAACTTTTGTATTCTTAGTGGTAATATGTATGTAATTCATTTAGTTTTAACTTTTGTCTTACATTTAATTAAAAGTCATAACTGTGTCACGGTTTTCGAATATGGTGTGATGTTTGGGTATCCATGGACGATGTGGAGTGGGTTTTTCCTGCATATTTATTTTTGGGATTTGGCTGACCTGTACTTTGTCCTTCATCCTTCTGCTCACGGTGCATCTCCCGCACCCACCCATTGCAATCACTTTTTCAATATATCATTAACAGTCCATTGATCAGGCAGATGCTTGGTTTTCACTTCCTGTGCTCTTAATTTCATAGTAAAGAAGGATGTAGTGCCAGATAGCCCCCAGGAAGGTCTCTGGACTGTCCTAGTTGAGTCAACAGCAGCACCCCGGGAGCCTTTTGCCCTTTATGTAGGGATTTCATACACAGTTTTATTTAGAAGAAAGTAACTGAGCTTAAAATATTGGCAGAGATTCACTTGGTGTTCTTAGAGACAGGAGCAGGCATCGAATCACAGTGTAAATAAATCCCTGGTGCAGCTTCTAAATTCAGGATCCAGAGACACAGCGGGTGGTAGTATCCTTTCTGCACCTGCTGTAGAGAGACTGAGTGACTTTCAAGTGTTTCGGTTTCTGTGCTGGATTCCTCCTGCAAAAAAAATATCTATCAAGATCCTTGTACGCTGAAAAAAAGAGAGAAAACTGATGAACGAGAGTAGATTGCCTATGAAATGTGGTCTAAGCCAGGCTGAAAGGAATAAACCAAAATGTTTAGCAAAATCTCACAGCAACAGTTAAAGTGATGGCTCCATCTACAGCCTTGTTTTAGGAATTTCAAGCCAAAATAGAAACTAAACCTCATCAGCTATGGGAGTGGTGGTGGTGGTGGAAGGGGGCGGGGAGAGTAAAGTTGCAGAATTTAAGCATGTAGAACCGGAATTGGGGTGAACGGCTGCTGTTTCCTCTTCACAGTCATGGGTTTTAGAAGGTTTTGTTTGTTTTAGACGTATGTGGCTTTCTTTGCCATACCTGTGTATGCCTATTTTATTTCTAATTTTTAATCTCTGCTATCAATTTACAAGTTTTGATGCTGAAAAATATTTGTCTGTAATTGTCTTATTTATTATCAGTTCCAAAGATCTAAAGTAATTATTTCCCTTTGTTAATTGAATACAATTATATCAATGTAGTTATTTTAAATTATTTCTCTTCCTCAGCACTAGTTCTGAGAAACATGGAAATAGTCTCTGTGTATCTCTATTGCTGTCTACACTGTTCATGTTATAGAAGGTTCTCTTTAGAATTAATTCTCACTAAACAATCATTTGGTGAGTGAGTGAATGAATAAATTAACTACGAATGAAAGAATTCTGATCCATATTTTTTTTCAAGGCTGATTTGAATAAAAGAAAAGCAAAATATTTGATACAATTACTTTGTTATCTAAGTTACTGAAATATATAGTCAGATTTTGTTTGTTTTGCTTTTCAGGCAGGGTCTTGCTATACAGCCTTGGCTGTCCTCACTGTATAGACCATGACACTGGTACTCACTGTATAGACCATGACAGATTCAAGCTCACAGTTTTCCAGCCTCTCCATCCCAAATGCTATTTCTGTTGTTGAGACAGGGTCTTACACTGTAGCCCAATATTCTAGTCTTCTTTCTGTTGCTATTAGGGTGGCTTAGCAGAGGAAAGGGTTTATTTGGTTTAGAGTTTCAGGCTACTGTCCATCACTGATTTGGAGTTAAGGCAGAAAATTAGGCAACTAGTCATATCTCAGCTATAGATGGGCAGAGAGAAACAAATGCATCTTGCTGTCTGTTTGCTTACTAGCTTTCTTATGCAGTTCAGGAGCCCATGCCTAGGGAAGGTGCTGCCCACTGTGGGCTGAGCCCTCCTACAAGCTGCCTTGCTAGGCCAATCTGATCTAGCAATTCCTCAGCAAAATTTTTCTTCCCAAATAACTTTTGGATATGTCAAATTGACAGTTCAAACTAGCCAGGACACACGGACACGTAGCCCAGGTTAGCCTTGAACTCAGAGCTCTCATGCTGCTTCTTCGTCCAGAATTTAGACATTGGAGGTATGTGTTCCCATATGGTGCTCCAGGCAGGGCTTTAAAATCACATATTAAGCATTCTGTATAATTTCTAAAACATAATAATGATTTTTTTTTAAATTAAAACCATTTAACTTTGAAAATGAAGCCAAGCGAGATAGTGCTTTAGGTGCAATCTTAACAAACAGCTTAGCAAAATCAGATGATTTGACACATATGACTATATTGAGATAGATTCCTGTTGCCAGTGTTATGGGATGTTTTATTGGGGCTTAAATTATTCATAGAGCTATTGATTTGCTTATTCTGTCAATGTTAAATTATAAATGAACTGCAGGGAGTGCTCATAATGAGGCTAGACAACTTAGGCAGTGCTGAGGCATGCAGCTGTTGGCTGAACCTTAACACAGACCATTAAGTTTCAATATGTTATAACCAAAGGCAGCTTAATAACTGTAGAAGCCCAGATTACTCCAAGCCCACACACAAGTCAATGGATAACAAAACTGCATCATTCCTTACAAGCCAAACCCTCACTCCACTCTCATTTTTTTTTTCCTTACTTGTTCCAGGAAAACCGGAACGCTGTCAGTTTTGTGGTTGACGACGTCATCCACTTCTTAATACTTTGCCCCTCATGGGGTGACGCTGACATGAAGGGGAAAGTTTGAGAGGATTTACAACGTAGGTTCGGGTACAAAGATAGTGCCTTTGAGAAGCAGTGAGGTGACTCAACTGCCGAGTCTGATGACCTGAATTTCATTCTAGAGAGGAAGAGGAGGACAGACTCCCACAGGTTGTCTTCAGACCTCCATGTGTGCTGCGGCACGTGCCCACACAGAACCAAAAATGCAGAGAAAGTAAATAAAGCTAATTTAAAAAAATAAGTAGCCTTATACTAAAATATAGACATTCAATACTTTATTTTTATTTAATATGGTTTGTTGAGACAGAGTCTGACTCTGTAGCCCAGGCTGGCCTAGAATTCATTAGGTAGTCCAAGCTGTCGGTAAATTCACAGCAATCATTCTCCCTCAGCCTCCCAAGAATAGCTTCAAGATTAAAATGTACAATGTATTCAACTTACTTGAAAGTTATGAAAATAAACTAGTGGTAGATCCAGGAAAGTGCATTTGTTCTGCTCATGTTACTAGCCAGAGCAACTCAGCTTTGCTGGGTGAAATCCTCTGAGGCAATTCAGTCTTTGAAGACATGCGTACTTGTATACCATCTGTTCCTCTATTGAGCCAAATGTCCTGTAAAGTCCTAAGAAATCCCAGCGTAAGCTACAATAAAAAATAAGCGATGCTTCCCATTAGTGTGTGCGTGCGTGTGTGTGTGTGTGTGTGTGTGTGCGTGCACTGTGTAAGATAGCATACACTGCAATACAAGACTCCAAAATAACATTTATACATAGTGCTAAGCCCAAGTAAATATCTTTAGGTTATTTGCTCACCATGCATAAAAGTTTCAGAATCTCCTAAAAAAAAGAACATCTGTAGGATGCTATAAAGACAAAACCAGCAAAGAAATAGTAGAGAGAGCTGAGATCTCTTGAACTCATCAAATTCTAGGCACTAAAAGCACTCCATAAACTTTAGAGATTCTCAGATAGCTATGAGGTAGCAAGGGATGTTAGTCTTGTTTTTCACCTGAAGAAGTGAAAGCATCACGATGGTCAGTAAGTTCCCTTTATAACTGAGGAAGTCAGCAGCTGAATCTGAACTCAGGCTGACGTCAGAGCCAGTGCTAAGCCAGCATGCTCTTTTTACTTTTTCATTAAAGAAATAAATGAGGAAACAACAACAAATTTGCACCAGCAGTCTGCAAACATTCTCTGAAAAAGGATAAATGTTTAAAAAGTTGCAAGCTGCTTACACTCCACCAAGTATGTGTTTTTAGTTCCACTTTAAAAATGTAAAAGAAGAATCTCAACCCTGGGGCATAAACGGGCCACAGGGAAAGAACTGTAGCTGAAACCTGATTTAAATAATCTTAAGAACAGGAGCAAAGCCAAGAATTGGGATCAGTATTCAGTGTATGAACTGAGAGAGAAAGCCAGGATATCCTAGATCAGAGAAACCACTTCAGAAAAGAGGCTCTAGCAATGATTGGAAAGGGTCTATGAAGATTGTGTGAACAGCAGTGAGGATTTATATGGCAGCAGCGTGGCTCCCGAAGATAGCTCCATCATTAGCTTTGGAACAGTAACTGCACCAGACAGTTAAGAAATTCATCCATCAGTCTTAGACGCTAGTTTATTTTTTCAGCTTATTTATGTTTTCAACTGGATACATTTGTTCAGTGCTCACTCCCCAACATAAATATATATTTACCTTGGACTTCTGCCAAAAGTCAGGATGGCGCGGTGAGTATTGTGTATGCCTTCCATTCAAAACGAAAATAGACACAGTACATGGAGTAGGCATTTTCAAAACGGTGAATAGCAAGGTAGGATGAACAGTAAGAAAGATGGAAAAGAAACAAAGTAGGCTCTGTGATTATACAACTTAGAAGGCTTAGAATGTGGCCAGGTCACCGAGAGGGCAGGACTGTAAGATGATTTTGTGAAACTCCCTGAACTCAGGGCTTTGGAGACACAAAGACACCAAAAGTTCCCAGGCTAGTACGAGAGAAGGAAGAACACAAAGGCTGAGAGATCTGTGCAGGACCAGCATAGTTCATTAGTAATACAGACCAAGGTCAAGGAAGGGGAAGGAAGGAAAGGGAAAAGAGAAGATAAAGGGAAGGGGGAGAGGAGTGAGGAAGGGAGGGAGAAAACAGAGGGAGCTAATGGTCTGTCAATCTTCACAGTCACTGTAGAAATGCAAGTACCAACATCTGGAAACCTAGGGGATCCCTTTCTACCTTTTTTTCCTTTTGGCTTGGACTCACTACTATCCCCTTCCCAGACTTGGTGCTCTCAGGCACCTCACTAGGGATTGTGACCATGGTCTAAGTGAGCTTGAATCCAAACTGAGTTGTATAGTGCTAGCACCCTGTTACTGCTGTTTTGTTCTGTTTTTGTTTTTTGCATGCTTGATCTTTTGGTTTTGTCTTATCATTCCCCAGTAAAGAAGTAATCTTAGGAGGGGGTGGCAATGGTAAATTATTTGTCACAAAAACTGTATCAGTGAAGGCTGGGTGGTAGCTATGGGGGTAAAGTGTTTCTATGAAAACCTAGGGAATTGAGTTTGGATCCCCAGCAGATGTCACTGGCCTGTAACTCCAGTATAGGAGGGCAGAAGCAAGAGGATCCCTGGAGCCTCCCCGGGGCAGGCAGTCTAGATAAAACTGAAGGTCCATGTCCAATGGGAGAACCTTTCCAAGAGTAAGAAAGGGAAGTGAATGAAGAGTCTCACCATCAGGTCTGCATCCTCCTGCATCTGCACGGGTGAGTACCTCCTGCTCTCAACATAGACACAAACACACATGCACACACACACACACACACACACACACACATCCATACACACAGACACACACACACACACCATGCTTATAATGAATAATAGAAAAAAAATCTTTAGAAAATATACCACATGATGAAAAACTTTATCTTGAGATAAAAATGAATAGCACAGAAAATGACTGCCAGAGTTGAGATCCCCAGCACTTGTGTAAAGACTAGGTGTGCTAGCATGTGCCTGTAACTGGCTGTGGCAGGGTAGGGAGCAGAGATAAGAGTATATCTAGGTTTTATGGCCTGCCAACTTAATCTGTAAACTCTATGTTCAGCTAGAGACTCTGTCTCATGAACTAGAGAGTGTCTCTGTGGGCATCTGAATGTACCAGCATACCCACACAACATGCATCTACTCACACAAACAAATGTATAATGCACACACTCACACAGACAGACGGACAGACACATAACACACACACACAAGTATACATGTACTCACATGTACACATACAGAAACACACAAATTATTATAAAATAAAACTATTTAAGAAGTAACTTACTTCTTAAATTGACAAAAACCATTTAGGAAAAACCATATAGTTGACACCATGCTTAAGGTTTAGTGACCTAAGGTGAAGGTCAAAATGTAGATGTTTGTGAAAGCATGAAGTACTGAGTATGTTTATTACCTGTGCTGAAATTCCAGCAGCATATGAAGGAAAGTTTTGAGAACAATGGAACGAGTTTACCAAGGCCTCAGAGTACACTAATATAAATTCCATTGCTTTCGAACACTAACAACAAATACTTATAAATCAAAATTGTACGTGACAATTTTACCTACAGTAATTTGAGAAGTATAAAATACATAATGGCAGTCTATAATGTGCAAAAATCTGTACAGAAAATACAAAACATTGTCCAGAGAGCTCAAAGAATGTGTAGAATGTGTGGATACACGTGCTTTGTTTGGATATCAATGTTCTTTTTATTTCACTTATTTTATTTTATTTTGAGATAGGATCTCACTTTGCAGTCCTGAATGGCCTTAGATTCATAGTGATTGAGTTACTTGCTTCAGCCTACAAGTGCTGGATTAAAAGGTGTATATCACCATGTCTGGCTATGAATTAGCTATTTTAAGGTTTTAGCTCTCCTAAAATTATAGATTCAAAAAACCAAAAAAGTTTTTATGGAGTTGATGAACCAGTTCAAAACTGAATATGGAAATACAGTAGCACAAATCAGCTGGAACTGTTTTGGATAAGAATATAGTTCAAATTTCATCACTGCATGATTTCAAAGTTTATTATGAAAGTATAGTATTCAAAACAGTGTAGAGGTCATGGTAGGAAAACACATGGAGAAGCCAGTGGGACAGAACATGTGAAAAGAGTAAAGCACTGTTAAGGGACAAAAGCAACCCTATATGTAAGCTGTTGAACCAATTGGATGTCCACATGCCAAACTAGGAAGTTTACTGCACAGCCTGCAAAGAATCCAAAATAGTCATAGACCTCAAGGTATAAAACCTGGAACCGAAAACTTTCTTGACCAAAAGGCATAAGAGAAAGTTTTATAGTGTTGAATTAGGCAGGGAGTATGTAGAAATAATGGCTGAAATATGAAAACTATGATGTATTATTAATAAAATCCCAGAGACAGATATTGGGGTTCAATCTGAAGACCAGAATAGCAAAGCAGCCAACCACTGACTCTTAACTCTACCTCAGTCTGAAAATGGTGATCCTGCCTCTAGAAATCCTCAGAATAAGACTGACAATGAAACCTGTCTCCTCCCATTTTAAATTTCTCTCCAGTGCTGGGATTAAAGTGATGCACCACTACTGCCCCGTTTCTATGGCAAATAATGTAGCTACAGGGATTAAAGATGTGTGCCACCACTGCCTCATCGGTATGGCAGTTGAGTGTGGATGCTTTACTCTCTGATCTTTGGGCAACCTTTACTTATTAAATTACAAATAAAATATCACTACGAAACAGACTTTATTAAAATTAAAAATGTCTGTTTTGCGACGTCTATTTCAAAAAACAACAAAAGACAGCCTGTAACTAAAAGAACAAATAAACAAACTGTGGTAGTTGAACATATTTGCCCCCATAAGCTTATAGTGAGTGGTACTACTAGGAGGTGTACCTTTGTTGGGGTAGGTTTGGCCGTGTTGGAGGAAGTGTGCCACTGTGCAGGCAGGCTTTGTTTAAGGTCCCATATATGCTCAAGCCATGCCTAGTGTCTTAAACCTTTTCCTGTTGCCTGCCAGTCAAGATGTAGCTCCTTCTCCACTCTCAGCTCCTTTTCCAACACTATGTCTGCCTGTTTGCAACCATGTCCTGCCATAATAATAACGAACTATACCTCTGAAACTATAAGCCACCTAATTGAATGCTTTCCTTTATAAGAGTTACTGTGTTCAGGGTGCCTCTTCCCAGAAATAGAAACCCTAACTAAGAAACGAACAAAATCTTTTGTTTCATATCAGGCTGTTTTTATTCTCAATATGTGAATACCTCAGATTAAAAACCCAAGAAAACAAAATTCTCAAAATATGTACCCAGTTATTTTATCATAGAAAATGTACAGCTAGTTAAATAATAACATGAAAATAAATACAAGATTATTTGCAACTTAAGAACTTCAAATTAAAACCACAACTATACATGGTGGTATGCCTATAAGAGTAGCTAAAAGGCTGGAGACATGCCTCAGGAGGAAAGAAAGCTGACTGTGCTTCCAGAGGACCTGGACACAGTTCCCATGACCATGAGGATGGCTCACAATCATCAGTTACTCCAGTTCTCGAAGATACAGTGCCCCCTTCTGACCTCCTCTGGTGGCAGGCATGCATGTGGTTCATAAACATACATGCAAGGAAAGAACTATTACAGACAAAATAAAATCTAAAAATTAAAATTTTCAAGCAGATTGGTTAAAGTGATGATATTGACCATACTGAGTTATGGTGCAGACGAAAAGGAACTGGTTCACTTCTACACTCCTGGTGGGAATGTGAAGTGCCTTAACTTTGGAAAGATGTTCAGCAGTTTCTCAAATCACTAACCATTTATCTATGTACTGCATGAACTGAACATGACACTTGTGGGTGCTTATGTGAGAAATCAGATCCTGGGTTTACACAAAGACTTGCTCATGGACATTCGTAGTAGCTTTATTAGTAAGGGAACCCAACCTTAAACAACCCAGATGACATCAACAAGCACAAAGATAAACAATGAACAGTATGTACCCATAGTGGAATGCTCAACATTGGAAATAAATGAGAAACTGATGAAAACACTGAGATGGAAATATATGCCTACCAAAATAATAGCATCAAGTGAATAAAAAACCTGGACCAAAAACACATAACAGGTAATTCCATTCACATAAACTGTACGAGTTATGGGTGGCAGTGTACTCCTTTAATCTTAGCCCTTGGGAGTCAGAGGCAGGAGAAACTCTGAGTCAGAGATCATCCTGGTCTACATAGTGAGTTCCAGGCCAGCCAGAGCTACATAGTGAGACCCTGACATTAAAATAAACTCTATGAAATGCAAGCTGAAAACAGATCAGTGTTTGCTTTAGGGAGGAGGCATTGGGAAGTGACAGATATGTTCATCACCTTGGCTCTGGTGATATGATCACCACAGTTTATGTTATTTACAAATTCAGTTTAGTGTAAGTTCATTACACAGCAAAGCTGCCAGTGAAAAATTATACGTCTCATCTTCCCAAGGATGCAGCCATCATATAAACACACACACACGCACACGCACATGCACACGTGCGCGCACACACACACACACACACACACACACACGATTGCTGGCCTAAAACAACGGAACGCTTTCATTGAAGTAGAAGGGTCTGTGAAGTGTGTGGAGAATGGAAGCTTTGAAAATAGAAGCTTTTAAGTTCATCTGTTCCAAAAGAACGCTTTTTATATCCAACTCATATTGCTCTAAGAACTTGTCCCAAAACTTAGTTTCTTCCATTTTGGTCATGTACGTTTCTGAATCATAGCATAGCGATCAAGGAGAAGTTGTCTACAAAGGATGTGTAATTTAAAAGGAAAAAAAAGAGTCTGGTTTTGCTTTGGGCCAACATATATCATTCTAACCAATACTATTTCACAGGGCTAAATTCACAATACTCTTGTTTGATAAAGAAAAGATGAAGAAATAACTTATGCAAGAACTTATCACAGCGACTGGAGAGGTAGTTCATGATTAAGAGCACTGGCTGTTCTTACAGAGGACACAAGTTCAATTCCTAGGACCTACATAATGTCTCACAACCATCTGTAAATTCCAGTTATAAGGGGACAGTATGCTCACTTCTGATCTCCAATGATATCAGGTACTCATGTGGCACACAGAAATACATGTAGACAAACCCCTACAAGCATAAAATAAAATTTAAAAATGCAAACATGTAAATGGTGCAGTTTGGAGATGGACCACAGTTACAAAGATCGAGCTGGGGTTTCGACAGGGACATAAGTCCCTGCTTGTAGTGTTGCTTTTCCTCTGTTCTATTTCTTTGCATGCTGCTTCTCAGACACACTTTCCTCTTGAGCCTTCTGAATGCACTTTAGCAGGGTCTCTATATTCTGCCTTCCATGCAGCTCCAAAAGTCACTCTGAGGTATAGGACACTGATTTTTCAGGTCAAGCAGGAGTCATCATTTAAAACAGGAAAGGGATGAAGGATTGCAAGTTGACTGGGAGGCTTTGAAAGAGCAAAGCTGTGGATAAACAATTGAACTCACAACGTTTGAAACAAAGATGTCAACCAACTGGATCCCCAGTCTTGGCTTCTGGTCCTTGCCTCTGCTGAGGTAAACTGAAGGTAGTAGCTTGCTGACAGCTGTCAGGGAAATCATGATTTGCATTCAAGTAAGCAAGAATAGCTTAAATTTCATAACAACAGTCCAAGGTCTTCTCCTGTTCTTCCATGATCTTTAAATTCAGTGCATTAGCAATAGCTTTGCCTGCTTCTGGCAAATGCTGAATGCAGTTAATATGCAGTTGTCAGCAAAAACAGCTCCCTCTTGCATATACACACAGGTGCCTGATGGATGCGTCTGGGCAGGAATCCCCCTGATCTTAAATCTGCAGGTGGGGAGAAAAGGGGGGGAAATGACATATAGCATCATTGTGTTAGAAACCAATCCTGTCTCAGAGTTTGAAATCAGCAATAATGTGAGAGGAAATGCCAGCAAAGGTCTGAAGGGGAAAATAGCAAATCCTCTTGGAACTTTCATTGATTCCCTACTCTTCATTCTGACAGGAAGAGTACATATGTCGCATGTGACAGTGGCTTCAAAACAGGTCTAGTCAGGAATAGAACACTCACAATGTGCACCAAGAGGAAAAATGGACTTACAGGTGAGGACGCAAAGGAGAACCATTCTCCCACAGCCAGGGTTCGTTTTGTTTCTTCCGGTGCAATCCCATCCAAAATGGCGAGGTGGAATGGGAAGTTGCTTGCGAGATGAAGTTCTGTGGAAAGATACAACTCTGACCTTAGATTCATCAAACTAATTATTAAAAAAATCTTCTGCATCCCTTGGTGGTTTAATGACAGTGTTTTCAGAAGCCTACTGAGACCACACATCCTATATGCCTAAGGCCAAGTATGCAATCAGACAGAAAAACAGCTATTTTCCCTCTTAAACAAGTGTTCCTCCCTGTCGTGGTTAGAATGAAAATGTCCCCAGAGACTCATAGAGAGTGGAAGTGGAGTTTTGTTGGAGTAGGTGTGGCTCTGTTGGAAGAAGTGTGTCACAAAGGGCGGACTTTGAAGTTTCAAAAGCTCAAGTCGGCCCAGTGTTACTCTCTACTTGCTGTTTGTGGATCTAGATGTAGAACTCTCAGCTCCTCTCCAGCACCATACTTGCCTGTGTGTCACCATGCTTCCTGCATGCTGATAATGAACTAAACCTCTGAAATGTGAGCCAGCTCCAATTAAATATTTGTCCTTCTAAAAGTTGCCATTTGCCGGGGGCCAGAGCCACAGCCATGATCATGGCATCCATGAAGGGCAATAAAATTCTAAGACACTTTCCCAGGAACCTAAGCCTGATCATCATCACCGCAAATGACTCACCAGATCATCTACGGTATTAATTTGTAGCATCTGAGCATCCAAAGACAGGCAAGTTTCTTGGCTCTTTGTCCAGTAAGATGACTCTGAAGAGAACAGGTAACAGGTTTCTTTATGCCATAACCAGTCTTCTGGGCAAGGACCTAGGAAGTATTAATAGAACAGATGATTTCTGAGTAAAAGCATTTCTTCAGTCCTTCCTTAGAATGATACCCACATTCTACAGATACCAGAATGGTCAGAATCTTTGTTTCCATTTTGTTAAATCATTTTTTACATTTTATTTTTCTTTTATGTGTATGGGTATTTTGCCTGCATGCATATATGTGCAACACATGTATGTAATACTCTCAGAGGCCAGAAAAAAAGCATCAAATCCACTAGAATTGGAGTAGCAAACAGTGATGAGATGCTATGTGGATGCAGAAAAACAAACCTAAGTTCTCTGAAAGACCTGTCAGTGCTCTTAAAAATTGAGCCAACTTTCCAATCCTTATTTCCCTTTATACATTTTTCTTTTATTGAATATATTTTTCATACAAGGTATTTTGATTATGATTTCCCCTCCTCCGACTTCTCCCACTTCCTCTTTCTGTCTTTTATGTTTATAAAGGAAGAAGAGGGTGCTTCAGAAGAAGTGCTAAAACATGCTGATTTTAGTAAACTGGGTTGACTTCCTATTTAGCATTTCATTATTTCTTCTTCTTCTTCTTCTTCTTCTTCTTCTTCTTCTTCTTCTTCTTCTTCTTCTTCTTTTTCTTCTTCTTCTTTTGAGGCAGAGTTTCTTTGTAGCTTTGGAGCATGTCTTGGAAACTAGTTCTCTTGGACCAGGTTGGCCTTGAACTCACAGAAATCTACCTGCCTCTGTCTCCTAAGGTGTGCACCACCATCACCCAGCTTTATTTCCCTTCTTAAGGAATAAATTTGTATGCAAGTTTGGAATTTGATATTTTTTTAAAATTTTTTGAAATTAGGAAAATAAGAGTTAAAGAAATGGATGTTTCTTTGGCCATTTTGTTATTACGAAGCTAGACATGCATTTAAAAAACTAGTTTCTGAAATGAGGTAAGTTTGCAGTCACCTGTGTTTGCATTTAAAGTACACATGTGATTTAGAGAGCTTCATCAGAACCATGCATCAGAACAGACTAGCCTGTTGAGAACCTTATAGTTAATTTAATTATAATAATTTAATATAATTTAATTATATATTTTATATAATAATTTAATATAATTTAATTATAGTTAATATTTCACATGCTTCGGCTAAGTAAAATGTTTAACTACAGTTAATTCTCTCTGTTTCTTTTTCTTTCTTTAAACATGTTCATGCTAGAAAATTTACTGTCATGTAGAAACTCACATTTGTTTGGACAAGTTTGATTCAGGTAGAATGTTGTATTGGTATAAAATGAGCATTCTCGATTTCAGTAAATAAGATTTTCTCAGCAGCAAATCTGCTAGGGAGTCCAGCAAACCCACCTCTGGGAGAAGCTAGTAGGCAAAGTTATCAACATCTGTGTGTTGACAGCTCCCGGATTATCAGCATGGTCACCACCAGCCTCACTGTGGTGGTGACACATAAGGAACTGCCTTTTGCTCTATAGTGTAACCAAAATGGGGGAAAGTCCTTACAAAAGTTAAACTATAATTTCAATTTTCATTGTAACACAAATACACCTGATAAATTTATACTAGAAAGCTTTACCAGAAAGGCAAATGTAGACCTAATAGAGTAGTTCTTGCCTTCAACTCCAGCATACAGGAGAATAAGGCAGGAAGAATTCCTTGAGTGTAAGGCGAATCTGGTCTAAATACTAAGTTCTAAGCCAATCTGGGCTACAGAGTGAGAATCTATATAGCACAACAAAAATGTGTACATAAAGGATAGAAGAGGAAGTTTTTGGAAAAATGAAAGCAGAAAGTAAAATAGAAAAGGCATGTATGAGTTTAAAGCAGAGTGTGAAACTTCCTTCATAATTTGTCTAACCCCATCACAGTAAGTAAATGTGAATTAATCAGGTTTTGTGGACTAAAGAAAAGGTCTAGACAACTTGCCTATATTATAACAAAATGGGAAAGGCATGCCTCTCTATGTGGTATTAAAATCAACTATATTTCTCTCTCTCTCTCTCTCTCTCTCTCTCTCTCTCTCTCTCTCTCTCTCTCTCTCTCTCTCTCTCTCTCTCTGTGTGTGTGTGTGTGTGTGTGTGTGTGTGTGTGTGTGTAACATCATATTGCATCTACCATTACATTTAAAGTTTAATAAATGTAGATATTATTTATCACATGCACAAACTGCTGGAAGTCCTTCAAATATGTAAACTCATTTAAGCTTTGTGAAACTCAGAGATTGACTCCACTAATGTCTTCATTTGACGATGAAGAAATCAGGGATTTGAAACTGATGTTGACCATGTATTTAATATCTGTGATAGAGCTCTTCATTACCTTGGTTGTCAACTTGTCTGGGTCTGAAATGAACTAAAAGCCAACCTGCCTGTGAAGGATTTTCTTGATCAGATTACCTGAAGTGGGACATCCCTAAATATGGGTGACCCTTTCCTGTGTCAGCACAGAGACAGAGAAAGAAGGACATTTTCCTTTGTGCCTGTGTGCATTTATTCTGCAGGAAAGTTCATTGATTCCATGGTGGCATTCGTTCCCTGGTATTATAACAAGCTTTTTCTAGCTTCAAAAATAGAGTGAAGCTCAGTAGCTTGTAGAAAAAAAATTCTTACCAATCCTAGTAATGAAAACCCAGAGTCAGATATTAGGGGGTGATAATTGAAAAATCAGAGAAGCAGAGCAGCCAGCCACTAGTTCTTACCTCTATGAAATCCTTAGACTGAATGGGGTATCCTGTCTCTACAAGTCCTCAGACTGAATGCCTTGAGCTCCTGTCTCCTCTGCCTTATATTTCTCTTTCTGCCCAGCCATATCACTCCTGTCTCCACCTTGAAGTGGGATTCCCCTTTGTATGCTATGAATATATTTTAATGCCAATGGTTAATAAAGAAGCTGCTTTGGCCTGTGGCAGGGCAGAATATAGGTAGGTGAGAAATCTCAACTGAATGCAGGGAGAAAGAAGGCAGAGTCAGAAAGATGCCTTGTACCTATTGAAGGAGAAAGACACCAGAATCTTACCAGTAAGCCATAACATTGTGACAATGCACAGATGAATAGAAATGGGTTAATTTAAGATACAAAAGTTATTTAGGAATATGCTTGAGCTGTTGGCCAAACAGTGTTGTAATTAATCTCATTTCTATATGATTATTCAGTTCTGGGCAGCCAGGAAACATAAGTGCAGTTTCTATTCACATAATCAAACCCCAACATTTGGCTAGAATATCCACATAAAGGCTAAAAAGGGGGGGCTTCTAGACCCACAAGAATGGGAGTCAATTGGAGCTTCTTGGTAGCTGAAGGTTTTAAACAGACTCAGTTTGTTGTTGGGGAGCAGAGGCACAGCTCCTTTAAGAGAAGGCTTCCTGACAGCTTTAGCAGCAAAAACTGTGTGGCTCCTTTAAGAAACAGCTTCCTGGTTCCTGTTTGTAACACAAATGGCTCTGGATCTTTCAGGAGGTCCTGTTACAAGCACTTGAATGGGGTTTGTGGGAAGCATGCTGCAAGTTATTTGGTGGAAGCATGAGCCAACTACTTCCCAGAGTTGGGGTGGTAAACATGGCTCCCAGAGCTGGTGGTAAAAGAACCTCTGTCAGGCTGGAAAGCTGAGCAGAGTAGAACCAACAACCAAAGCAGCTGCTCTGGTTCTAGCCATGCTTTCTTTACAGTTTACAACAATGATCAAAAAAGGATTACAGATATGCAATGAAGATAGATTTTTACAGAAATAAACCTCTGGAAGGGTCATAACATCCTCAGAAAATGTATGTAGGCCTAAGAAAAATAAAAAGGAAATGAGTATAGGCACCTATAGAAAGAAATAGTTTTAAATAATGAAACAAAGCTTTTAAAGAGACAGTAAAAATAATATAAAACAAATAAGCCACATAAAGATGGAATAGACACAGAAAGTCTTGATTATTTATATTATCATGCTTTCTTTGACTTTTTTGACTGTTAGTTAGATAACTGCTGAGAGATAATTGGTTATGGTGGCTGCAAAGCTAAACCAACACAAAGGTATCTTGACTTCAAAAATTGAGTCCATGGATATGTTACTTTGGAAAAGAGGTTCTACTTTTGTTTCCACAGAAGATGAGAACCTATGGAATCCTTCCAGGCTAATGTGGTTTGTACAGTTCCAGTTTCCCTTAGTTATGATAAAAGATAAATTAGATATAAAATATTAGACACAAAAAATACTGTATCTGTAATTATTGCTTGATACCTGATTTGTTATATATAATTTTATTATGTTAAAGTTAAAACCTTTCTTTGTATTTAGACAGTAAAGGGGAGTTGGTGTGGAATTCTCGTTTGTACGCTTTGATTATATTTTATTACCATTGGTTAATAAAGAATCTGCTTTGGACTATAGCAGGGCAGAATATAGGTAGGTGGGAAACCTAAACTGAATGCAGGGAGAAAGAAGGCAAAGTCAGGCAGACGCTGAAGAAGAAAGATGTCAGAACCTTACTTGTAAACCAAAAGCCTTGTGGCAATACACAGATTAATAGAAATTGGTTAATTTAAGATATAAGAGCTAGCTAGGAGTATTACTGTTGGTCAAACAGTGTTGTAATTAATATAGTTTCTGTGTGATTATTTGGGTCTGTACAACTGAGAAACATAAGCAAGGTCTCAATTTACACTACCTCCCTTGTGGTGTTGGGATTAAAGTTGTGTGGCTCCCAAATACTGGGAATAAAGGTATGATCCACCACTGTTTGGCTCTGTTTCACTTTGGGACTCGAACAATTTAATGTAGCCCAGTGTGACCTTGAAGTCACAGAGATCCATCTGCCTGGTCTCTATGGCTAACTAGTGGCTCACTCTGCACCCTGATCTTCAGGCAAGCTTTATTTATTATAGCACGAACAAAATAGTACCACCATGAATACTCCAGGCCTTCACTGCCAGACAGCAACAGTTAAGACATCCAGCCTCACAGACCAAACAGCTGCCAAATTCTCCACCCACCCAGTGAGAGATAACCATTATTTGTTCCCCAGACATATTATGCAAACCAATCTAAAAAATCTGTTCTTAGTAAATACTCATCCTGATGGTCCTGTTCCTCTTGAGAACCTATTACAGCCACAGTAGCCCACACCCTTTCAAACTTCTCCGAGGATGAACTAATTGAGGAAATAGTCTGCTGTGAGCCCAGGTTTGGGGACCTACATGGAACCTGCCATTTTATCAATCTATTTGCATTTGCATAGTTGCTAAAAAAAAAAAAACAAGCATCAATTCTGATGCAAAATGCAGAGATCTATCTTTTTGAAGACTCTGCTTCTCCTAATCTTCTAAGCAAATCATTCTATTGATCTGTTTGTAAGACAGAAAGAAGCTGCCTCAAATTTGAGAAAAGTAGCATCACTTTTTTCACTTGAGATTTCAGTACTACAGTATTTTCTTTCTTTTTTTTCTGAGACTGAGAAAGTTTATTGCAAGGAATTAGACATTTTCAAGAGACTCTCCTTGAAGCAATATGAGTAAGGCAGACATTCATCTGGATTCATCATCAGAAAGACATTCATCATCTTTACTAAATTGGTCCTATCTAACATTTTAAAAAATGGAACAAAAGGCCTAAAATATATGCCAGAAAAAAAGCATGTGAGTTCTGTGTCTAATTCATTGTTTATGACTGGCATCTCTAAGAGAAGATTCTTCATTGTCCTTATATAGATTGAATTCCATACAGTTTAAAGTTGATAAATGCAAAACTGTTTCATGGCTGTATCTGTTGTTTGGGATTTTGACTGTCTGAATATGTAAACACTCCCTTCTTTGATATTTAAGCCTCCTTCCCTTGAACCTGGTTTGAAGAGTTGCATCCCTTATTTTATTGAAAGGTACCTCCCTAAAAGGTTTAAATATATATTTGACATTTGTCAACAGCCAGTTTGTTTAAAACTTTCTGCTTATTTTTGACAAGTTAAATGACTCCTTTCATACTAAAAGGACTGAAAGAATTTATTTGTTTGTTTGATATGTTCACATAGCCCTGGTAGGAACTCATTATGTACACAGTGCTGGTCTTGAACTCAGAGATCTGCCTGCCTCTCTCTCCCCAATGTTAGGATTAAAGTCATGTTCTACCATACTGGGCCTGAAAATGAAGAGGTGGCTATCTATTATATTATTATATAATCTTTACTTAACAAAACTGCACAATTGAACTGTTAGTCACATAAGCAAAAAGGTAGGGAAGTGTGCTTTTGAATGGCACTTAAGTTCTAATCCTGAAAAGAGCATCCTCATTCATGCACTCCCCAAGAAACAGTTGTCTGACTCTGCATGCCTAACTCCGCAGTTAGAAGCACATACCTCGCTTGATTACAGAGTGCAAAAAACTCAATAATGTAGAAAGCTTTTGTACTAGCACAAAACTTGACAGCATAATCTGTTCATTGTCTGCTTCCTAGATTCCGAATCCTTTTAGACAGATGGAAGCATTTCAATTCCTGTATAAACTCATTTTCTGGACCTCTTACTTTTGCTTAACCTGACGTACCTACCTAAACCTTCCAAGTCAAATGACTTCCATGGATTGTACTTAAACAGATGTAGTGCTCATTTAAAAAATGGTGTACCAGAATGAAGGTAACATGAGAGCTGGTATAAAGAATTGCAATGAAGCCGGGCGGTGGTGGCGCATGCCTTTAATCCCAGCACTCGGGAGGCAGAGGCAGGCGGATCTCTGAGTTGGAGGCCAGCCTGGTCTACAAGAGCTAGTTCCAGGATAGGCTCTAGAAACTACAGGGAAAGTCTGTCTCGAAAAACCAAAAAAAAAAAAAAAAAAAAAAAAAAAAAAAGAATTGCAATGACAGGAAGACTCTCAATGACAGGGAAGCCAATGACTAAGATGCATTCGGATGGAAATAATAATACATCTCTGGCAAAGACAATGATGGGACAGGATGGCAAACAAATTTCAAAGCTAAAATTGAAGAGAAAAAAGGAAGAAAAGAAGGAGGGCTTCATCAGATTAGATGTTTACAAGACTTAACACAGACTAGCGTAGAAATGGCACTGACAGAGAGCTTGTGTAGGGCATTCTGAAGGCATGACCTATACGTGGGGTGCTAGCTGTGTGAAACCTATTTAAGACTGAGCAGAACATCCACCACTACCCCTCCTCACTGCCTCTGTCCTGTACCTGAAAAGTTTTCAGCTCTCTGCAGGGCTTCTTGGAGGTTCACGTTCTGTTGCAGAAGTTCTTCCTGCTCTTTGGATTTCTCCTTCAGCTCCCAAGTAAGGGTATCTATAGTTTCCTTGAGTTTCTTCTCTGAAGCATTCGCTGCTTGCTGCTGGGCTAAGAGCTGTCCCTCCAGGATATGTTCTTGGTGAGTAAGGTTTGCTTGGTATTGCTTTAGGAGATCAGATACCTGGAGTACTAAACCACAGAGAATTAAAACTCAGCCTGCCCTCTCTATTACAAATGCTGTTACCGAATACCCAGAACATTAAAACACAGACTTAAATAACCTATCTTGACAGCATGAAAGTGTTGACAGAAATGCTTTATGAATTTGAACAGCAATGGAGGAATAAATGTACTTGATAGGCTGCTGCAGCATAGGGCTCAAAAGAAAATCCACAGTGTTAGCACGTACTAGACATTTTTGAGGGATTAGCTAAAAAGACAGTCACAAGTCTCTTGATGGTTGCTTTCAGACCTTTCCTTTATTCTTCTTTTACATCTCTACTTTTTGTTTTCCTGGTGACTTTCTTCTCTCCTTCTTGAAACTTTCCTTCTAACTCTTTTTCTTGATATTTCCTTTCTAGTTCCTTTTAACTCTACCATTCTTGATGTTGCACTTCTAACTCTCAATCTTGATGTCTTCCTTCTAGCCCACTTTAACTCTATCTTTATTCTTTTTCTTTTAACTTAAATATTGCAACAAAATCTTACAAACTAATATAAATATAAATTTTATATATAAAAATTACCATGTGCTTGCATCATGTTTTTCAAGTGAATGGATACAAGTAAAAATAGCATGTTTTCCACATCCCTTACAAGAGTAAACATTTTATATATAACAGGAGAAAAGCAAATTATCCAAGAATCCACTTACATTCATACCCAGTCAACTTCCTATAGATTACCATTTAGGCAAGCAAGATATTCTCTGTCAGGTCCTTACTGGCAGGCTGCAGTTTTGCAGTTAAAAAGAAAGGACCAGTTACTTTATTACTTATCTTGAAAGGTAATCTTTTTTAAATATTTATTTATTTATTTATTATGTATACAAAATTCTGTCTGTGTATATGCCTTCAGGCCAGAAGAGGGCACCAGACTCCATTACAGATGGTTGTGAGCCACCATGTGGTTGCTGGGAATTGAACTCAGGACCTTTGGAAGAGCAGGCCATGCTCTTAACCTCTGAGCCATCTCTCCAGGCCTTGAAAGGTAATCTTATGAGGAAACTTAAAGGAATCACAAACGTAAACTTTTATATATGAAAAAGAATCAGTCAGTTCTACTTTAAGTCTTTGGGGTATGCACCTGCTCATCTTTAGTTTCTTATATCAGGAGACTGAGGGCAAAAATGGGCACAAAGAAGTAATCATATCCTTTGGTTACCAAGCAGACCCAGCAAAGAAAATGCATCAACTAGCAACAATTGAAAGTTGCTTTGTGTTGTTGAACCTATAATTCAGCTGTGTGTCCTTGTGAACTTCAGATTGTTTTCTGTTTTTTTTTTTATCTCAAAGCTATTACCAAAACCTTTGATCTATTCTGAAGTTATTTTAAGGTTTTGTTTCAACTCATGATGCACACCAAAAAAAAAAAAAAAAAAAAAAAAAAAAAAAAAAACCCTGTAAATACATCATTCAGTATTAAGAGACAGTCTGGCTCCTGGGGACTCAATTATTTTCCTTAATCATTAACCTGAACTGCAATCTATTCAGCTCCATAGGTGAATTTCATAGTCTCTAGCTGTGTGACAATTGCTTGTATCTATTTTTAATCACCAGAACTCTGTATAAACTAATACTACTATTATCAATTAGACAGTATAATTTAGGAAGGAATTATCTTCATAATGATCCACAGGTTAAAAAACAGCAATAGAGTAGGGTGTTTCCATGAGATAAACATACTACATTACAGGCAGTGGTCATCTTGCCACACCCATTAGCACATGCCAGATACCAGAGGAAGAGGGCAGGGGCAAATATGTAAAGGAACAGCAAAAGAAAAGTCACTCTGTGGTCTATGATCTTGTCTATCCAAGATTCACCATCAAGGATGCTCCTTCTGGTGGGTTAACATCCTGAAGTCAATTGCCACCTACTGCTTCTCTGACATGGCCACCAGCATGACACTAGTCAAAAGTCGGTTTTTCTAAAATTTTCTGATTATTTTTGCAAAGTTAAATTGCCCCGTTAATACTGAAAGGATTTATTTGTCTTTTTATTTGTTTATTCTCTTTATGTAGCCCTGACAGGAACTCACTATGTAGATAATGCTAGTCTTGAACTCAGGGATCTACTTAACTCTGTCTCCCCAATGTTAGGATTAAAGGCATGATCCACCATGCTGGACCTGAAAAGACTTACAAACTGAGTAACTTTACATCAAACCACACATTATCATTATTGTTAAAATCTATCCTGCTCTCAATAGTTTTTGTCTATACAAAATAAAGTAGCTATCTATACATGATTATATAATCTTTACTTAACAAAACTGCACAATTAAACTGTTAGTCATACAAGCAAAAAGGTAGGGAAGTGTGCTTTTGAATGGCACTTAAGTTCTAATCCTGAAAAAAGCATTCTCATTCGTGCACTCCCCAAGAAAGTGTTGTCTGACTCTGCACACCTGTCTCTGTAGTTAGAAGCACATTCCTTGCTTGATTACAGAGTGCAAACAACTCAATAATGTAGAAAGTTCCTGTACTAGCACAAAACTTAACAGCATAATCTGTTCATTTTCTGCCTACATGGTCTGTTCCCTAGATTCCAAATCCCTTTAGACACTTGGAGTCATCTCGATTCCTATACAAACTTACTTTCCAGACCTCTTATTTTTGCTCAACCTGAAGTACCTACCTAAACCTTCCAAGTCAAATGACCTCCATGGGTTGTACTCAGACAGACCGTAGTGCCCTTTTAAGAAACAGTATCTCAGAATGGAGCAAACACAGGAGCTGTGATAAGGAATTACAATGACAGGAAGACTCTCAAGGACAGGGGATCCAGCGATTAAGATGTATTTGGATGGAAATAATAACACATCTCTGGCAAAGGCAATGACGGGACAGGATGGCACACAAATCTCAAAGTGAAAATTGAAAAGAAAAAAGGAAGAAAAGGAGGGCTCCGTCAAATCGGATGTTTGCAAGACTTAACACAGACTAGGATATAATTGGCAGTGGCAGAGAGCTTGTGTAGAGCATTCTGAAGGCATGACTTATACGTGGGGCGCTAGCTGTGAAACCTATTTAAGACTGAGCAGAACATCCACCACCACCCCTCCTCACTGCCTCTGTCCTGTACCTGAAAAGTTTTCAGCTCTCTGCAGGGCTTCTTGGAGGTTCACGTTCTGTTGCAGAAGTTCTTCCTGCTCTTTGGATTTCTCCTTCAGCTGCCAGGTAAGGGTGTCTATAGTTTCCTTGAATTTCTTCTCTGAAGCATTTGTTGCCTGCTGCTGGGCTAAGAGCTGTCCCTCCAGGATATGTTCTTGGTGAGTAAGGTTTGCTTGGTATTGCTTTAGAAGGTTGGATACCTGGAATACTAAACCACAGAGAATTAAAACTCAGTCTCTCCTCTCTAGTAGAAACACTGTTACTGAATGCCCAGAACATTAAAACACAGACCCAAATAATCTCTTTTGACAGCATGAAAGTGTTGACAGAAATGCTTTATAAATCTGAACAGCAATGGAAGAACAAATGTACTTGAAAGTCTGTGGGCAACTACCGAAATTTATTCAGAACTTATGGACTTAGAAGCTATTCAATTGCGTTTTTGTAACTGAAAATCCATTGCAATTTTCATTATAACCATGCAGATATTTCTTAATAAAAAATTCAACAGCTTTATTTTTGTTTTGTTGAGATTTATACACAAAAAAAAATGTAATGGTTGGAGTGGTATTAAGGTACAAAGCGGTGTGGCAAAGGGGTGACAGGTAGGGTTATAACTCAATGGGGGAGAGCTTAGTTAGCATGCTAAAGCCCCTGGGTTCTGTGTTTAGTTTGGAGAAAAAAAAATAAAGGGCTTCGCAGATTCCACCCCTACTTGAGGAGCTGTTGGCAACTGGTTGCTGCTGGAAAGGGAGAGTCAGTTTTCTTCACGGATGTTACTCCTGTGAGACTCCCTATGCTCCAGCAGATGGCCCTATACCCATGCCCAGACAGGCAGCAGTAAGTGGTTTAAAAGTTAAAAGCAGAAGACATGAAATTCAGAGAAAAAGGAGGGTTTTGGGAGAAGAATGGGGAAGTGCTTGATCAAAATGGATTATATATATATATATATATATATATATATATATATATATATATATATACAAAATTCTCAAACAATAAGGAAGTAAAATAATTTTTTTAAAGTAATGACAAGGAGAGAAATAAAAAAGAAGACCCTAAAAAGTATGCCCATAGAGGGCCCCAGGAAGGGGAAATAGTTAAGATCTCTTGGATAGACTGGGAGGGGGATGGGGAATAGAAACATGAGGGATCGAGATGGCTGAGTTGGGGGAGAGATGGAGAGGGAGAACAATGAAAGAGATAACTTGATAGAAAGAGGCATTATGGGGCTAGGGAGAAACCTGGTGCTAGGGAAATCTCAAGAATCCACAAGGGTGACCCCAGTTAAGACTCCCAGCAACAGTGGAGAAGGTGCCTGAACTGGCCTTCCTCTATACTTAGATTGGTGACTACCTTAAGTGTTATTATAGAACCTACATCCAGTAAAACTTATGGAAGCAGATGCAGGGATTCACAGTCAAGCACTGGACTGAGCTTCTGAAGAGAGGGAGGAAGGATCACATGAACAATGGGAGTCAAGATCTTGATGGAGAACCACACAGACAGCAGTCTACCTGAGTTCACAGATACTGGACTGACATCTGGGGAAACTGAATGGGACTGAACTAGGCCCTCTGAATGTGGATGGCAGTTATGTTGTTTGATCTGTTTGGGGGTGGGAGTTGTGCTGGCAATAGGACTAGGACTTATCCTGGATGTATGAACTGGTTTTTGGAATCCCATTTCCTACAATGGATACTTTGCTCAGCATTGATACAGGAGGGAGAAGCTTGGTCCTGCCTCAATTTGGTATGCCAAACTTCATTGACTCCCCAAGGGAGGCCTTACCCCCTCTGAGGAGTAGATGCAGTGTGGGGTGCGGGATGTGGAGAGTCATAGGAGGGGAGAAAGGGGAAATGGGGTTGGTGTGTATAATGAAAAAAAATATATTTTAAAAAAGTAAGTTAAAGGGGCTGGAGAGATGGCTCAGCGGTTAAGAGCATTGCCTGCTCTTCCAAAGGTTCTGAGTTCAATTCCCAGCAACCACATGGTGGCTCACAACCATCTGTAATGAGTTCTGGTGCCCTCTTCTGGCCTTCAGGCATACATGCAGAGAGAATATTGTATACATAATAAATAAATATTTTAAAAAGTAAGTTAAAAAATAGTATAATGGAACAGATATAATATTGGCAATCTATAATAGTCACCTCTCCCTTAGACTCTGATTCACAGGAGGAAATGCCATTAGCAATTTATTTGCTTATTTCCTCTTTAGCTCCTCCCACTCTGTCTATACCACATACTTCCTAATTTTATTTAGGAACTCTGACATTTGCTTTCATTTTTAAGGCACCCACGCATGAAACATTTGTGAATTTCTGTATGGTATCATTGAGAGTAAATTTCATTTGAGCCATAGAACAGTTTGGGGTGGTGGGGACGAAACAAACGCTGTGTAACCAGGCAGAAATGAACTCTGTTTTAGGAACTCAGCTCAGTTCTAGTGCAACTGGCTGCTGATCCTCTGCTTCAAGGCCTGATCTGAGTCTGCTGGATAGGGATGGACACCTCACTTCAGACTGCTGCCATCAAGTGGGATCCCCTGCACCTCATTAGGTAAGGCCTCAGGCGCCCACAGACAATTTAAAACAAACAAGCAAACAAAAACAAAACAAAACATCGCACAGACGTAGACACACAGGAAACAAGTGGCGCTCCTGGGGCCTGATGTTTCCAATCTGACTGGCAGAGTAACTCAGTCCTGAAAGCTGCAGGCTAATGCAGAAGCAACCTTATCTTTCCTTCTTGGCCACTCTGGTCTTTTTTCTGGTGTCTTCTTTTTCCCTCTTAGTATCTCCGGTTTCCTACATGTTATAAACTCAAAGTACATTTTGCTGTTAATGTTTTACTTACTTTAAGGAGGCAATTACGATTTTTAACATTTTATCAGATCCATCCAAACGAGGCTACATGTGTTTTCTTTTCCGCTTGGACTGCTCAGATAACCCTATGTATTATAACCTTCAAGTTATTATCAAATTATTCTAGAATGCATATAGGCTCATCCGAGAAATTATGAAGCAAAACAAAAACACTCTACTGTGAATAATCTCTATTCCATGTTCCTCTCTAGTAAAGGGAAGAACACAATATATACATTAAACTCCTGGCTTCTTTTCAAAGCATTTTGCCCAAAATAAGTCTAAACCTAGACTCACTTATAGTTATTACCAGATGTGTTCATCACCCCCATCCCCCACCCCCAGTTCCTTACTTTAACACTTACATTGCATCCACTGTATAATAAGGGTCACTGATAACCCCAGGCAAACGATGATGAGAACCATAGCAGCAGGGCACCACCATGGGGACAAAAGAAAAAGCAAACCTGCAGGGAAGAAGAACCAGAAAATTGAAAAGAGCAAAGGCAGATAGATAATCAAGCTAGGCTCTGGATCCTGTCTTTGCTCTGTGCTCTGCACGTCTTAGCCCCCTGCCCAACCTCACAGGACCTGCATATGTGCAGGTGGACCAATGGATGGTTGTGGAACTGAAGCAAATTACTCATGGGCTGACATGGGAAAAAATAACAGCTGGGGTTCAGTGGGGCATCCAACACAAAATATTTGATTCTAAAGCTTTAACTTCATCTGTTCTATGCACAGTGCCCTTGGAAGAACTCTCAGTGTAGCCTAACTCCATCTACGGTGCAGAAAGACTGACCTTTGCATACACGTGGACACAGGTATTTCTAAGTAACATCTGACCTTTACACACACATGTGTATGGGTACTCTTAAGTAATATAGTGCAAACTGCTGTCAGATATCAAGCAAAATATTTTAATCAGTCACCTGAGATTTCCTCAAGAAATTTTATGCCTGATATCATACCATTCAATTTTCATTCTAACAAAATTACCTCTTGAAACTAGAGTTATTAACCAAAGGAAACTAGGAACGAAGCCTTGGTATGCACTTGACTGATAGCAATAGCTGGCCTTGTGCTTAGGTTAAGTGTGGCAAACCCCCTACATTAAGTAGAAAAATAAAACCAAGTGCTCAGTATGGCAGGGGATCATGTTTCTTCCATGAAGTGTAGCAAGTCAGCTAAAAACGCTATTCCAGCTGGGATTCTGATAATGATGGTGGCTGACGTGAAGTAAGCTCAGGTATCTAGGCCTATTATCTCCAGAGAAAAAGTTACCTTATTTATGAAAACGAGCCATGCAGCTCTGATGTCAGACATAACTCTGACATGAGAATGTACAGTTATGTGTCCCACAGACATTACAGACACAAGAGAAAAACATCACACACAATGTATTAGGCTTCCTCCCCTGTAAGACAAACAGAACACTGATAATGTTCTCCTTTCCATGTAAAGAAGAAACCAGAAGCTTCAGTCACTAGCTTGAGAGCACACATGCAATAAAACTCAGAAGGTAGATTTTTGGGTTTTATGTTGTTCTTGCTTGAGACAATGTTTACTTTGTAGTCCACATTGCCTTGGAACTCACTTAGTAGACCAGGATGGCCTTAGGCTGGTGAATTTTCTTGCCTCAGCCTCCCTAGTGCAGTACTAGATCTGACTCCAAACACAAGCCTTTAATGTAATGCTAATAAACCACAAGGCTTGGAGTATTGCATTACCAAGATTTCAGTATAAATGTGGAAAATGTTCAAGAATATCAAGGGTCAAATATATTCACAGAGTTCTCATGTTTTAATAATCTCTGTTAGACTCTATAGATACTTTTCTTAAAAGATAGGAATTGTGACTGGAGGAAACACAGCTTATTCACTGCCTCAACGATTTCTGTCTCTGTACTTGTGGTGAGCTGGGAGACAATAGAAAGGAGTAATAACTTTTACAAATGGTTCCCTAATCCTGGCACCTGGTACCATGTAGCTGTGTGTAAGAACACCTTTATCTTTCACACGCTCCAGGACTCATTCAACATTGTATGCCCACAGCTCAAATGAAAACACCAATCCCGTGAGCCACCCATGTGAAAAGAAGACACGTGTTCCTTTTATCTACAAGAAACCTTCACCCCATCTCAGCGACATGAATTTTCGTGGTCTAATTCACCTGACTTATGGATTTTCGTCAGAAAACAACCCTTAGTCAATCAATAAAGAAACAAACAAATACTTCCTTACTAAATTTAGTACCTAATACATACAGTTCACAGTAGGTCTCTAATCTAACCAGGGACCTTAAGGAATTAGTCATATTTATCGCAAAAGTCAGGCAAGCAATAGTTATTGCACAAATAATGAATGAAGGGTTGAACAAATCACTTACTGACATTATCTCCTGAATCTACTATTAAACACTTGCAATTCTTCACAAAAAGCTAGTGTAACTGTTCTTCGGTCTACTACTAACCCCCAGTACTGTCTTCACTCTGAGCTAGTTCAGCCACTCATATATTAAATTACACCATACTCACACTTAGTCTACCCACGGAAAGATTCCAGTCTTGTTTACAGACACAGTCTATCTTTCTTCCCCTTCTTATGTTTCGTACCCACACCAACTCCCGCACACACACACACACACACACACACACACACACACACACGTGCTTTCTCTGTGTAGTCCTGGCTGTCCTGGAACTCACTCTGTAGACCAGGCTGGCCTGCTCCTGCCTCTAGCCTCCAGAGTGCTGGGATTAAAGGTGTGCACCACCACTTCCCAGCTTTTTTTCTCTTAATTTTATAAGATAATAGGCATTTTATCTGTAGTTGTCTACATATTTGAGATTATCAATTAAACCTGAGTGGTTCAATTTACCGTATCGGCCAAACATAAACTATAACTTTTCAAAGCAAGTCTACTGTGTGCTCAGCCATACTGAATATACGGAATCGTTTTAGATAGTTCATAAAGCACTTCAGATTTTTACAGTACTTTAACAACACATATAAAAATCATCACTGTGTTCTCTGAATGAAAGCGTTCCCTACAGTTTTTCATGAACTGGATTCTGCAGAGAAGGGAATCTGTGGTACGATTTTGGCTCTACTTTATAAGGTTCCACAAAAAGTAAGTGACTTCATTAATCCTGATTCTGGGCTCGCATTCTGTGGAAGGAGATAGTCAGCAGCACTCTTGAAGCCTTCAGGATAATGATTCAGAGAAGTCACTAAAGAGATAGCATGGATAATAACAGCTTACAGTGAAGATGTAGAAAAGGCAAGTTATTAGCTTGAGTTCTACTTGTTGCTCTTCTAAATAAGTGCTATTAGCCCCATGTATTTCCTGATATTCTAATGCTTTTGCTTCTTAAAGTCCTTCCCCCGTACACTTAATTTGAATTTCTAAGCTAAGCAGGCATTCTTAAGCATCCACCCATCCCTGGTACCTTTAGCCTTCTTATGACATGACTTCTGGTCAGGCTGCTCGTTCACAGACTTCATCTTGCCATCAAAAGTCATTTCCAAATTCATGCCAAAAATGAGAAGCTGAAGCAGTCAAGGACCTCAAACAACTGCCAGTGAGTGAGCTTCTGGCCCAGTTTAAGTAGCTGTTCTTATCTAGCAGGGGATGACTCAACCGTCGCAGGAGGAAGGGGAGACTTTGCTTCATATTGGAAAGTTGGCTAACACGAATTCTTAGGTTGTGTCTGTTGTGGGTGGGGAGAATGGTAATTCCAGTCCTGTTTCGTGACCTTTCCCTAAGAAACAGACAGCAGGCAAAAATGCAGCATTCACGACAATTATAGGAAAGACACTGTAGAGTTATCAGATAAGCTTCTTTGAAGCTCAAAGAAGCACATGCTTCAAGCCAGGTTTGTAGAAAGGAATGTGACTTAATTTTCTACATTTATCTGTTTGCTGATTCACTCAAGCAGATTGTCGCTGTTTGCTGTCTTTTCATAAGTAGTACATTTTACTTTTCATTGTTTTGATTGGCAATTAGAAATGTAATATGAATCATGAAAGATTCCCATTTCTAGCCATAGTATCATAGGTATAGGGCTCAGTAAGGACAGTCTTGACCACAGCGACTCTCAACAACAGCATGAACCCTTTGGTACTAAATAGAGTAAGATTTTGTATCTTCTCCTGAATCTGTCATCTTGGAAAAATACTTATATTGAATTTATATATTTGTCTGTGATTTGAGGATAATGTATATTTTGATAGTGTTTCAATAGCCAGCTGTAGTGGCATAAACCTTTGATTCCAGCACTTAGTGTGGGAGGTACAGAGCCAAATGAATTTACACGAGTCCAAGGCCAACCTGGTTTATAATACTGAGTTCCAGGACAGCAAAGTTATTATAGTGAGTCTTGTCTCAAAAGAAAGGAATTATAATTTTTCAATAGGAACTTAAAAGATATTGTGAGAAATGTAGGTGAGTCATAAATCTCAGAAATAATAGGTAAAACTACTATTAATCCTTATATCCAGGAAAGTTACATTGGCCAGAATAGAATATGTTTTAGTCGGACCAATACTTCCTGGGATTTTAACCGCTATACCTGTCCATAGAGGGAATCTTCACTTGTTTTCCCATCATGAAATGATATATCTTTTTGAAATAATTTATATTTTTTAACATGTGTGTATGTGTGTGTGTTTGTGTACACATTTGCTTGTATGCATGCACAACACAGGTATATATGGAGGTCAGAGGACAACACAGGTGTTGATAGGCCCTGGTCACCCACTAATTAAGCAAAGGTCTCTTATTTGCTGATGCATGCCCTAGGCTAGCTGATCTGAGAGATTCCATGATCCTCTCCTATCTCTGCCCTCCATCTCACAGTAGGAGTGTTGAGATTGCAGACAGGGGAGTCTGTAATGGGCATTAACTGAGTTCTGGAGATCCTATCTTAAGTCCAGTCCTTGTGTGAGCCTTTGTTAAAAAAAAAGAATCCCTTACCTACTAAACACATTTTCTGGAGTTTGTGTATATACAGTTCTACAGTAGCTAAATTTTGTTTTAAACCACTTAGAGAAAAAGTGGAGTAGGGAAAGGGATAAAAGGAGAATGGGTAAGGCGTCTAGGAAATTACACAGGAAAAACCACCAATCCTAACAGTGTATATGATTCTGTATCCTTCCTCCACGCCAAGCGTTTTGGTTTCCCTCTTCCTGTGTAGGATATCCAGCATAAGCTGACAACAGCTTTTCTGCTGTTTAAAGTTTTCTTCTGTCACACAGTTCACAAAACAGCCAACAGAGCCAACACAACCTTATCCAAGATCTGCATTTGAAAAACAAAAAAACAAAAAAAAAACAAAAAACAATGCCTCCCTTACCTACTCCCTACCCCTGTTTCCTAGCTGGGGAGTGAATGCCAGGAATTGACTGTACTCCTCAGTTTCCAAAGTGGCCTTTTCAGTTCCACTTTCACTAAGATTCAGGAGAATCTGAGGACATTTCTTATAGTGATGAATTAATAAACCCTAAAATGGCAGTGCAATGAGAAGGACGCTTTATTATTCCCACAGGGACTCATTTATCTCAGACACTATCAATAACGAAGAATATAAACTACACAATGACTGATATTTTAGCTACTGTAGATGTACCACTTAAGGTCACGCTAAGTCCATTCACATTGTCATACAGCTGTCACCACCACCCACCTGCACAATGTTCCCATCTTTTCTAGCTGAAAATGTTCTCACAGTTCCTGTGATGGTTCATTCTACTTCCTGCCTTGTCTGGATCACTTGATAGCTCAGCAAAATGTTTGGGAATAGAGGTTAATACCATATACCTATTTCCTCTGAATTCAAACATTTCTTTGTGGATGAGGGAAGGGTGGGATGGATTCTTTGGTCCGTCCTTGTTTCCCTATCTGTGGTGAACAGAATTTGTTCACATCTTGCCATGAAAATTCACACACCAGATCAATCAATCAATCAGTAGAGATAGATGGCCTATTTATATTTTGAAAGGGATTCATTCAAAATATGAAGGCCAAAAGAACAGAAGCAACTATCCCCCTCCATGTAATGAAATATTTTCTAACATATGACCTTTGGGCTTCAGTTTCACCACCTGCTCCTTCTGGTTTTCATACTGGTCTTTGAACTGGAATTAGACCCTCCCTTGATTCTTCTGCATCCTCATTTTTCTCGGTAGCTCTGCAGGTTTCGACTAGGCAACCCCTATAGTCACATGAAACAATCTCATCTTAGAAACTTCTGTCTTCATATCCACACATTCCATCAATTCTTCTTCTCTGAAACATTCAATTGACCACTCCCTCTTTCTCCTTGAAATCAAGCTTGTATGTTCTGTCCTTTGAATTTTGATACTGTACTTTGTGCCAGATTTCTAATTCTTGAACAAAGTATCGGAGGTAATGAATACACAAGGAGAAAGGGTTAATATTGGCTTTTGGTTTCAGAGACATCATCAATCAATAGTCAATTATCTCCAGTGGTTTTGAACCTGTGGTGAGACAGAAAATCAGCATGAAAAGATGCTCAACTTGTGGATCTAGGAAAGTAGGCAGTCTCATTCAAGGATCTGATCTAGAACCTCTCTTTGGTCCCACAGTCTCCTAACAGTGGGCACAGACTGGCAACCAGTCCTTCAACACTTGAGCCTTTGGAGGACATTCAATCTCTATTACCTCATGTTAGTAAAAGAACCTGTCAGTTTTCTTTTCATGTTTGAGTTAGTTTGCTGAAAATTGTGTCTTCAAGTTTTATCCATACTACAGCACAGCTTAGAATCCCTTCTTTATGTAGAATACTGTATTTTATCTTTTCACTTGTTGATGTGTTTATCTTGTTCTCTCTCTCTCTCTCCCTCTCTCTCTCTCTCTCTCTCTCTCTCTCTCTCTCTCTCTCTCTCTCTCTCTCTCTCTCTCTCTCTCTCTCTCTCTCTCTCTCTGTGTGTGTGTGTGTGTGTGTGTGTGTGTGCATGTGTCTTGCTCTTGATACAGGGTCTCACTATGAAGTCCTGGTTCAAACTCACAGAGACCCTCTTGTCTCTGCCTCCCAAGTGCTAGAATTAAGGTGATGCCACACCACCACACTCGACCTTTTCTCTCGCTCCCAAACATCTGCAGAGATAAGTTTCCAAGAAACTGTAAAGACTTAAACGAATACAGGATGCTCCATGACCCCTAACTCCTGGTGTCACAGCTTCTCTTTGAGGATGTATTCTCAGTGCTCTAACTTAAAATGTAGCAAAGGTCAAAGAATGCAGGTGGTCATGCAGAAGGAATTACTTCAGGCGCATGATGAGTGTGCTGAAGCCTCTCTTCTCCTGTGTCTGTCTCCACACTCATCATTAGAATGTAAAGAAACATTTCTTAGTTGCCTAAAGTTCTTTGTCCATAAATGGGATCCTTTGAGGCTTCCCACTTTCACATCTATTGTCCTTGTTGAGGTCTAGTTTAGGCACTGTGTTTTCAAGGTTCCATGAGTGATACTAATGTTGAGAGAGAGAGAAATAAACTTCTCCATGGATGAGCTCCCTCACTGATTATCCAACACGAAGTGGTCAGTCCTGAATTCAGTCAAACATGTTCATACAAGTAATACTAAATGGAATGAGCGGGAAATTATGTAATTATATTTCAACTAAATTTTTTTTGTTTGTTTGTTTTGTTTTTGTTTTTGTTTTTCGAGACAGGGTTTCTCTGTGGCTTTGGAGCCTGTCCTGGAACTAGCTCTTGTAGACCAGGCTGGTCTCGAACTCACAGAGATCCGCCTGCCTCTGCCTCCCGAGTGCTGGGATTAAAGGCGTGCGCCACCTCCGCCCGGCTCAACTAAATTTTTTGAAGTATGATTACACTAATCCCATAGCCACTAAGAAATACATTCTGCTTAAGAGAGCTTGCAAGTGGGCCCTCTGCCATGACAGCCTTCTGACGAGAATGCTGTTAACCAGACACCTTGATGTCAGCTTATAGAATCCCAAGCAATAAACTCAGCTAAACTGTATACAGACTTCTTGCCCTGCTGGGAACGCTACTCAGTGTGTGTGTGTGTGTGTGTGTGTGTGTGTGTGTGTGTGTGTGTGTGTGTTGTCTTATACTGTTGCTCACACGATTTATAGTAATGAGCTTCATGACATCTTAACTAGACATCCAAATTTTTCTGTGTTGTTTAACTTCTCTAAGTTTAGCACAAAGCTCTGAGTTTGATCACCAATACTGCGCTAAGGGGGAGTGGTGGCACATGCTTGTAATCCCAGCACTGAGAAGGTAAAGACAAGATCAGAAGCCAAGGTCACTCTTAGCTACATAAAAAGTTTGAGGTCAGACATGAATCTCTGTCTCAAGGGTGGAAACACTTTCTGTTTAATCCTGTCACTAATTTTCAATGCCTCTGAGCTTGGAATTCAGTACCTATGCTGTGATCTTGGCTCCTAAAGCAGAGACACTTCCTAGTGAAACACCCAGGGGTTTTAGAATGAAACTGACTTCTGCCTCCTCTATTCCTGAAATCATGTTTGTGAGCCAAACCACTGCTCAGCCATATGCATCTTGATGTTAGTGTCTCTAAGTATCCATAGTCCCAACCTCTGTTTAATTGAGGCATAGAAAGAAAGGAGAGCATGGAGGGTGCACCTGACAGCCAAGGCCAAAGGTGAATAATCAAAGGAACCACAAGTTCGCAATTATTTGGCTACACTTGTTAGAGTGGTTGTATAACAATTCCCTGAAGCAGGGGTGAAGAGGTCTGTGTATGGGTACCTCCCACTGGCCCTGGTCCCAGCTCTTTATAACATGAGTACAAGGTAATGATTCACAAGCTTAATGGGATGGGGTAATGTAGGTTGGTAATAAGAATATTTCCATTTTCTCTAGCTCCATGCCCTCCCCATCCTTATGCCATGGAGACCTTCAGTTTTCTTCTCTGACTGGTCTTTCCTTTACCATTGTTTCCCACTTAAAGGATGTGATTCTAATGTGTCACAGGGCATGACACATTAAAATAAATTAAGTTTTATCTCCTTGGGGGATAGGAAAAAAATGGTACCAGTAATTCTGAAAAAGAAAAACAAGGCAGTGATTAACAGAAGCCTATTTTGTTCAGGCCTGTTAAGAAGCTTGGGGGCAAGAAAGATGATTACAATCATGTGGTCAGAAATTGCCACCGGGAGAAAGTCAAAGTAATTGGGAAACCTGTTTATGCAGGTGAAGGCTGGTATGGGTAGACATAATAGTGGGGTTAACCATGGAAACTGTTCAAGGAAAGGAATAGTGCAATCTAGAGAGGGCTGGTAGAAAAATGGGATAGGCAGGGTAGATATTAATGATCCAGCATACTGGAAGGAACCATCGCATATAAAACAGAGCTAAATTTAAAACACCTTAACTAATATCAAATGCTTGCTACCAGAACTGTGGTATGCATCATAAACATCCATTTTTTAGTTTATCTTTATGAGTATTTTGCTTTTGTGTATATATACTCACTACATATCTGCCTGATTCCCAAGAAGGAAAGAAAATGTCAGAGCCTTCTGGAACTGGAACCACTGCAGCTCATGAGCTACTATGTGGGTGCTGAGAACTAAATTACTTTCTGTATCAAATCAAACTGAGTTGACAGAGAATGGAAGACCTTGTCCATAATCCAACAGCTAACAAGGGGTTAAACAAGCAGCTGCCTCAACCCCCTGAGCTATGCTTTTAGCTATGGTTGTTTATGCTTTTTCCCAGAAGAAGAGGAAAAGGGAGGGATCCGTGGGGTTTTCCACTACATGGTGTCTGAACAGAAATATTCTATGCAAGAGGCTTCCTTGTCCCGGATTGTCCTTTCTCTATTAAACAAAAGCAAATGCAAGTTTAATTAACATCCATTGTGCTCCCTACTGTATGACTAGGAGCAGTAGGTCCAGGCCTAGTAAAAGGTTGTAACTAATGCCTCGCTTTCTGGTCCCTTCAAAAGTCCTTCCATCTCACAGAAACTTCTGTGGAAATCTGGAACACACTTTTCATTCAATAGCCTATGTTTTAAAAAGAGACAAATAGGCTTGGGAAGACCAACATTGTACCAGGGAGTTCCCTCGCTGTTTGCTTTCCTTAGCTGTGAAAAGGAAACTGTTTAAATTCTACATTCCTGTATCACATAGTCACAGTGTAATCATAGGGTTTGTGAGGCTCGGAGTGTGAAGGAGCCCACCCCGCAGCCTCCCCTCAACAGGATGCCACCCTGCAGCCTCCCCTCATTAATTAGAAAACAGTTGAGATGTGGTTTTGTTCAGTCTTTTGAAATGGACATATCATTGTAAATTAAGCCTGCGTGTTCTTACTTAGCACTCTGCACTGCTTAAGAATTCCTGCTTAAATGTCAAGCATTCACATGATATTCACTGTTTCCATACAAGAATTTTCTTTATAACCATTTTCTATCTTTTCCATTGTGGTGCACTTATTTTTAAATATGACTTTAAGTTTTATTTTATTGTGGATAGTATGTTTTTTGAGATAGAGGTCTTACTGTTTCCTTAGAAAGCCTCATTTTACTGAACTAGACTCAAATGATCCCCTTGCCTCAGCTTCCTGAGTTGATGAAACCACAGTTGTACATATTGTGCCTGGTTCTCAAGTCACAACATCACAGTACTGCTTTGAGAGGGTTGGGTGTCACGAAAAACAGAAACAGAGGGGGTTTTCTTGGAAATCAGTTTTATAAATGATGCCTGTGTGTCCAGTTTGTTTCAATGGATTGAAACTGGTATAGAGTGGGGACTGAGAAGATTGATAGCACCGGAGAGTCTAGTTTTTAAATCCGTTTCCAACTCTAAAGATCAGGTGGCTTTCTGGCTCATTTGGAATCCCTCAGTCCTGCTGAGTGGTTACAATAAATGACCCAGAACTAGCAGGGTTGATGATCAACATAGTGAGGGAGTTTTCAAGGATCAAGAAGGGGGATGCCAATCACACGGAGAGGAGGCAGAGGGAGACTGGCAGCATGACTTTCAGACTTTAGCGGTCATCCAGGAGCCAAGATTGTAACCAGTTCCCTGATGAACACAAGAACGCATTTGGTCACTCGCAATCTGCCTTTGACCTTTTTTCAAATCTAAGTTTCTCATTATGGACTGGAAAAAAGTCTAATTCAGAGGACAAATGTGTCCTTTAATGCCTTTCCGTTAGGGGCAGAGGGGGAAAGAGTAAATACATAGAAAGGCTTGATAACCAAAAGGAAAGGAAGAAGAAACAAATGGGGAGACCATGTGAAGAAAACTAGAGAAAGCAGAGGAAACTAAAAGGGAAAAGGAGAGTGGAATACTGGAATTTGAAGGCAGGAGGAATAGAGGGAGAGGGATATTGATTTATTGCTGAGAAAAGTTCTCTCTTTAGGCATTCTGGACCACAAAGATCCACATGGCACTGAGCATGGATAGGATACAGCAGATGCACCCAGCATGACACTTCTGGACCAGGTGTTCAACCTAATGGCAGTCCGCGCCCGAGTGGTGATGACCTCTGTCCTGGTTTACTTCATCCAGGTGAGTTCAGCTATGAAAAGGTGAGAAGAACCTTTCTTTTGCTTATTATTTTTAAGTTATACTTATTCTGGGAGGAGATGGATGGGATAATAAACAGATGTAATGAGAAAAGAGTATCACACATTGATCCCTTAGTACTGAGGAGTCTCAAAGGTGTGTGTGTGTGTGTGTGTGTGTCTATGTGTGTGTGTGTGACAGAGAGAGACAGACAGACAGAGAGAGACAGAAAGAGAGAGACAGAGGGAGAGAGAGAGAAGAGAGAGAGAGAGAGAGAGAGAGAGAGAGAGAGAGAGAGAGAGAGAGAGAGAGAGAATGAACAATGCCCATGGAAAGAGCCACAGAAGTTAGGACAGTCAGAGATGGAACATGCTGCTTCATCCTGCTTTAACAAAGCTGGTAAGATTCAAACTCAGGTCCTCTTGCTTGAACAGCAATCTCTTACCCATTGAACCATCTCATTAGCCCCAGAAGACTCCTTAATACTATTTTAATATTTTAAACACTTTATTTTACCCCCATGGTGAAAGAGAAGCCCGTGAATCATCTGTTCGCTGAGAAAAGGCTAGATAGATGCAGTTTCTGGACAAACACCAGGGCCAAGTTCACACAGTAGGAAATCTAGCAGGGACAGAAACAGTGCAGAAACTAAGCTGGATCACATTCCCATGCAGGAAGCTGCCTGTCTGCTTGGTTTCCCACACAACTTAACTGATATATGAAAGTACTTTTTGTTTCTTGTATGTTCTCTCGGCTTTCTCTTTTTTTTCTCATCTTTCCCCTTCTTTCTTTGTAACATGTTGTCCCTCTATTGCTCTTCTTGTGTGATGAGTTACTGATATATTAAAGACTGTTCCCAAGTTTCAACTGGGCAAGGACAAGAAAGACAATCACAATGTCCCAGGGGATGGGCCAGGCGATTTCTAGGGTGACAAACAGAAATAAAGGGCTGTCCATCATTCCCAAAGGCAGTGATGCTCAGCCACTATCCAAGCCACATATCAGATCCCTGCCCTCGCAAGGAGCTTGTGCCTTGTGAGAAGTAGCCATAGGCAAATGAATGAACAATGTCACAGGCTATTGCAGACCAACCCTATGGCAATGTCCTTGTCTTTACAACTAGGTCTGAGAGAGCACAGCCCTAAGAGATGATTGTCAGGCTGCTGAAGGCTGCAGATGTGACCATTTTCCTGTCTGTGATTATTTCCTTCCCACAGCTTTCTGGAGCCAGATGTGAGGAGAATTGTGTCAACGCTGAACAGTAAGTGTCTGAGAGTTCAAGCTGGGAGCAAGGAAAGACAGACAAAGCACCAACACGGAAACATAGGCTAACACGTCAGTACACAGCTCTGACTTCCCCTTCTACTTAAGTGGACACCACCCACCCGCACAGACGTGTATGTCATCCGAAGTGCTCAGAATAACCCGGCCAATAGCACTTTTTTGTGAGACCGTCTTCCCATCAGCGTAGGACAAGTAGTTTAGATACATGTAGTCAAGGAGACCTGCAAATGGCTTCCTTAACTGTGCTTTCCAATGATTCATCAGGGCAGACTGAGTTCAACAGCCAGTCGCTGGCTTATCTTAGGGTGATTCCCATAGTAGCAGATCCACTTCAAATCCTTAACTTCAAATGAGGCCAGATGTAACAATCCTGTTCATGCTAAGGAAAAAACACACATTCACTGTAGAACCATTTCCCTGAAGCCAACTCTCTCAGATGCGAGGGGTATGAGGCATAAGGATCACCGTGACTACTTGACATGTGTATATTTGTTATTGGCTATGAGACATTTGAGGATTTGGACATCTGCCACTTTGTGGAGTCTAACATAGAAGTGAAAGGTTTGAACAAATAATGACTGTAAGGAGCAAGATGATATACTATTCCAGGGGAAACACAAACTGCATTTTCTATGGAACTGTGGCCAAAGATGGAATGCAAGAATAGATCTAAATACACATTTAGTGGACAGTGTTTCTTTAAATTATTATTTTAATGACAAAACTGGTACATCTTTAAAGATACACATGTTCCTTCTCTCTGCCTCTGACTCTCGGTTTTAGTCTCTCCCACGCTGTCCTCCTTGTCATCCCTACAGAAAAGTTTACAACCTCCCAAGCTAGTTAGCTCTCCTAGTGTGAATCCGGCCTCTCCCCTGTCTCCCTTCCTGTTTCGTTTCAGTGCATGTGCCCATCTGATCTTAGATGTGAAAGGGTAGGCCCTTCATAGGGGGAGGATGTTGCAAGAACTTGTGAAATATAAATTACAAATGTGACTTCTTTCATGCCTTCAACTGACATTTTCCTGGTATGTTCATTTCATTGGCCACACGTTCATATAAATTTAATGTTCCTGTCTGTTTTCCAAGTTATTTCTTAGAAATGTGTATGCGAAATTCTTTGACAATTTCCAACAGAGCTGCTCACAGTAGCCATGTGGACATTTTCTTTTCCCTTTCCTTTATGTTAGTTTAGAAAGAATTAAGTTTCATCATGCCATTTTTCAAATAAAATTTGTTATAATTTTTTCTCTTCTCTTCTTTTCCTTCCTCAGGCTCCTTAATCTTTTCATAGCCACTCTTTTTAACACAGTATTTATGGGCCAGAAAATAATTTGCACAGCAATGCCACTTTTTTATACTAAACTCTATTCAACTAGTTACATTGGACTTTTAAAAAAAAATTGTCTTTGCTGAGCATGGTGGCACATACTTTTAATCCCAGCACTAGGAAAGGCAGGAGGATCTCTGTGAGTTCCAGGTCAGTCTGATCTACAAAATGAGTTTCAGATCACCCAAAGCTACAAAGTGAATCAAGAAGAAGAAGAAGAAGAAGAAGAAGAAGAAGAAGAAGAAGAAGAAGAAGAAGAAGAAGAAGAAGAAGAAGAAACTTGTCTTGATGTTTTTGATTATAACATAGTATTTAATGTAACAACATGATTATTTCAGCTCACACTATTGGTTTTTAATATAATAAACTTCATTCTTTCTCCACAGTTGCTTGTCCACTGACTGGGTGCATCTCTGGTATATATGGTAAGTATTAGCTATATAATACCCTCAAAGCGACTTCCTTTTTCAGGTGCGTTATTTTTTCAGTTTTTAAATATGCTAAGTATTAGTATGAATATAAGTGTAGCTGTATTTCACAGTAAAGTTTTCTTAGTTCACCTCTAACCTATGTGACAATACACCATAGTTTCCTATTTCAATATACTCTCTTCATCAACATTGAGGGGTTATAGTGTCTTTCCACCAGCATGCGCTTAAGAAATACTTTTGCACAATGAAGTGAGAAGCAGTTACTTCAAACTATCTTCAGTACTTTGCCCTCATGACTGACAGTCTTGCTGAAAATTAATGACTGATATATGCAAAATGAAATTCAAAGATTAAGACCATAAAAAAGATGAATAGCGATCAAGATCATACATTAAGGGTTAATTATGTCGGAGCCAGGAAAGAAGCTTATCACAGCTTGGACTTAACAGGTGGGCTCTTGCAGGTTGCTGGTGGTAGTTGGTGCGTTGCTTCTCCTGTGCGGCCTGACTTCAGTATGCTTCCGCTGCTGTCTAAGCCGTCCAGAAAATGGGGAAGATGGGGCCCCACCACCCTATGAAGTGACCGTCATTGCTTTTGACCATGACAGCACTCTCCAGAGTACCATCACATGTGAGTGCACTCAACTTAGATGACCAAGAAAGGGGGCTCAGATTCAAAGAAGTACTAAAGGTATGGAGGTGTAGGGAGAACTGCCAGCTAGCATTGTGTGTTTGGGAATTCAGAGCAACTTTAATTGCCAGAAACATATTGTGTAACCTGGGCTATCTCTGATGCTTGTATTCTCAAGTTTTTTGTCTGATAATAAATTGATGAACAAAGTAAAATGTTAGAGCCAAGTTCACCTTCCTTCCTTTATTGTTCCCTCCCTTCCTCCTTCTTTTGTCCTCTGCCTGCCTTCCTTCCTTCCTTTCTTCCTTCCTTCCTTCCTTCCTTCTGTCCTTCCTTCCTTCCTTCCTTCCTTCCTTCCTTCCTTCCTTCCTTCCTTTCTTCTTTCTTTCTTCTTCTTCTTCTTCTTCTTCTTCTTCTTCTTCTTCTTCTTCTTCTTCTTTCTTTCTTTCTTTCTTTCTCTCTCCTTCTCTTCTCTTCTCTTCTCTTCTCTTCTCTTCTCTTCTCCCTCCCTCCCTTCCCTCTCTCCCTCTGTTTCTGTCTCTCTCTGTCTCTCTCTGTGTCTCTGTCTCTGTCTCTCTCTGTGTCTCTGTCTCTCTCTCTGTCTCTCTCTCTCTCTCCTTCCTCTCTTTCTTTCCAAGTAGAGTCTCATATAACCAAGACTGACTTCTGATTCTCCTACTTTCCCCCCTTCTCCTCAGAAATGTTGACATTCAATTGCGAACCATCACCTAGATGCATTCTTTTTCTTTGCTTTTCTTATATTTTTTGTGAGGCTGGGAGTAGAAACCAGGATTGCACACAGACTGGAAAAGTATGTTACTTATGTGAACTCCCAGACTCTTAGATTGTTTTTATTTCAAGAAATAGTACTGGTAAATTGACCAGGTTATCCTTGAATTCAACTGTAGGTCAGGCAGGTCTTAAGATATAATCCTCCTGACTCAGCCTCTCAAACAGTTGTGATTACAGACCTGCATTACTTGGTCTGTTCTTTATGAAATTATTCTTCCCTAAAAGTGAAGAGCAAAGTCAAGATAGAACGACAGAGGATAAGACACTGTGGCACTTATCATAAGAGCAACATAACCTGTGACTAAAAATTGACAAATATGGCAGGAATACGAATTTGAAAGAGGTTTTTGTGCCCTGTGGTGGTGGTTCACACCTTTAATTACAGCACTTGGGAGACCTCTGAGTTCTAGACCAACTTGGTCTACAGAACTAGTTCCAGGATAGCCAGGACTTCACGAAGAAGCCCTGTCAGAAAGAAAAGAAAGAAAGAAAGAAAGAAAGAAAGAAAGAAAGAAAGAAAGAAAGAAAGAAGAAAAGGAAAGGAAAAATAAAAAATAAAAAATTGAGATTGTAGTATTGGGAGGCTAGTACAAAGGGATTTAAATCTGAAGGTGGAGCTGGGTGGAACTCAAGAGAATAGTGCTGCCTAGCTTGTGTGAAGATGTGGCCTTGCTTCCTAGCATAGCAAAACAGGCAAAACCTGAAAAAAGGGATGAATGATAAAAATGCAACTCAGATTATTCAGATAGTGGGAAAGCAGGCTCTCCTGCAGGGTATAAAGTTAGTCATAAAGAATCTTTGAAGGATTTTTGTAATCTTTGTCCAAAGTTGTGACAATGAATTTGGAAATAGGTTAAAGACAAAGAAAAGTTAGGTCTGATGTAAATTCCCCCATGTCTAAGGACATTACCTTTGTATGTCATCATCTCTATATAGATTGTCTTCTTCCCTCACAGCACTTCAGTCTGTGTTTGGCCCTGCAGCTCGGAGAATACTGGCGGTGACTCATGCACACAGCTCCCTGGGCCAGCTGCCGTCCTCCCTTGACACACTCCCAGGCTATGAGGAAGCTCTTGGCATGAGCCGCTTCACAGTGGCAAGGTGCGGGCCGAAAGCTCCTGACTTACCCTCAGTGCCAGAGGAAAAGCAGCTGCCTCCCCCAGGGAAGGACCCTCCTCAGCTGGAACTCCCGTCACACTGATGGGCATGTTGATGGTATTCCTAATATCTAAGACATCCTGGAGTTGAGAACGATCCCCAGATAAATAGAATGCCTTCTTTTGTACCACCCAGAAAGGTTCAAGATACCATCTAGACATTGTTCTGTCCACAAATAGGACATTGTTTATTTCAACAATGTGCTTTTTTGAGACACAATTTTCTAATTGGAATTCTAACTCCTTATCCAATGGTCAAAGTTTGCAACTCACCTCTAGCTATGTAGATTACTACCAAAGCAGGGGAATATTAAGGTGTCTTGAAATCCTTCAACTATGGCATTCATGTACAGTTCCTTTAACCAAATGATACTGTAAATTGCTCTTCTCTCTGCTTGACTGCAGTAACGTTGAAGGGAAACACAGTGCAGGCACAGTCATTGATATCAGTACACCAAACACATGCATCTTTCCTTCTAGGAAATGACCACCAATATACTGAACAACAATGGCCACCTGGACATTGTAGATTGCAGGGCTGGGGGTGCTAATAAGAGGAGAGACTATAGAATAGCCTGTGCCACATGTCAAAACCTTTCTATCACTTTGGTCCTACACACAAATGTGACACATGGTATAGAGAACAGAAATGGTCCTAGAAACTCTTCAGAGCCTTGTCCTGCAAACGTATACACACATACACACATACAAACACACACACACACACACACAGAGAGAGGGGGGGGAGGGAGAGGGAGAGAGAGAGAGAGGAGAGAGAGAGAGAGAGAGAGAGAGAGAGAGAGAGAGAGAGAGAGAGAGAGAGAGAGAGAGAGAGAGGCTTGTGTTTCCTTTTAGACTCCAAAAAAAAAAAGCATTGCTTTGCTTCTTTCTGTTTTAGGATTTAAGTCTAGAGCAACTCCTACTGGGCCTTACTGCCATCTAGTGGAGCTATAGCAGAGAATGCACTTCCTCCATTGATTTCCTCTGCACCTCTCCAGTGCTCAAAGTACTTAAATGCTACCCTAAGCCTAGAACCTTCCAAGGTACCACTCTGATGAGTGAGTAGTGCCAAGCAATGTTGGCCACATACTACCTTCTATAATACTGTCATTACAATAAAAAAAGTGAGATGTACCCTGGCAAAAACTACCTAGGAAAGTTACTGAAATCTTGAAAGAGGGATTTTCTCATCTATAAATTAGACATCATTGTGCACAACCAAGAACACAAATACCCAAGGCATGATTTGTAAAGTATGTGTGCGTCAGTTACTTCTTACTGTTCTTTCTGTTGTCATTTGCTCTTCAGCAGCTTGTGGTGACTCCATTGAGTATTACGTTCTGGTTTGTCCTTTTGCCTGTATGCTATGTTATTGTAAAGTCATACCTAACGTGATTTTATTTTATCAATAAACATGCCTTGATTGAGATAAACAGCCAAAAATCTAAGTTATTCTTTGTAACATGCTCAGCAGAGGGGTATTTGAAAAACCTCCTTTTTTTGTAGTGATGAGCTGGGGTTCTCTGGGGGAGAGGAGCAGACCCAGGGAAGCAGCTGCACCTCATTAAATACATTCTTGCAATGTTCACTGAAGCCTGGAGAGAAAAGCATCGTATATGAGTGTAACCTGCTAGTGATCAGAACTCCTCAATCACTAATCAGAGTGCCTGGGGAAGCTGTTGACATGTGTAACTTGTTAGTAGCACCAAAGGAGGCCTTATTTTACCCAAAATCACCAGGCAAGCCATCCGGTCATCATGCAGTCCACAAAATATTCACTTTCTTTTTTTTTTATCTTTTCTTTTGAGATAGTCCTTTGTTGTGTAATCTAGGGTCGTTTCAAAGTTCCTATGCAGGCCAATTTTCTGCTGAACTCTGCCTCTTAAGAGCCAGGATCAAATGCTGGGATTGCAGAAGTATACCACTATGCCCCATTCAATATCCTTGGTTTTTTCATTGTTCAATATGATACAGATTTAAACACATTAAGAGTTTGACTGGCATTAAAATTCCTGCAACTCATTTCTCTGTTAAACATAAGACATATGCCAATCACCTCAGTCATTTTCATTATTGTTTCAAGTTCTTAATTCCTTTTAATCAGTTTCATATACCATTTTAAAAATTTAAGTCTTAGTTCAATGAAATTATATGATTTCTTTCCAATGCCTACACTACTGAACAATGCTGGAAAAAGATCTTACAGCCCTGCTCATCAAAGCAAAGTTCACAGTCTTTAATACCTCCTGGGCCATCTAGCATTAATGCCATTTTTATGGTAACTTTTGTATTCCTTTTGATATAGATTCAAATGTCATTTCCCATGCCCCACAGTCAATCTACTAATTCTAGGTAGGCTCTTGGCTTGGTTCAGAAGGGAATGAAAACCTTTGGGTAACTTTCTAACCTGCAGCCCCAAGCAACTACACATCCTGTTCCTGTGTTTTTTGTTTGTTTGTTTTTTTATTCCCATTGATAAAAGTGTACTTTCTCCTCCCTAGAAAGACTACTACTATGGTGTTTTGCATTGCAAAAGAAGCAAAATACAGCAGGATCTTTCAAAACAAGAAGTGTTATTCAAGGAATACCATGCCAAGAATAGCAAAGAGCCTGCCAGGGAAGAAGAATGTGTACGACGAAAACTTTGATTCTCATCTCTCACATTTTTTTTAAAAATTTTATTTTGAGAAATGGTCTCATAAAGTTGACCAGAATAACCTTGAATTTATTCTGTAGGTCAGGAAGGCATTAAACATAAGATCCTCTGGCTTCAACCTCTCAAACATCGGAGCTTACAGATATGAGCAACCACACCCGGCTTACACTATATTATGTTACATCCTTAAATAAATTGATGATTCGTAGTATCCTTCAGGTCTTTGGAGACTATGATGAGACTTTCCTGAAGGCCTGAACACAAGAACTTGAGTTTAAAGGCTGAAGAAGCTGGAGTTAATGTCAGCAGGTGATGGCAGCCTCATGAAGACAGCAGGAAAGGAAGAGGCTTGTTCACTCTGCTGCCCTTCTTGATTTGCTTTCATCCAGGCCACCAGCCCACTGGAAGGTGTTGCCCACGTTCCGAGTGCGTCTTCCCCAGCCATACAGTCACTGTGCCACTCATCAGGCCTGTCTTGAATCACCCCCCCCACACACACACACACAGACACAGCTCTAGACATGTCTCAATCAAGTCAAACTGGCAACTAAGACCAACCATAATAGTCTGTAAAATAGTTTGTTTTGTTAGAGACTAAAATCACCAAATCTTCGAGAGGAATAGAGTGAATTAAAACTGCTTTCCGTTGTGACACAGGTGGGAATGTAGAGAAATGCAGGGATTTGAGTTGTACTGGGAACAGGATCATCACATCACAGCGAGCCGATTAGTTGGAACCATATGCAAGGTGACCATTCCCCGGCTTTACTGTCTGTTGTGTTCTTTTAAAAATGCTACGGAGTCCCAGGTGGCAACTGTAGGCAAGCAGCAAATGCTATGAAGTCCCAAATGGTGGTAGCAGTCCATGTGGCGGCAGACAGCAGGCCCTGCGAGCAGCCATTCCCAGGCAGAGATGGCTGCCGGTCCCTGAGCAGTGGCTGGTCCCAGGCAGGGAGACACATGGCGGGCTGGCAGAAGACAGAGTCATGGTGAAGTTGAATATTTATTCAGGGGAGTTATGAAGGGGGAAGGGGGAGGGGGGAGAGAGAGAGAGACAGAGAGATAGAGAGAGACAGAGAGAGACAGAGAAGGGGAAGCAGAGAAGTGGGGAGAGAGGCAGAAGCGAAGCTGCCTCTCTGAGAGGAAGATGGAAAAGAGAGCAAGCTCAGACCGGAAGCTGAAGATCAGCCTGCCTCAGCGGACAGGGAGGGAATGGGCGTGGCTTGTCTCTTAAAGGGACAGGGACCAAAACCATAACATTGTCTTCTTTCGTTTTGCTCTTGCTTTCTTTTTTCTTTTTTTTTCAACATAGTATTTTTATTGATTATTTCTTTTTTTTTCAACATAGTATTTTTATTGATTATTTGGGAATTTCTCAAAAAAGCAACCTGATCTCTCTCTCTCTCTCTCTCTCTCTCTCTCTCTCTCTCTCTCTCTCTTTGTTTTCCGAGACAGTGTAGCTTTGGAGTCTATCCTGGAACTAGCTATTGTAGACCAGGCTAGCCTTGAACTCACAGAGATCCGCCTGCTTCTGTCTCCCAGGTGTTGGGATTAAAGGCGTGTGCCACCACCGCCTGGCCACACTTGCTTTCTTTGCAGCTTCTTCCATGTAGGGTATTTATGCCATAGTGAAAGGGAGGCAGGAAGCATTGAATTGTAGAAGAGAAAGGGCATATTGTGTGGATTAGTGCTAAGCAATTTGAACATTGAAATTTTTCTTTTCTTTTGTTTTCTTTTTAATTATTTTTGTTTGTTTTTTTTTTTTTATTTTTCGAAGCAGGGTTTCTCTCTATAGCTTTGGAACATGTCCTAGAACTCACTCTGTAGACTGAGCTGGCCTTGAACTCACAGAGATTTGCCTGGCTCTGCCTCCTCAGTGCTTGGATTAAAGGTGTGTGCCACTGTTGACCCGCTGGACATTGAACTTGATAACAATGAGGAACTAGTTAATATCTCTTTGGCAGGGGAGCACCATGACATGATCACTGTTTTACAAAGAAATTGTAATGCACCACTGAGTCCTTGCATGAAGTATGAGGAAAGAGGATTTTCATTCTATCAGGCAGCATAAAATGTAAGATAAAAATGATGAGAGGGTGAAAAAGAATACGGGGTGTGTGTAAAATGATGGTAATTATCTCTCTTTTTTAACCACATTCTTAGCTGTGCTCAAGTTGTAATCAGTCAGGAAACAAGGACGTTGGCTGATTGTTCTCAGACTCTGCCCTCTAATTTGAATCAGTGAAGATTCACTGGCTTTGCTTTCCCAACCCACACAAATACATCACAGATTTACTCCGCATCCTCTACTGCTTACTCTGGAGTTTCTTGAGGTGACCACAGTGATGTTTCTTCCTTTCACATTGATCCGAAATACAGCTCCTCCAAACAGTCCGAACTGAATCTAGTGTGATGCTTGATTGTGAAAGTGTCCCTATCTACACAGTCGGACCAAGAGAGGCTGACAGTGCAAGGCTCCTCTTGTTACTGGAGTCATCAGTAGGTGAGTGTAGAACTTTAATACAATTCTGAAGCCATTTCTGGCAACTCTCAGTACTTCCCCCTTCTCCCCTGGGAACCAAGGACATAACAGCTATGCATGCACGTACTGAGATGTTGGGAACTTTCCATCTCCCTGAATAGAGGCAAGATAACCCTTAAGTGTTGACTCAGTTACTGATGTTTTGACTTAGTCCCTGGGAAGGGGCAAAGTGGCCCTCAGAAGTTTCCCTTTACCTCATCTGATCTGGCAACCACTCTCCAGCCAATTATTGTAATAGCCATCGGGGTTCCCTACTCTATGTTAAGACCAAGGTCCTCCCAACTCCCCCCAGGTCCAGGAAGGTGATCAACCAAGCTGAGAAGGCTCCCACAGAGCCTGTCAATGCAGAGGAGTCAAAGCTCAGCGCCTTTGTCCTTGGCTTCTCAGTCAGCTTCCACCATCGGCCACATTCAGAGTCTGGTTTGGTCTCATGTTCCATCAGTCCCAATCCAACTGGAGTTGGTGATCTCCCATTAGTTCTGTCTCACCGTTTCCATGGGTGAACGCACCCCTCATGGTCCTGACTTTCTTTCTCATGTTCTCTCTCCTGCTCCTCATCAGGAACTTGGGAGCTCAGTCCGGTGCTCCAATGTGGGGCTCAGTCATTTTCTTCATCTATCGCCAGGTGGAGGTTCTATGGTGATATGCAAGAAATTCATCAGTATGGCTATAGGAACTGGCCTTTTCAGGCTCCCTCTCCTCAGCTGCCCAAGGAACGTCTCCCTGGAAACCTGGGAACCCCTCTAGGGTCAAGTCTCTTGACAACCCTCAGATGGCTCCCTAAATTAAGATATATGCTTCCCTGCTCCCATATCCACCCTTCCTGTATCCCAAGCATCCCATTCCTCCGAGCTCCCCCCATTCTCCCCTTCACGCTTTTCTCTCCCCATCTTCCCTTGGCCCTGTCTCGCCCCACCCTCAAGTTCCCAATTTTTGCCTGGCGATCGTGTCTACTTCCAATATCCAGGAGGATTACTATGTCTTTTTTTGGGGGGGGGTTCACCTTCTTATGTAATAGTCTTTTTGAATAAGCAAATCATAATAGTTAAAGAACAAACCCCAGACACCCCTTCCTTCTGTGGTTTTTCCCTTTAAAAATAGCCTGTACCAGACATTCAGGGTCTTCTAGCCTCCCGACTGCTGGAAGACCCTGTCATGACAGAATTAATAAAATCCTCATGTTTTTACATCAGCTGTGATGAGAGATGGTCTCTTGGGGCGACTCCTCCTCCTCGGTGATAGGATACTAGGGTCCAACAGTGAGAACCTAGGCTTTGAAGGCTATAACATTTGACATTCATAAGCCAATTTCTACCCCAAGTCCACCTTCCAGGTTCTAACATGTAGTTTAGGTTTAAATAAAGGGCCAGAGGTTCAATTTGGAACCTAAGTAATCAGGGCCTACCTTTACTCACCGGATTCCTGTCTTTCCTATGTGGTGGTCTGGTATGTTTTCAAAACTGAAGATCAGTTCCCCTTCTGGTTGGAGCTAGGCTTCTTTAACCTTTTCGTCTCCCATAATGAGGTTCCAGGAAACTGTCCAAATTCTTGGGGGTACATGGTCAATAGTTTGGCTGTCAAAGAGGGGTACACAGTGCTTGCTTAGAATAGCTTAATTCCTACAAGGAAGTTTGCATTTATGTGTGGGAATTCCTAAAACAGGTATATAATCTTTCCCATGAAGACAACAGTCTCTGCTTTGTGAAGAGTGAGAGTATGAGAGGTGAATTGGACTGTAGGGAGTAGCTCTCTTTGGAGGGGGAGCAAACAGAACCACAAGTTACTCTGCTGTGGCCTGCCACTGGTCCAGGTCTAGGCTAGGAACTGTACTATAGATTCTTATTTAGTTTATCATATGCATGTGGCTGGCTCTATGGTCCTTATTAGAGGATCAGCTTCATTGAAACAACAGTTATAGATCAGACTTTGGAAAGAGAGCAAACAATGCATTGTTTAGCAAAGTTTGGAGATCATGAGTTTTGCTTTACCATTCTTTGGTTAAAATACAATCAGCTAGAAGGTAATAAAAAAAAAAAGCCAGAATGGAGAATCTGTCCTTGAGCAAGCAGAATGGGAAAATAGCTTCATTGATTTCTGGGTTGTTCCAGAAGTATCAAGTGTTAACTCTGGAAAATATTTGACTTGCTCTGTGTGAGTAATGTTGGCCACCATCCTTGCATTGGCATACACACCTTAGACAATCCAGAATTGCACCACTTCCTACCCCAGAATTCCTCACAATTTTAATGTTTGGAAAGAGTACCAGGAAATGAGTATCCAAATTTCAAAAATGAGAAGTAATAAAAATTTAAATACCAAATGGGCAATAGAAGGACAGTTTCTGTGACAAGTAAGGGCTAAAAGAAAATTAATAACAATAAGAAATAGGTAACAGAAAGAAAGTTTGAATTACAGAAAATAATAGAAATTCTGAGAATGGTGTAAGTAGAATGGATCCTGGAAGAGAAGCTGGAATTGTTTTAAGATATTAAATGTAGCCATAAATTAATGGCCTTTCTCTACATTTCAGTTTCTGGGTGTTAACCTTTGAATGCGAATGCTGTCCTTAATCCTTCCTGCTTAATGGCTCTGGCATTCCAGAAATCTAGACTTCTCACGATTTCCACTTTACACACAAATTATCTCAACCAGAGTCTTCCTTACACTTGACTACTGGTCCTCTCTCCATAATGACTGTGTAAGTAGTAAAGTAAATTATCCTTTCCTCCAGACAGCAATAAATCCAGGTCCAATTTGAGGGAGACAAATTTTATATCGAGACAAATAATTTCGATCAGAACAGTTTAGTGGAGAGCAGAGAAATATCGTCAGTGGTTAAAATTCTGAAACCAGGGTCTGAGTGTTAAAATTCAGACTCTATCCTTTAATCTCAGCCCCAGTGTTGGGATAGACACTTGATTGTTCAGGGCTCTCATTACTTCATTGATGATTAAATAGTGACACAAGGCATATGCCTGCATCTCGTTACCACAGGAACATAAATCAAATCAAACTTACAGTAGTGCATGAGTATGAGTATTAACATATCCTTAATTAGTCACTTGTGTTATCTTATAGACACCACCTCCATTGTCTTACATTTTATTTCCTTTATCTGATGACTTTTCCTCTCTTGGTTGGTTTCTGTACACTGGCACCATTTCCTGAAAATGTGTACATGAGAAATAAATGCTTGGATGCCCCCCCATCACCAGTGTCCTGACCTATGTCCACACTTAAAGACTAGTTTAGCTTGATGTGAAACTCTAGGAATAAAACTATTTCCTTTAGATTTTAAAGGCACAGTAAGATTTAGATGAACTATGGACTCTACCATTTATTTGCTTTGCTCTTTCTGAGACACTTCCTATGTGATATGAGAGTTGGTGCTTATAGCTTTCTGTGGATCTTGGAAGTTTCATAGCATAAACCCTTGGCCAAACTCTCTGATTCCCAGACATGTGTAACGCCTGATTCTGTATTACCCTCTCGGTACAGTTAGCAAGCCACTGTACCATACTTGAGCTGGGCAAGGGCCTGGAGACTAAAAGAACACACAAGAGACCGGGGTCATTCGAAAGGAGGTCAGCCGAAGGCCGCTTATTCAACCTTGGGGAAATCCTTAAATATCTAGCTGCTGCATAAGGGATTCCCCCAGGCAGGTGGGAAATTGCCACACTCAAGATGGAGTAAACAATGCCCTACAGCTAATCACCAGGCAGGGCAGAGGGAGCACAGGAACAAACAGGATGTTTTAGCTGGCTGACCAGAAATTGTCCTCAAGATGAACCCCAACAGCAGGGGTAGCCCCGGGCCCTACAGACCTGAGGCAAGGAAGGGGTGGTGGAGCAGGAAGTGAGATCCTGTCATCTTGATGCTGGAGAGGGACTCATAGACACTGTCTCCGTAGAATACCTGTTTTTTTTCCATGGACGGGGGAAGGCTGCTGCCTCAGCCACAACTGTGTTTCTGTTTTATTGTACCCCAGCACTTTTCAACAGAAGAGCACCAAATGGCAACTCCCCAAATAGTTTAAAAGAACCCCAAAATACTCAAAAGGATCGAAAGGGAAGCAGGGAAGCAAAGCCTGAAGTGTGTTTTGAAGTGCCTGAAGTGATCAAGACAGGACTACCAAGGGTCAGACTTGCCTGAAAATCCTAAACACAGTCCCAAGTTGCTTTTTTAGTTTCACCAAATGGAGATTAAAAAGTAGAGGAAGCTGACTTGGAAGATGAAAACGGTTCTGGGGGAAATTACTCCAACAACTGCTGGGAACATCCATCTTTCCTCTCTACCTGGGGTCAGCTCATTTTGAGTGACAGGTAACCCAAAATTGTGTCTTGTTCCTTCAAACTTGCGTCATAGCCTCTGTCCCAATTTTGGTCTGTGCATCCATCCTCAAAAGCCAATAAAAAGAGTCAAATCAGTACTGGAAATCAGAGAGGAGACATTAAGAAAGAGGGACAAAGAGCTCCAACAAATCCCTCAAGTGCTTATTCAGGATCAAAGTATAAATAGAGGGCCAAGATATGTATAGCTAATGAATCCCAGTTGAAGTGTGGTCCCACCACCACCGTTATCTGGTTTCAGTCTCATCCTGGAAGGTCATGCAACAAGTTGCTAGAACTGTTTGAAATCTCTTCGCCTTACAAATTCCTCTTCTAGTTGGTGGCTTTTCTTGCTCTCAGCATGAGTTTCCTGGGGAAACCTCCATTTTGGGAATCCATTATTTCAATAGACTCATAGATTGAGAAGCATGTGTCTCTTTATTTCTTCATATCCGCCAGAAGCTTTCCAGTGTGTTCTCAGGTGGTCTCTGGTTGCTCTGAGGAGATCAAGGCAGAGGGGTGCTGCCTCCTGGGGTATTCAAGCCATTAAAGGAAGAGAATGCTGGTTTGGTTAGTCAGGGTACCAGTCTGGTCTGACTAAGACTTTTACTATGACTGGAGATTATTTAAGCCTGTGAGGGACAGCTTTTCCAAAAGGGGTGCTACCTGAAACCAGGACCCTGAATGCTGTTAAGACTCTCTCAAACTATCTGTTTACTTTATCTGGGTGTCAAGTTTGTCTTCCTTATCTAGTGTCTACCTGAGACTACCTGAACGTTGGCCATTTGGTAATGTCCCTCCAAATCCATTTACTGATTAATTTCCCCACCCGACCCCATTCCCATCATTCATCAAAATAGTGTTACTGAGAGGTGAGGCCTTTGGGAGATGATCAAGTCATGAGGGCAAAGACCTTATAACAGGGATTGGTGTCCTTATGAAAAAGAGACCTCACAGAGACCTCAGCCTTTCTTTGGGCCCCAACTCCTAAATTTCAGGATGTCCTTTAGCTTTTGAAGGCAGCATCGCCAGTGTGAACTAAGTACACAGGGACCTGTGAGGATAGGCAATCTTGGAGGGAATTCTGAAGTTTGTCTGTGGAAGAGCAGAGAATTGAACTTCTAAGGACTTAGACTTTCTTCATAAGTCTGCAGGCTGATAACTGGATAAGGCAAAATGTGTGACACAGGGAAAACGCAGCTTTAACACGTGTTTTTGGCATTTGAGTCTGTCTTTGCACCACCCACAAGTGATGAAAACAAGATTGAATGCCATTAGGAATGAGTGTGGGTGACAATCGTGACTTTAAAGCAGGTCCATGAGTTGTTAACATCTCCCCTGTACTGAGATACTTCCCCGAATCTAAGCAGAACCCTGTGTAAAATGAGGAAGCCATTACCTCATGGTGTTAAACACATCTGGGAGATAGCAGAGCGCTCACTGTGTCTAGGAAGGAGACATTAAGGGCAAGAAAGGTTCCTGGCATGGGAATCAACAAGTCTCAGCCACATGATCTTCAGAATTTAATTTGTAGGTAACCATTTACTTAAAACTTAAAACAAAAACAAAGCTTCTTTTTAAAAGTCTTTAACAAGAATGTTTTCTGATGATTTGCATTAACTTATGTCTAGTTACATCTAGGTCAGTACCCTAATTCTGGTTTTTATTTGTAGACATATATGATAACACAAATTATCATAAATGAAGAAATAAAGCTTAACTTTATATTCAGTTTCAAGTTGCAGTGTGTGACTGAGGAGGATTATGAAATGCATTCGATGAGAGGCATATAACTCTGGATACGAACTCTGTGCAGTGTCACCTAATTGTGGAGGTACCAGCAATTTTTAAGATGTAGTATGATGAACCACATGTTCATGGTCAGATGTGAAATCCAATTTACTTTCAAATAGAAAGAAAACAATTGAAGCAGTGGGCACGATGGTATTGCTTGTACTAGTCTGAAATCCTCTGTATGACGGAATATGCATAAGAAGTTAAAAAAGTTTCAATCTCATAAACATAAAATCCAGAACAGTACAAGAAGCCTTTGGAGTGGCTACCTGAGAAAAATGTGATCTTTTTAACCTTGTGTTTTGTCTGGTTGAAGAAAGGAATTTTAAACAATTTTTATCTATTTGATTGTTAATTTCTAAAACTATGTCTATACAACACTTTAAAGTTTTTTAAACACTTTCTGAGATAAATAGTAAAATTGTAGAAATAGATACATTTTGTCTTTCTCAAGTGATTTTTGTTTTATTTGTGTAGGTGCTCTGCCTACTTGTATGTGTATGCACCATGAGCAAGCAGTGCACAGCAGATGCAAGAAAAGGGCATCAGATCCCTGGAACTGGAGTTACAGTCTTGAGCTGTCATGGGGTTGCTGGAAATCAAACCCTGATCCTGTAGAAAAGCAGCCAGTGATCTTAACCACTGAACCATATCTCCTGCTCCCAATACATTTTGTATTCTAATGTAAACTACTAACATTCAGAAAACCCTTAGACGATTAACCAATATTTCACCTTTTATTTTTCATGCACTGCAGACATTGTCACTGGACTGAAGAAACTGCCCTTCAATTAACTGAGATTGTACATTTATTAAAAAACACTGAAGGTCACTCAGAAAACAACAGTATTACTGTTTTAATCCTCAGGTTTATCTCAACTGGTTGGAACGTTTTCTTCTGAAAGACTTAATTGTATTTGAGTCAAACGTAAAATGACTAACTGGGTATTAAACTATTTTCAATTGGAAAAACACCTGAAAATTATTAATATAAACATAACAATGTGGTGCATTAACTCATTGGTCTTTATATGTAGGGACAATTCAAAGATTCCTGGAAGAAAAACCAGAAGGGGGCTATGCATTTCATTTTCTTGTTTTGGTAGTTAAATTTAGCTCATTTTATTTTGTGGGCTTTTGAAGGCCAAGTCACTGAGAGTAATTTGAAAGGGGTAAAAAGTCTGGCCGCAAGTGCTGCCTGGTACCACTTAGAAGTCATTTTATTTGAACAACACAAAGCATCCCCGACCTCTATCTTTACCATTTCTAATGCTCCCCAAATATAGGTTTGGAGAGTCACTACCAGTAGGATCAGAGGGCTGACCCAGCATCCAAAGATTCCTGGTGTGCCAGGCCTGGGCAGTCTGATCCTCTCTGTACACTAGAGATTTTGGTTCCCACGAGGTTTTTCCATCAGGACAACTGTCCTGCAGGTTATACCCCCCGCCCCCAGGAAAGTACTGTTGGGGAGACCACAGTCACCTAAACTGCTTGACCTCTGTATTTTCAAGAACCCAGGACCAGACTTATGGGTGAACAGGATAAAGTGAATGGATTCAACTCTCCTTTGAATGTGCACGAAGCCCGATGTTCATCGCTGGCATGGCTTGTAACCATGATGACATCATGCTCTTCACCCTGACGGGTTCTTCAAATCCCTGAGTCACGCTCGGTTTATGTTGTCTCAGTACCAGTTCCGGCACAGATCCAAACGAAAGGACGCCAGAGTGGAGAGGAGGAGATGGGGTGGAGAACCCAGGCCAGCCACGGGTGCCAGGCAAAGGTCAAAACGCAAGCACAGGACGTTTCTTTCCGGGCTACAGATCTCGTGACGCCTGGCGCTTTTCCTCCACTAGACTACGGGCCCCTCATTGCTCTGGAAACAGCTGGATTTTCTTCCTGCGTGTTTGTTTTGGGCACCAAGCAAGAAACATGAAGGGGAGGAAAGAAGACATTTGTTAGAGCATTATTTGGGTTAAAAATATTTTCTATGTAAAATAGGAACAATAAAAACAGAAAAATGATATTTGATTTTTGTTAGAGTGATTTAGAAAAACTTAGGGGTGAAGGTCACACAAACTAATAATCAAGGTTTCTGTCCACCCCTATCGAGCAAATCCTTTGCGCCGGGGGCGGGATAGGGGCGGGGCTCCGTGATGTCACAACACCGCCCTGGTGTTTTTGTGTTCCCAGCTCTTGGAAAAGCCTCTCGATTTCTTTACCTGGTGGTCCTTTACCTTCGGGCCGGGAGATATCCAGACGTTTAGTCACGTAGTGTGGCGACGAACGCGTGGTAGCTGACGCGTGTGGAGCGATTGTGATAAGGTTGACATTGACCAGGGGTGGCCAGACGCGAGACACACTCACCAGCGCGCGGAGCTTGCCCCGTCCGGGGAGCCCCCCCCAAACCTGCGGTCCATCATGAAGTTCCAGTATAAGGAAGACCATCCCTTCGAGTATCGGAAAAAGGAAGGTGAAAAGATTAGGAAGAAATACCCGGACCGGGTGCCGGTGAGTGGGGGCGGGTAGGGGCCGGCGAGCTGGGGAATTGGGGAGCTGGTTGCCCTAGAGCTGGAGGTTAGCCGGGCGCTGGCCTGTGGCAGGAGAGTAGCCTGGTACTAGCGGGTGGCCCTGGCACAGGAGGGTCCCCGGAATTACATAATCAATCCTAAGCGGCCTGTGCACACCTTTGGCATCTCAAAAGCGCAACCTGCGAGGTGGGTGACTCAGCAGAATTCAGCTCTCTTGGAGGTGGGGAATGTGAAGGTGGCGTGGCCTCTGTGTGCGGGAGCCACTGGTTGGGAGCCCCCAGATCGGATGCGTTTGTAGAGAACGTGGCGCAACCCTGGAGTGGCAGGTGCGGTGAACCTTGTGCCCATCCATGTCTGCCTTTCGTGGTTCTCCATGAATCCGAGTTTCGTCCTCATTTCCTTGAGCGTAGGAGAAAAAAATTGAGAAGTCAGTAGATTCTGCCTTGCCTTTTCCTAGAATTAGGAGGCGGGGAGCTCCACCAGGCGGGCCCTGCAAACAAGGTCACGCTCTCTGCGCCACAGTCAGCTTGCCTCATCATCATTGCTGTCTCCCTGGCCACGCGATGCTAAAGAAGGCCTTGCCTTGCACTGCTGATGGGTTGGGTCCTTGGGCCCCCAGAGCAAGGACTGAGGCTATTTCCGCCACGAATTATACCTCGATTTAAACAGCCAAAACCTAATTCATGCAGTAAGGAGAAAAATATTAAGGGAGCCCTCAGCATCCGGGTGTTTTTCCTTTTCTCCCTCCCCCGCCCACTTGCCTGCTTTTTTTCCTCTTTTGAAGGCTGCGCAGCAGAATTGGAAGCCGAGGGCGACATTACTGTTAGATACGTGGATAGAGGAGCAGGGGACTTTAAAATCGTTCTCTATTTATGTACGGGCAATGATGTTAGATTTGCATCGCTCATAACTTTAAAGGGTAAAGAGCTGGATGCATAAGTACTTTTGGGGCGCTTCTTCCTCAGTCCTACTCTCAGCTATGGCTACTAGAAGAAACGTAGGCCCAACTGGAAAAAGTCCTCAACCCCATTTCCTATTAGGAAGGGAGGAAGTTAAATATTTCACCATTCTCCAAGAATTACACACAACGTTCTTAAGGGAAAAGCTGGAAACACACTAGCCTTGTCTCCGTAGTATGGAGCCCTTCACATGTTATTTCTGTGCCTCCACAGAAACCCTCATTTGCTTTAAAATTTTCTCTGAATTTGTCAATCCCACCCCCTTAGTATTTTAAAACGACACGTGGACCACATAGCAGGCAGCACTCTGAATGCCTTGTCTGCGTAGTCACTGGCTCACATCACACAGCTAAAATCCCTGTGCTACAGACGTTAGCCTGAAGCACAGGGAAGTGAAGTCACCACCCAAAGATCTGACATTCCTGGTCCTTGACCTTCAGGTTACTGCCTTTCCCCAGTTTGTAGTACAGTTTGATTAACCAGAATTGAGTGTCAACTCAAATTGGTTGAGTCCTGGAAGTAGGTTAAGTCTTGGTGCCATCTGGAGTTCAGCTGGTAGGCCAGTGCCAGCCGGGAAACTTAAGCAAATGTCTATGCCCGGTTATTCAGAACTTTAAGAGAAATACAAGCTGTGAAGTGTACCTACCCGTCTCCAAATTCATTTGAAGCCCCTCTATTTCCTCGAACCAGAAGCCTTTCACATTCATTTGGTTACTGCACTCACCCAGAATATTTTAGTTCCTTATTCTCCTGCTTATGACTTGATGTTGAATGTTTTATTTCAGTGATAATTTATAAACAAAGGAAAGTTCACTCAGATCTCATGGATCCTCATCCTGAGAGATTCTCAACCCATGGCTCTGAAATGGGTTGTGACAGAAGAACTCTGCTAAATGCCAGAGATTTGGTTTAGGGTGGGGGAGGGCGCAGCACTGGGGATAGAACCTTTTGCCTGGTGGGCCTCTGTATCACTGGGTATATACCCTTAGCTTCAGAGATGTGGTTTTGGTTTTTTGGTTTTTCAAGACAGGGTTTCCCTGTAGTTTCTAGTACCTGTCCTGGAACTAGCTCTTGTAGACCATGCTGGCCTTGAACTCAGAGATCCGCCTGCCTCTGCCTCCCGAGTGCTGGGATTAAAGGCATGCGCCACCACCACCCGGCAAGAGATGTGGTTTTGTTTCAGGGTTGTAACCAGAGTTCCTGTACCTTGGGCACAGAACTCAAATCTTGCTACGTTCAGGTGTTTACAGAAAAGCCATTAAGTTTCTGAGGCAGTCTGACTCACAACTTAAGCTTGGCCTCAGAAGACGTGGGCCTTGGAAGAGGGGGTCATGGGATCTCAAAATAACAGAGTGCTAGGAACCTGTAATAGCAGGAACTGCTGGACACAGTATTTTTAAACATTTGTAAACAGCCCTGTGGTGTAGAGCCACCTGCCACAGATGGAGAAAACAGTTCCTCTCTTGGTGGGAGCTGCCAGGTTTCAGAGTCCCTATGGTAAATACCAGGGCTCCCCCTGCTTCCTGTGCTCTGTCTTATGTAGCCTGCCTTCTTTCCTTCCTTGTTTTTGGTCCATTTCTAGTCTCCTTTTCCAAGCTCTTTTCTATTTAATTTGAAGCTTTGGATTCACCTGTCTACCCAGGCATTTCGGGGTGGGGGATACAGCTTGTGCAGAAGCCTAGAGAGGTCACAGTCATCCTGAAGGCCACATAGCATTTAGGGATACTCGTCCAGCGTCTATTTCTGCTTCTTCGCTTTTTGGTATTTCCCATTTCTCACATCTAAGATGAGTTTTTCAAAACAAAAAAATCCAATGTTAATATCCTTACAATATATTTTGTTTTCTAAGTAAATACATAAACATCTAAGATTTTATGTCTTTTTCTTCATTACAAAATGTATAATCTTTAAAAATGTTATAAAATATTTAATGTAGATATTGAAAAATCCCTTAAACTCCTAACATAGTTAATAATGCTGAATGGTACAGTGCTTTATGAAAGTGTCCCTCATTATTCTAAAAAATTCATAGTAGTTTTCACATAGCAGTGAACATTTTTTTCACAAAGATTAAAACCTGAGCCACGTTGCCTGTGTGGCTTAGCTATCACTGTAGCAATGTCTAAGACAGTAAACTTCTAGAAGGTAAGAAGGCAACTGTCTGCGCTCACTTGGCCCCTTTCTTTGGGCCCGTGGTGAGTCGAGTCAACCTATCATAATGGAAGCACAGCGGGCTCAATAACCTAAACCTCCCATGAGGTCCCACCCCTCAAACTTTCCACTACTTGTGCACAGCCAAGGTAGGTAGGAACACTTTTTTTAACACGGGGGCCTTTGGCAGGCAGTGAAGATCGAAGCTGTAATCTTGTGTGTGTATAAATGCCATTTCCCCTTCTGTGTGCTTGTGTGTAAGGGTGTGCAGATATGCGTGCACGTGGAGGACAGAGGTTGATGTCTCGTACAGTTCTTGGTTGCTCTTCACATTACTCACTCGAACCCGAGCCTCCCACTTCAGCCAGACAGATCCTCCCGGCATTCACGGGGATTTGAGGGATCTAAAGTCAGTCATCAGACTTCAGATACAGTGCTTTGATCACCACGTCATCGCCCCAGTCCATAAGTGGTATTTTAGGGGAAAAAAAAACAAACAAAAACAAAAAGCAAACAGATCATTAGACTATCCTAGAATCACAGAACAACTGTTTGATTCTTAAATAAAATGCCATAAGGTAAATGTCTTTTACTGTTCTTTATAGGTAATTTGTAGTTGTGTAAAGTCAAGGAACATTGGAAGCAAGGGCTGAAAAATTACATTGAACCTAGATAGTGTGAGCAAATTTAAGGTGTGGAAAGAAAAAGACAATAGGGTCTTCAGTTTTCATCCCCTCTCCTGTTCTCCTTCTAGGTCATTGTGGAAAAGGCTCCCAAAGCCAGGGTCCCTGATCTGGACAAGAGGAAGTACCTTGTGCCCTCTGACCTCACCGGTAATGGTTTTTTCCTCTTCTGACCTTCCATTCCGGGCAAAGCTTTCTTGATCTTTATTTCAAATCCAAGTTAGTGAACGAATGGGTTGTGACCATGCCTGGGTTCTTCAGGGAGCGGACCTGTGCAGACGAGCACACCCTGTCCTTGTTTCCAGCTGTTTGGTATTTCCCAACGTCTTACCCACATGCCCTATTCCTACTCAGCAAAGCAGCACTGTGGAGTAAAGGCACAATTGTCTGTAATTTACATAACATTAAACATTAGCCAAGGTGATCCTGAGGTCGTTTTGTTCCAAAGCCAGCCCAGTGTCTTGGGAGGGTCACATTTTAGAGATTCCTATCTAAATGCTTTATCTCTTAAATGTAGGTCTGTTTGTGAGATTAAAAACTGCAGACCCTAGCATATCTTCTATTTTCAATTACAGGTATTTAGACTTTACCTTGTTCTTAATGAAATGCCTGGTACTTTCAGGATACTCTAGACAGATTCTTTTAGACATTTGCCCAGGACTTCATGCATTTGTCCATTAGCCTTCCAGAACCTTTACATTGTTTGCAGGAAAAGGCTAACCATTGAATACACTCATCACCCTGACACTTGCCTCATTGTGCTGGGATATCCAGAGTCCGTGGATCTCTTCTTCGTATTGTTAGCTCTTGGGGTGGGAATGGAGCTGGAAGGCCTCGGGGGTCCATGTTTGACAGGAATGCTTCAATCTACTTCATACTCCTTCACAGTAGTCATTAGGCTGGGCTGCTGTGCTGACTTTGTGTCTGAGGCTGAATAAGGGGGAAGGGAAGCAGTACCACTGTGCTGTTTCAGGGGCTATACAGGCCTCAGTTTCTATTTTGCCACTAAGGATCTTAGATAGCATTTGGGTCTGAAAAGCTTGTATTTAGCCTAAAGCGGGGGATAGACACAGTAGATTTTTGTTTTCCTGAGATTTTCTCTTTCCTTGTCCTTTTTCTTTTCTTGCCCTGCTCTCTGTTTCCTTCATGTAGTTGGCCAGTTCTACTTCTTAATCCGGAAGAGGATCCACCTGAGACCTGAGGACGCCTTATTCTTCTTTGTCAACAACACTATCCCTCCCACGAGTGCTACCATGGGCCAGCTGTATGAGGTAATGGTTTTGGTCACAATACCAAGCAGCCCGGCCTCCCCTAGCTCTGGTTCCAGGGTTTGTTAACACACCTGGGAAGTAGGGCAGGAGGTGTTTTTAATGGGGATCCTCTTACACACATCAGTGTGAAGCTGGGAGATTAGATACCCCTTCCTTGTCCTTTCAGGATGGAGCACCCTCTCGGTTTAATCTTTTGAAATCTCCTTCTTTCAGTCTTGTCTGACTATAGTGCTTTATTTCTGGCTTGAGCAGTTCTTGGTAGCAAGGGATTCCTGGGAGCTCATCGTTCTATATGTGGAAGCATAATTTGTTAGTGAACTGTGCACTCCACCTGTTTGTCGGTCATTCCCATCTAGCGGTAGACTTGAGAAAGGAAACACCAGCTACACTTGACCCCTTTTCAGTCTGAACCGGGAGCTCTGCCATCACAGTTAGTTCCCACGTAAACTCTGCAGATCTGGTTTATATAAACCACATCCAGATACGCTTCTTTGTAGAATAAACCTAAGACCACAAAGAGTTCCAATTGTCTAAGTACATAAAGTGAATGAGTTAAAGTGTAAAATTAAGGGAGAATTTGAGTGGGGAGAAGCTGTAGTTAGGACTTCATATATAAATGATGTGATCTAAGATTGCAACTGTACTTCTCCTTGAACACTGTCACACAAGGTGCTGCCTTCCCATTGTGCCCCATTAGTGAGTCACATGCACATCTAGGAGCCCCTGGTCTAGCCTGTATTCCACAGCATTTATTCCCTGTGACTGTGCATGTCAGTTTGTATTTTGTGATATCTATGCTCTCCTTGCTAGAAGTGAAGGGGTTTTGTTTCTTTGTTTTTTGTTTTTTGTTGTTGTTATTTTTTTCTCGCATGTGTGTACACACAGGTGGAAGTCGGAGGATAATTTAGGGTGTCATCCTCAAGAACACTCTGTGCCCCATCTGAGACAAGGTCTCTCATGGGCTTAGGGTGTACCAATATGCTGGCCTATCTAGCCATTGAGCACCAGGGATCTTCCTCTTTCTCTTTCCCAAGAGCTGGGGTTACAAACACACAACACTGATCATGCCATTTTTATCCAGGTTCTTGACATTGAGCTCAGGTCCTCTTGACTTGCAAAGCAAGTACTTTATTGACTGACTAGCCTCACCCCTACTCCAGCCATAAAATAATATTTCTTCCCAAGTTAAGAATTATTTCCCAATATTTTGTTTGTTAAAGCTTTGAAAACATAACAACAACAACAACAAAAAAGAAAATCAAGTTGAAAGAATTTTACTGAAAATGTAGACCAGCTTTCAGGGTTCTATTACTCACACTGAACTGTACTTGCTTTTTAGATTTTCATACTTGTACATGTCGTATTTCAATCACATTCGTCCCTGCCCCTTACCCTCTCTCTTCCCTCCTACTGCTGCTTCTCTTGTCAGCTAGACCTCTTATAGCCAGGGTCATTTCCAGGCCAATGGGAAGAGTGTTTATGGAAATATGGTCACCTTACCAGTGACTTCCTGCCCCCATTAAATTCTTCCTCTTCTTCCACAGTATTCCCTAAACTTTGGAGGGGGCAGTTTAGATAAACCATATGTGGACAAACAATCGCTTATTATTGCACTTTGACCAGTATTAGGCTCAGTAGTCACTGCTGACCACTGCAAAAGGAAATGTTGCCGGACTGTGGTGGCGCACGCATTTAATCCCAGCACTCAGGAAGCAATGGCAGGCAGGTTTCTGTGAGTTCAAGACCAGCCTGGTCTACTAGAGCTAGTTCCAGGACAGCCTTCAAAGCTACAGAGAAACCCTTGTCTCAAGACCCCCCCCCCCCAAAAAAAAAGGGAAAAAAAGGAAATGTCCATGACTATAAAATGAATGTTTTTGCTTAATATGGTTATTTTTCTGCTGTTGATAATATAATATGTTCTCTATAAATCTTGCTTTTGTGAAGCCAGAGCTCAGCATGTAGTTGACACCTCTTCTTAATTCTTTGTTCCTTTTTTTTAAAAAATTTTTCCTTTTTCCCTGACCTAGAACTTGAACCCAGAGCCTCACACATGCTAGGAGAGTGTTCTACCCCTGGGCTGTACCTCCATTCTTTTAATGGGGGCTAATGATGACCTATATGTCTCCTCCACAAGTTCGTGCAAGACTCAGAATCATAGAGACAATGAACATGAATGTTTAGTATTTTCTACTGTCTTGTCTCCTTTTAGGACAACCACGAGGAAGACTATTTTCTGTATGTGGCCTACAGTGATGAAAGTGTCTATGGAAAATGAGGCAGAAGCCCAGCAGATGGGAGAGCCTGGACTTGGGGGTAGGGGTGGGGTGCGTGTGGGACTTGGGGAACCAGAGGGAGGGCTCCCAACCATGGAAGAGACGCAAGGTGAAGACCTCGGAAAACATCATCCCGCACACACTGTCGTCTTTTTTTCATAAGCTCCATTGTTAGTTTTCTTTGCTTCCTCGGCCCAGGAAGAACTTGGATTGGATTGGCTGTCAGAGCCAGATGGGGACGACATCGTTCACAGCCTTGCTGGCTGTGAGTTTTCATGCAGTTTCATCAGAGGGTTGGGAGGAGGGAAGGTGGCCACTAGAGAAGAATACAGTTCAGCAGCAACTCCTGTCTCTTTGGGCAGAGGTTTGATTTTTGGCATTTGAACAAGCCACATAGGGAAAGGGGGAAAATGCTTTAGGAGCTGTAGGGGACCATACTAAGGGACCAAAAAAAAAAATACTGTCATTGAAGCATTGTGACCCCTGACCTCTGTCTCCAATTCCTCCCTCTCCTGGTCCTTTTCTTCCTCCCACGCAGGTGTCATAGCACCACCCCAGTTGTGGCAGTGGACATTCGCACAAATGTTTAGATGGAGTTTTTTTTGGAAATAGAGTTGTGCAGAAACGTGGTTACGATTGCCAGTCGATTGAATGGCATTAAACTGGAGTTCGGGGTTGGGCATCTCTGTTCCTCATCCCATAAGAACCTTAGAATTTCAGGAGCCTCAGGATCAGTCCTCTAGCATTTCCTTTAGCTTTCTTATGTGCCAGGTCAGTGTGTGTACATGTGGAAGGTTCAGGGCACAAGGTAAGCAAGATTACCCACCTGCCACTTATCCTCCCCCTGCTGCGGGCTCTTCAGTCTCACACACACTGGAACGCTAAGTGATTGGCCAGCGGTTTGCCTCCATGCCATCTGCTCTTCAGGAAAGATGGAGTGACGACTCCAGGGTTTCTTGGGGAGTTTTATTCATTTTCATTTAGGGGCTATGTGGGGGGGGGGGTGGGAGCAGGAATTGCGCTCACACATGACATTTCAATTCATCTCAACACATGAAGAGCGTCCTCCCTGTTGGGAGCAATGTGTACGTCTGCTCTGTCAGCTGCAGGTTCCGATTCTTTGAAGTCAATGATGTCAGGCCAGGAAAATAAAATAATTGCTTACCTTAAAAGTCCACCTGAGTTCAGGATTGTCGCTTCCTTTTTTCTTTTGGTTTGCATGTGAATGAGGATTGCGTGGATACCTGAGTTTCCAAAGAGATGGGAGTGGGTGTGGGGTTGGTAGTGCACACTTACGTAAGAGTCAGATGTATATGTGTTCATTTAGTTGTTGTCCAGGGGTGAATGTTAGTGTAGCCTGCCTGGTGTGTCTCAAGTAAGTGCACAGCCGCTGCTTCATGTGTTTCTCAAAGCTAAAGTCTGCCTACCTCACAGTGAAGGGCTGGTGCGCGCTGTGTGCTGTGCTAATTAGGGATGCAACTGTCTAGGCCTCATCCCAGATTTGGCTGGCAGCTGTGTCTGCTGCTAATTATGAACAAGTGCCTCAGAAGATTGTGCTGAGCCTTCAAGTCTGCTCCGGGCATCACTGCTAGTCCCAAACACAACTTACTCTCTCCTTTATACTTCACAAGAAGCTAACACCTTTCAGAGCAGGAAGTAATTTGGCTTGTGGGGTCAAGAACAAGTTCATTGTCTTCTGGCTAGGTCTTTCAGCAAGTCAGGAAGCCTGTGTGGCTAGGCTGTGGGTTTGAAAATCAGAACAATCAGCCAGAAGAACCCTCAGTCCCTTTTGGTTCCCTCTGATTTCTTGGGAACTCCACACCTAGGTGGTGGCTTCCTCTTTATCTTTAAGAACTATGAGTGAGTCACTAGAAAGGAATTAGGAAGTCATAGGTCTATGCCAGGATTCTACCAACCTGCCCACCAGAGTGATGGAGAAAATTCAGTTAGCATTGAAAGGAGAGGGAAGCCTGAAGCAGGAAACAAAAAAAATTTAGAAGTTGGAAGTTGTTTGAAGTTTTCCATCAGGACCTTAAAAATAGATGCCTGTGGTTACAGAAATGGCAGTGTGCTATTACTGGACAAGCCACAGGAGGCCAGTGCTTGGGCTGTTGAGATGAATACTATTTTTGAAACTATTACCTACTACCTGGGAATAAAACTTGAGTGTTTTGAAGGACACACACACAGCAGAGCCTGCACCCTCCAGGTTCATCTGAAACACAGCAGGCCTTTGCTGAACTGGACCTTCAAATTCAGGGACTGTCTCCCGGAAGGCCCTAGCTTCTTCTAGTTCCACTTTTTTTTTTTTTTTGCTAGATTTTTTCAGATAAAAATAAAATTATTGGATGTGTCATTGCTATTTTAGACCAGTGCCATTTTATATATGCATAATTTTACTTAACTAAGTTTGACTCCATTGTCCTGTTTAGGTCCTGTTTCCTGAGCATAGGGTCTTAGCACCTCATACTTTCTGTCTGCTTAATGCCTTTAAGGCCTTGCTGGCTTTCCCTGAGCTGAAAGCAGCATGGGAAATGTCCTGGTAACCTGGACTCTGTTCCATGTCACATTAATTGGCTGACTCCAGATCTTCTGTGTCAGGATGGGAGTTTAAATGATACATCCAACAAATTCTTTCCCTTAGACGCCATGTGACATCATCAGAGACAAGTCTAGTTCTGTATTTCCTGGAAATGTCTGACTGTATGCAAGGGTAAGCTTTGACATTTGCCAAGGGCAATCCTTTCTTATGACTGGTTCCTTCACTGCTGCAGATTCCCTAGTGGATAAAATAGTTGGTCGGTCTTCTTATCCTTAGAAGTCTCCACCGTGAGATGCTCAGTGGTGATACATTTAGGTTGTGTATCCCAGTGGGACCACAGCCCCACATGAGGAATCTCATTTCTGAATACCAGGAGTAGTTTACTTTTCTTCTAATGCTGAATTGCTTGCTTCCTTCCAAGCATTCTGTACCAATTTAAAGGTATAGACTGTATTGCCTATTCAGAGATAAAGATTACAAAATAATAAAACAAGATGTTAAGTAATGTGCTGATGAGTGTACTTCCTGGCGTGCTAACAGCAGCCTCCAGGTGACTCTCCAGGGTCATGTGCTGTTTCCTGGGCACTGCCCTGACCCTTGAGACACTACCCCTTGAGAATATTAGCATGAAGATTATCACTCCATATAAAGTAGCCATGCTATGTGGTACAGGAGTGTGGATGTACATGTCCGGGGAGATAACATCTAGTCAACCTCAACAGTGAAAATAGCCAGGCATTCTGGAAAACAACCCGATTGATAATTCTTTTATTTTTAATCTAGTTTTCCCTTTGTGATTTGTTTTTCAGTGTTGGGCATGAACTTATTACCCCACATGTGCTAGGTAAGTGTTCTGTCACTTGGATGTATCCCCAGCCCTCTGTGTTAAGTCTGTCTCACTCGGCAGACTTAAATAAGTAGCAGGTGCTGGTTTTCATTATTTTTTTCAGATGTGTGAACCCACTCAGTATTTTCAGAAGCTGGTTTGTTTCTCCCTTAAATGGTTCTGAGTGAGTTGTTTCCTCAGTGCATCCTGAGTAATTATTTTCTTCTTTGGTGGTACTTGTTGCCTGCCTGTTACCCCCTCTTTGCCTCAAGATTTTTTTTTCAATGCAAGTTATATGACCAAGTCCAGCCTGTAGCTTGTTCTCTTGGGAACATCTAGAAAACAGCTCGTTTTTCTCAGCCTAATAAGATGTCCGGCTAGCTAACTAATCTAAGAATGATGCGAACACAATAGTCTCTACCCCCAAACTAGAAGACTTTGTGTGTGTGTGTGTGTGTGTGTGTGTGTGAACTTGATTGCCCTGTCGTGTTATATTCCCTACCTCTAATAGTTTTTTGGTTCTGGGCACTTCAGACCTTGGTAAGCACACCACATGACCAAAGCAGTATCCATGGATGAAGTAGCAGGAAGTGGTCACCCTGAGAAGTAATCGCATGATGCATTTTACCATGCCTTTGGCTGGCATGCAGTCTTCATCAGTGACTGATGTCCTACGGTATTGTGCATGATCAGCATTACAGGGCCGTCTGCACTGCAGTCCTGTTTGTAACCATAGTGCATTTATGGTACTGAAGACATTTCTTTAAAGTTACTCCATGACCAGCAGTATGGCTCAGTGAGTAGAGGTGCATCCTGCCAAGCTTTGTAATCTGAGTTCCATCTCCAGGTCTCATACGGTGGAGGGAGAGAACTGACAGTGTGCGCCTGCTCTCACACACACTTAGCTCCTAAAATCATAAAATGATTCTGAGAATCCATGGATAGCTAATTTCTGGATCGAAACACATTGTTTTCCTTCTTGGAATACATTAATTTTAACAGCTTTCTCTGTGACGCTTCCACACTTAAATTCCATATACATCAGTCAAATTTACCTCCTGTCGCTATACACTCCTCTTTCCTCTTACATCCTTGTACTCCCCCTTTCCCCTTCATACCCACACCCTGCCCTAGAATCCACATTATGCACATCCTTATACAAACAAAAAAGCTTGCCCATGACTGATGTCAACAATTTAGCTCTCAGAAACCTTTTAGAGTCATTACTGATGAAAAATGCAGGGTGTGGCAAGATCAGGGAAACTGAGGCAGAGTTTGCTGAAGCAGACACCTAGAAAGACCTGATATGAAGCTCAGCAGTACACACTCTTAGTTAGACCCCCTATTTACTGCTGATTCTCTGCACCAATAACAGCTGCTTGTCCTTAGAGGTGCCACAGGAGGATCATCAGCAAGTTAGCTCTGAGAGGGACTAAACTGGTATTGTTTCACCCCCACTAGGACGGAATATCATAAATCTTTTCAGACGTTGTACTGTCTTCCTAGTATTTTCCAGACAAACACACTGTGTGCACATCAACTCCCATCCATTAATGTTTAGGATGGCCAGTAAACCACTTCCTTTCCAAGACACTTGGAATTTAGTTAATTATCACTAGGAAACTTCCCCCCCCCCCCTCCAAATTTTGCTATGCTTAAATATACCTAAAATAAACTACTTGCTGTCAGACTCTTGAAGTTTGAGCCAGCAGTGGCTATGGAGTCATGTTGATCCAAATTTCCTTCTTGCCTCACCTGGGTTGGCATTCTACTGGCTGTGGTGTTTGTGGCAACTCCCCAACAACTGGTGTCCACCCTGAAATATTCAACTCTCAGAGAAGATAAAAGTTTTTTTCTTTAAATAGAAACAGTGGGTAGGAGATTGGATCTCTCACCTAACAGGTTACAGCTCCGAGAGCAAAGTGAGCATGGGTTCTTCTCAGTCCTCTGAGACAAAGAATTTTATACAATCATGGGTTCTTCTTAGTCCTCTGAGACAAAGAATAGTATCCAGTCACTGAGATATTTGTTAAGATCCAGAGGAACTCAACCTGCCCAAGTAACTATAGAATTTATTCTTTGGATTTCTAAACAAGGAACCCTTGATGTTGGTAATTGTAAGAGCATAGGAACTAATGTAAATAGAGCCTATTACTGTAGTAACATTGCTTTGACTCTCTTAAGAGGATCATTGAAAAAGGGAGAGAAACTCTCTGTAGGATACATCTTGGCAGGCTTTGGCATGGTGGGCCAGGTGGACTCCAGGACTGTTCCAGCTTCCCTGTGGTCACTTAGCCATTTGCACGGGGCTCTCCCTTGCTTGTGATCTGATGGGAACTGAAGAGTCCCATCAGTGCTCTGTACAGCCATGTGGACCATTCTGCTTCCCAGTTTAAGCGTGGTGTGGTGTCTGACTCAACATCTAACTTCCAAGGAATAGCAGGTGGGCTCTGCCTCTGCATGAGTACTAGGGCCCTACTGCCCCAGAGCTTAGATTATTGTTTTTTCTCACACCAGAAATAACCCAGTATAGAATGATCAATGGGCCCTTTATGAAAATGATGGAGGAGAGCTATCTGTCTATGTTTTTTTTATTGGTTAATTAATAAAGAAAACTGCCTTGGTCCTTTAAGAGACAGAAAATTAGGTAGGTGGAGTAGACAGAACAGAATTGTGGGAACAAGGAAGTAGAGTTGTGGAGACGCTTCAGGCAGTCTCCATAGGGAGTCTCCATGCTGCTCCTCTCCGAGATGGAGATGGACGCAGGTTAAGATCTCTCCTGGTAAGCCACACCTCGTGGTGCTACCCAGATTACTAAATATGGGTTAAAAAAAGCTGTAAAAATTAACCAATAAGAGGCTACAGATAATGGGCCAGACAGTGTTTTAAATGAATACAGTTTCCGTGTAATTATTTCAGGTGTAAAGCTAGCCGGCGGCCGGGTGGCGGGACGCAGCCCCGCCGCTTCACACTACATGAAAAAAAATTAAAACAGGCTCAACTTTTATACATAAACAACTGAAATTAGGATATATAGAACCTTCAGTTAATACCTAAAACTCTCCTATTTTTGTAATCCATAAAAGATCGAAAAATAAAATTTTACTGTTACATGATCTTAGGGGCATATGCAGCTATGAAAACAATATAATGGGAGCCTCTCTATCCAGGGACACCTGCTCCTACTCTGATTCTGTAGGGACATTACACTATTATCCTTGACTTAAAAGATTGTTTATGCTCTATTTTTTAATTTTTTAAACATTTATTTATTATGTACACAGTGTTCGGCCTCCATGTATGCTTGCTGGCCAGAAGAGAACACCAGATCTCATTACAAGTGGTTGTGAGCCACCATGTAGTTGCTGAGAATTGAACTCAGGACTTCTGGAAGAGCAGTCAGTGCTCCTAACCTCTGAGCCATCTCTCCAGCCCCTGCTCTATTTCTTTATATTCTGATAAGGAATGTTCTGTATTCTCTGTTCCTGCTTTAATTAGTCAACAACCAATGACCCAATAGTAGTGGAAAATTTTACTACAGGGGATGAACATAGACTCACTGTTTGCCAATATTATGTAGATAAAGTACTTAAGTCTGTGCTCATTAAATCTCCTGAGGTATTGTTCATTTATTATATGGGGAGAATCTCTTCTCCTGGTTATCTAACCAATCCGTAAATGAGTGCTTAACTTTCATGGTAAATAACTTAAGAAGAGCAACATTTAAACATAGCTCCAGATAAAATACAACAACAGTCACCACGTAATTATTTAGGGTATATTATTACTCAACAACAAATTCACTATCATCTTCTCAGCTTAAAACTTCTCAAATAATGTACATTCAATTACTTATAATTTTTTTTTGACCATGTCAGTTGGGTATGTTCCTAATCTACCTATCACTACTGAGGATTTAGTCCTGCTTTTTACGGTGCTTTCTGGAGACTTTTGGGTAAAAATGATAAGCACCTAAAGCAGAGCAAGTTATTAATTAAGTTAGCAAGTTTATTAAATAATTCTGCTACTAAATACTGGAGTCCAGCTGCAGCGGGGGTCAGGTCCCAAGGAAAATGTGTGGAGTTGGAAAGGAAAGGAGACTGATAAGATCTGAAGGTAAATCAGGATGGCTGTTTATTAAAATTTGACTACAGCTTCTGTATTCTATAATTGCATTATAGTTTAACCACAAGCGATATTGAAAGCATACTTAATGTGTTTTGTGTGAGAGCAGTTATAAACATCATTACTGCATTTTTCTTGAAGCAAAAAGCAGTAAGTTCATCAAGAATCTAAATGCCTATTGTTCTCTAAGTTTCAGTAACCCCACCAGGTGCCCTCTTATGCTTCCTCCTACGGGGCCTCAGCCTTTGTGGTCTGGAGGTAACAGACATTGAGTACTGAGAAACAAACCCATAAGAGCAAATTTCTTTCTTCGAGGGGCTTAATATGGTGCTTATGCCATGTGGCACAACAGACACTGAGTGTTTTCTATCTGCATTTCTCTGTGACTTTGCCTTATAATATGAGCCCATTCTCCTCAAATGTTCTCAAAAGGGAAGGTCCTGATATCTTACTCGTTTTCCATTATATCATACCATTCTAATTCCCACAATGTATGCTCTTATATATGGCAGACAGGATCAAGCCAGTCTAACTTCTTAACAGAATCTGTTCCAGTGGGGCAGATCAGATCTTGCCAACCATCCAGTTAGGCACTATTCTATACTTATTAACATTAACAGAGCCGGGCGGTGGTGGCGCACGCCTTTAATCCCAGCACTCGGGAGGCAGAGGCAGGCGGATCTCTGTGAGTTCGAGGCCAGCCTGGTCTACAAGAGCTAGTTCCAGGCCAGGCTCTAAAAAAGCTGCAGAGAAACCCTGTCTCGAAAAACCAAAAAAAGAAAAAAGAAAAAAAAAAAAAAAAAAAAAAACATTAACAGAACTCTTACCTTAAATGACCTCAGGCTCTGGATCTGGATTGTTTCCATTGTATGGTTTTTTATTCCTGAGACAAGGTATGCCCAGTTAGTAAATCTTTAACTTCTCTTTCCCTGGTACAATGGGGTGTGGGGAGACCAATGAGAATCCTGTGTGTGGGGTAAGCAGAATTATTGTGCTCTATTGTTCCACATTGGTAGGGATTTTTTCCAAAGAATTATTTAATTATTTTGTTTAAAGAGACTGCATACACACACACACACACACACACACACACACACACACACACATATATATATATATATATTCCCAAAGCCCACCCAATATTTCACAAAGGTTGGGGTATAAGGAAACTCCTTTAACATGTAGTGAGAATCTGTGCTCATAAGCTTCCCATACAAAACAAAGTTTGTGTTCATCATCCAGGTCAATGAATTTCTGACAGCCAGTGTCTAGAATGGAAATACTCAGCTTCATCTTGACACACTGAATGTCTAGGAAGTGTCATGGACAGGGAACAAAATTAACATTATTAAGAGTACTTAAAACTCCTAACCAAACTGATGGTGTTGGTGCACACCTTTAATCCCAGCACTCAGGAGGCAGAGGCAAACAGATCTCTGAGTTTGAGAACAGCCTGGACTATAGAATGAGTTCCAGGACAGCCAGGGCTATACAGAGAAACCCTGTCACAAAAACAAACAAACAAACAAACAGAAACCTCCTAACCAAATACAGAGAAAGTTCTGTTGGTCTAGTCTGTCTCACACTGACCCAGATATTGGTAAGTTATATACAAAGGAGTAAAAACTTTACATCCTCAGTAACAAAGATGTGGTTATGCCATTCCCTACTCACTACTTGATATTAGTACATAGCCACATTGTCTGTTAGGTACAAAATCCCATCAGCCATCACCAATAGAAAGAGCACATGGTGTTAAGACAGGGCTCAAATCAATTAACACAGAATGAAAAGGACATGAAATGTTCACAGATCCCTACTGGATCTAGTCCAAGATGAAAACTCCAGGAGATAAAAAGAAAATGTTAGAAAGGAGGCTTATGAAAAGAAAGGGTAGCTGTGCAGATGAATTCTCATGACTTCCTCTGGAAATATCTTCACCCTACAGCAAGGAAACATATCTTTAGAAGGGCTTAAGGAAAGCCTGTGTCTGTTCTTCTGGGTGCTCTGTACCAGTCATCACCACCCTATAACCGCCCTCACTATGAGTCTTTCAGTTCTTGCTTCCCACCTCTTGCCTCCCACCAATCCTGGTTCCTACACTTCCCTAGAGTCTCTATCGTGTTCCTACCTCCTTTTCCATGTTACAGAGTCAGTCCCAGGCCCTTTTGTGGACCATGGAAATTTAGAATAAAGTAGTAATGATGAACTCTGCTCCCTGACTCAGGGTCTGATAGGAGGAGTTGGAGGTGTTGAGAGGACCACTAACCAGAAGGGACCTAGATTCTGATTATCCAGGATTTGAGTGGGTTGCAGACCACCCCTTACTTCTTTTACAGCCTCTCAACACCTGAGAGTGGCGCACAGCTGTGGGTATGATTGTCCGTGCCCCAGCTTGTCTGTTCTAAGCAACTCAGATGGAAGCAGTAGCCTGCCCTTCAAAGGGACTCCTGGCATGGTTCTCAGTCCTGGGAGAGAGTGACCTCTGGTTCTAGGCTATCAGAAGGCCTAACCAGCCTCAGGGTGTAGTGTGAAGCGGCGGGGCTGCGTCCCGCCACCCGGCCACCGGCTAGCTTTACACCCGAAATAATTATATGGAAACTGTATTTTTTTAAAACACTGTCTGGCCCATAGTTTTAGCCTCTTATTGGCTAATTTTTACATCTACTTGCCATTCGGGCTGACTGAGAAGCCACAGACAGCATAGAACCCACTGCTGACTTGGAAATATACAGCTTTAATAATACTTGAGGAATACACTCTCGGGGATGGGCACCAATACCAGCACATGGGTTATACTCTTATCTGTGGTCTGAAGACTGGACAGAGGACAAATCATGTGTTTCATTCATCAGCTTTTTGCCTTCTGCTGCTGTCACACTAAATGCAGAATTGAATATCTGACACAGGGGCAGATGTAGTGTGTCCTGCCAGGTTGAATATATTTAGTACCTGCCATTACTGGAAAACAAAATGAACCCACTCCTTGCTAAAAGATTCCATTATCTGATGTCATCTCACCGGGAGGTAGACAACATGGGTCTGAGAGTCAAAGGCAGAAGCTTCCGCAGGTCACCACCCAGTACCGTTACCAGGGTCCACCATAGTGTGCAGCCCCTGATTAGCTGAGGCATTTTCAACCATGAGCACAGATGAGCACCTTGTGGGAGAGGGGTTAAAAGCACTTTGTGGATAGGAAAGGGAGAGAAGGGAGTACTGCAGATTCTCTAATGTGGGTTAAAGTGTGAAATCCTGACGTGGGATGTCTTTCTGTGTATGCGTTGCTCTTATTGGTTAATGAATAAAGCTGCTTTGGTCTATGACAGGGCAGAATACAACGAGGTTGGAAGAGATATATAGGGGGAGTAGGCAGAGTCAATGGATGCCATGTAACTCAAGACACCGGAACCTTACCGATGGGCCACAACCTCATCAGGTGATACCCAGACTAATAGAAATGGGTTAATTTAAGATGTAAGACTTAGTTAATAAGAAGTCTGAGCTAATAGGTCAAGCAATGCTGTTATTAATGTAGTTTACGTTTGATTATTTGGGTCTCTGTGCGGCCGGGAAATGAACAAGCTCTCTCCAGTTACAAACTCCTGCCTTAAAATACAACAACAATAAAGAAGGAAAAGAAAAAAAAGTGAGTACGTGGGTAGTTGTGATTGTCTTGTCATTGGAAACATCTGTTTTGATCTGGGGGTAAAATATGGTGGGAAGGTGGGAAAGAAAGCTCAAGGGCAAAGAGGTCTGGGGAATGGTGGGGGCTTTGTGAGGAATCCCAGGGAAAGACATTCTTTAGAACATAAAATGCCTGAGGTCCAGGGGAGCAGTCTGAGACCGCCTCCTGGTAGAATCCCGCACTGTCTCTCTCATACCCGCTCATGGTCATGGTGACTTGGTTTAGTCTTTATTCGGAACCCAGTAGGGTTGCGGGCATCACCAGCTACTCCCTTGTGTCACAGCATCCTTCTCATTAATGTAGCCCTGCCCGGTCCTTCCACAGAGACTTTCCCCCTAACTTTGCAAATCCACTGAAGCCTGGTGGGGAAGAGTTGGGGTGAAGACCAGGCTAGACTGATGCCATAGTGGTAGTAAAGAGGAGGAGGGGAAGCCCAGAAACTCCCTACAAGGAGTACTGAGACCTTTCAGACTCAGAAGCTTCCTGCCTGCCCTGCCCCAAGTTAAGTTCTGACAACTCACTGGCCAGGAACGTGGACCGCAGACAGCTCAGTAGAGCCCAAAGGCACAGAGTCAGGGTGGAAGCATTGCTGCAGCCTTTGCCAAGGTTCCTGTCTGAGACCTGACAAGCTACAGGACTGACCGGAGCTGAGGAGAGAAGTGGGGAATCCTCGGTACCATTTTGCAGAGGATCCTGCACAGAAATTCACGGAAGTTCAGGCGTCTGGTCAGTGAACACAGGCGATTCCGTCATGCTCCAGACATGCGGTTGCTGCTTCCCCTCTTTTCCTACATCTCTTCACATCCGAGTGGCTCTGGTCCTCCCTCCCCGCAGGCCACTATCCTTTCAGTCCTGCCGAGCCCCATGAGGGCTGCGACTATGAACTGAGAGGTATGGTCTGTTGCTCAGTGTGCTGTTTCCACACCTCGCTATCTCTGCTTCTCACTCTTTAGCAACTGAGCCCTCAAGGACACTCAGCAGAAAGAGAAAACAGAGGCACAGAATAAAGTCGTGACTTCACCTGGTGCTTCCGCAGACCACAGCCAGAATCTGACACCGCTTTATTACTGACAGCCAGTCCAGATCCCGAGAGGTGTCCACGCCCACATCCACCCTCACCTGTCTCTGTTAGGAGTTCCTGCCCTTACCAAATAGGTGCCCCCGAGTGTTTACTCTCCCAGTTTCACCCGACCCTCACCAAACTTCAGACACATTCTGCAACTTCTGACTCATAGTATCGTAGGAACCTCTGTTGTAGGTCTTGGGGAGCCCTCTGCTAGTGACCTTTGTAAAGAAGAATCACTGAGATTCTGTCCTTTTCTCCACTTAACTTGTGTTTATCAGATGCTCACTCTCGCACCTTGTTGCTAGGGAGGAGAAGTAGGTAATCTTATTGAAACTTCTAATCCTCCTGTTTGGCCAGGTTCCAGGGCCCTTTCCTGAGTTGCCAGGAACAGAAGGCACCCCCATCCCCATCCCAGCTCCCCTTATCCCATCCCCTGCCCAAACACACCAACGTACTAAGGCTCCTCTTAGGTTTTTGCTCTTCCCTCTCGGTAGGAATGACTTAATATGGTTTTATCAGTGATCTCCTAAGGGAAGAAAATTCAAACAGGCCCAGCACAGGAACAATTGTGGCTAGGACATAAAGAACCTTCAGTCCTTTGGAACTCCCTATTTTTATTATTCATAAAAAGATGGGAACTAAAAAAAATGATAGGAACTAAATTTCAACTGTTACATGATCTTAGGGGCATAAATGCAAATATGAAAACAATGCCCCTTCCTATCACCCCAGCCAGGGATCCCTGCTCTTACTCTGATTCCTCAAGGACATTACATTATTATGCTCAACTTAAAAGACTGGTTTTCCTCTCTGTATTTACATTCTGATGATAAGGAATGTCTTGCATTCTCTGTTCCTACTTCAACGACCTGATATATGTGGAAGTTTTACTACAGAGGATGATAAAGAGCTCCACTATTTGTCAATATTACATAGATAAAGCACTTAGATCAGGGATGATTACCTTTCCTGATTTATTGGTCGTTTGTTACATGGATCACATTCTCCTGCTCATGTAATCCATACATAAATGCTTAGCTTTCATGGTAAATAAGTTAAGAAGAGCAAATTTTAAACATAGCTTTGGATAAAATACAAAAGCAATAAGCTTATATTTAGGGTACATTATTACCCAACAACAACTACATTATCTTCTCAGCTTAAACCTTCCCAAAAATGTACCCTCAATTACTTACAAAAAATTATAGGTACATCGTTAAGAGCCTATCACTACTAAGAGTTAGGGTCTGCTCTTAAAGTTGCCTTCTGGAGACTGTCAGTGATAGTCTGTAAGAAATTTAACATGAAGCAGAGCAAATTATTAATTTATTAAGTAATGCTGTCTTTAAAGTGGTAGCTCATAGAACTAATTCTTTACTTCCTTATCAATTACACAGTCTTCCTCCTTTTCACCTTCTGGAATTATATATCAGGAAGGTAATGGTATTAGAAAAATTTATGCATGTCATAATTCTCTACAATGATCTGTAGCTCCTTATTTCCAAGAACATTTAGATTTGATAATGATGTGTTGGGGCAGCTGGCCCAATCCCTGCGTTCAGGGGCGTGGCTGCTCCAGCGGGGTAGCATTCCCTTTAAATAGGATTGGGGGCCGGAAGGCGGCCCCGTTCTTGGCGCTCGCCCGCGCTCTCCTTCTGCTCCGTTGGACCCTTGGTTCTGTGAGTTCCCTTATCTCCCTTTGTATTAAAATTGAGTAATTATAAAAGGACTATTTTTGGTTATTTCCAATCTTCGCCGCTTCATCTGGCGCCCATTGATTTTTGTGAGTTATTGTTTTTCTTTTTTTTTTTTAAAAAAAAACTATATGAGTGTTGATTCTTGTATATTAATATATTGAACATTATATGAGAGTATGATACTACCTCTGTTTAAAACAATTGTTATATTGACATTGTTTACTATATTACAATGTACATCTCTACCTCTGATATTATTTATATAATGACATTGTTTACCATATTGCACTGTACATTTCTACCTCAGATATTATTTATGTAAGGACCCTGTTTACATTTTGGAAATCATTGTCTTCATTTTTTTTTACACAGTTGTCTATTCTATTAGTCTTACAGTTACATAAGTGTTGAGAATTATATGTTGGTCATATTTATATTTAGGACAATCAGGTTTTTTAGACACATAGAGGTTGTATTTAGTATAGATAACATAATCTTCAACCTCTTTAAAGAACTGTAAAACATGGCCTTTAATCTAACTTACAGTTTTGTATTTATGAGACACAATCACTCCTGGCAACAATGCTCTACTCCCGAGAAAACGTTGAACACCAAAGACGCTCCACTGGGAGTTTGTCTTCTACTTGACAAAACTGGCCTTGGGGCAAAAAAAAGCCAATACCTCCATTACTGACTAAAGTACAAAATATCCATAAGTGGATAAAACAAAATTGTCTTATCTTGCCAAGACAGGATAGGATAGTTCTACTAAAGGTTCCTTGCCATTGTATAATGGTATGTCAGGTTTTTTCAGGCCTCAGCCAAAGTTGGTTGCCTCAACATTGCTATCAAGACTTCATGTGGTTGCCCAGGTAGTCAATTGTCTCTGTCTTCTGTTGCACATTTTGGAAGTTTCTCGTTTGTGCTTCCTGGTTGCTTTGGTAAATTTACTCTCCTTCTCAGATCTTTGATGGGGTTAAAGATTAGATAATGGTAGCTACCTTCTAGATTATTTAGACTTCCCAAAGTAGAGTGATTAAAAAAATTCTTCGTTATATACTTCTCGCCTGATATTGTTTACTTTTTGTAATTTTATATGATCTGTTTCCATTGTATATAGTTGTATTTGGTTTCTAAATCTGTCTTATTTAGACAAAAGGGGGAGATGTTGGGGCAGCTGGCCCAATCCCTGCGTTCAGGGGCGTGGCTGCTCCAGCGGGGTAGCATTCCCTTTAAATAGGATTGGGGGCCGGAAGGTGGCCCCGTTCTTGGCGCTCGCCCGCGCTCTCCTTCTGCTCCGTTGGACCCTTGGTTCTGTGAGTTCCCTTATCTCCCTTTGTATTAAAATTGAGTAATTATAAAAGGACTATTTTTGGTTATTTCCAATCTTCGCCGCTTCAATGATGGGAAGGACACATCTTAAACAACTTACTGGTAAAGAGTCCACATAAATCATGTGCCACTAGTTTATTATTTGTTATACAGAGACTAATTGGCAGGTGGCATCAGCACGTTACTTGGGATCTACAAATCATCATTATCCAGATCTTCTTTCAAGATTTTTTTTTAAAGAAACCCTATGTGTATTGCCTAAAATTAAATCTAAATCTCTATAAGAGATCACCCCTAATGCTTTAACAGATGGTTCTTCAAATGGATGAGGAGCAATATTTTATATACAAATTCCACATTCTCCACCAAAAAGATTGTGCTCACCCTTGATTGTATAACCCAACAGTCAAAACTATAGTCAATCAGCTTTATTAGCTGTTTCTCCACCACTGAATATTTTAAATGACCTCATGGATAGGTTAAAACATAAAGGACAGAGATGCACTGAGAACAAAAACCAACTAACTTGAGAGAAAAGGAATGTTGTACAAGGGCTGTGACTGTGGAGAGGGCATAGTGAAAGAATGAAAACATTTAAAATGAGATCCTAGAGGATGGAGCCTAGTAAACAGAACATGGTGATAAATGGGACAGAATGGAGAGAGTTTTGTAGAAAGGTAAATTGTAGGAAGGTTTAGTATGCTCCTTTGACTGAGTTTCCCTGTTTTAAAAACATGTAAAAAGTAAACAGATAAATAAATACAATCCAACTGAAACATGCCAAGAATACTAAGTGCTGGCACCTCTGTTTCTAGAGAGCACAAACCAGGAAAAGCCTCGCTAGATGGGAAGTCAGGAACAGCTGTGACCTTTGCTGGTAGGAGGCTGGCCCAAAGAGTTGGTGCAGTGACTTCTCTGTTACTGAGCCTGTACGAGATGCTTTTCCTGCTGATGCCTGGCCAAATTACACATCTGCCTTAGAGATTCTATTCTTGTGAAGAGACACCATGACCATGGCAACTCTTATAAAGGAAAAACATTTAATTGGGGTGGCTTACATTTTCAGAGGTTCAGTCCATTATCACCATGGTGAGGAGCATGTCAGCGAGCAGGCAGACATGGTGCTGGCTACATCTTGGTATACAGGCAGCAGGAAGTTGTCTTAGACACTGGGTAGTATCCTGAGCATATGTGAGGTCTCCAAGCCCACCTCCACAGTGACATACCTACTCTAACAAAGTCACACCTCCTAACAGTGCCATTCCATTTGACGGCCATTTTCTTTAAAATCACCATAACATCAATCCAATTGTGCACGTGCAGCATTAGCAAAATAAGAAATTTTATCTTGCCTTTACATAACAACACTTCCTTTCAGGCACTGAGCTCAAACATCACCCAGATTCTTTTCGATTTATGATTACCAAAATTTCAGTATTATTTAAATTTGTGTTTTTGTTTCAGCATATCAAAAAATTTAAAAATAATGTGAGCAGGCTTGAGATGGATCCAAGAAGGAAAACAAGGGCAAATTGAAACAAGAAAGTTTTAAAAATATTTATTCTAAATAATACAATAGCTAAGGAATGCAAACAAAACTGCATGTTTCTCAAATTCCCTTAGAGGCTGGAAGGGATTAAATCAGAAGTACAATCAGTAGGAGTGAGATTATTTTAAAGTTTTCCTTCTTTTTTTTTTCTTCATCTATTCTTCTCTCATATAATACATCCTGAATGAAACTTCCCTTTTCTCCAATCCTCCCAGTCCCTGCCACCTCCCCTCTGGCCCGGACATCCTTGTCTTCCCCCAGAAAAACAAACATACAAAGAAACAAAGAAACAAAGAAACAAACAAACAAACAAACAATAAACTCTAGCAGTGTGAGTCTGCTAGAGCCCTGCTCAGTTGATTCTGGAGGCTATGCAGTCCTGGTGTCTTCCACCCCTCTGGCTCCCACAGTTAGTCCCCTCCCTTTCCTGAGCTCTGAGAGGGAGGGCATTGGAGACCTCCAGCCTGGGCTCTCCATCTACCTAATGTTTGGCTGTGGATCTCCGTATGTGTTCCCATTAGCTGCCTGAGGAATTCTCTCTGATAACAACTATGCTAGGCACAAATCTATGAGTATGACAGAACATCACTAGGAATCATTTTATTTATTGATTTATTTTCTTTTTGGCATTCATGTTTGCTTCTACTCTTGGTCTCTGAGCTATCCAGACTCCAGACCCTGATCATCCACGCAGTGTTGCGTACGGGCTCCCTCTAGTGGTGTAAGCCTCAAATTAGACCTGTCATTGGTTAGCCACTCCCACAAGTTCTGGATCATTGTGCGTCCGTGTGCGCACGCGCGTGCTTTCTTTCTTTTGTTTTTGCCGGTATGAGGTTATTTATTGCCTGTGCATTCATGGTGTATTTAATCTCTTTGACTTGGAGTTTTCCTTCTAGTACTTTCTGTAGGGCCTGATTTGTGGATAGATACTGTTTAAATTTTACTTTCTCCTTGTATGGTGATTGAAAGCTTTTGCTGGGTATATTAGTCTGGCCTGGCATCTGTGGTCTCTTAGAATCTGCAAGACATCTTTTCAGGCCCTTCTGGCCTTTAGAGTCTCCATTGAGAAGTCAAGTGTAATTCTAATAGTTTCTGCCTTTATATGCTACTTTTGCTTCTTCCCTTGTAGCTTTTGGTATTATTTCTTTGTTCAGTATGTTTAGCGTTTTGATTATTATATTGCAGACCTTTTCTTTTCTGGTCCAATCTGTTTGGTATTCTGTAAGCTTCTTGTGTCTTTATAGGTTTCTTTTTTAGGTTATGAAAATTTTCTTTTATGGTTTTGCTGAAAATATTTTCTGGGCCGTTGATCTGGGATTTTTCTTCTTTTATTTCTATTATTCTTGGTTTGGTCTTTTCATAATACCCCAAATTTCCTGGATGCTTTGTGTTTTGCATTGTTTAGATTTAACATTTTCTTTTACCCATGTATCTATTTCTAATATAGTATATTTAATTACCGTGGTTTCCTCTTCTATCTCTTATATTCTGTTGGTGGAGCTTGTGTCTGTATTTCTGTATCCTTACCTATATGTCCCATTTTGTGTTTTCTTTATTGCTTCTATTTCCATTTTCAGGTCTTTAACAGCTTTATTTGTTTCCTTCAACTGTTTGCTTTTTCTTGGTTTTATTTAAGAGATTTGTTCATTCCCTCCAATATTTTGTTTGTCCTTTCCTCCATTTCTTTAAAAGGGATTTATTCACTTCCTCTTTAAATACCTCTATCATCTTTGTAAAGGTGGTTTTATCTTTCCTTGGTCCTCTGTTAAGCATTGTTATAGTTGTCTTATGCTTGCTTGTATTAGTTAGACTAGCCATGTATGCAATGCATTCAAATTCGTCCTCTATTACAGTAACTAGTTTCTCTTTAAAAAAATAAAAAGGGGGAGATGTAGAAGGCATGTAGGTACTTGTGCTCACAGAAGCACTAGGGAAACCAGGAATGTTAAAACTACAGGGGTTGTATCTTTAAAATGAGAGATATATATTATCTGTTTTCTGCCCAGAAGGCTGGCAGTGGAGGGGGTAAATAGTCTGGTGACTTCTGTGTTATCTGTTTAGGCAGGCCACATTGACTCACCCAGAGCTTTATCTGGAGCCTGTTTATCTCAGTCAATCAACAGTACTATCCACTTCAGACTCTTATCATATACTCATATCATATACTTTGTTTACCTTGAGCCTGCTTCCTCAGTTAATCTATAGAACTCATCTTTATGGAAGGCTTCACTTGTACTTCACAAGAGTTTTGATGCAGTCATGTCTTAAACTTTGTGGTGCACACGACTTTGAGTTAAGTATTACTAAGAAACTTTTCCCCCAAATTGTGCTGTGCTTACATATACCAAAAATAAACTACAAAGTGTGAGACTCCCAAAGTTAGAACCAACACCGGGGTACTGAGTTGTGTTGAATCGAATTTCCTTCTTCCCTGCCCTGGATCGACAGGATGATGGCTATAGTGTTTGCAGAGACCAACCCACACCCATACACATACAGTAATTTCCTTTTGGAGCCTTGTTAGCACAGTTAATCGCGGCAGCAGACACCACGCTGTGGAAGTAGATTACTTACACTACTCTAGAATGCCACAAAGCAAGAGATCTCTTTTTCCAGGACACACCCCATCACCTTTCTACCAGTAGGACCCTGTCTAAAAGTACCACCATTTTCTATCAGTGCCACAGGTGAGGTGAGCTAGCAAGTCTTTACATCTGTGTTTTTGGGAGATGCTAGTTTTTTTTTTTTAAAACATTTATAAATTCAGAAAAGGAAAGAAATATTTGTACATGGTTTTATTTCTAACGATGAACAGAACTAAGACTCTCATCCAAACCTTTTCACTTAAATATATAGCAGCTGTCTGTATATTCTTTCCTAGTAGAGAGGCCTGGTTCCTTCCTAAAGACATTGGTCTCTCAACCAAGCTTACAGGATGAGACTGAAGCTCAGATGATGATGGGTCAATGATGGGCTAGAGCTTAGGTCAGGATCCAGAAGGAAGGACTTGGGAGTGGGAAATGGGCACTGGATCTCCTTGGACACATTGAATATATCTTCCTGGTTTCCTTATAATTCTGCACTTTAAGCTGACTTATCAACAGCAGGATTATTTATCTGTAGGAAAATAAGTCATGTATCATCTGTTTTTACCTATCTGAGTGACTCCAACTGGTGATTTTATAAGGCATATATGTGACCCCCAACTTTCTTCACCACATAGAAGGCTGTGAGGGGTACCCTGCAGGTAGAGAAGTGAACCACAAGAGGGATCCGATTGACTTCATCAACCTAAATCAAACTTCAGAGTCTGATGCCAGATTGTTTATTGTCAGCACACTTAAACCCAGTATAATTTGCAAAAAAAGTTTTCTGGTGCAATATAGTCTCTGATGCATGAGAAAGCATGATTGCTTTGAAACTAAACTCAGGTTACATGTTATTCCTTTCAAGAAGATAGATTCTAGAGATAGGCTACCTGTATTATTTTAAAGGCCTCAAGAAGGTTCTGGCCCAGACTTGGTTGTACAGATAGTGTAGGGCTCATTTGGTTTATTAACCATCTCTGGTTCTGGTTGTGGTAGTTTGGGGAATCTCTGGCTCTATAGTTAATGTAAGGATCATTTAAATTAATGCCCACCTCCCGTCCTGGTTGTAAGAGCGTGATATGACCTGGTGCACCAGAAAATGCAGCTCAGCAGGCCGCTAATCACTTCGAATTCCCAGATTTCTGGATGGGAGAACAGGTTTTATGTCCATTGTTTTGAGAGGACAATTCTGTGTGTTTAACATTCCTGGTTTCTCTGGAGTAATGTGGGCTCAAGGACCTTAGCGCTGTGCTCCCAACAAGGCTGGATTTCCAAAATAACTATAGTCATTTTCCACATAGACATTAGGTGGCAGGCTAGATCCACTTGACAACTTCTTGTAGCTTCGGTTGTCACAGTGCCATATTAAAAACAAAACTTTAAATGTATCAGAGACTTAATGCAAGACTGCAAGTTTAGATGTTAAAAGAGCTCAGCACCTCCTAAGTGAAAGGACAAACTCAATAAATGCATGAGAAAAAGTCCTGCAAAAGTACAAGGAAGAAATACTTTAGGACAAAAAAAATCACAGGCAGTAGCCTGCTATAGGATTCTAACAGTGCAAGAAATCATAGCTAGAATTAAAAATGAAATCAAAAGCTTCTTCATGGACAGGGAAACAGTTACCAGAATGAAGAGACAGGTTAGAGAGCGGGAGAAAGTCTTTGCGAACTATTCATCCAATGACAGGTATGCACACGAAAGTTCCTGGAAAGAATCTCACCTGACTTGACTAGAACTTGAAAGATTGTGCAGAGGATGAAATGTTGCCTGCGTCTTCAAAACTCAAGTAGTTATTTCTGCAGGCCCATACTATAATAGAACTATTCGCAACTGCTGAGTTAAACAATCAGCCTATGTCTGTGGATGAATGAACAGACACATACACATGCACACATGCACATACACACAAGTATTATTCAGCTATAAGGAGAAAAGAAATCATATTATTTTCAGGAAAGTAACAGATATAGAAAGAAAAGTAAAAAGGAAAGGGAGGACATGTGTAAAAGGGTCCTGAAAAGGGGACAAGCCCTGTGTGCTCCCCTCCCTGGAACTGTTTCTTGCTGGCTGAGTCAAGAGCTTGGGCAAAAAGTCTTTGCCACTCCATGGTCTGTTTGAACTCCTTATTATTAGGCTATAAGACACTTAATGATTCTGAAAGTCTAGACTGGAAAGAGTAACAGTCACTAAATTTTTAATTTTTTCCTTTTTTCTTTTTCTTGCTTTTCGTTCACTCAGTCACTTAACATTCAATTTTACAAAAAAAATGCAAAGCATGAGCCAGAGGTTCCACAAACAGTATATAAGTATACACAGTCAGAGAGAGAGCTTCTACAAACAGTATATATGTGTACACAGCCAGAGAGAAATCGTACTGGAGAAAATTAGATGGGAGAAGAACTTGTTTGAGATGATTAAAATAGGGGGATAGGAGATTCAATTCTTTTGAAGCAAAAAGCAGAAACAACAGAGATAGCTGATGTGAACTAGTGGGAAAATCCCAGAGGGTATTATGAAGGAGCTCAGCTAATGACTTAACTGTCTGCTTTCCCAAGGTGTGCTTCCTGGATTTATGCAAAGACCCCTCTCTTTCTCAATGACAGAATGCTAAGGGAATGGCTCCCAAGTCATTGACAGAGACATTCCTAGGGTATACATCTGAAAATAGGCAGAAGATTTGTATATGAAAGGGAACCAAAAGAATGCGCAAACAAGTTTACAAAGGTCCATGTTTTTAAAAACGCAAAGGCCAGTGAGTTATAGTCTGGAAGAAAACTGTCTAAAATTGAGTTAAATTCAAAGGAAGGTTAAAGGGAGTCTATACACTCACTTACTCTCTCTCTCTCTCTCTCTCACACACACACACACACACAAAGAGAGATAGAGAGAGAGAGAGAGAGAGAGAGAGAGAGAGAGATACAAACACATACACACACAAGATGTGGGACCCTCCTCTATATGCTGTGAATATGTTTTATTTCCATTGGTTAATAAAAAAAATCTGCTTTGGGCCTATGCCAGCACAGAAAAGAACAAGGCAGGAATTCCAAGCAGAGATAGAGGAGAAAAGAAGGCAGAGTTGGAGAGACATCATGTAGCTGCCAAAGGAGACAGACGCCAGATGGAAATTTACCCAGTAAGCCACAACCTTGTGGAGATACACAGAATAATAGAAATGGGTGAATAAGAAGCTTAAGTTAATAGGCCAAGCAGTGTTTTAATTAATATAGTTTCAGTGTGATTATTTCGGGTCTGGGTGACTGGGAAACAAATGAACAGTCTCCACCCACCCACCTACCCACCCACACCCACACAAACACACATTTCTCATGTCATTATGACTCAAATGAGTTAAAACTCTGACTCCAGAGATGCAAAATTTATATAATATAAATACATTATATTATTTCTTATGTAAATATAACAAAATTTTGGCGAAAAGATGCTTATGGGAAAGATCTATTTGATCGCACCAGTTTTTCTGTTGTTTATAAGATCCACAGCTTGCTGTTGTCTCACGTGAGTTCTAAGCTGTGCTCTCACCCATCTTGTGGGTGCTAAAGGGAAATGCAAAGCATGAGGGAGGACTTTGCTGTGCGAACTGCAAAGCACGAGCAAGCAGCACGTTTTCTCCTGAGCTCGAGTTCCCTCCTTCATATCCCGCTCCCCATTCTGCTGATTACCACATATTAAAGTTTTAGCATAAGTTCCTGGGATTTCACCTTGTTTCAGGTATGTTTATCTTTTCTGATTGAAGTTTTGCAACATATAATTGACATAATTTGTTCTTGGAGAAATAATTCCCCTTTAAGGCATGTTTTTAATTTTTTACTGTTTTTTTATTTTATAAGTATAGGTGTTATGCCTTCATGTACATATGTGCGCCATGTGTGTACCTGGTGCCTCAGGTGATTATTAGAGGAAATGCCATAGTTTGGGTCAGGAACTAAAAAGGGTTGTAAGTCACCATGTAGGTATTGGGAATTGAACTCAGGTCCTCTTGAAAAGCAGCAAAGATTCTTAACTCCTGAGTCATCTCCCTAGACTTACTTAAGACATTTTTATTAAAAACAAACATTAACTAGAGTACACAAGAAAGCAAGACTTCTTTTTATTTGACGCATATTCCCAATCTACAGAAATTAGTGACATACCAAAGCAAGGACACCACCAACTTCAGTTCTGTACAGTAACTTTCAGGTATGGTATTTTTTACAGTGAAACTTATCTTGAAATCTGAGTCACAAACAAGTAACTGCTGTCTGATCCATATTCGCCTGCTTTGCTGTGGAGAGCCAAAATTAGGAGATAGCATGTAATTGAATTTTCTCACTTAAACTTTTAGATATTTTGGTATTTGGTCTGTCTTAACTGTTTTTGTTGTTGTTTGTTTGTTTTCATGGACTAAATCAATGGGGTATGGACTTTCCTTAAACACCAACTTAGTACAAGAATTATTCATAATGACCTTGCTGGAGGAAAGAGTGAAAATCATATCAGAGCCCACACTCTAATTATAGGCCATAAAAAATGCTACCTTGGAGCTACAGCCAGGAGCACTGAGGGTTCTAATCACATAAACAGAAAATCACTTGGTGCATTGCCTAAATTTTACAGTATGAGCATCAGTGACCTTAAAGAAGGTCGTGCCTAAAAGCTTTGAAGATTAGTTCTTTCTGGAGTTATCACTGATATTTCTCGGGTTCAATAGTTGTTAGTGTTGGTTCATTTGAGAAATTCACATTCCTTGAGCAACCATACAGATTTTTTCCCTTTTTTTTTTCCTTTTTTTGGGGGGGGGGGTTTCGAGACAAGGTTTCTCTGTAGCTTTGGGAACCTGTTCTGGAACTAGCTCTTGTAGACAAGGCTGGCCTCGAACTCAGAGATACGCCTGCCTCTGCCTCCTGAGTGCTGGGATTAAAGGCATGTGCCACCACTGCCCGGCCAACAATACAGATTTGAAAAAAATTTCACGAGCTATTTTTTTATTTTTTGTTTTGCGTGTGCATTTTTCCTTTTATTTTTTAGGCTTAATTAATTTATTTTACATTCTGACCACTCTTACGATTCCTTTCACCCCCAATCTATCCCTCCTCCATAATGGCTCAGAAATAGGCAGACCTCTCACGGGCTTCAGCAAAGCATGGCATATCAAGCTGCCTTAAAACCAAGTCCTAGCCCTGTATTCAGGCTGGACAAGGCAATCCAGCATAAGAAATAGGTTCCCAAGAACCAGTCAAAGCACAGGGGACAGAAAGCCCTTGCTCCTGTTGCTGGGAATCCCACGTATAGACCAAGCTACACAACTGTCATATGTATACAGAGGATCTATGTCAGTCTCATGCAGGCTCCCTGGTTGTTGGTTCAGACTCTATAAGTTCCCACGAGCCAGGCTAGTAGTTTCTGTGTGTTTTCCTATGATGTTCTTAACCCCTGTTTTCTACAATCTCTCCTCCCTCTCAGCAGGATTTCTCAAGCTGGTCCAAAGTTTGGCTATGGGTCTCTGAATCTGCCTCCATCAGGCACGGATGTGAGCTCTCTGATGACAACCAGGGTAGTCGGCAGTCATATCACAGAGGGTGGCAAGTTCAGGCTATGCTTCCCCTGCTGCCAGGAGTTTTAACTGGGGTCATCCTTGTAGACTCGTGGAAGTTTCCTCTGCATCAGGCTTTTACCCGACTCCATAAAGCCCTCTTTTCAGTCATCTCTGTCAGCACTGTCTTTCTCTGCCCACTCCACAACTCAGTCCTTCAAGTTCCCATGCCCACCCATCCTCGGTCCAACCAGGAGATCACCTCTATTTCCCTTTCCCAGGAAGATCCATGCATCTCCCCTTGGTACCTCCTTGTTATCCAGCTCTCTGGGTCTGTGGGTTGTAGCATAATTATACTTATACTTTACTTTACAGTTACAGGAAAAATTCTTCACCAACCCCACATCCAACAGAGAGATGATATCTAAAATATATAAAGAACTCAAGAAACTAAACATCAAGAAACACAATAATCTAATTTAAAAATTGTTACTGACCTAAAAAGAGAATTCTCAATAGAAGAATACTCCATTGTGTAAATGTTCCACATTTTCTTTATCCATATTTTTTTTTCAGTTGAGGGCCATTTAAGTTGTTTCCAGCTTCTGGTTATTACAAATAAAGTTGCTATGAACATAGTTGAGCAAGTATCCTTGTGGTGTGATTGAGTTTCCTTTGAGTGTATGCCCAAAAGTGATACTGCTAGGTTTTGAGGTAGATCCACTCCCAATTTTCTGAGAAACTTGTCATATCGATTTACATAGTGGCTGTTCAAGTTTGCCCTCCAACCAGCAATGGAGGAATGTTCCCCTTGCTTACCAGCATAACCTGTCATTTGTGTTTTCGATCTCAGCCATTCTGACAGGTGTAAGGAGAAATCTCAGAGTTGTTTTTATTTGAATTTCCCTGATGGCAAAGGATGCTGAACAATTCTTTAAGTGTTTCTTGACCATTTGAGAGTCTTTTTTTGAAAATTCTCTACTTAAATCTGTACCTCATTTTTAATGGCATTATTTATTTTTTATGTCTAGCTTCTTCAGTTCTTTATATACTTTGGAGATAGCCCTCTGTAGGATGGGGGTTGTTGAAAATCTTTTTCCATTCTCTAGGCTGTCATTTTGTCCTATTGACAGTGTACTTGGCCTTACAGAAGCTTTTCAGTTTCATAAGGTTCCATTTATTAATTATTAAGCTTTGTGTCTGTGCTGCTGGTGTTCTATTTTGGAAGTTGTCTCCTGTGCCAATGTATTCCAGGCTATTTCCCACTTTTTCTTCTATCAGGTTCAGTGTACCTGGGTTTGTATTGAGGTCTTTGATCCACTTGGACTTGAATTTTGGAGTTGGTTTTTGTTTGTTTGTCTTTGAGTTTCACTATGTAGCACTGGCTGGCCTAGACATTGCTGTGTAGACCAAATGCCAAGTGCTTCTGATTCAGAAATCTGCCTGCCTCTGCCTCCTGGATGTTATTTTTCAGTTTATATTAAAGACAAGAATTACTTTTTTCCTTCCTTCCTGTCCGGGTCTTCTATCCTCCAAGGTAAACTGAGGGGAAGTTCATTAGCATTCTGTTTCTGGGGTAGCAGGACTAAAGTTACATCAGCAGCTCTGTCACTAGCTTGGAATTGACACCTCTTCTCAGGTGATCTACATAATTACAAAGAAAGGAGCAGCATATCCTGAGCTCTGGAGACAGCCCATAGCCCCAGCTCAAGACTCTTTTAGCATCTCTGTTTCTATTGTGACTTGAGAGGCTAGCGGATGACTTTTCTTCCTTCTTTTCTTGCCCATTCCCTCTTTTTGTGGTGCTATAGATAAAATTTAGCACCTATGTGTGCTAAGCACTGTACTAATGAGCTATGTAGTCAACCAATTAGCACTTATTTCGGAACTTATTTGGCAGGGTACATTCCTAGAACACCACTCTTTGGAAATAAAGACAGGAGAATTAGACGTTCAAGGCCTGTCTAGTTGTATAGTGAGACTCTGTCTCAAAAGACCAAGGGCTGGGAATGTAGCCCACTTGCATAGCTTAGAAAGGTAGGTTAGAGCCTCAGTACCAGAACTTTTTAGAAAATAAAAGATGGCTTTGAACTTCTCTAAGTTATTTTATTTTCATTTCCTTCTAATTTTTTGGTAGCATGTCTACATTTATTTTAAACTTTGAAGTTGAAAACATGCCTTCATAAAAACTTATGTGCATATCTATTCCTCAACACAAAATCTTTTGGAATTAATTGCTTTATTCACTTTTACTAAAATACACATCCCCTAATTGTATATGCTGATATTTGCATTCTCTCCCACACAGCTTTTTCTCTTTATGAAGATGAATGAAATGCCTATGACCTGTTCTACCCTAAATGTGAAATCCCAGCAGAAGTGCAAAACAAAGAAAAATGTTAAGAATACATTTCATTCAAATGAATTCTCAATCATTGAGCAGAGGGAAAAGCACCAAAAACACAAAAAGCACAAAAACACAGCAGAAGACATCTCTGGTGAAGGTATGTTACTGTATTTGGTGAACATGGAGTGACTGTTGAAAATTTAGGTTAAGATTAAGGTTTTTTTATGTACTAGGGAGACACAAAAGTGGCAGAATGGTTTTTTCTTTCTGAATCTAGTTAGAAATACACAAGTTAAATGAAATATCAACTTAATCTAGACCATAAAAAGACCACATGGTCAATACCACAACAATTTAAAGAGTGATCTGGATCGTTTAGACTTTTTGCTAAGTTGTTGGAGGCCGCTTGTTTGTTCCTGGCTGATCAGACCATAAAATAACCACACAGAAACTTTATTATTTACAATACTGTTTGGCCAATAGCTTAAGTGTATTTCTGGCTAACTCATATCTTAGATTAGCCCATCTCCATTAATCTGTGTATTGCCACGAGGCTGTGGTTTAGCAGGTAAAGTTCTAATGTCTGTCTCCCTTGGAGCTACACGGCTTCACCCTGACTCCACCTTCTTTTTTCAGGAATCAGTTTAGTTCCCCCCCCCCCCCCCCCCTCCGCCTACCTTCTGCACAGGCCCAACACAGTCCTTTATTAACAAATTGTATTTACAGCATACAAAAGGGAATCCTGCATCACCAAGAGAGAGTTGTTTTTGCCTTAAGTGGAAAAATCAACTTTTGAGAAGTGAAAAAGGCTGGGACGGAATTCCCTGACTACAACGTTTTAGGAATTAAAGTGTAAAATAATGACGGGGTGTACCTCTCTATGGTATTGGATTTTACAATCTTGTTTAGAGCACTGAGAGTTTGATTAGGCTGGTGAGTTTCTGGACCAGGGAGACTTGAGTCTTTAATCTCGTTATATCCTGAAACAAAAAAAGACAGATGTATTTCTTTCAGACATGAAACTCAAAACAATTTGGATATCAGCAAACATAAAATCAAATATTTGTTAAGATTTTTTGTAGGTAATGTAGTTCTAGATTATAGCTTATTTCTGGGATGCTCCTCTGATTTTCCAGACCTAAATATCTGGAAGTTCCAAGCTTAGATAGAGGATGGGAGTTTAGGAATTTGCAGAAGCCAATTCAAAGAATCCAATAAATACATAAATAAACACCTGAACTTGAGTGGCTAAATGCTGGGAACCAGAATCCCACCTTCATTCAGTCCTACCTTATTTCCTTAAACACAGGCATATTCCCAGTGAAGGACACTTTTAGAGCAGAGAAAGGAAAAAGAAAATTAAGTTTTCCATGGGAATTTAGGCAGTCTAAAAACTAACCCCCATATGAAAAGAAAACAAAAACTCATTGCAGTGAAGCATAAGCATTTGACACTTGCTTCTATAGAATGCTCACTTAGAGTCTGTTGATGTTCACTGATGCTCCTAAGGGAAAACTGCATCCAGCCAGTGGTGAGTATTTGGAATGGAATATTGGCAACAAAGCAAAACAAAACAAATCAAAGCAAAGATTGATGTGATAAGCTGGCCAAGAGCAAGTGGGCTGCTGTGTGGTACTGAAGATTAAGGTGAAGTTAGAGTTTATTACGGAAGTGAATCAGACCCAGGCCATTTGCTTGCAGAGAGAAGGTAGAATCCATTCAGCCGAGTCTGTGCTAATCAGGCAGATGCAGTGGGAAATGCTGGCAGTGGGGCCACCCCTCATTCTCAGCTCCATCTCTAAAGTCTCATCCTTGCATTGTAAACCATGGTACATGTTCACTGGGTTAAAGAAAAGAGTCAGAATATATGGAGGAAAAATGGACCGATCAAGTGATATTTCATTGCCTTCTTAATTCAGAATGTAATCACATTTACAGGGAGGAACTCAGAGTAGACCAATCTTTTTCCATCTAGGTTTCAACTTGTATTCCTGTTTAGTTTCCCACACACACCCTCAAGAGGGTGATAGAGTAGGGTTTGGAGACCAAATATAGTAATTACAGGCTCAGTTCTATTGATTATTTTAACCATAACTGCTACATAAAAAAGCTTTTTACATCAGTTCCTGTTTTATACAAATTGTGAATTATTCACTGATTTTTGGCTTAATTTGCTTCTGTGGTATTTGTATTGCCTATATTGAGTACTGAATTCTGTTTTAAATTAAGGACATTTAAACTAATTTCATGGAACATCTCAGATACACTAGTTTGTCATGTGACCTTTAGTAATTAAATATATTTCTGTTTTTCAGGCATTTTTACTCACATGCCATTATTTCCTTTAAACTTTGGGAGAAAAATATTTAACAGACTTGCTATGAGATTCAGAAGTAAATGAGCATTGGGATGCTCTGCTGATGAAAGTAGCCTAAAAGTGATGCTGATGAAAATAGACCCAGGGGCAACCCTGTCTGTCCAATTACCTCACTCCCTGCTGCTGCTGGCTTAGATCCCACTGTTTCATTTCTCGTTCTCAGAGAATTTCTCACTTTTCCCATGGAGACTCGTCTCTAGTTTGCTTGGTGCCATGTGCCTTCTCCTGATGGTTGTAACTGTAGCTGTCATGGTGACCGTTTCCACTGCAAACTGTGAGTGTCCCTAGTGCTTCTCCCTCTTCTCCTTCGAGCCAGGCTTTCAGCAACTTATCAAAATTCCTCCTTCGCTGTGGGCACAACTGTGTAAGAGGCATTGGGGTGGGTCGCAAGTACCATCACCAGAAAAAAAAAAAAAAAAAAAAAACCCAAAAAGCCACCACGGTCTTTTAAACATTTTCTCGAAAATTGCTTATTATTATCCTAAAACAGGTGTCTTTTATTAATTCTGTTATGTATCATTATAACAGAAAGAGCTAATTATGATGTGGACTATTTTTGTAGTATCTTCTGAAAGAACAAGTCCCACAGCCCAGCAAGAAAGGTAGGTGTCGCTTTCCTAGCCTTTGTGCATAGATTCAATCAAGAAAACACATTTATTGTTTGTATTAACTCCATGAATAGCAGACAGAGTTTTCACAGGCAACACTCTTCAGTGTAAGTAAGAAAAGAAATGACATAGTCCCAGAAATTTAACAACTAACGTTAATATGGAACAGAGGTTTTTATTTATAGCAAATGGTAACATAATACATAAATATTGCTGGTGTTATTCTATATCTCTGGATACAGCATAAACAATCTTGCAGGATTCCATGATTTTGTATGGGAACAGGATTAATAGGAGAACAAATTTTGGAAGTGAAACTTTTAAAGAAAGAAAGAGAATCTAATGATGATGTAAAAGGATATTTCCACTCCAAGAGCCATAGACTTAGGAAAACTCACAGTTCAGCAGCAAGGATAGATAGGTCTCAGCAGATGTATGTCTATGAAATAAAAAAAAGTCTGAAAGTTCAAAGAAAAATGTCTAAAGTGTATGTTTTCAGCCCAGAGTTTAATATGACTATTTTGGTTGTCTTCATAGGATGTCGTTACAGTATTTTAAGTATACAAGTTCGTTGTTATAAACAAGTGAAAAGCAACATCAGAATCTGTGAACTTTTTCAGGAGAGTGACAGACATTCCTTCCCTAGGACTTCATAATCCCTGCCCAGAGAACTGGGTCTGGTTTAGATGCAGTTGTTATTACTTCTCCAAGGAAAGACTAAGCTGGAGAGAGAGTCAGCTTGCATGCTTGTCTCTCGATTCCAGTCTCATAAGGATTAGCAAAGAGGAGATGGTAAGTTGCTTCAAATGTGAGTTGCAAGGTACAAGATCCATAGAGGGATTAATAGGGTTAAACTGACTGCCAGTTATTATTGCTTAAGGTTTGCACCAGTTCAATAGCTGAAGGAAAAAATTGTTCTATCTTTTGTTTCAGTTTTTATGTGCAAAATATAGGGTAGACTTATGTTTTTCATAAAGAGAAAAATAGTAAAATAATATTTGGAATTTCATTCATGATGAATACATTGAAGCTGGGCCTGGTGGCACAGGCCTATAATCCCATTTCCTTGGGAATTCAAAGCTAGTGGATTCCAAATTCAATACCTGCTTGGGTTACAGAGTGAGTTGAAGACAAGCCTGCACAACTTAACATGACTCGCTCTCAAAATAAAATAATAAAAAAGAAGAATATAATGGGTTGAGGAAAGTAGCTCAGTAGTAAAACATTTCTGATATGTGTCTTATAATACAGCATCATTCAGTGAGACTGCAGACTTCAGACATAGATTAAATATATACAGAGGGAATTGACTTTTTCAAAGGCAGTCCCATAGAGCTGATAAAAAGATAATGATGAGGACTCTACGTGTTCCGTTTTCTCACTTTCAGGATTTTTTTCGTTTGAAGTCTTTCTTTTGGGTTGGAGTTTACTATAATGGAACTAGCAAACAGTGGCGGTGGGAAAACCATTCTGTTCTGTCTTCTGGGACGTAAGTATCCACAAGGCATCAGGTGTTTAATTTAGTTATGGTGTGAATGGAGGGTTGTGGATACAATTTCAGCAACATTAGAGAACTGAGGAAACAATCTTTTATGCCTATCCCACGTGCAGAGGAATTTTTGCCTGAAAATATTATTATTAATTTCCATAATAAACTAAAAGAAACTATGTGGCATAAATGAAAGGCGTTTATTATCTCTTTATAGTTTCCCTGCTAGAAGTCTGAGCCTAAGATGTCAGCAAGTACACCTTCCAAAGCCCTCCTCAGCTTAGAGCTAGCCCTCCTCTCTGTCTTTTCACTAATCCCTCTTCTGAAGATGCCAAGTCATACCAGGGTTCACCCTAATGACCTATTTTAATAGAGTTATTTCTTAAGGGTTCCACCTCCAGACAGATTCTGAGCACTAGAGTTGGGATAGCATAATAAACACTTTGCCTCTTTGCTCCCCCAGTTTTACAGCTTTCTCATTTGCAAACGTATTTGTACATTGTTCTAAAAGTACCAAAGCGATCAGCGATCGACTTTATCCCAGCACCCATTTTCAGTTGCTTAGATCTCTGACTCACCACAGCAAACCTCTTCTCCAAAACGAATTCATGGATCCAAACATGAACTGTCTATGAAATATTTGAAATTGGGACAGACATAGGTTAGACTTTCCTCATTCTGGAAAGAAGCAACAGAAACACATGCATATTGAAACCCACCCAAGCAAGCTAGAAACTTTTGGGGAGGCAAAGCTCCCTCACTCATTTTTTACATTAAAAGGTGCTTATATTCTCTGTTTAACTTTTAGAACACTATACAAACTTAATAATATAACAAAAAGCAATGGAAATAGTCCTCTGCTCAACCATCACTTTATAAAAAGTACCAGCTGGGGGCGATGTTCCTAGAACTGACTCTGAACACAGTTCCCAAGCAGATGAACATTATCCTCACACGCTTCTCAGTTTACCAGAAGAGAGAGAAGCAAACATTAAGGAAATGACATCTTTAGCTACATGATCAGGCAATCTTTTTATTTGGCTGGAAATAAGTTGGCATACCTTCATTTTCACAATGTCCTTTAGTTCTAAGTCTCAAGAACAACTCTCAGTTTAACATTCTGTCCCCTGGCCTGTTAGACCAATGACTGCAATATATAAGATATAAGGTTGTCTGCAATGTTATTAATGTCCTTTTGTGTGGAATATTTGATTCATCATGAGACTAAACACTGTGGTGCCAAAATATATATTTATACTGCTGGAAACTTTTAATTACACGAGTTATGCAATTCGTTTTGCTCTTTTTTTTTTAGGATTGTCATGGATCCAAGGCAGGCCTTTGGTCTTGATAGCATCATGCTCCCCCACTGAGCTACAACTCTGAGCCCTATTCACAGGCTCACTTTTTTTTTAAGTTTCTCTTTTTAACCTAACAACCAACTGACATCCCTTCTCCACTCACTCTTTCTTTAGTTGAAATATTAATTAATATTTACAATTCCATATGCAGTTGATAAATTTACAGTTTACTAGCATTTTACTAATATGAATTATGGGTTTTGGAAATCACACAGGTTGCATCTTTAAATTGTGTATGTAGGGTAACAGTTCTGTAGTATCATGTGGATTTGAATGCCATGTAATTTATTGATAACAGTGTAATTTCTTTCATTTTAGGTTTTGTGGTTATAAAACTGGTGTGCAAGACTCTTGTGCATCTTATCAATCAAAAGAAACTTGTATTCTTGAAAATTGTACAAATAAACTGGAATATATCTGTAAGAAGTATCATATTTAATCCTAAGGGCTAACAAAAGATATGAAAATGAAACATTTCTTCTCAAACTTCTCTTTTGGTTGTTTATTTTCTAAAGAAAACATTGTAAATGTTTGCCTCTGCTTAAATAAAATTATTTTCAAATACATTTTAGTGTTATTCCTTGTCAATGTTTATGCTAACATATTTATTGCATATTGCATGTATTTTAGAAGACACTGTAATAAATGGTTTCTGAATGAAATGTGATAAAGCTGATGAGTTCAGATTAAACCATTTGACATTTAAAAGCTTGAGCTATGGGGCCTGGAGAGATGGCTTGGAGGTTAAGATCACTGACTGCTCTTCTAAAGATCTTGAGTTCAATTCCCAGCAACCACATGGTGGCTCGCAACCATCTGTAATATGTTCTGGTGCCCTCTTCTTGCCTGCAGGTGTACATGCAGGCAGAACACTGTACACATAATAATAAAGAAAACATTTTTTAAAAAGCTTACGCTATATAAAGTAACACTCTTGTCTCTACTCAGCCCACTTTTGTGTGTGTGTGTATCTGTGTGCATGTGTGCATGCATGTGTGCATGCATTTCACAAAGTGTCAAAAAGTATTGTTGACTGAAAACAGATTTTATAGTAAAAAAAGAACAAGTCATCTGACCACATTAGAACTAAAATGATTTTTAAAATGTTGGAATTAATTATCAGCTTGATTTCAGTATATTGCCCAGTTCACTCTAATACCCTGAGACAAATAACTAGGGACAAAGGTTTAAGCCAGGTTTTCTTTTCTTTTCTTTTCTTTTCTTTCTTTCTTTCTTTCTTTCTTTCTTTCTTTCTTTCTTTCTTTCTTTCTTTCTTTCTTTCTTTCTTTCTTTCTTTTTTTTTTTTTTTGTATTATCGAGACAGGTTTTCCCTGTGGTTTCTAGAGCCTGTCCTGGAACTAGCTCTTGTAGACCAGGCTGGCCTCGAACTCAGAGATCCGCCTGCCTCTGCCTCCCGAGTGCTGGGATTAAAGGCGTGCACCGCCCGGCTTAAGCCAGGTTTTCATGTAAAGTAATTGAATTTAAAAGCCAAAATTGAGCCGGGCAGTGGTGGCGCACGCCTTTAATCCCAGCACTCGGGAGGCAGAGGCAGGCGGATCTCTGAGTTCGAGGCCAGCCTGGTCTACAAGAGCTAGATCCAGGATAGGCTCTAGAAACTACAGGGAAACCCTGTCCCGAAAAACCAAAAAAAAAAAAAAAAAAAAAAAGAAAGCCAAAATTGCCAGTTTTTAAATTTCTATTCATTGTGTCTTACATAGCATTTAAAAATACTAGAACTAGATGATTATTATTTTAACTTAGCTGCTTTAGAAGTCTTAGTGACTGGTACAATACTGAGAACAACCTGCAGACTTTATGATCACCACTGCCCTTCATCTCACTGTCTCAAGTGTATCCATCTCTCCTCTCACCATTGATTCCTTGACACATCTTAAATTTTACAAATTTCAGAATAATTTCTTTATGTCAGCACAATTCCCTCAGTCCTACAGCTGCTTACCAATTACTAGTTTCAAAACCTATTTACAATTTTTTCTTGAGGTAATATTTATTTATTATAAACTCACCATTTTAACCTAATACTCAATGAGTTTGGCAGCTACTGGTTAAATACATATTATTTTGATATCCTAGGAAGTTTCTTAAGCCAGTTTCAGTAAATCCCTATCACTTCCCAGAGCAAATTGCTGTGCTCTTTCTTTACAGTAACTAAGACATTCCTTTTCTTTGTAAAAAAAAAAATTGATAAGCACAGTATATCCTTCTCAAAATAAAATGTTTCTACAGTGTGACATTTTGAGGCTTATTGTTGATAGTGTGTGTGTTATGAACATTCAGGCAGAGTGATGTCTGGTGATTTAGTTTTCCTAAGCTGGTCTTGAGTGGCCATGGCAGTTCTACGTCTAGGTTAGTGTTTTTAATCATGATATTTTCATCTCTTGCCTCTGAAAAATCTGAATCTTAAAACAGCTTTTACCTCCCAAATTTTGAATAAATAGCTTCACATTTATCTTGCACAACATAGTTTACTAATGTTGAATTCCATTTCCTTAAAGAGATGGTGAGGGAATATTATGTGTAAAAGAGCAATTGCTGGTGTATTTTCTCTTGATTTTACTTTATTTCCTGACTTTGTTGACAAAACTGTACCTTGATTAGGGTATGTTCCCTGTAATGCTGAATTAGAATACTATTTCCATATTGAGAACTCACTTTGTCTAATCACTACACCATATATGCACATAGCATTTCAGTGTACTAATGATATAGAAAATTATTGTCAGTAATAAAATTATTAGATACTGTAAAGTGCTAAAATTTAAGGACAAAGTTTCTGTTTGCAAAATAAATTCGTAATCTAAGGTTGTCTTTATGCTAAATTATCACAGGGTGGCATAGACACATGGCTGACTGCTAAATTTGGGTTGATAATAGACTACAATTCAAAGTTCATATTTTAATAGTCTTTTCCAGATATCAGATTTATTTTCATCTGATCTGAACAGCTTTTTATAAAATCCTGTTCTGAACTTTTTCTGTTCCAATCCTGGTGACAGTAATTCAATGAGAACTCAGGAAGAAGGCAAAGAGCTTCCTTTACCTTGAGTTCAATGGTTCTATATTTGTTTTTAAGTCAGTGGCAACATGATAAATTTTATCAGAGCATTAATTAAACTCTTTTTACAACCTTGGGTTTGTCTCTGATGTCAGGAACTATGACTAACATCATATAGTTATGCACAACATTCTTTCAGATCTTCCTCCAGCCTTTGTCTGTTCATTATCTCCATTCCCACCTCTGAGTCCTCCAGGAGAAGACAGTTAAAGGATCCCATGGAGACAGTGGGTGTTATTTACAGTCCACAGACTGTTTCTTGTTCATTGGGTTATCTTTGTGGTTGGTATTTATTTTTACTTCCCTTTTATAGGGTAAATATTGTCATGGGCTCAAGTTTGATGTTGTTTCCTGTGGTCATGCTTTGCCAGAATCACAACTCTGTTGCAGTTACAATGATAATGGTCAACCACAACTACACTTGCAATGCTCCCTTGTGCCTTTTCTTTCTTCCCTCCTGCATCTACCGCTACGGAGTCAGTGGCAATGCTTAAACTCCTTTTAAAACCTTTTGCAGTAGCCTCTTATTTTCAGGATATAGAATTCCCCCTGTCAATCACCCTCTATTTCTCCCCTAGACCACATGGTCACATTATGGCTCAAGCAGGCAGGAGCTGTTATTTCAGGTGGTGGTATCTCCATAGTTGGAAATAGTTAGCATTGTACAGTAAGATGTGTCAGACCTGCTTTTTATGTGCGTGGAGTGTGACTGAGCTGTTGACTGGTGTCAGATCCAAACAGTGGTTAGGCTCATATCACAATTCAGAGAAGTCCTTTCAAAGCTATCTCCAGGCCTGGAGAGATGGTTCAGTGGTTAAGATGCTTGCTGCTCTTCTAGAGGAGTTGAGCTCAGTTCCTAGCACCCAAATCTGGTGGCTCACAATGGCTAGATCCTAGCCCCAGGGGAATATGACACCCCATAGCATTCACAAACAATGGTTTTCATGTGGGGACACACACACACACACACACACACACACACACTTAGATAATTTTAAAGAGTTACTATCCATTTTAAAAATGGGCTTCTTTAAGTTATCAAAATAAATTTTGAGAGTGAACATGTTATAGTGTGTTCTAAATATTGCTAAAATAAATGGTATTGCCAAGAGAAAAAAGAAAAACAAGAGTTAGTCTCCAAACTCATTGTAGTCAATGGTAAATGGCCATTGTCTTGAAACCAGGCATACCAGCTCATGCCTGTAATCTCAGCATTTAAGAGGCTGAGACAACTTCTTGCTCCCCTGGACTTCCTATTGAGATTCAGGAAAACCTAATGAAAGTGAAAAAAGAAGGAAACATGCAAAGTGTTCAAGACTCACTCCCCAAGGGAAGCTTAGTGTCCAAAGTCTGTACAATGAGCCCTTTAGAGGATGTTACTGATTCTTAGACTTCTGCTGGGGCCTGGTGTGCATTTTGCTCGAAGTTAGGAAATCTGCCTCACTGGTCACATTCCCTCTTCTTTTTGTCCAGTTTTCTTGGCAGAAAGCTACTCAGAGAGTAACAAGGTAGGCATTTGCTGAAAGGACAAGAAAGGGAATCAGTGGTTTCTCACCCATCATCCATGGAAGTGCTTGAACTTTTGATGTCAAGAACTGACCAATCAGCCAATCTTGCTGTGATGTTTCACAATGATGACCCAAAGACTCACCCAAACTCACCACAGCAAAACTATTTTCAGCTCCCCAGGAGGTGAGGAGCCATAGCTGCAAATCACTCAGGAAGTTCTTATATTTGCTTTGAGGTCCTCTGTAGTGTATTAATATAATATTTAGAAAAAGTATACATTTAGGACTGAAATTACAAAACAAGTTGTATATGCTTTTTTAGTCCGGCTTTATAAACATCCTTATACTCTAAACAACCAAGAAGAATGTGAATATTTTTATTTAAAATATGTTATAGTTATGTCATATTCACCAGGACACTTCCGTGAAGACATCTCTCTTGTATAAAGTAGTCACTTAGACAGGGTCATATGCTCAGAAGAAACTTCAATATCTGACAATCGTATGCTGTCACTTCTCATCCAAGGTGAGTAAACTATGCCTGAACAAGGTGAAGGCTGCTGCTTTGTTTTCTTCTTAGTTATTTGTGAGAAGAATGTCTCTTGGTACTTTTAACTCAATGTGAGTACAGAAACGTGGTAGTGTACTGTGTAATGTCTCTGGCGAGTAACCACGACTAACTCTGCAAACTGACTTGAAAGTGTAAAATGATATTTTTTTATTTGTTAAAAAAAAAAACAACAGGATCAAGCTCCCAAAGTATAACTTAAAAACTACTAGAAGGCATATCAGAGGTCAAGTAAAATGTGGTTCTAAATTAGAAGGGCAAGCATTTCAACTGTGTCAAATACTTCCTTATCTGGATGGGAGGTAATAGGTGGCTGTTTCTAAAGGACCTTAAAAAAGCCCAGAAAAAGCTGATGAAAGAACAGCCTTAGTGAATTCTTAAAATATTCTATGGATGGGTTTAATCACGAAAAGGAACTTGGTTGCTTAATTAAAATGATATCAGAATATTAAGCTTCAGGAAGAAAAGTTCAGAGATAGGAGGAATTCCTTTTTGCTGGGTACATTTGTATTATTCTATTTACATATAAATTCTATTGAGGATGACAACTTTTACATCAGTAAAAGAATGGAATGTTAAAATACTTTATTAAAATACACACATTCATATACAAATTCATATATACATATATATACATATTCACATAAATGTACATGTATATTCAAATAAGACATATGAGTCAAACACTAAAATTGGAATATAATGTATTAAATTCTCCCCCATTGAACCAAATCACTTACACAAAAACTGATAAACATTGGTAAAAATTTTTATGTTTACCCTGTTTTCTATAAAAAGCCATTCTTTAGATTAATAAAATATTTAGTAATAACTATTTTCTGTAATATGAATGAAGACATTATATGGTCGTGATTAAACATATATATATATATATATATATACTATTGAACTATGTACGGTTTTGTATATATATGCACACCAATCCACACAAGGTAATGAATGTTTATGAAACTGGCAAGATCTGTGTAAATTTTCTGGATTTTACCAGTCTCAGTTTTCTAGTTTTTACTTGCATTCTAGCTATGTAAGATCAACAATGGGGAAATAAAATCCATAGTACAAGTGAATTCCATATATATATATATATACACATATATATGTATATATATATATATTAAAAGAAGCTAACAACATTTTTATAGTTTTGATATAAACATGAGCTAATATTATTTTCCCATCCTTCATTTTTCAAACCCTCTGTTAGCTCTCTTCCTAAAGTACAATTCTGTTATATTGTTTAATAAAAGACTTAGATGCACTGTTTCCAAATCAATGTTCATGGGAGTCATTCTTAATCAAAGTTTCATTTTTTACACTACAACCATCGTACTCAGATGTGTGTCCCCTGTTCTCGTCTTTCCCCAACAATTACACTTCAGAGTAAACTCTCACATGTAGATTAGTGAAAGCCTCAAGCAGAAAAACTCAATCCTAACAGAAAAAAATGAGCAAGGAAACTCAAGGAAGCACCATTGGGTTCATCTGCTTGCAATGCTGTGTCCTTGTTTATCAGCATCTCTTTGAGATGATTGTTACCATCCATTCTTAACTAAGCCAAGCCCCAGGGCTGAAAATGGAACCGTCAACCATGACGTTCAAGCCACCCAGAATTTCTTACCCACTGACCACAGGAAGTGTCTTTTTAAGCCACTCAGGTACACAGCTGAAGAAGGGAGTTTCTAGATGATTTGTGCATAGGAGTAAGCTTGTGTTTTTTTGTTCAAGGTACATGTCTTTTAAAAACAAGCAAACTAAACTCTAATATTGGAAGTTAAATGAAGGTCCTAAAATACAGAAAGAGAGAAGTGACTAGAAGGCTAAATTAACAGTGAATTCTAAAAATATTTGTTTCTTGGTTTGTAGGCAAAAGGGGAAATTAGAAAAAAGTCATGTGATTCACTAAAATTTATGATTAATAAAAGTGGATAGTAACATATTTTAAAAGATATATATATATTTCTGTTAAAATGAAATTGACTTAGTCATGAATAAAATATATTTACTCAACTTTCTTATTGTTTCCTGTTTGAACAAAGATATAAATAAATATATTAGTTGAGACTGTCTCTGAACTCTTGATTCTCCCACCTCCACTCTTCCTTTTCAGGAAACCTAAACAAAGATTGCTTTGCAAGCTGGGTGCACCGTGGGAAACACATCTCTTTAGAAGCAATGAAATGAAAACAAATCTCTCCTTTGAAATGCCTCGTGCCAAGACATTGTACAGTGCTAGGTGTACGTGCCTAGGCATGGAAAATACTCCACTACTCATATCTTCAGTGGGCATTAGATTCCTTGTCACACCTCTTTCCTCAAGTTTTAAAGATGTTATTAATGTTAGCATTTATTTTGAATTAGTTCTCTGAAATGACAGTGGATAAAAGAGTCGGGGGGCAGAGGGAGGAAAATGGAGCATTTGGAATAATACATACCTATCTGAAACAGATACAGTAAAACTCAATATCCCATTGAGCATCAGTTTGGGTGTTTCTGTAAGTTCTGAGAAGTGTTTTAGGTACACAGTTTATTTGTAATATATATAAGAGATTGGCATGGGGGGACTGTTAACACAGGGAGAAGAAGGCAGAACACAATTGAGATTGTCCTTTCTCTTAACCAGTTACTTGAAGTAGGTCCAGCGATGGTTAAGTGATTCTGAGAAGGGAGACAAATAACTGTGTCTACATTTTCTTGCCTTAAGGCCAGTGTTGCTGAACTATATTAAATTCTGAGATATGTCCATAAAGGTCAGCCTGATGATAATTAGTCAGCACTGTGAACTGCCATTTGTGGGAGCACCAAAGTTTCTAGCAGTTCTAAGAGAAAAAAAATAAAGACCAGATGTACAGAGGTCATTCAGACATTATTTGGCCAGAGTTTACCAAATATTTAATAGAGATGACTGGGGCAGATGAACTGTTTTGAGTGGGGGAAAGTAGGAGGGGTGCCATAGTGTGAAAACAATTTAGTTGTCTGTGTACAGAAAGGAAACAGACTCAAGTAGAGTTGGTAGTTTAGAAAGAATTAAAAGGAAGGTCAAAAATATGTGTCTTGGGAAAGAGGGAGGTAAGGAGTGAGGAAGAGAGAGAGGGAGAGAGGTGGGGGTCGCGAGAGCATAATGGTAGTGGATGCTGCTCTCATTCTTTCCGAGTTTGCCTGCTGTGAGTGGGTTAACACATCAGGGATCAGAAACACAGAACAAGAAGACATGAATATTCCAACCAGTCTCTACTAAAGGAGAGAAATGTCAGCCTAGGAAGTGCAAATACAGGTAGGGCTTGTGAGCTTTGGACTGGCTATTAAGCTTAAGTAGCCTTAGGCAAGTTAACACTATCTCTCTTAGGTTCCTCACTATCAAATTTGATATCTTCTTTATTAAGCCATCAAAAACAAATATTTTGGCACATAATATGTGCTTTAAAATTTGTTGAACACAAAATCAATAAGTATTTGTTATTATAAAGGTAGAAATTCTGTGTGGAATTTTATAATAATAAGCGAATTTGCCATTGGCTTTTACATCTTGCCTCTATATTCTAAACAGATTATTAGAGACAACTTTGATGTTCACACACTGAAAAAAGTTCCCTACCATCTCGTTTCGCTGTAGTGTTTTTTTTGACAAAGTCACAGAGAGAATTTCCTGTGCTCTGGTTCCTGCGTCACGTTAGAAGCTTGTGGCATTACTGCTCATCCTACTCTGCATCTGTGTACCTCCAACAGAGGATTCAAGAGCATCCCTGCAGCACACTATGTCCCTTCCTCTTTTAATGCTTAATGTCTCCTCCCTAGCTTCCTGCTGAGCTCTGAGATCCACATCATTCTTAAGCATAAACACATCTCCTCTGAATCAGCCTCGGAGCTTCACTTCTCATGGCAGGTACGTGTGCCCCTGTCATAGCAATGATAAAATATTAACCGGAAATGATGACTCACAGATTGAATAATTTCAGAGCGGGCTTTAATAAAAATAAAACAGACAGTACATAATCAGCATTGGATATTTTTAGACTTTCTATGCTTTAACGTTTTCTGCATGCACTGTTTTCTTGATTCCACATTTTGGAATTTAAACATGACTTTATGAAGCTAAACCTTTGGCAAACTTTTTCTGAGTTAGGGTGTGGTTTTTGTTAAATTCAGAGTGAAACTGAAATTAAGTTGTTTAACTCATCAGCATCATGTTTCTATTACGGGAATAAAGAATGCCAAGTTTAAGGACACAACCCTTACAAATTTAAAAATTTGCTTTCTGTGTTGTGGCCTCTTCATCGAAACCTTGTACTGTTGTTAGTGGCAGTAGTATTTTTGACAATAATCTAATGTTAATAGGGAGTCATCTAATATGTAAATGTTTCAGGCAATAAGCAAGTGGCTTTGGATATGAGTTATGGTATTGTTGAGAAAGCAGAAAGTAAAAGGTTAGTTTTGTATCATAAGTCAGAGTGCTGTGAACTGAACTCAGATCCTCAATTCATACATCAGTGTGGAACCTCTCACCACACCAGAGTGTTTTCCTGTAGACCTCTGCGAGTCACTAGTCTGAGTGTGGTCTGCATTCAGACTTGCAGAGAACACATTCAGTGATGGTATTCTCCTGACAAGGAGGGAATTTGATAAATGACAGACTCTGATCTTGACACTATTCTGTTAGATTTTTGTCAGGCACTTATTAGCTTTATAACATAAAAAAATAACATTGTGAGCAATCCTTATTTTTCTCATCTCTCTAAAGCAGAATTTTAAAATCCATGATATTGCTGATAGGTAAAGAATTGTCTATTTAGCAAGCCCATTAAGTACCATGACTGCTAGTTGACCTATTCTTACTGTAGAGAGAAATTTCACTGCGATTTAAAGAGTCAGCGGTAAATGATTCTAATGAGGCAGAAAATGCATACGAATAACTTCATCACAGAATAAAGTACATCACATCAAAAGATTGCTATTGGGTGGAGTTCTGGAGCAACATTTTCATTCCCCAGTGTTTCACTGGAGAGACATCAGTGCTATCATAAAAAGGATTTGGGTTCTTTCTTTTCTTAAAAACTTCATTTTCTATGTTTGTACTTTAATCCGTTAGTTATTAATCTATATGTTTGTTATTTTGCTATAGTTTCTAGGATCAATCTGTGGAGGTTGATGTCTGTGATCTTTGGAATAAAATGCCTTTTGTTGATGGTTACTTTGGGTGTTTTGATGAAAAACTGTAAGTATTTCTATGCAAATCTATAAAAAACCCAAAATTGTAATGAACAAATTTAGTAATGAATATTTAATTTTTAATGTATAATATTTTATTTTATAAATCATGTCAAACTAGTCTTTAATCATGTCTTACAGCATTTACTATAGAGAGTATTCAACCAACACCTTCTGTTGAAGAAGGTAGGTTCCATTTATTTTCACAAATATAATTAATAGAGGATAAGGCAGAGTGGTTCACTCTCATATACAATAAGCATGGTTGCACTCAGTAAAACTGTCTCATTGTATTGTGCTGCAGTCTAAGGAAAACAAAAATACATTGAATTGTGTGTGTTAGTGTACTTAAGAAGTACTTTAAGCACTACATAAATAAGATATTCAATTTTTCCTCAAAGTTTTAGAAGTTTTGATCTGTAGTCAGCTGGGCTTGTCAGTCTTGTAACTAGGCCAAGACAGTGCATCATGGTGGAAGCATGTTTGAGTGCAGAGCTTTTCATGTAATGGCTAGAAACCAAAGAGAGGAAGATGAATAGGAGGGCTTTCATTCTCCATTCAAAGCCTATTAATGTACTCTGAAAAAGAACTACTATATTCTACATCTAAAGGGCTGTATGACTGTCTCATTGCACCAAGTTGGGTATCAGTTTTCTCATGGATGGGTTCTGGGGAAGATTCCAGGTATAACGTCTAGCAAAACATCTTTGTAAATTTCACGAAAAGAGAAGATACAATGAAATGGCAGATACATGTTTCTTAAGGAGTGCTCATGAATAATTAATAAACAGAATTAAACAACAATAAACATTTTAGACAAATCTCATTTTTGTTTGCCAGTAACCTTTCCTTTTGTATTCTTTTCTCTCTTCAACTTCTGTGATTCAGAACACAGTGTAGGCATCTCTGTAATTATAAACATTACTTACCCTCAAGAAATAGCCCACAACTCTATTTTATTTTTTATTTTTTTTATTTTTTATTTTTATTTTTTTCGAGACAGGGTTTCTCTGCGGCTTTAGAGCCTGTCCTGGAGCTAGCTCTTGTAGACCAGGCTGGTCTCGAACTCACAGAGATCCGCCTGCCTCTGCCTCCCGAGTGCTGGGATTAAAGGCGTGCGCCACCACCGCCCGGCCCACAACTCTATTTTAATACTCTTTTTCAAATGCTTTTCAAGTTTGTAACTTTCTGACCATACAGTTAACTTCTCTTATTTGAATTTAGTATGATTTATGTGGTGAAGATTCAAGTGCTTACTATGTGTCATGATGTTTATTACAAAGAAAGAGAGATGCTGAGGACACACTGTCAGCCATAATCTTTCCATCAGTCTTCAAGCTATTTGGTTTATTTATCCTTATTTTTTTGAACACAAGAATTCTTTCAAAGTACTGTATCCTTCTCTGACTTAGGGAATTGGTAGGGGACTCCCCTGTAAGTCAGTTTCGTTTTATTAGTTCTTTTTTTTTTTCCCTCATGGTTTATTTTTTTATATTTAAAAATTTCCATCTCCTTCCCTCCTCCTCCCCCCTCCCTCCCCTCCTCCTCCCCCTTCCCTCCCCTCCTTCTCCCCCTTCCCTCCCCTCCCCTCCACCCATACCTCCCCTCCCTCCCTCTTAAGGCCAAGGAGCCATCAGGGTTCCCTACTCTATGCTATGACCAAGGTCCTCCCAACTCCCCCGAGGTCCAGGAAGGTGATCGACCAAGCTGAGAAGGCTCCCACAGAGCCCGTCCATGCAGAAGAATCAGAGCCCAGAGCCATTGTCCTTTGCTTCTCAGTCAGCCCCCGCTGTTGGCCACATTCAGAGAGTCCGGTTTGGTCGCATGATCCATCAGTCCCATTCCAACTGGAGTTGGTGATCTCCCATTAGTTCTGTCCCACCGTCCACATGAGTGAACGCACCCCTCACGTTCCTGACTTTCTCTCTCATGTTCTCGCTCCTTCTGCTCCTCATCAGGACCTTGGGAGCTCAGTCCAGTGCTCCAATGTGGGGCTCAGTCATTTTCCCCATCTATCGCCAGATGGAGGTTCCCTCACGGTCCTGACTTTCTTTCTCATGTTCTCTCTCCTTCTGCTCCTCATCAGGACCTTGGGAGCTCAGTCTGGTGCTCCAATGTGGGGCTCTGTCATTTTCTTCATCTATCGTCAGGTGGAGGTTCTATGGTGATATGCAAGAAATTCATCAGTATGGCTATAGGAACTGGCCTTTTCAGGCTCCCTCTCCTCAGCTGCCCAAGGAACTAACTGGGGGCGTCTCCCTGGAAACCTGGGAACCACTCTAGGGTCAAGTCTCTTGACAACCCTCAGGTGGCTCCTTAAATTAAGATATATGCTTCCCTGCTCCCATATCCACCCTTCCTATATCCCAAGCACCCCATTCCTCCGAGCTCCCCCCATTCTCCCCTTCACAATTTTCTCTCCCCATCTTCCCTTGGCCCAGTCTTGCCCAACCCTCAAGTTCCCAATTTTGCCTGGCGATCGTGTCTACTTCCAATATCCAGGAGGATTACTATATCTTTTTTTGGGAGTTCACCTTCTTATTATCTTCTCAAGGATCCCAAACTTATAGGCTCGATGTCCTTTAATTATGGCTAGAAACCGATTATGAGTGAGTACATCCCATGTTCATCTTTTTGGGTCTGGGTTACCTCACTCAGAATAGTGTTTTCTATTTCCATCCATTTGCCTGCAAAATTCAAGATGTCATTGTTTTTTACCGCTGAGTAGTATTCTAGCATGTATATATTCTATGTTCACTACAGTGCTTAGCTGTGGGTACCTCCTCAAAGTCATCTTCTGACTACCACTCCATCCTGTTCTCTGCTACCTGCTGGATTTCCTTTTCCTTCTCATCTAATTATCTTTAAACATAATGAGGGATGGAAAATTATTTAATTTTGAATATACCTTTAGAATGTCCTCTCCATGAAACAGAGTATTTGGATTAATAGTCCCAAAATATGGTGTGTATAACATATTCTAAAGGAGTATTTGAAGAAAAAATGAATAGTTAGCAAATATTTTTTGAGTATCAAGTAGCATCAAAGAAGTTGGAATCTGTAATGATGTGTTTTGTCTTTTAGTTTCTGAATGCTGTGCGTGCCTAGAAAAGTGGGTTGGATATCAATGTAACTGTTACTTCATTTCCAAAGAAGAAAAATCTTGGGAAGAGAGCAGAGATTTCTGTGCTGCTAAGAATTCCAGTCTTCTTCATCTCAAAACTAGAAATGAAATGGCATGTACTTCACTCTTGTTTCTTACATTCTTTCTTACCTATGAAAGTGTGCTGCTTAGCTAAGCTGAGCACTCTGATGGAAGTCTTTATCACCAAGTAGACTGTGATGGTTTTTGAGATCCTCAGTTTGATATATCTTGAAATATTCTTAGAAAGTCTACAAAAATAAGCTTCAAATATTTGTAGTATGGGGTAATTTTTGAATAAATTAGGAGCTAATGTGCAGCTCCCCAAACTTTTCTAGAATTAGTAGTCTTTTAACTTTCTAGAATTAGTAGGCTTTTAACTATCCCAAGAGAACCACCAGAAAAACTTTTAATTATTATTTATTGGAACAAAATACTCAATCTCTTTCATGTGTTATATGACTTTTTGCCATCTTTCTGGAATGTAATGTAGAACCCACAGTGGATCATATGAACATAAAATCACTTAGGTTATGATTGTTGTTATTGTGTGTTTCATAGAGGGATAAACCTAGGTAAAAACACATGCCAAACAAATACTCTACCACTGTGCTATATTCCCAACCTGGATGTAGTGGTTAGGGTCTTGGACTTTCCACAGGGCAGGGTGCCTTGCCCTCTCTTAACATTGAAGGGGCATGGGGAGCAGGGTGTGTAGAAGGAGTGGAAGGGGAGTGGGAGGAGAGGAGGAAGTGGGAATTTGGATTGGCATTTTTTTAAAGTAATAAAATAATATTAAAAAAATGTTTTACTGTGTGTTTGAGACAGAGGGACATATCTCTGGCTTACCTTTAAACTCTCAAACAAAGTGAAACTCTGCTTCAGTCTCCTGAGCACCAGGGATTACAGGCCTGAATCACCTGGTTCCTCTTGGAAATCACTTAATTCTTATGAAGAAATTCTCACACTCTCCATGGTCTGCTCAGATTAAAGAGGTTATAAGTATGAGGGTTATCTCTCAAGATGTTCTCATTGGGGTAGCATTTGATCATCGATCTTACTAAAGCAGGTTGATGCACCATGGAGTTTCATGCTCTTTATGACAATTTTCAAGTTTTAAGAAGCAAGATTTTGTAGTTTTTTTCCACATGAGTCATTTACCACAAAGGTAAATAAAAATTTTAAAACATGTGACTATGTCTTCCAAATCAGAAGTTCAAAAAGATTTTAATTTGAGTTTTTTTTTTTTTTTTTTCTGAATGCCTTTTAAAATGGGTGTTGATCTCAGAGTACATTCGGATTTGGTTATCTTGTTCTTTCTTCCTCTAAGCAGAATTTTATGATCTCCAGTCAAACCTATTTCTGGATTGGAATGCATTATTATGAAGAACGGAATGCCTGGTTATGGGAGGATGGCTCAAGCCCTTCAAAAGATCTGTAAGTTTCTGGTTATTGAAGAAGGTTTTGGGGGCATATTTTTATGGATATATTTTAGCTATGAGTACTGAAAACTCACTGCCAGGTACTTAGAAGTTCAAATATGTTGTGCAGAGCCTGAGAATATACAAAAAAACGCCAAAGGACAAACAGGACTGCTCTACCCATAACATTCAAATTCATGTTCAGGTAACATGAAAGTTGTATATCTGAGACCCTAAGAAAATTTTCTTTGCTGTCTTTTCCTTGCTGTAAGATAATAGAAAACACCGATGTATCTATGCTTGCAATAGAAAACACCGGATGTATCTATGCGTGCTCAGGTGGTCTCAGATACAGGCATGCCCAGAGATCACAGAGGGTTCACTTTTGCTCTTCTAATGGATTCCACTATTTTTCTTATCATCTTCAAATATTCAACAACTATTTTCTGTAACAGTATTTTTTTGGATCTCATTTTCATTCACAAGCATGAAATCTAAAGACTTATAGAGTGACTAAGTTTATGCTCTTTCCTCGTAGCTTAGGTCAACTCATAGATTTTCTCTTGTGCCGTGTAATCTTATTGCAGTTTTCCTTCTCTCATCTCCTCCCAGATACTTGCCCCCTCTCAAAAAAAATCTATACGATCCACACTTAAGAGCAGACCTAATTAATGCCTAGCAGTAGTTGACCAACACGAAACAACACAAAATGAGTTCAGTGGTAGAGAAATTTTGTTGCTGTTGTTTGTTTGTTTCATAATGTCTTGTCAGGGTACTTTTTTCTAACCTTTCAATTTTTTTGTATATATTTTATTTCCCACCTGATTTTTTTTCTGGGTTTTCTGTATGTGCTAATGTGTGTCTCAGCATCTATATATGCCTCTTCTGCTTTTGCTTTGGTTCTTTTTCTTTTTGTCATACTTCTTAACCAAATAGGGAAGATCAACACATTACCAAAAAACCATTTCTGGCCAGACATGGTGGTACACACCTTTAATGCCAGCACTAGACAGACAGAGGCAGGTATACATGTTTGAGTTCCAGGCTGGCCTGTTCTGTGAGTTCCAGGTCAGCTAAGGCTATATCCCAAGGCCTTGTCTCAAAACAAAACAAAACAAAACAAAACAAAACAAAACAAAACAGACAAATAAAAAAGCAACCCAGGTATTTGTGACAGAGGTGAAATGGCAACAAGGAAACAAATAGCAAAACCACACCTAGAATCCATTCTCTGGGCTTAGTGCTAGTGGCCAGTGAGGAATCAACTGAGTTTTATGCAGTGTTGTACACTGAGTTTTATGCAGAGCTGTGAAAGTTTGCTGTAAGGCAACAAAACAATATTAAATACACAAAACCCCAATTCACTTGGTTAGTAAGTATCTCAAGCAAATGTTATCGCACATTCTGACCTGATAAAAATAACCTTAAACATCCTTACTGTTTTTCAAATGTTAACTTTTTTCTTCATTACAGATTTCCAGAGTTCTCATATAACAAGACAAAGAATTGCATTGCATATATCCCAAGCAAAACCATTTTCATCGAACCCTGTAAAAATAAAAACCATTTCATCTGTAAGCAACTGCTTATTTAAATAATTCTTAAGGCAAAGGGTATAGACAAGAGAGGTCCAGGATTAGTTCAACATTACTTAACTCTCACAATATTACTACCTTTTCATCTTGAGTTGGTAGAATGTTTCTGCATGCTGTCATTTTCATACATTTAAACCCAAGTATTTTATGCTTATTGGATTTTTCACACCTGTGCATAAAATTAGGATGAATCATGGTAGAGAGTTTTTATAAATATTTTGATTTAATACATGCTCAATATGCACTATAATTTAATCCACATTCTTGTAACGTTTTCTTGGAAACAGAATAAAATTTATTCCAAACCAAGTCATATGTATCCATGTGGTTTTAGTGTTTATATTGGAACTGAACTGAACCTGGAGATGAGTTTGAGAGATACAATCAATTCATGACAGTAATTCTAGTCAACCATGAGCCTGGGAGTGGGTCTTTTCACGTCCTATCTTCTTCTTCATAAGTTCTTCATATTTTAAGGTTTTTATTATAGAAGTCTTATATATACTTAGGTTTATTTCTATTTTTGTTTTTCAAACTATTGTTAATAGGTTTGTTTTTCTGATTTCCCAAGAAATCACAATTTATTTATGAATATTTAGAAAAGCTACTGAATCTTTTTTTGATTTTGTGTCCTGTTGAATGTTGGAGCTATTTCTTACATTCAAGAATTTTCTGATGATATTATTAGTGTCTTTTAAGAACAGAAGCATGACATCTGCAAATGAACATGATTTGACTTATTTCTTTCCTAAGCACAAATCTTTTATTTATTTTTATTGACCTCTCTCTAAGACTTCAAGCACTACATTAAGTAGCAGAGACACTTGTCCCATCCCTGATGTTAGAGGAAACGATGTCAATTTGTCTCCACTTACTGTTATTTTGGCTGTAGGTTTGTCATGTATTAAGCCATGTATTATACTGACGTGTCCTCCTGATATTTCTGATTTATCAAAGGTTTGAACTGCCATAAGAAGCTGAACTTTGTCAAAAGGCCTTTTCTGCATCTATACCATTAATAATAAATAACCTGCAAAATTATAGACAATTTGATTTTTGTATGTGCTCTGAAAGTTGAGTATGTTTTGTGACAAATGACAAGATCTGCACCAATGCTGCACTGGGAAATTTCCTTCCATGTTACATCCAGGTTGATAAGTATGGCCAAAGCAACTGAGCAGAAGGAGAGTTTGTCACTTCTTAGGCAAGACCATCAGACAGCACTAGACACTTTCCTATCACCTTGGTTGATCTGGGAGAACCTAGATAGAGCACCATTAGCAGCTCTGCTGAGCAGACTGTGTAAGGCATAAAGACTTAAGGGCAGTCTGTAAGCATTGATGTCTGCTTTCATCATCTATGTAACGAGCAAGCCTTCTTTGCAAGGACTCTGTAGCCCAAATCAAACTTTCAAATGACCCTAGCCCAGTCAGGGTCTTGGTGACAATTTCATGCCTTGGTCACTTCCAGTAGGACTAGGAAAATGGGTCAGATATTAATTCCCTTCACATCTCATTAGCATGTTTCTGGTGGTGTCAGCCAAATATAACTTATCTAAAATAAGTGGCTATAAATATACAAATAGGAAAATCAAAGTATCTGTATACCACCAATCACATCTAAACAACCATCTAAGTCAGTCATAAACCTAAAATCAGCAGTCATACTTCAGTAAGTTAGCAAATTAATGAAATTATATGAACCAAATCAAATAATAGAGACTTACACAAATAGTAACTAGTTAAGGAGATATAATAGATGTAAAGCTACATTTACAACATGAATAGGACAAAAATATTTAGAAGTAAATTCAAAAAAGCTATTAGAAACTTATGCAAAAACCTTACTGAAAGATGGAAAAGTAGACAAGAATATAATGATATTTATTTTTTGAACATTTTCATTAATTTTATTTTAAAGAAATGAACCATTCTCAATAGAAACTTAGTGACATATTGATGGAGATTAGCAATTTGACATGGATAATATGTAAAAATAACCACAGAACAGCATGGGTGGGAGAGAGGTGCCCTCTCCACTCCTGCCCATCAACACCCGAGGCATGAGGAATATCTGGCTCTGAGGTCATAGAAATGAGAGAGCTGCCTTGAACCCCCACGAGCTGCAGCACAAGGGAAAGCAGGACCTGCACATGGACAGCAAGAGACCCAACCCTGTTGGAGGAGGTATGTGTGAACTAGCCAGTTGTGAGTATGGGAGATCTATTCCCATTACTTATCTGTCATGTGGTGGCATGGGCTGGAAGGAGATGCTCTCCCCCATCATCTAATTCCCTAATCCACTAACATCCATCTACCCATCAACTCTGAGACAGATGGGAGAACTGGCCCTGAGATCATGAAAAGGGGAAGGGCTGTTCTTGCCTCTCATCAGATGCACCACTTGGGAGAGTGACCCCTACACCATGCCTGGGCAATACAGTAGAGCTGACCCTGAAAAAGTAGGTGTGGGAGAACTGTAGGCAGGAGAGAGCGCTGCTTGTTTGTTGTTGGCCACTTAGCCCCAAAATAATTACATAGAAACTGTCTTATTTAAATCAATGCTTGGTCCAGTGGCTTTAGCTTCTTATTGGCTAATTCTTTTTTTTTTTATTTTTTTTCTCATGGTTTATTTTTTTTTCTTTTTTTTCCTCATGGTTTATTTTTTTTATATTTAAAAATTTCCATCTCCTCCCCTCCTCCTCCTCCCTCCCTTCCCTCCTCCTTCCCCTTCCCTCCCCTCCTCCTCCCCTTTCCCTCCCCTCCCCTCCACCCATACCTCCCCTCCCTCCCTCTCAAGGCCAAGGAGCCATCAGGGTTCCCCACTCTATGCTAAGACCAAGGTCCTCCCAACTCCCCCCAGGTCCAGGAAGGTGATCGACCAAGCTGAGAAGGCTCCCACAGAGCCCGTCCATGCAGAAGAATCAGAGCCCAGAGCCATTGTCCTTTGCTTCTCAGTCAGCCCCCGCTGTTGGCCACATTCAGAGAGACGGGTTTGGTCGCATGATCCATCAGTCCCATTCCAACTGGAGTTGGTGATCTCCCATTAGTTCTGTCCCACTGTCTCCATGAGTGAACGCACCCCTCTCGTTCCTGACTTTCTCCCTCATGTTCTCGCTCCTTCTGCTCCTCATCAGGACCTTGGGAGCTCAGTCCAGTGCTCCAATGTGGGGCTCAGTCATTTTCCCCATCTATCGCCAGCTGGAGGTTCCCTCATGGTCCTGACTTTCTTTCTCATGTTCTCTCTCCTTCTGCTCCTCATCAGGACCTTGGGAGCTCAGTCCGGTGCTCCAATGTGGGGCTCTGTCATTTTCTTCATCTATCATCAGGTGGAGGTTCTATGGTGATATGCAAGAAATTCATCAGTATGGCTATAGGAACTGGCCTTTTCAGGCTCCCTCTCCTCAGCTGCCCAAGGAACTAACCTGGGGGCGTCTCCCTGGAAACCTGGGAACCCCTCTAGGGTCAAGTCTCTTGACAACCCTCAGGTAGCTCCTTAAATTAAGATATATGCTTCCCTGCTCCCATATCCACCCTTCCTATATCCCAAGCACCCCATTCCTCCGAGCTCCCCCCGTTCTCCCCTTCACACTTTTCTCTCCCCATCTTCTCTTGGCCCAGTCTTGCCCAACCCTCAAGTTCCCAATTTTGCCTGGCGATCGTGTCTACTTCCAATATCCAGGAGGATTATTATATCTTTTTTTGGGAGTTCACCTTCTTATTATCTTCTCAAGGATCCCAAATTTATAGGCTCGATGTCCTTTAATTATGGCTAGAAACCGATTATGAGTGAGTACATCCCTTGTTCATCTTTTTGGGTCTGGAAACAGCTTGGTATTGGCATAAAAACAGAGAAGTTGACCAATGGAATCGTATAGGAGACCTGGATCTTAAACCACAAACCTATGAACACCTGATTTTTGATAAAGGAGCCAAACGTACACAATGGAAGAAAGAGGGCATCTTCAACAAATGGTGCTGGCATAACTGGATGTCAACCTGTAGAAGAATGAAAGTAGATCCATATCTATCACCATGCACAAAACTCAAGTCCAAATAGATTAAAGACATCAATATTAATCTGAACACATTGAGCTTGATAGAGGAGAAAGTGGGAAGTACTCTACAACAAATGGGCACAGGGAACCATTTCCTATGCATAACCCCAGCTGCACAGACTTTAAGGGCAACATTGAATAAATGGGACCTCCTGAAGTTGAGCAGCTTCTGTAAAGCAAAGGACATTGTCACTAAGACACAAAGGCAGCCTACTGACTGGGAAAAGATCTTCACCAACCCTGCAACTGACAAAGGTCTGATCTCTAAAATATATAAGGAACTCAAGAGACTAGACGGTAAAATGCCAATTAACCCAATTAAAAAATGGGGCGCTGAACTGAACAGAGAATTCTCAACAGAAGAAGTTCGAATGGCCAAAAGACACTTAAGGTCATGCTCAACCTCCCTAGCTATCAGGGAAATGCAAATCAAAACAACTTTGAGATATCATCTTACACCTGTCAGATTGGCTAAAATCCAAAACACCAATAATAACCTTTGCTGGAGAGGTTGTGGGGTAAGGGGTACACTCATCCATTGCTGGTGGGAATGCAAACTTGTGCAACCACTTTGGAAAGCAGTGTGGCGGTTTCTCAGGAAATTCGGGATCAACCTACCCCAGGACCCAGCAATTCCACTATTGGGAATCTACCCAAGAGATGCCCAATCATACAACAAAAGCATATGCTCATCTATGTTCATAGCAGCATTATTTGTAATAGCCAGATCCTGGAAACAACCTAGATGCCCTTCAGTGGAAGAATGGATGAAGAAACTGTGGAATATATACATGCTAGAATACTACTCAGCGGTAAAAAACAATGACATCTTGAATTTTGTAGGCAAATGGTTGGCTAATTCTTACATATTAATTTAACTCATCCATATTAATTTGTGCATCACCACAAGGTCGTGGCCTACCAGCAAAGTTTTAGCACCTCTGTCTTTGGTGGTGGCTCCATGACTTCTCTCTGACTCTGCTGCCCCCTTTATCCCAGCATACAGCTTAGCTTTTCCCACCTACTACTGTTCTGCTCTTGCCATAGGCTCAAAGCAGTTCTTTATTCATTAACCTATAAAAGCAACACATAAGCAGAAGGACCTCCCACACCAGAGAACTGACTCTAAGGCATGAAAGTATGAGAACTGTCCTTTCCCTTTGCTTGTCATTGCAAGGTGTGAAGTAGCCAAGACAATGCAGGAGACCTCACCTTGGTGTCAGGAGAGCAGGTGGAATGACCAACTCTGCTACTACCCAGGTCCAGAACCAGGATTTTGAGTTGGCCCACCCTAACATCTACCCCATCTGTGACCTGTTGGAGAACATGAAATGACTGTTCCTGAAGACTCAAAGCTGTAGGATCTTCACAACACAGGATAGCAACAGGACATCAAAGAGGAGTTCCAGTGTGGGCCCAGCTTTGCTAGGTAACAGAAACCAGATGCCTCAAACCAGGCCAATGACTCTGTAATGTAATGTAATGTCTTCCAAGTGCAGACGTGTGGACAATAGGGTTTACTGTGTCACACTATAGCTTCCATTATGAGATTGATTTCCCCCCTTTTCTTTTTTCTCTTAAATTCTATTCTATTTTATTTTTTTTTTGGGGGGGGGATGCAAGGGCATAGGGTGAATACAAAGGGACAGGGAAATAAATGGGATGGAGATGTATGATGTCAAAGACAGAAAGAATATTTAAAAGGAAAGTTTAAAAAAAAGTCACAGAGATTAAACAGACTGAAAAGTTACAACCATGACAAGCAACAGCATCTACTAAATGTGGGGATGCATTTGCAAGTATTAAAATAGAGGGACCAAGGGAAGAGGCTATAAAAGCCCCAAATAGTATGGACTTCGTATACAACAAAGGTGCATAGACTGTGTACATGACTAAATAAAAAACTTTGACAGTGTTGGCTTTTCCAATCTATGAGCAAGTGTTCTCAATCCTTTATATATGTTGCTAATTTCTCAACAAATACCTCTAGCTTTGGCAGAGATGACTTAGACTCTTTTTCATGCATTTGGCAGTATTTGAGATCTTAACCTGCGTCTCTCCTGGTAAGTGACCACCTCATGGTGCTACACAGATTACTAAATATGGGTTAAAGCGAGATATGAGAATTAGCCAATAAGAGGCTGAAACTAATGGGCCAGGCAATGTTTAAATGAATATAGTTTCCATGTAATTATTTTGGGTGTAAAGCTAGCCGGGTGGCAGGATGCAGCCCCGCTGCTCCATCTACATTAAAAGGTATTTCTAATCCTGAAAAATAAGAATGCTATACCACTTGATATTAATTTGAAGTTTTTACCTAACAAAGTGAGAAATTTTTAATAATATAAACCTAAAATAGATTCCAACTGGACTTGGTGGTCTCCCATTAGATCTGTCCCACCATCTCAATGGGTAAACACACTCCTCACAGTCCTGACTTCCTTGCTCATGATCTCCCTCCTTTTGCTCCTCATCGGGACCTTGGGAGCTCAGTCCGGTGCTCCTATGTGGGGCTCTGTCATTTTCTCCATCCAATGCCAGGTGAAGGTTCTATGGTGATATGCAAGATATTCATGAGTATGGCAATAGGATCTGGGCATTTTTGGCACCCTCTCCTCAGCTGCCCAAGGACCTAGCTTTGGGCGTCTTCCTGGACACCTGGGAACCCCTCTAGAGTCAAGTCTCTGCCAACCCTAGAATGGCTCCCTTAAGTAAGATATATAATTCCTTGTTCCCATATCCACCCTTCCTATATCCCAACCATCCTATTCCCCCAAGCTCTTCCCATCCTCCACTTCACACTTTTCTCGCCCCATCCCCCCTCCCCCCATCCCACCTCACCCCTATGTTCCCATTTTTTGTCCGGCAATCTTGTCTACTTCCAGTATCTAGGAGGATAACTATATGTTTTTCTTTGGGTTCACCTTCTTATATAGCTTCTCTAGGATTTTTACGAATTATAGGCTGACGGTGGAGGAGGACTGAGAAACCAAGGACAACGGCAATGAATGTGAACTCTACAGCATGGACGGGCTCACTGTGAGCCTTAACCTTCACCTGGTGATGGATGGAGATAGAGACAGAGCCCCACATTGGAGCACCGGACTGAGCTCCCAAAGTTCTGATGAGGAGCAGAAGGAGAGAGATCATGAGAAAGAAAGTCAGAACCATGAGGGATGCGTTCACCCACTGAGACGGCAGGACAGAACTAATGGGAGACCACCAAGTCCACTTGGAATGGGACTGATGGAACATGCGACCAAATCGGACTCTCTGAAAGTGGCTAATGGTGGAGGCTGACTGAGAAGCCAAGGACAATGGCGATGGGCTTGGTCTCTACGACATGGATGGGCTCTGTGTGAGCCTTGTCAGTTTGGTTGCTCACCTTCCTGGACCTGGAGGGAGTTGGGAGGACCTTGGACTCAACATAGTGTAGAGAACCCTGATGGCTCTTTGGCCTGGAGAGGGAGGGAGTGGGGGTATGGGTGGAGGGGAGGGGAGGGAAGGGGGAGGAGGAGGGGAGGAGATGGCAATTTTTAATAAAAAATAAATAAACTGGAAAAAAGTTAATAATTAAAAAAAATAAACCTAAAATAGAATAAAACCAACTGTATGTTTGTATGTGTGTGTTTGTGTATATGTATGTGTACGTGTGTGTGGTATAATCATTTCTAACAAATTACTATCCACATTATAGTTGTGGTAGTTTGAATGTAATTAGCCCCAATAAGATCATAGGGAGTGTCACTATTCAAAGGCATGGCTTTTGTTGACAGAGGTTTTCTGTCCTGCGCAGTTCCCATAGTCATTAAGTCCCAAAGAAATCACAGAGAAGTCTACATTAGTTATAAACTGATTGGCCCATTAGCTCAGGCTTCTAATTAACTCTTATAATTTATATTAGCCCATTATTCTTGTCTATGCTAGCCACATGGCTTGGGACCTTCCTTATTCAGCGAGGCAGTCACATCTTGCTTCTTCTGTGGCTGGGACATGGACTGCAGAAGGAACTTCCTTCTTCCAAAAATTCTCTTGTTCTTGTTGACCTGCCTCTATTTCCTGTCTGGTTGTCATGCCTGTACTTCTTGCCTGGCTACTGGCCCATCAGCATTTATTTAAAATATAATTGACAGAATATATTCCATTGTCCCACACCAGGCTTTGTTAGAGTAGGTATGACCTTGTTTGAGGAAGTGTGTCAATTTGGAGATGGGCTCAAGCCTTGTCCAGTGAGACAGCCCACTTTCTGTTGCCTTCTGATCAAGATGTAGCCAGCACCATGTCTGCCTGCACTCTGTTATGATGATGAAGGACTGAACCTCAGAAACTGTAAGTGAGCCACCCTAATAAAATGTTTTTCTTTATAAGTGGTAATCATGCTCATGGTTTCTCTCCACAGCAATAGATATCCTAGCAAAAACAATAGTTTACCATCAAATCACTCTACCTTGAAAAAAAGTTCATCTTCTTAGTTCTGTCATATAATCTTATCTGTTTCATAGCAAATGCTTATTTACTGACTTTGTTCTTTCTTAGACTCTTCAGAAAAAGTCTGATGATGCTTTATAATGCACACTAACTTAGGATAGTGCTCATCTAAACTCAGAATTATGGAGATCCTCCAGCTTTAGTCTTCTTCTGAAGTGCTGGCTTTGCAGGCATAAGCTACAATGTCCAACTCTGAACAAGTATTTTTCAATGTCTTATTTAGCCTGTGCCACTAACTTGAGCACATGAACCACTCATGTCTTTGCATCTGTCCACACAGTTAAACAGAGCTCTGTCCTATGTATGATGTAAATTTTGGTTATATTGTGTAACAAAGGGAAATAATAACCAAATTTATAACTCTGTTTTCAATCATAATTTTATAAATGGTTCAAAAAAACCTAGGACTTGGCATAAAAGACATTGATATGATTGAAAGGAATACAAGGTGAGTTCAGGCACTGTTCTTTTTACAAGCAGGTAGGCATGTTATTAGAGATCTGAGGAATATAAGTTTTGGAGCCATCAAGATGGCTCAGTTCATAAAAACTCTTGCTACTAAACCTGATAACACGAGTCCAGTCTCTGGAACCCACATGCTGGAATGAAAGAACTGACTTCTATATCTGTCTCGGCACCTCCATGCTGACTGTGGTATGTGTGCCCCTGCCAACACAATATATAAAGTGTAAAAGAGAAGAAGGAGATGAGGAGGAGGAGGGAGAAGAACAAGAGGAAGAACAAGACATTACAAACAGAGAGGTTATGTCCTGTCGGGTTTTGAAGCAAATTCTTGCATGGTCTAATAATAAATTGCTGGTATTGCTAATGCTAATCTTTAGTTTGCAGTATTGAATTTTAGGAGAGAGTTCATGAAGCAAGTCATTTATCCAATAACTTGCCTTTTGTGAGTACATATCTGTTTTATGCTTTTTATACACTTCACATATCTATTGAATTTTCTCCTATGGTCATAGTGATTGCCACTCTTTTTCCTTCAGTCCTTAAAGCATTAATCCTTCTTTTTCTGTTCCCTGTCTAGAATGTCTCTGGCTCCTCTCCATCTGATTTTCAAGGCTTTTTTTGGGGGGGATCTGTCTTGGTGGGTGCAACCTGTTCCTTGGATGAAGTCCCTGCCCCCATCTCTGTGGCTTCTGCCTGGTATCAGTGAGATCTCACATGTGAAGCAATTTCCTGTTTGCCAGTTGAGGTCTTCTACTTTATACCACTGTGGAATCCAGGCCACAAGATGGTTTCCTGCTTCACTTCTAGAAACTAATGTTGTTAACTATTACCAAAGGGGAGTATGGACAGCCTGGGACTCTATTTTTCCCTGAGAGCTGAACTCCTTTTCCCATGCCTAGAACAAATGTGATAAGGCCCCAAAGTGGTGTAGAGCAGTCAGGATGTTTGGACGTTTTGATACTGGCTGCTTGTCTTTACATTTGTCCTAGAATCAGGACACTACACGGGTTTGTGTCTGTTCCCAAAGAGAAACAAATCACCATTCTTTTTTTAAAGATTTATTTATTTATTTTGTATACAGTGTTCTGTCTGCATGTATGCCTGCAGGCCAGAAGAGGGTACCAGATTTCTACAGATGGTTATGAGCCACCATGTGGCTGCTGGGAATTGAACTCAGGACCTCTGGAAGAACAGTCAGTGCTCTTAACCTCTGAGCCATCTCTCCAGCCCCAAATCACCATTCTTTACTCAGGAAAAATTCTGGGGAGGAAAACATTGGAGTTCTTAGGTATTAACTGGCTAAATATATTTTCTTTCTGAAGCCATCTTGTTTCCCTTCATTGTTTCTGATCTCTCCTGAGCTGTTGCTTGTTTTTATGAAACAGCATCTCACTATGTATCCTTGACTGGTCTCAAACTCACTATATTAACTGACTGGTCTCGAAACTATAGAAACCTACTTGCTCCTGTCTCATGAGTGCTGGGATTAAAGGCATGTGCTGCCATGCCTGCCATCTCCTGGATATTCATTTCTGACAATTACTTTGTATGTTAAGAACAACAGGTTTGATTGGTGAACATTCTAAGAAAAAGAAGGAGAAGCAGTAGGAGGAGGAGGCAGAAGAGGAGGAGGAGGAAGATGAGAAGAAGAAGAAGAAGCAGCAGCTAAGTAACAGACATCATTGTTCTTCCCATAGCACTGTGTGGAGGATTCTGAGATAAAGGCCCAAAGTATTATCAAGACAACCAGGATAGATACTGCAGAATCCCACCCACCCTTTCTCTGTTTCTCTTTCCTGCTGTTATAAGGCACATTGAAGAAAGATGTTAACTCATTAGACTTCTGTTCCTGTGGGTGTGCTAATGCTTCAATAAAACCCCTTCCATTACTGGTCTCTGAGAGACTTTAAAAAATTTTATTATTATTTTTTAAAAGAAAACAAACTATCTTTTTTTTTCATTTTACATACCAATCCCAGTTTCTACTCCTCCCATTCCCTTCACCTCCTCCACCTACCCCTCCACCCCCCCACATCCACTCCTCAGAGAGGGAAGGCACAATGCTTTGGGGAATGTCCAAGGCCCTCCCTACTATATCTCGGCTGAGCAATGTATCCATACAAAGAGAATAGGTTCCAAAAAAGCCAGTAGAAGCAGTAGGGATAAATCCTGGCACCACCGCCAGTGAGTCCACAGTCTGCCCCAGCTATAGAACTGTCACCCACATTCAGAGGTACTAGTTAGGACCTGCACTGTCCAGCTGGAGTTGGTGAGCTTCCATTATTAGCTCAGGTAAACTGTTTCACTGGGTGTCCCCATCATGGTCTTGACCTCTTTGCTCATTTTCTCACTCCTCCCACTCTTCAACTGGACTTTGGGAACTCAGTCCAGTGCTCTGCTGTGGGTTTCTGCCTCTGTTTCCATCAGTTGCTGGATGAAGGTTCTATAGTGACTTCCTAAATCTAGAGCTGAGTTCTGTCTATCAGTACTCCTGGAAGTAGGTCTTTTTCACTCTAGAATCAGAGGGTCCTCTCTAGAGCTCTCTGGCATTCTCAGACCTTAGCAGGCCCTGCACCTCTGTGATAGACAGAGGAGATATATGATCAGGGTTAATTCTATTCCAATCATCCCATATAACAACGGTGGGAACTCAAGAGAAACTGATTGTCAAGTGAATGTTTTCTCTCTTGATCTGGGGCTACAAGAAGTTCTAAATTTCAGGGCAGCTTCTTCACATAGTATTGGAAAATTGGGTAAAGATTTAAACTGCTTTAATTATTGTGGAATATTCCTTTACACTGTGTGAAGATGTGTCACCATTTAATAAAGAGTTGAATAGCCATTAGCTAGTCAGGAAGAGGCTAGGCAAGACCACTGGGGACAGAAAGGTCTCTGGAAAGAGAAAGGAGGAGTCGCCAGCAAGACAGAGAGGACACAGAACGGTGCATACAGAGTAAAGATAACCATGTTAAAAAAACATAGAATGAGAGCCGGGCGGTGGTGGCGCACGCCTTTAATCCCAGCACTCGGGAGGCAGAGGCAGGCGGATCTCTGTGAGTTCGAGGCCAGCCTGGTCTACAAGAGCTAGTTCCAGGACAGGCTCTAAAAAAAAGCTGCAGAGAAACCCTGTCTCGAAAAACCAAAAAGAAGTAAAAAAAAAAAAAAAAAAAAAAAAAGAAAAAACATAGAATGAAATCATGGGTTAATTTAAGTTAAAAGAACACGTTAAGAACAAGCACAAGTTAAGGCCAAGGTTTCATAATTAATAATGTCTCTAGGTCATTACTGGGGAGCCAATGATCCTGTAGAAAAGTACCAACTACATCTCATGGCAACTGCCTTCATGCCTGTGACTCACTTGTCTGGAGAGCTTATCTATTCAAACATAACCACAGCGTGTTAAGTTGGCTTTCCCCTAGCCACAGTGGAATCTGTTTACATTTCAAAATTAACTCAACTTCCTGACCAAGTATAACACTCTCTGCATAAAACTGGAGGTGACTATTACAGAAATATCAAGTAATTTTCTAAGCCCATCATGAAACATATCTAAATACTTTATACAGTTTTCTCTTGTTTTCTTCATTTAAATGTCTTTTTAAAACCCCTAGTTCTGGTAAAGTTACTGAAACTGCTATCAGAACAAAATTTCACTCCTTTATAGCATATTGCATCAGCCTGCCTTGCACACTAGTCTGGCTTTTACGTTTTATGACTGCCTAAATTGAGTACTGGGAAGTAACGGGGATTTTATTGGTCACATTTTGGATCTTCAAATTGAATACAGTGTCTGGAACATTTGAACACCTTATTTTTTTTTTCTCTTGTGAGTTTAAGACTGACTTTCACTAATTATTCAATGAAACAGAATACAACTCCTTGCCTGGGTTCCCTGGATCCTAAAATACTGCTGCTAGCTAATAATTCCCCTTAGTCTCTAGTATCCTTATTTTGTAATTCCTGTTTTACTTTTCAGGCTATGTGTGAAAAATTCTTAAGGGGCGAGTTGAAATTATTTTCTTAAAAAAAAAAAAACAGGGTGGCTTTATTGCACAATGGACTCACACTAGACTTGTAAAATGAAGTGTTGCAGGTAGACCCTTCTTTACCTTGATCTTCAGACTCATTTGACTGCACAAATTGTTAGCTAGACATTGGGCTGTAAGCTTAAATGAAGGCTCTTGGGTGGCTGCAGATGCTTCGTGGAGGATTGTATCCACCGTCTCCTTAGAGGTAAAGATAGCAAGGATCCTTGCTGCTACTCTCTAAAATATGGGTCTTATTTGTTATTCCTTACATAAACTTGTGGCCTTTGGGAATATTCCTCATTCAGGTGACATCTAAGCTAAATCTCATGTTTCTAATGAGTCACGAAAAAATTTTAAAACAGACATCTAAGGCTCCTCACATTTGCTATAACCTCTTAGAAAGCCAGGTCCTACGGTTGCTTTTCTGTTGCTATTTCCCATTTTACTTATTTATGACATTCTATAGAATTATTTTTACCTGCCTATTGATTTAGAATGTTTTCTATGCTGCAAAATATTAAACAACAATATCATAAAACTTTCTACTTTTAGATTTATTCTTATTTTCTCTGCGAGTGCTCCTCTTCATGCTTGTATGTACACCATGTGTGTGCAGGTGCCTGCAGCAGTCAGAAGAGAGTGTTGGATCCTTTGGAACTGGAGTCACAGATGGTGTGAGATCTCATGTAGGTGCTGAGAATGGCACCCAGTGCTCCTCACCTCTGAGCTCACGTTCCCAGCACTCCTTTTCAAATGACAATAAGACCTAATATCTGGCTGTCTTCTTCTCTGGTTTCAGCTTTTTTGGGGGTACTATTATAAACTACCAGACAAGTTGTGAACAACAGAAATCCATTTCTCACAATTATGAGGCCTGGAAATCTAAGACCAGGGTAATGGCATCTGTTGGGTTTGGTGAGGGGTACCTTATAGGACATATATCAGAAGTTTCCTGTGTTCTCTTGTGGCCAAAAGAAGAGAGAGAAGACTTTGTGGGTGTTTTCACACAAAGCTTCACTCTTGTAATTTAAAACATTATGTTACAATGCTTGTCTCCCAGTATTGAAATAATACCAATTTCAAATATGAAGTTTAGAGTGCATGAACATTCATTGTATAACATTATACTCATGGCCCAGAAGTTTATTTCCTCACTCATTCCACCTTAACTCCCTCCCGCATCACCTTTCAAACTTCAGATCCAAGGACTCATCTAAATTTGACCCAAGTCAGACACAAATCAGACTGTCAACCTTCTTTTCTAGTTGTCACTTGTAAAGTGAAACAAGCCATGTATTTTCAAAATACAATGGTGAGGCTGGTCTTCAATAGACATTATCATTTCAACAGGAAACACAAGAAAAAAGGGGTAGGGGAGTCCCAAGAAAACGCAAAAAATCAGCAAGATGAGCTCCATGCAATCTTCAAGATCCAAAAGCAGTCCTTCTTGCCCTTACTCAAACTGCGCCTCCCAGACAGAAGCCTACTTTCTTGAACCACTGGGATAGCAACATTGCTGGCAACAGTGCCGACTATCCTGTGGTACTGCTGCAGCCCGACTCAGTGTGCTGTTTTCTACAGTGCTGGAGTTTAAACTGCCAGAGTGCTACGGAGCTGCCCTCTCCTACTTTCTCAGCTCTCCCATGTGTTCGTCCCATTTTGAAATCGAGGCTCCTCCTTGCCTTCTTCTCCACATCCTATGCAGATTGGAGAATGGTGTGAATGGCCGCGTTGATGATCTTTGAGTTAGTGTCTTTTATTTTATGGGAAACAGAATGTTCATCTAATTGTTCTGTGGCTTGTTTCTGGAAGGAAAAGGCCTGCTGTTTTATCTTGCATGTATGTTCGGTCTCTTTTTCTTTTGGTCCCAGTTTCTTCTGGTATAATCCCTTCTCTTGTCCAGGCTGTTGCCAAGATAGTTAATGAAGTCCTTACACTGCCTTCTTCATGCAGATGTATGTGTTTAGAGTTGAGCAATCTTCTGTGTAGGCCTTAAAGCTGGACCCATAGACAGCACAGGATCCTCTCTGCATTTCTACCAATGTTAACCTAGGAAAGAGAGAACATCATGTGACAAGCAGACTTGGCTTGATGAAGGATATAAACATGGACTCTTATTTATAGAATTTGAATATGAGAATTTCAAATACATTTCACATCATTTAGTACCATGTTTAGGCCTCTTAATTATTTTTTCACTTTTTATTAAGAATTTTTTTAATACAATCTTTTCTCATTTTGCATAGCTATCCTTGTTTCCACTCCCTCCCCTTCTGATTCCTCCACATTCCTTCAACCCCACCTCCCAATTCATTCCTCAGAGATGGTAAGATTTCCGGTGGGGAATCAACAAAATCTGATATTTCACTTCGAGGCAAGATGAAGGTCCTGTCCCCGTATCCAGGCTGAGCAAGGTATCCCACCAAAAAGAATGTGGACAGAAAGGAAAGAGATATCTTGATTAAGGGAGCCATTAAAGGGCTATAAGAAGTACAGTACTAGGGAAATTCCTAAGAATCCTCAAGGATGACCCCAGCTAAGACTCTAAGCAACAGTGAAGAGGATGCCTAAATTGGCCTTCCTCTGTAATCAGACTGATGACCACCTTAATTGCCATCATAGAACCTTCAATCAACAACTGATGGAAGCAGACACTGAGATCTACAGTGAAGCACTTGGCCAAGCTACCTGAGGTCAGCCCAAGAGAGGAAGGAGCAATAATATGAGCAAAGGGGTCAAGACCATGATGGTGATACCCACAGAAACAGCTGACCTGTGCTCATGAGAGCTGATTGACTCTGGACTGATAGCAGGTGAACCTGAATAAGACCAAATTAAGCCAAATGAATGTGGGAGACAGTTGTGAGGCTTGGACAGTCTGTAGGGCCACTGGCAGTGGGACCAGGATTTATCCCTAGTGCTTGAACTGGCATCTAGCCTTCTTAACTTACACACATACAAAATAGAGCCAATTCAGATAGTAAAAATAATATATATATACATATATATTTTAAATTTTTGTTCCTGTTATTGTTTTGTTTTTGTTTTTTGAGAGAGTGTTTCTCTGCTTAGCCCTGGCTGTACTGGAATTCTCTAAATAGGCCAGGATGGCCTTGAGCTCAGCAATCTACTTGCCTCTGCCTCCAGAGTTCTGGGATCAAGGGCATGTACCACTTCTACCCAACTCTTGTATTCATATCAGAAATTAATCACTTCAGAATTATAAATTCTCTTTCTTTATACCTGAGTAAAAAAGCTTCAAAATACTTATTTGATAATAGATATTTTTTTATTAGAACTAAACTTAGAATTCAATTGTTGTAGTGTTTTTTGTAGAAATAAGCAATTTTCTACAAGTAAGCAGATTACCATTGTCAGATAAAATGGACTACAGATAATAAGTACTCTAAACAAAGCCCACATCTGTACTGAACACGTACTTGTATCTTGTCCTGATTTCCTAAATAATTAGTGTGAGAATTGTTTATATAACACTTACATTCCACTTGGTAATATATAATATGTACAATATATGATATATGCAATTATACATTATAAATACATAATTATATAATATATAAAATATATAATATAAATATCATAATGATTAAATTGCACAGAATTGTCCATAGTCTACAAATAGATCCTGTGCCATTCTAAATAAAGATGATGATCATTCATGGAATTCAGTATCTGTGGAGAAAGTGAGACTTTGGAATCAGTCACCCATGGCTAGCAAAGTGTAACTGCATAAACAATATTATTTGTTAAAAAATCAAAAGTATTTGTAATATCCTCAACATTCACCCACATGTATGGACATAAATGTACATGCGTATACATACATGCATGTTTGTTGTGTATGTATGCGTGTGTGCACATGCATGTGTGTTGTATGTGGTGATGTAGCGTGGTATATGTGTGCTCACACGTTTATACATGCAAATATGTGTGTTTTACTTTTCTCTTGACATTGAAAATTCTACAGTTTAATACAATAAATGAACTTTTTCTTCTTCTAAGAAAAAGTTAGAAATAGAAGACCCAAGAAAATGTCACTTCAGTGTGAAATTGAAAATTAAAAAGACAATGATTTGATGTTATCCTCATTTAACAGGAAGAGATACGAAATATGATTGGTATACACACAAACAGTTGGTACCTGCAGGGACATTTCTATTAGAAAATTTCTCTGTGGGTTTCAACCCAAGCACATTAAAACATCTATTATTATTAATTTTTTTAATCGTCATTATAATTGTTTGTATTTGTGAGGTATAACCTCATAATGTGATACATGTAAATGTCACATATTGATCATATAAAGGTATTTAGCAAATCTGGGCCTCATGCATTTGTTACTTCTTTTGTGCCATTCTACAATAGAGTGACTACATCTAGCAATAGTTACTTCATAAATACCTGTAAGCATAAAAACAGAAAGGAGGCCTCTTGGGATGGAAGAGTACAGTTTATTGTATGTCAGTTTTATCTGCATAATCCTATTCACAAATAAAGGCTTCAGCCTTGTATCTATAAAATGAACATAATATGATCTCTGTCTTTCTCAGTACTTGGCCCAGAGTCATCAATTTATGCTACTCTGCCATGCTCCCTGTGCTTTAAATTTAGGCTCTAAATATTTTTTTCTAAATCTATTAGACTATGATAATGCATCAGATTGTGAAAATGAAACTGAAAAATGAGTTCTTATAGGGACAACTGAACAAATATCCAGCTCAAACCCTGCTGGTTTGAGACTCACTCGTTGGGTGAGAGAGTGGATCCATCTTCCCACTGCCAGGAGTCATTTGCTTGTGTTTGGAATAGTCCCATCCAGTGGTATGACTTCACCAGCTTAAAGAAATCCTATTAGAAACCACAGGAAAAGTACAGATGAAACCCGTGCTCAGAACAATAGAAACACAAAGCCACATAACTCACTTCCCACTTGGGGAAGGATGCATTGTTCAGTGGCCAGCCTAATTCTCATTTAGCCACAGGTGCTGGCAAGGTATCTTGACTCTCTTAATTTTTCTGTGTTTGGAAGTGGTCGAGTTGTGTGTTGTGTATGCATATGAGTGTGTCACAGCTCATTCTTCACACAGAAGGTAGGACAAGACACCCAGAATCTTCCTTCTTTGCTCCCTGCCTTATTGCCTTGAATCATGATCCCTCACTGAAGCAAAAATTCACCTTTTTGATATGCTATCTGGACAGGAGCTTGGGGGATCTACCTGTCTCTAACCCCAGTTCTGGGGTTACAGACATGTGCAGCAATGCCTAATGGGTGCTGTGAGGTTCATATTTTGTTTTCAAGCTTTCAAAAGAAATATTTTAGCTCAAAGAGCCCCCTCTCTAGATCCTACTTTCTCATTTTTTTCAATATTGTCTGGAGTGGGTATTAGAACATCTTCATGCTTCTTGTACGTTCCAGGTTCATGCTTGAGTGAGTTACCTACCTCATCTGTGTTTGCCTTTTCTAATCTTATAAATTATGAGGCACAAAAGGTTGAGTCATTTATTTATATTTACACAAGCCTAATTTTGTGAATTCTGCTCTGAAGTCAAGTCATTCTTCAAGCTATTCTGATTCACTTCTAATTCTAATAGTCTAACATATTTAACTGAATTTATGCCAATGTACAATTTCCACTTTGGTTCAGTCTGTGTTTTGAGTTTCATCATGAACTGAGCGATTGCCCAGGTAGCAATTCTATCTTGTCCACTAAGTAATTGCATTTCATCAGTGGAACAAGAAACAAACCCAGAAATGAAACTACAAAAGTGCCATTAATAAATTAATAAGTCCAGAATTGCACTTTATTTTCCCAATACACACTCATTTTATGCATCTTACAGTTAGGACACATTGGTAGTGTTGTGGTTTAAAGCATAAACGTTTGACTAGGTTGAAGATAATACAAGGTGAACTCTGAAATTATCCTCATCCAACTTTATGCATAGTGTATATGGTGGGATAACTGACAAGATGGAAATGTTCAACCTCAGAGAGATTCTTACTGAAGATCTGTCATCAGATATGGATACAGAGTTCATGTTTCTGGAAAAGGTGCACATAAGATTGGACATTTACTATACTGATCCTGATCAAAATTTCTTGAGTTCTCATCTGCTTAGAAATGTGACTCTGAGAATTTAAACAGCTACTATGTAAAAGGCAGCAAATGTGTGCTCAGCACAGCCAGGAAAGTTTTGTTTATCATGTTACAGTTAAACTTCCATAGTATTATGTATATTGGTTTTATCAATGTGGATGCTGGTGGTTGATCAGTGTGGATGCTGGCAGACAAGACTTTGATTTTCAATAAAGATTTGCCATTTAAAAATTTTTCTCTCCAATATGGAAAGACTTAGGGGAGGGAAAGAATATGACCAAAATATATTCAAACTTTAAAATTGTTTTAAATAATAAGAAAAGAATTAAAAGGCATTAAATATGCAACCTGGTCCTCTTTACTGTATATCTTCAAAAGGGTAGAATTTAGAGACAAACACGAAGCTTGGCTCTGGTTCCAGCTTTTGCTCTCATTAAAAAACTGGTAGCAGTTGTTTCTATAACATATCCAGTCGCCAGGGCATTGGGTACAGTAACCATCTAGAAAGAGAACAGATGAGGTGTATGCACACCTGACTATTGAAGCAGATTTTACAAGGCAAGTTAAACACACTTCCTGTTACAACTCTGAAAATTCTAGATAATTGCACCATTATAATATAAAGGGAGGAGGGACCCCATATGAAGAATTTTCTACTATTTATTATTTGTTCCTTTATTGAAAATAGGTTATTTTTATTTATTATGTTTTTAGTACACTGAAAATTAATTTTTTCACATACAATATATCATGATTACAGTTTCCACTCCCCCACTCCTTCTGCTTCCTCCACTTCTCCTTTCCTCCAATCCACTCTCTTTCTGTCTCTCATTAGAAAAGAACAGGCTTATAAGAGATAACACCAAACATGTCGAAGTAAAATGTAATAAGATACAGTAAAAACTATCATTGATTCATTAATGTTTTCAGATAGGGCCTCATGGAACCTATTCTGGCTTTGAAATCTCTGCACAGCCAAGGTTGGCTGTTAACTCCTGACCCTCTGGCCTTAACCTGCGAAATGCTAGAATTAAAGGACTGTAGAACCATGATTATCTCTTCTGCCCATTACATGGCCCCCACAGTTAAAAACAATAAAGTTCAGTGTGAACTATAGACAAAACCCCCAAATTTAATTTTTCTCTCTTGATTGCCTTTGAATATGTGTTAAATCCTGATATACATAGGTGCCTCCCATTTGTGTTTAATATTAAAAAGATTCACTCACCTCTTGAAGGAATTGGAACCTCTTTGTTGCATAACACTATCAAAATAATTATAAATTTTAAAAGTTAGTAACTTCTACTGCAAACGAAAGTGACTTTTATGTTTTTAGAACAGCAACACTACGATAAAAATGCTTTCACTATTGCTGCTGCTGTGTGTGTTTCTGTGCTTGTTTTATCTTTTACTTCTTAAAGTGTGTGTGTGTGTCTGTGTGTGTGTATGTGCACCCTGTGTGTGCATGCAGGCATGCGTGTGAGGGCACCTATGTGCCATGGAATAAGTATCAAGGTCAAAGAACAACTTTGTGGGATCAGTTCTTCCTCCTTTCTGAGGTTTCTGGGGATCGAACTCAGGTTGTTACTCTTATGTAGCAAATACCTTTATCTGGCTGAGCCATCTCTATGGTTCCCAGAGTGTTTCTCAAGTCTAATCAAGGTAACATATTTCACCCCATTGATTAACTTACAAGTTATGAAAATGGCAAACCATATCAGTGTGATAATGAGGAAGCGTATTGCCATAGCTGCAGCAATGATTCGGCTAACGAACAATGGAGATACTGTCAAAGAAAAACAGGAAAAGTCAGAACAAAAGGAAGTCTAAGGACCCTGGTGGTTTTCTGTTTAGTATAAATGCTCATATGCATCTTTATGAAAAGGTAAAGGAAGTGCTTTTCCTTAAACAGCCTAAATACTCTACAAATAACTTAAATATGAGAGTACAAAATGTGGTATCAACGCACATGCTTCTTTGCAAGTTTTCTAAACTTTTTTTTGACAAAGTCTATCCATGTAGCCCCCACTGTAGACAAATTTGCAGTTCTCAATCCTCAGATCCTGAGTGGTGGAATTACAGATTATGACACTATTTTCTGCTCTGAGAATAAATCACATTTCTCAATTTCATTTTCTATGTAGATACAAGAATTATTAAACACGAATACTCTTATAATCATTATAAGAGAATACTCTTATTGCATTTCAGGTATTAGTAAAATATTTTGCCTGTTTTTGTTAGGACAATATTCTAGCATTGTGTTATAGTTTGACATATAAAGAGGTCAAATTGCATAAATACTTGTATTCACTTTCATTGATATTTGCACAAAGTTTATTAATATACTTAATTTTCTCAGTGGATATTTCAATTGTATGTTAAGTTTTAGTGTTAGAAATGGTAATATGTTTCATACTCACTTTTGAGTTCTCCTATAGGGAAGTTTCTTCTTATGATACCTAGTGTATAAAAGGGTACATCCATGGTACATTTTCTAAAGATTGAAAATTTCAGTACACAAAGTTTGCACCAATTTAACAGTAGCACAAATAAATTAAATTCTCTGCTCAGTTGCATCTTCCTTGGTAGTTAAGATTATTTATGTGTTTTACTGTATAACTGTAGTATGCAATATTTTTTGTTTTTATTTCCTTTTATGAATAAGTTAAGTAATTTTTACTTATATTTAAATATTTTTTACTTCTTTGGTGCTTTTCTTTTTTTTAAAAAATCAGGTTACTTAAAGTACTGACATACTTCTCAGTTGGCAAATATGAAACCATACCTTGTCAGATATTTTGTGTGCTTATGTTTCAGATACTATTTATATTTATGATGTCTTCATAGAGAGGAAATGGCTTAATTTTTCCAGGTTAATTTGTTCAAACTTTCCTTTATGAGTCACATTTTTAAGATATGAATAAAATCCACTTATAATAATGTCATTTACTTTCTGTTATTTGATTCATTTAATTTTTGTGTATATGGTATTTGTTGAAAATGAGATTTACAGGAGATAGTCATTGTAGAATGCACACTGAATTTTTCTGCACTTTATAGAATAAATCTGTGTCCTGTCACTTATATAAAGTACGTTCATTAGCATATTATGGCTCTACTCTGTTTTCATTATTCACACATCTGCCAATCATCCTGCCCATTGCATATATATGCAACTTTTACACTTTCATGAAATGCTTGAACAGTTCTTAATGCCAATCCTTTACAGTACATTTCCTTTCCAGAGAAGTATAGGTATGATGCACTTCATTTGTGCCTTAAGACTTTAAATGAAGGACTAAAAGTTGTCTCATCAGTTAAGAGTGCTCACTACTCTTCCAGATTTCTGTTCCCAGCTCACAACAACCTGTGCTTGCACCACCTGGAGATTTGACACCTCTTCTGGCTTCCATGAGCACCTGCACTCACATGTGTACACATACACACACACACACACACACACACACACACACACACCGAAATAAAAATAATAACAGCTATTTTTTAACAATAACTTTAAAATGAGCTTTTCAATAATGTGAAACTATTGAACTATGGTCTATTGACATCCCAATAGAATCACACTAACTGTGTACACACACAAAGATTTTATTTATAAGGTGTTGTCTTTATCTTTGAATACTTTCTATTTCCATTCTGTGTGTTTTATTCTTTGTTCATTAGCAACTTGAAGTAAGTAACAAAGTCATTTCTAAATTACTTTTAATATAAAAGTTTATTTTTACATTTTAAAAAATCTTTGTCTAGAAAATTTTCTTCCATTACAATTTGTTTATATTTTATTTGAAAAGTAATTGATTTCAATTTGTCTCTTAATTTTCAGTCATGTCTACATTCAAATTCTATTGCCGCTAATTTTAATATTTAGGGTGTATCTATTTGCAAGTTTTCAAATATCTTGATTTATAACTTTTACAAATATGTTAGTTTTGTTTTTAAAATCTGATGTGATCAATATCATATTTTTAATTTTTCTTGAATATTTGGCAGCATCAAAATAATGTTCAACAATGTTGGTAACATTATTTTTGCATTTTAATAATTACATTGAAAAATACTCCTAATACTTAATAGTATAATAAGGGATTTTGTATATATTCTATGTGTTTATACATTCATACATATATTAAAATCATTTATGTTTATAGAAATTTGAAGATCAATGTCTCAAAATGAGAATTTGTACTGAATTTTATTCAATGCCTTTTCAACATCATGTACACAATTACGTAAGCCTACACCTTTGTTTATTACATATCACATGATTGAATTCCTAAAATGACCTCTTTAAAATAATTTTTGTTAATAACATATTGTTTAGTTTTTAATATTTCTTTTTAAATAACTTATTCTATCTTATTTCTTGAGACAGTGTCTCATTTAACCAAGTTGACCTTGAATTCTTTACTGCTAAAGATAATCTTGACCTCCCAATTCTCTTCCCTTTACTTACCAAATCCTGGGCTAATAGGCATGTGTGACCATACCAGGCTTTGCATAGAACACCACAAACTCTAATATCAGTAAAACTCTGACTTGAAAACAGTTTGAGTAGAGACTGTCTCCACTACATCCAGAAAGGTCTTTGAAAGTGCTACAATTTATTGCTCCTATAATGTTTAAGAAGATAGCTGGATGGTTTTAAAATTTTCTTTTCTATGGTCTATTTATAGATATTCTTCCTTAAAGGTAGACTACCCCCAAAATTCTTGTTTCATTTGTTCTTATGATAAGTTATCTCATAACCTGTAACTTGACTTTACTTCCTAATATTTTAGAGCAAATACACCCTACTCCCCTGATAAGGTAAGAACAAGCATAGTTGCTGACAATAGCATGGTTTCTACATTCACATCAGGAGGAGACAAATGGAGCCTGAAACTTACCATTTTCTCTGGGTTGACTGGTAAGTAGTGCCGATCTTTGTTTCTGCTGCCCAGGAGAAGCATCCCTGTTTGTTGGCCTGGGTTTATAATTATGGTATTTGTTCATCTCTGTAGAAAACAATTCAAGCTGACACAAATCCATGGCCTTTCTGCCATTTGAAGAATAAGTTTCTACCTTTCAACATACATCCCATAAGCATTCTTTTAAGAATCAGCATGAGTGTCTTTTTGTTTTTTGTTATCTCATTATTAAGATGTTTATACTTCAAACAGATATAATGTTCATTGCTTGGAAAATCTGTGTTAACAAAACAGTATGTGCTTTTGAAATAGACTAATTCACTATGTAAAATTAAATCTAACATCAAAACATGCTTTATATAAAGGAAGAAAATAAAAGAGGAAGATAGACTTATAATTACACCATACCTACAGATGTAACAATGATAAGCAGAAGTAATTTAAAATCTCACTTCCTACATTGCAAAAAAGTATCAACACATACTCTAGGGACATTATAACAATTAAATGAAATGTGATGAACTTGATATCAATAATGCTAACCACATACAAACAGTAAATCTAAAGTGTCAAATTTCTTGAGAGTCAGGAACACCCAAAGACCTGAATAGTAGGCTCCAGTGTCCCAGAATAAATATGACAGTCTTGCTTTTGAAGAAAGCAAGTTAAGCAAAGCCATTTAACTGTTTTCTTGACATTTCCATCATTGATTGAATCATTTTATAAAAGAAAAGACAGGCTCTGTGGGAGCCTTCTCAGCTTGGTTGATCACCTTCCTGGACCTGGGGGGAGTTGGGAGGACCTTGATCTTAACATAGAATAGGGAACCCCGATGGCTCCTTGGCCTGAAAAGGGAGAGAGGGGGTGTATGAGGGAAGGGGAGGGAAGGGAAGGGGGAGGAAGAGGGGAGGAGATGGAAATTTTTTAAATATAAAAAAATAAACCAAAAAAAGAAAAAAATAAAAAGCAAAGCAAAAGAAAAAAAAAAAGAAAAGACATTATCCATTTTCTTTTAGGCTTAAATATTAGCCCTAAAGATTGCTTGCACATAATTCCATTATTAACCTGACAAAAATAGTACTGCTTATTATTATGTTGGGTGAAAAATATGAATATCAGAGATATTCAGCTTGATATTGTTCATTTAACATGATGTTAGCAATTATAAATGATTCATAATGTTTTTAGAATAAGAAGCACTTTTAAAATTTATAGTCCATGCATTGCATTGCATTGTCTAGGATTCCAAGAAGCTAATCCAGCAGTCTTTGCTTTTCTATTGGCAAAAAAGGAAATGAGAATCCACAGAGACCATGGACTGCTCCAATCTAAACATGGAAAGCTGGGAAAATCTGATTAAAACCTAGCTTGACTGACTTCAAGTTTTCATGCCATTAGCTCTTTTGACTTCAAGTCACATGCCCTTTCACGATCTCTAGCTGTCCTGCCATAAATGACTTCATAGTAGATGGACGGTGAAGTAAAGGGAAAATTCCTTTCACATTCACAAAAAATCGTGTTAAATATAATATAAACATAATATGAAATGAACACAGTGAGGAATGCAGTAAGTGGCTTCTCAGGCTTTACATTGTTTTGTATAGATGCTGGGTATGTTAGCATTACAAAGCAGTAGACTTTTACATTCACAATCATACTACATACCTGAACTGTGCTGAGATGTTCGGTCACGAGTCGATGTCATCGTGTGATGAGTTTGACACATTTACTTCAGGAACAGATTCAGATTCTGGTGTTTGTTATATAACTAATTAACTATTTGCTTTGAGACTGTGTGTCTCTGTGCAGCCCTGGTTATCTTAGAACTCATAATATAGACCAGATTGGCTTCAGATTTTCCAGATTTACCCTGTATTGGCCTCATGAGTGCTGGAATTAAAGACATGTGGCACCACTCCTGGATCTGCTCTAATTTCTGTAATGCCCAAAGGATTATTGAACAAATAAGGTAGATTATACAGAATTTGTTCTACTATCTTTGTACTGAGATAAAATATTGGATAAATAAACTACAGAAAAAATTCCCTTAAATATGAAATAATGAAAGACTAGGAGAAATTAACTAACATTTTTATTGTAAAATAAAGACTCATTGCTCTAAATACCACAAAAATGTAATAAATATTTTTAATTTACTTACATTGAAATATTTAATAAAAATATTTGATTTCCTGATGCAGAACATTAACACATACAATTTTCTGTTTATAATTTTTATTTGGTGATGAACAGTTTTTGTAAGATAAATTCATGTCAGATACATGAATTTTTGTGATACTTTTTTGTTATCTTTTAGTAATATTCCATTTATCACCATCAATAAAAGTTATCATTTTCATCAACAATTATATATGTTTTTATTGTAACATTTTATATTATTTGTCAGTGTTCCCAGAGAGTAGATATTTAATAAATAGTGCTTGGATTTTAAAAATTGATATTATTCATATTTGATTATGATTATTGGATAAAATGGATACAAGTTGCTTCTTCTTGACTATGAAGTTGTGTTATCTCAGAAGCAAAAGCACCTTCCATAAGATATGTGAATTCTCATTCAAATGTTATCCTTCTAATCCCCAAAAGAGATTTTACTTAAGAGGTACGGCTTCTTACCTCAACACCACAACTTCTTACTCTTCAGTCCACGTGCCCTGATAATAGACACTTGATACTATGTTAAAGAAAATATTAACACCTCAGACAAGATAATTACTCTTTTCTTTCAGCAATTCTACTTGAACACTTGGCTAGAATTACCTTACAGTGTAAATAGTTATAGAACTTCCCTAATTTGACACAAAATTCCCATTTCCTGGAAAACAGTTGTTAGAAACACATGCATAAGCATGCACACTCACAGACCTGGGCAGAGAAGGGAGGTCCTGTGTCTTGTGAATCAAAGCCTTCTACCCAACTAGAAAAGGTGGTCTTGTCCCTGGCAATGGTTTGAAACTGAAAGTAGAGATATCTGGGTAATTTCTGTCTCTGAGACTGACAATGTAGAGGTGAGCCTCTTCTTCCTGTGAAGAACACCACACAGCCACACATAATTCTTGTACACACATAATTTGACTTATTTGGTAAATGAGGTTTGATCATAGTTTTCAGATAAATGTCAGGCCCAAAGACCATTTTAGGACTTGAAAAGGATGATTTCAATAGCAAGAAGTAGCGTGGAGTTATATAAGATGGGAATGAAAAGTAAAAATAATAGAAAACATGGTTTTCAATCTCTGTTTCAAATTAAACAGGGAAAATGTTTTAAATGCTTTACTCGCCCTGTGCACAAGCTTTGGCTCATTTTTTTGGAAACAAGTCTGTTGCATTGTGTAAGTTGGAATTATGGGACCTAATTTACTGATCATGCACAGAAACATACACACACATATGTTATATGAATGCTGTGGAACAACTTTTTTATACACTGTGAGTATGTGTTGTTCTCTTTGGCTTAATAAGGAACTAAATGGTTGATAGCTAGGCAGGTCAAGTTAGGCAGGACTTGTGGACAAAGGAGAGCATGAAGAAGTTGGGATGAGTCATGAGGAGTTGCCAGCAGATGCATTAGAAGCAGGAGATGAGTGTGCCATGCTGCAAAAAGGTACCATCAAATGGTACCCGCACTCCTTCCCTCTCCAGGCCAAAGAGCCATCAGGGTTCCCTACACTATGTTAAGTTCAAGGTCTTCCCAACTCCCCCCAGGTCCAGGAAGTTTGCTCAACCAAACTGACAAGGCCCACACAGAGCCCGTCCATGCCGTAGAGTCCAAGTTCATCGTCATTGTCCTTGGTTTCTCAGTCAGCCTCCAACATCAGCCACATTCAGAGAGTCCGGTTTGGACGCATGTTCCATCAGTCCCATTCCAACTGGTCTTGGTGATCTCCCGTTAATTCTGTCCCACCGTCTCAGTGGGTGAACGCACCCCTCACAGTACTGACTTCATTTCTCATGTTCTCCCTCTTTTTGCTCCTCATCAGGACCTTGGGAGCACAGTCCGGTGCTCCAATGTAGGGCTCTGTCTCTATCTCCATCCATCGCCAGGTGAAGGTTCTATGGTGATATGCAAGATATTCATGAGTATGGCTATAGGATCTGGCCTTTTCCGGCTCCCTCTACTCAGCTGCCCAAGGAACTAGCTGGGGGCATCTCCCTGGACACCTGGGAACCCCTCTAGAGTCAAGTCTGTTGACAACCCTAATATGGCTCCCTTAATAAAGATATATGCTTCCCTGCTCCCATATCCACCCTTCCTATATCCCAAGCATCCCATTCCCCCAAGCTCTTCCCATCCTCCCCTTCATGCTTTTCTCTCCCCATCTCCCCTTGCCCCCATCCCACCCCACCCCCAAGTTCCCAAATTTTGCGCGGTAATCTTGTCTACTTCTAATATCCAGGAGGATAACTATATGTTTTTCTTTGGGTTCACCTTATTATCTTCTCAAGGATCACTAATTATAGGCTCGATGTCCTTTAGTTATGGCTAGAAACCGATTATAAGTGAGTACATCCCATGTTCATCTTTTTGGGTCTGGGTTACCTCACTTAGAATAGTGTTTTCTATTTCCATCCATTTGCATGCAAAATTCAAGATGTCATTGTTTTTTTTTTTTTATCGCTGAGTAGTATTCTAATATGTATGTATTCCACAGTTTCTTCATCCATTCTTCCACTGAAGGGCATCTAGGTTGTTTCCAGGTTCTGGCTATTACAAATAATGCTGCTATGAACATAGTTGAACAAATGCTTTTGTAGTATGATTGGGCATCTCTTGGGTAAATTCCCAAGAGAAGAATTGCTGGGTCCTGGGGTAGGTTGATCCCGAATTTCCTGAGAAACCACCACACTGATTTCCAAAGTGGTTGCACAGGAAATTCGGGATCAACCTACCCCAGGACCCAGCAATTCCACTATTGGGAATCTACCCAAGAGAGGCCCAATCATACAACAAAAGCATATGCTCATCTATGTTCATAGCAGCATTATTTGTAATAGCCAGATCCTGGAAACAACCTAGATGCCCTTCAGTGGAAGAATGGATGAAGAAACTGTGGAATATATACATGCTAGAATACTACTCAGCGGTAAAAAACAATGACATCTTGAATTTTGCAGGCAAATGGATGGAAATAGAAAACACAATTCTGAGTGAGGTAACCCAGACCCAAAAAGATGAACATGGGATGTACTCACTCATAATCGGTTTCTATCCATAATTAAAGGACATTGAGCCTATAAATTTGGGATCCTTGAGAAGATAATAAGAAGGTGAACTCCCAAAAAAAGATATATAGTAATCCTCCTGGATATTGGAAGTAGACACGATCGCCAGGCAAAATTGGGAACTTGAGGGTTGGGCGAGACTGGGCCAAGGGAAGATGGGGAGAGAAAATTGTGAAGGGGAGAATGGGGGGAGCTCGGAGGAATGGGATGCTCGGGATATAGGAAGGGTGGATATGGGAGCAGGGAAGCATATATCTTAATTTAAGGAGCTACCTGAGGGTTGTCAAGAGACTTGACCCTAGAGGGGTTCCCAGGTTTCCAGGGAGACGCCCCCAGTTAGTTCCTTGGGCAGCTGAGGAGAGGGAGCCTGAAAAGGCCAGTTCCTATAGCCATACTGATGAATTTCTTGCATATCACCATAGAACCTCCACCTGACGATAGATGAAGAAAATGACAGAGCCCCACATTGGAGCACCGGACTGAGCACTCAAGGTCCTGATGAGGAGCAGAAGGAGGGAGAACATGAGAAAGAAAGTCAGGACCGTGAGGGAACCTCCAGCTGGTGACAGATGGGGAAGGTGACTGAGCCCCACATTGGAGCACTGGACTGAGCTCCCAAGGTCCTGATGAGGAGCAGAAGGAGCGAGAACATGAGGGAGAAAGTCAGGAACGTGAGGGGTGCGTTCACTCATGGAGACGGTGGGACAGAACTAAAGGGAGATCACCAACTCGAGTTGGAATGGGACTGATGGATCATGCGACCAAACCCGTCTCTCTGAATGTGGCCAACAGCGGGGGCTGACTGAGAAGCAAAGGACATTGGCGCTGGGCTCTGATTCTTCTGCATGGACGGGCTCTGTGGGAGCCTTCTCAGCTTGGTCGATTACCTTCCTGGACCTGGGGGGAGTTGGGAGGACCTTGGATTTAGCATAGAGTGGGGAACCCTGATGGCTCCTTGGCCTTGAGAGGGAGGGAGGGGAGGTATGGGTGGAGGGAAGGGGAGGGAAGGGGGAGAAGGAGGGGCGGGAAGGGGGAGGAGGAGGGAAGGAGATGGAAATTTTTAAATATAAAAAAAAAATAAACCATGAGAAAGAAAGAAAAAACAATAAAGAAGCTGCTCAGCTTCAGGAGGTCCCATTTATTCAATGTTGCCCTTAATGCCTGTGCTGCTGGGGTTATATGTAGGAAACGGTCTCCTGTGCCCATATGTTGTAGAGTACTTCCCACTTTCTCCTCTATCAGGTGTGTTCAGATTAATATTGAGGTCTTTAATCCATTTGGACTTGAGTTTTGTGCATGGTGATAGAAATGGATCTACTTTCATTCTTCTACAGGTTGACATCCAGTTATGCCAGCACCATTTGTTGAAGATACCCTCTTTCTTTCATTGTGTACTTTTGGCTCCTTTATCAAAGATCAGGTGTTCATAGGTTTGTGGGTTAATATCTGGGTCTTCTATTCGATTCTATTGGTCGACTTCTCTGTTTTTATGCCAATACCAAGCTGTTTTCAATACTGTATCTCTGTAATAGAGTTTGAAGTCAGGGATGGTAATGCCTCCAGAGGTAATGTCTCCAGAAGTTCCTTTATTGTATAATATTGTTTTGGCTATCCCGGGTTTTTTTGTTTTTCCATATAAAGTTCATTATTGTCCTCTCAAGATTTGTGAAGAATTTTGTTGGGACTTTGATGGGGATTGCATTGATTCTATAGATTGCTTTTGGTAGAATTGCCATTTTTACTATGTTGATCCTCCCGATCCACGAGCAAGGGAGAGCCTTCCATTTTCTGGTATCCTCTTCAATTTCTTTCTTCAAGGACTTAAAGTTCTTGTCAAATAAATCCTTCACTTCCTTGGTTGGAGTTACCCCAATAGATTTTATGCTATTTGTGGCTATTGTGAAAGGTGATACTTCTCTGATTTCCTGCTCTGCTTCCTTATCCTTTGTGTATAGGAGGGCAACTGATTTTTTGGAGTTGATCTTGTATCCTGCCATGTTACTGAAGGAGTTTATCAGCTGTAGGAGTTCTTTGGTGGAGTTTTTGGGGTCGCTTATGTACACTATCATATCATCTTCAAATAACAAAAGTTTAACTTCTTCCTTTCCAATTCGAATCCCCTTGATCCCCTTATGTTGTTTTATTGCTATTGCTAGAACTTCAAGCACTATATTGAAGAGACAAGGAGAGAGGACAGCCTTGTGTTCCTGATTTTAGCGGGATGGCCTTGAGTTTCTCTCCGTTTAATTTGATGTTAGCTGTCAGCTTGCTGTAGATAGCCTTTATTATATTTAGGAATGACCCTTGTATCCCTAATCTCTCCAAGACCTTTATCATAAAGGGGTGTTAAATTTTGTCAAATGCTTTTTCAGCATCTAATGAGATGATCATATGGTTTTTTTCCTTCAGTTTATTTATATGATGGATTACATTGATAGATTTTTGTATGTTGAACCAGCCCTGCATCTCTGGGATGAAGCCTACTTGATTGTAGTGGATAATTTTTCTAATGTGTTCTTGGATTCGGTATGCCAGTATTTTATTGAGAATTTTTACATCAATGTTCATGAGTGAGAATGGTCTGTAATTCTCTTTCTTGGTTGAGTCTTTGTGTGGCTTAGGTATCAGGTTAACTGTAGCTTCATAAAAGGAATTTGGCAATGACTCTTCTGTTTCTATATTATGAAATACCTTAAGGAGTATAGGTATTATCTTTTCTTGAAAGTTCTGGAAGAATTCTGCATTGAAGCCATCTGGTCCTGGGCTCTTTTTGGTATGGAGGTTTTTAATAACAGTTTCTAATTCTTCACGACTAACATGACCATTTAGATTGTTTACCTGGTCCTGGTTTAACTTTGGTATATGGTACTTCTCTAAAAAAAGGTCCATTTCTTTTACATTTTCCAATTTTGTGGCATACAGGCTTTTGTAAGATCTAATGATTCTCTGAATTTCCTCTGTGTCTGTGGTTATGTCCCTCTTTTCATTTCTGTTCTTGTTAATTTGTGTGTTCTCTCTCTGCCGTTTGATTAGTTTGGATCGGGGTTTGTCAATCTTGTTGATTTTCTCCAAGAACCAGCTTTTTGTTTCATTGATTCTTTGGATTATTTTCTGTGTTTCTATTTTGTTGATTTCTGTCTTCAGTTTGATTATTTCCCGTCTTCTACTCCTTCTAGGTGAGTCTGCTTCTTTTTTTTCTAGAGTTTTCAGGTGAGCTGTTAAGTCTCCAATGAGTGCTTCCTCCATTTTCTTTAAGTGGGCACTTAGTGCTATGAACTTTCGTCTTAGCACTGCTTTCATAGTGTCCCATAGGTTTTAGTATGTGTGTCTTTGTTTTCATTAAATTCAAAAAAGACTTTAATTTCTTTCTTTATTTCTTCCTTAACCCAGGTGTGGTTCAGTAGTTGACTCTTCAGTTTCCATGAGTTTGTAGGCTTTCTGGGGGTAGCATTGTTTTTGAATTTTAATTTTAATCCATGGTGATCCGATAAGATACAGGTGGTGACTAATATTTTTTTTGTATCTGTGAAAGTTTGCTTTGTTACTGAGTATATGGTCAATTTTTGAAAAGGTTCCATGAGCCGCAGAGAAGAAGGTGTATTCTTTCTTATTTGGGTGGAATGTTCTATAGATGTCTGTTAAGTTCATTTGGTTCATTACCTCCATTAAGTCTTTTAATTCTCTGTTAGGTTTCTGTCTGATTGACCTGTCCATTGGTGAGAGAGGAGTGTTGAAGTCTCCTACTATTAGTGTGTGTGGTTTGATGGCTGCCTTGAGTTCTAGTAGTGTTTCTTTTACATAAGTGGGTGCTTTTATATTTGGGGCATAGATATTCAGGACTGAGACTTCATTCTGAAGTATTTTTTCCTGTTATGAGTATAAAGTGTCCCTTTCCATCTCTTCTGGTTGATTTTAGTTTGAAGTCAACTTTGTTAGAAATTAGTATGGCCACACCAGCTTGTTTCTTAGGACCGTTTGCTTGATAAACCTTTTCCCAACCCTTTACTCTGAGTAGATATATGTCTTTGTGGTTGAAGTGTGTTTCTTGTAAACAGTAGAATGTTGGATCCTGTTTTCGTATCCAATCCCTTAGCCTGTGCCTTTTTATAGGTGAATTGAGTCCATTGATATTAAGTGATATTAATGACCAGTGGTTGTTAACTCTGGTCATTTTTTTGTAGTAGAGTTTGTGTGTTTCCCTTCTTGTAGTTGTGCTGGTGAAGGGTTGCTAGATGTCTGAGTTATTGTGGGCATTGTTTGACTCCTTGGTTTTTGATTTTCCTTCTATTACTTTCTGCAAGACTGGATTTGTGGCTACGTATTGTTTAAATCTGTTTTTGTCCTGGAATATCTTGTTTTCTCCATCGATGGTGAATGCAAGCTTTGCTGGGTATAGTAGTCTGGCCTTGCATCCATGTTCCCTTAGTGTCTGTAGCACATCTATCCAAGACCTTCTGGCTTTCATGGTTTCCATTGAGAAGTCAGGTGTAATTCTGATAGGTTTCCCTTTATATGTTACTTGACCTTTTTCCTTTGCAGCTCTTAATATCTGTTCTTTATTCTGTATGTTTTGTGTTTTGATTGTTATATGGCATGGGGATGCTTTCTTTTGATCCAATCTATTTGGTGTTCTGTAGGCTTCTTGTCCCTTTATAGGAATATCCTTCTTTAGGTTGGGGAAATTTTCTTCTATAATTTTGTTTAGTATATTTTCTGGGCCTTTGAGTTGTAATTCTTCTCCTTCTTCTACTCCAATTATTCTTAGGTTTGGTCTTTTCATGGTGTCCCAGATTTCCTGGATGTTTTGTGTTAAGAATTTGTTGGATTTGTTTTGTTCTTTAATCTGTGAGTTTATTTCCTCTATAGTATCTTCAGAGTCTGAGATTCTTTCTTCCATCTCTTGTATTCTGATGGTAATACTTGTCTCTGTAATTTCTGTTCATTTACTCAGAATTTCCATTTCTAGTCTTCCCTCGGGTTGTGTTTTCTTCAATACCTCCATTTCATTTTTCAGGTCTTGTACTGTTTCCCTTTCCTGTTTGATTGCTTTTTCTTGTTTTTCTTGGATATCTTTAAGAGATTTATTTATTTCATCTACCTTTTTGTTTGTCATCTCCATTTCTTTATGGCAGTTTTTTACCTCCTGTTTAAGGTCCTCTATTATTTTCATAAAGTACTGCTTAAGGTCGATTTCTTCTATTTCTTCTGGAGTAGGGTGTTCAATTCTTGTTGTTTCGTGATGCCTGGATTCTGGTGATGTCATGTTGCCTTTCAGGTTGTTAGAGGAGTTCTTGCATTGGCGCCTGTCCATCTCTTCCTTCAAATGGAGCTAGGAGAGACTTGGTTACTTGGCCCAATCTTTGCTCTGGCTGAATCTGGGTGGATCTCCTCAGTGCCAGAGCAGGAGCTATTCCTTGCAGCACAATTTGAAGGAGCCTGCACTCCCTTGTCGAGATCCTCAGACCTGCCTGGAGGGCAGCCTCTCACCCCTCTGGGTAGGTGGTCTTGGTACAGGCTCAGGACACTTGAATATGCTAGGGAAGGCTGTCCAGATGGGACTCCATAGCACTGAATCAGGGATTCCTGGTAGCCAAGGGAAGCCTTCCAGATATGTCTTCTGGTACTAATATCCCGTGTCTTTGTTCCCAGATGTGTCTTCTGGTATTAGTATCCGGTGTCTTTGCTCCCAGATGTGTCTTCTGGTCCTAATATCCAGTGTCTTTGCTACTAGATGTGTCTTCTGGTCCTCCCAGATGTGTCTTCTGGTCCTAATATCCGGTGTCTTTGCTGGCCAGGTAGTCCAGAGAGGGCCTACCTTGCTGCAGGCAGGCTATTGAAACAAAGAACCTCCCGCCCACCGGTTTCACTCCCTATGCAGTTCCAGCGCCCTGATCGGGTTGAGCTGGAGATGTTATGGACCCAAAGAGGGGAGGATGAAGGGACGGTTTTTCTGGGTGCAGGCTGGGTGGGACAGGAAGAGAGAGGCAGTAGCCAGGGAGACTAGCCCTAGCCGGAAGACTAAGAAATGGTAAAGTGGTTTTGCATTTGTTTCTGCAGGAAATTATAGGCTATGTATTTGTTCCAGGTTTGATCAGGGACGACCTCCTGAATCTTGACAGGTGATATATATCAATTAAGGTTACCAGTGGTCTTCCCAGGATTTTACAGTTATCTCAATTTTCTCAGGCACCCTTAAAAATACCTTCACCTACAGACAACAAGAAGCTGTCTAGAGAAAAAAATGCCTACATTCCCAAGAGTTTGAGTGTGGGAAACTTTTAGTTATTTTGTGGGCCATGGGTGTTTGTTATAATTGAGAGGAATATAGGAATATAGGTTTAAAAGGCAACCATCAGTCTCAGATATTTTGTATTGCCATTCATTTTAATATAGTAAAACAAATTTAAAGTCATTTTTTGTTATACTGTACATGTTCCTACTCTTGTTTGGTGTATTGTGTTTATATCACTTATTTGAAAATGAAATTATTCTAATTATTTAAAAAACAAAGTTAGTAGTTAATCTATAGTAATCGAACGTAGTCACATTAGGTATGTTTTCAAGGTTAAACAGGTTTATTTTAGACAGATGAGTTTCAAATACTTCAAAGACCTACAAAATATGGAATTTAAGCTGTTTAATAAATTAATATTCTTCATGACAATGAAAAAGTTCTGATGGGCATCAATGAAACTCCATATTGAGTCTGCTTTCAATGTGAGAAGGCTAGCCATTTGGGCAAGAACCTTTTTGTTTTGACTGTTTACCATATGCTGTATAAACTGGACATGCAGTTACACAGGAAAGTGACTGCTGAACTTTTCTAAAATGAGTCAGGACTATCTTCAACATTACTGCTTCACAGAAATGTCTAGCAGACATTCTGCAGGATACTTAGGAAAGTGACTGCTGAACTATCCCAAAACAAGGTGGGACAGATTTTCAAATTTTCTGCCTCACTGAAAATTCAGTCAGATAATCTAGGCCTGTAGGCTGAAGATGAGTGCCCCAAGGTTACAGATGAACTTTGTGTGACTCTCCAGGCAGTCAGATGTCTGTGCTAGGTAATAGTAAATGCTTCTGGAGTCTTTGATGTAGTTAAAGAGTTGCAGTTTTTCTTAGTTATGATAGAAAGCACTTTAGGTATAAAACATTGGACTCGAGTAAGCTAGATAGATAATGGAGCATTTTCTCTAAAGTTGTCAGACACAAATGGACTGAATATTGTAAATATAAATCTTATTTTATACCTGTTTTTGTTGTGTGAAATTTACTTGTGTAAAAGTTAAAACCTTTCATTTTTATTTAGACAAAAAGAGGAAAAATAGAATATTAGTTCAAGATGTACTATATTCTTGTATGCTGTGAAATATTTGTTTAATGATGCATGGATATGTTCAATTCATTTATGTTACATTACTTTGCCAGCCTAAAACACCAGATTTGTCTAAAAGAGCTCAATGGCCAATAGCTTGGAAGGAAAGGGATATACAGGGATTCCAGGTATAAAGAATAAATAGAATGAGCAAGAGAATAAAAGAGGAAAAAGAAAAGGAGGAAGTGAGCATGCAAAGGGTCAGCTACTCAGCTACATAGCAAGTCACAAATAAAAAAGTAAGGAAAGTATATAGAATAGAGAAAGATAAAAGTCTAGAGACAAAGTTAGATGGGGTAATTTAAGTTAAGGAAAGCTGACTATAAATATGCCAAGCTAAGATAGGACATTTGTAAGTCATAATAAGCCTCTATGTGTTTATTCAGAAGCAGGGTGGCAGGCCCCTAAGTAGTAGTAATAAGTTAAAAAAAACCTGAGCCAGGTGGTGCTGCCACATGCCTTTAATATCAGCACTCAGGAGGCAGAGATAGGTATATCTCTATGAGTTCAAGGCCAGTCTGTCTAGAAGAAGTAGTTCCAGTATAGACTTCAAGGGTACAGTGAAACCCTGTCTCGAAAAACAAACAAACCCCAAAACCTGACAACAATCTATGAAGGGACACAAAGAGATTTTGTGGTCGTTGTCAGCATCATTTATGTATGTTGTAGTTTTTCAGATCCTGTACAGATAGCTATATTCCTGAGATGTCATGACTAAAGCTTCCTGTCATTTCCAAAAGAAACAATCTCTCATCATTTTTGCTGGGCCTTTGGCACTTATAATCTTCCTGTACGTACTTCCTCCATGTTCCTTGAACCTACAAAATACAATAATCATGATAATGGCAAGTTATCCACGAGAGTGCAACATTGGCACTCATATCTTGGAGATAGCTGAACCTGTAGCGTTTAACATATGGATCACTCAAGAGGAGGGAAGTACTGCCTGGTACTGGAACTCTAACTAGCTACCCAAGGCTAGTAAGTTTTCAATACCAGCATATTTCCTAACTTAACTCTGAACACCTATCCTTACACCCTCAGGTAAATGGAGCTCTGACATCTCATCAAACAACTTTCTCTTTTTTATAACAAAGACATTTCAAGCTAGAGAAAGGATGATAAGAGCAGAGATGGGCAAATTAAACAGGGAACATATAAAGGCAAGAGGAAGTTACATAAATAGGTGAAAAATAGGAGATCCTTTTGCATACTAAGTGAGAAGTGAAAGAAAGTGGCTTCAACAAGGGCAGTTGAATCAGATTTACAATTGAGGTGGATGTTTGCTATAGGGGACAGGGCTGCTTGTTTGTCCCAGCCACCCAGCTAGCTTAGCCCTGAAATAACCACACAGAAATTGTATTAATTAAATCACTGCTTGGACCATTATTTCTAGCCTCTTATTGGCTAACTTTCACATCTCGCTTTAACCCATTTCTATTAATCTGTATATTGCCACATGGCAGTGGCTTATGGGGAAAGATTCTAACCAGCAGTGGCCATCTCAGGTGGAGGATCCATGGCTTCTCTGACTCTGCTCTTCTTCTTCCCAGCATTCAGTTCTGTTATTCCTGCCTACCTAAGTTCTGCCCTATCAAAAGGCCAAGGCAGTTTCTTTATTCATTAAACAACGAAAGCAGCACACAAACAGAAGGACCCCTTATACCAGATGTTGGTGTTCAGCGTTATTGGGTACCAAGCCCTCATACTCTGTCCTTGGAACTGGAAGAAACTCCCACAGGAGGCAAGCCCTCAAACCATGTGTACCAATGTAAAATACCATTCTTAGAACAAAAATTAAAAAAACACATTTCCTTACATATTCTGATTCTTATTTATTTATTTATTAAAAATTTCCACCTCCTCCCATCCTACCATTTCCCTCCAACTCTCCCCACTTCCACTTTCATTTCGTCTCCAGTCCTAAGAGAAGTCAGGGTGCCCTGCCCTGTGGGAAGTCCAAGGTCCTCCTGCCTCCATCCAGGTCTAGGAAGGTGTGCATCCAAACAGACTAGGCTCCCAAAAAGCCAGTACATGCAGTAGAATCAAAACCCGGTGTCATTATCATTGGCTTCTCAGTCCACCCTCACTGTCAGCCACATTCAGATAGTCCAGATTGATCACAAGCTCGTTCAGTCCCAGTCCATCTGGCCTTGGTGAGCTCCCATTAGATCAGTACAACTGTCTCCTTGGGTGGATGCAACCCTCGTGGTCCTGACTTCCTTGTTCATGTTCTCCCTCTTTCTGCTCTTCATCTGGACCTTGGGAGCTCAGTCCAGTGCTTCAATGTGGGTGTCTGTGTCTATCTCCATCCATTGCCAGATGAAGGTTCTATGGTAATATGCAAAGTATTTGTCAATGTGACTATGGGAGAAGGCATCTGCTGCCCAAGGACCTAGCTGGGGAAATCCCCTTGGATACCTGGAAACCCCTCTAGAGCCAAGTTTCTTGCCAACACTAAAATGGCTCCCTTAGTTAAGATATTTTCTTCTCTGCTCCCATATCCACCCTTCCTCCATCTTAACTATCCCATTCCCCAAAGCTCTCCCCAATCCTCCACCTTCTTCCTTCTCTCTCCCCATCTCCCTTCCACTCCACCCCCATGCTCCCAACTTTTGCCCAGCGATCTTGTCTACTTCCAGTTTCCAGGAGGATAAATATATGTTTTTCTTTAGGTTCACCTTATTATTTAGCTTCTCTGGGATCACGAACTATAGGCTCAATGTCCTTTGTTTATGGCTAGAATCCACTTATGAGTGAGTACATACCATATCCATCTTTTTGTGTCTGGGTTATCTCACTTAGTAAAATGTTGTCTATTTCCATCCATTTGCATGCAAAATTCAAGATGTCATTGTTTTTTTTACCGCTGAGTAGAACTCTAAAGTATGTATGTGCCAAATCTTAATCCATTCTTCTATTGAGGGGCACCTAAGTTATTTCCAGGTTCTGGCTATTACAAATAGTGCTGCTATGAACATAGTTGAACAAATGCTTTTGTAGTCTGGGTATCTCTTGGGTATATTCCCAAGAATGGAATTGCTGGATCCTGAGGTAGGTTGACTCCCAGTTTCCCGAGAAACCACCACTGATTTCCAAAGTGGTTGCACACGTTTGCATTCCCACCAACAATGGATGAGTGTTCCCCTTACTCCACATCTTTTCCAGCATAGGCTATCATTGGCGTTTTTTATTTTAGCTATTCTGACAGGTGAAAGATGGTATCTCAAAGTTGTTTTGATTTGCATTTCCCTGATCGCTAAGGATGTTGAACACGACCTTAAGTATCTTTTGGCCATTTGAACTTCTTCTGTTGAGAATTCTCTATTTATTTCAGTACCCTATTTTTTAATTGGGTTAATCAGAGTTTTAATGTCCAGTTTCTTGAGTTCTTTATATGTTTTGAAGATTAGACATTTGTCTGATGTGAAGATCTTCTCCCATTCAGTAGGTTGCCTTTTTGTCTTAATGACAGTGTCCTTTGCATTACAGAAGCTTCTCAGTTTTAGGAGGTCCCAATTATTCATTGTTGCTCTTATTGTCTGTGCTACTGGTGTTATACATAGGAAGTGGTCTCCTGTGCCCATGTGTTGCAGACTACTTCCCACTTTCTTTTCTAACAGGTTCAGTGTGGTCAGATTTATAGTGAGGATTCTGATTCTTTAGACAACCCGTTAGGTGGTTCTAATCCTGTGTTTCTATAGGACTTCAGAGAAGAACAGGATTTATCTACAGTAGGGATTATTGATGAGATGTTGGCAGTAACAGTCTGAGTTTTGAGAATTTGAATAGACAGAAAATGTTGTGTAAGGGCTCCAAATCCAGGGCCACACAGTGGGATTCTATACAGAACTATGGCTACTCTGAATCTACTTTTCAGAACAATTCCTCCATGTGACACTGTCCAAACTAGATTCATCACATATAAATTGATGCTTCTAACTAAAGTATTAGTGTGAGTCTATGCTTAGGTAAAATTAGATGTTCCCTATGGCTTGCCTAGTGATTCTGATGGCTGTGTTGCTTCTTTTTGAGTGTCATCTGGCTTTCAGCTTCAGGTCTGAGGGCAGTTCCATGGCACATTTTTGAGAGCCACGCATTTACTTCAAACAGTAATGTATAGCCTGAGCAGTCAGTAAAATACACTTATGAAGAGAAATTCTTCAAAATAAATACCTTGGTGAAACTGAGCACAGAGCCAATACTGTTTTGCTATGATCATACTAAACACAGCTGTGAAAAAGAATTTTTCAACAGTTTTTAGAGATTTTATTTATATGTGTAAGTATGAATATCCATCCATGTTTGTGAGTATGTTCAGAGGGCAAAAGAAGGCATCAGATTCCTTAAAGCTGGAATGCATTTTCCAGGCCAAGTTGTAACTGTAGATACTAGTATTTGAACTCAAATCATCAGATCCAATACACAGCAAGCGGCTAACTACTGAGCCGTCTTTCCAACCCTGGAAAGGAATCTTAAAGAGATGAGTGTGGTGGGTTAAAAATATTCATTAAATAAAGAAACATAATGTTCAAGAAAATTCCCTTTTGTTTTTCAGTACTGACTCCAAGGTTACTCTACAATCATCTTGTGGGAATCACCACTGAACATTTGGGCAGCATTATTCTCGGTTTGTGGAATTGCAAAAGAATGTGGCATAGCCTTCAGAAGATATTCTTTCCTATGAATTTAAAAGCCAAAAGGAATTCATGCATAAATAGTAACTTGACTGCCCAAGTTCATGAACATAGCTAGCTGATGAAGGAGCCATGCTTTGTGAACACCTTGAGTTCAAAACATTTGCAAAAAACCACCAACACAACAAACTATAAATTTTTCCTATTAGTTGAGATTAACCATCAAGATATAACTAAAGGTTTCCTTGGTCACTAACCTTTTGGAAACCAAGTTCTTCCTGTGAATACCACTGAAGCTAAATTGCCCTTTAGGGTGAGAAAGAGAGAGGCAGGCAGGAAGTTTACCCCAAGCTGTGAATCTAAAACTGGCTTATGAGAGGTTGTCACTGGACTTGCTCAGAAATGAAACTAACGGATGTGTGGTTATGGCTAAGTGCAAATTCTCAACCTTTCCAGAGTTATGTTTGAACTAATGGAAGACAAGAAACATTGACAGACTCTTAAATACATATGAACAAATGAAGTACATAAAAAAGAACAGGAAAATTAGAGCTGAATCTTTGGATATGTGTGCCATATTGCAGAAGAAGTAAAATGGCACATGACAGCTAAAAGAGACGATTTGAAGAAATCTATTTATTTGTCTCTTTCTGGCTAAGATCCCAAGCACTATGCTGAGTAACACTTAAAAGGGAAATCTTGTCTCTTTTATGATACAATGTTTTTTTCCTCCTTCTATCATTAGTGTTGGCTACAAGTCTTTATTATACTGAGTATGTCTTTTTTTCTATGATTTCGTTCTCTAGCTCTTTAGGGTTATTACCATCAAGGAATGCTGAACTTTGTGAAAAACCTTTTGTGAATTTATTGAAAGAGTCATAAGATTTCTATCTTTAAGCCCCTTTGTGTACTCTGTCACAGTTATTGGTTTGTGCATACCTAATCATTCTTGCATTGCTGAAATGAAGCAACAAGATCGTGTTGTACACTCCTCTTAATGTGTCACTTAATTCAGTTTGCAAATATTTTGTTGAGATTTTCATCTATATTTATTTAGAAATTTAGAGTATAGTTTTATTTTTTTATTGTTTGTGTATGTCTTTATTTGGTTTTGGTATCAGGGTTATAGTTTTTCATTTATGAGGTTTTTGTAGGTTTAATTTTGGTAATTTCTTAATTTTTAGCATTTATTTTAACTTTTTTGAGAGTTCTGTATACAAGTACTCTATTTATACCATTTCCACCTCATATTCTGTCTGCCGCTGCTTCTCCCTGCTTCGCAATTCTCTCTCAATTAATTACCACTAATTATTACTGTTACACACATGTATATGTGCATTGCACGTATACATATGCTTATACAAAATATGTCCTCATGAGTCCTTTTAGTGTTGCTCATATGTGTATGTTTTTAGGGAAGAGCATTTAGGATTAGATAACTTATTCGGGGACTCATCCCACAAGACTGATTCTCCCTTTTTTTTTGATGGGGGAAAGACAAAGTATGCGGGCAGGTTTTTTTTTTTTAAGATTTATTTATTATTTATTTATTATGTACACACTATTCTGCCTGCATTCCAGAGGAGGGCACCGGATCTCATTACAGATGGTTGTGAGCCACCATGTGGTTGCTGGGAATTGAACTCAGGTCCTCTAGGAAGAGCAGCCAGTGCTCTTAACCTCTGAGCCATCTCTCCAGCCCCTGATTCTCCCCCCCCCTTTTTTTTAGCAGTCATTAATAGACTGTAGCTCTTCATCTAAGTTTGAGGTCTTCTGATATTTCCCACATCCACTTTGGGAGTGCTATTTTTGAGAATTCATAGGTGTAACTCTGTTATATATAGGTAACAGGATCTCAGAGCATACATACAGGTTCTCTGATCCATACAATCTATAAGACACTACCATGTTATCTTAATTTCTTTTCTTGTTATTTTGATAAAAAATAGTCTGACAAAATAAAATTAAAGGCAAAGAGCTTATTTTGGCTCACATTTTATACTGCATCCACATTTAGGAAACAGACATCAATGAAAGCATGTTGCTATTCAGTTCCCCTTCTCCAAACAAACAGTCTAGGATCCCAGTCTGAGGCCACCATAGTAGGTGGGTCACCCAATTTCAATTAATGCAATTAAAGTAAAAACATGCCCAGTGGTTGATCTCTTGGGTTAATCTAGATTCTGTAAAGTTAACAATTCACACTCACCATTAAAACTTCACCCACCCTATTACAACTTGACACCCAAACACTTTAAGCCACAACCTTCCCCTCATTGTCCACATAGGTTCATAACCATGTTACCACATGAAATGCAATAGGTTTAACTTTATAGTTTTTACAGCATATCAATTCCAAAACATTAGAACTCCAACAACTATAGTTCTACAGTTCAAGATGTCCCAGGTGTGACTCACAGTTATGACTGCCACACAATTGTAATTCTCAGGTGTGCAAAATTCTAGAGCATTTAGAAAATGGCTTCCCTCCCCACCTAAAAGTTCAAATCATTCTTCAGAGGGCCTAGAGCCCTGGTAGAAACTGACAGTAAGGTGGAATTTGATGTTTAAGTTTCTATTGTGAACAATGTGAGCAAGGCTTCATTCAGGGTCCTAGCAGAGCTGAGCCTCTGGTAACTTGCAATGCCTACCTGGGCAAAGCACTGGTATCAGCTTTTAACTACACCCAAGAAAATTGATACAATAAAACAGTGGGGATGGTAATACCTGACATATTCAGAAACGTGTCTGGCATTGATACAAACTCTTTTGATACAGTTCTCCCTTGGGGGATAGGAACATCTCACCCTTCTCCTTGGCACCATTGTATAAGAGAAGTGGATAGCTTACTTGATTTCACAGATTCACAAATGAAATTTCAGACTTTAGAATTTTGAGTTAATATTGGGAAAACAATTGGACTATGTTGGCTTATTGATGTGAAATTCAGTATCTTGCCTTATGGGGAAAAACATGGATTGCAGGGCAAGGATGAAATGCTATGGTTTTGATGTATTTCTTCATCAAAACTTATACTGAAATGTTATTTCTAATGTAGCAGTAAGAAGTAGAGAGGTGTCTTTTAGAGAGACTTTGCATCACTAGGGAACTACTGATATGAGAAGCTTAAAGTCATAAAACTGATGTTCTATAGGATGTCCTAATACACATGCTTAGGAAGTATGAAGTCAGAGAGTACTGAATTTAGCTAAAGGACTAAACACTGCCTCAACATGACCAGGCTTGTTAGAACAGTAGGAAGAAAAGTTCAGACTGTAATTAAAGTTTTGAGTTGCTGAGAAAACACTTCTGTTGATGTTTGTTACCAAAAATTGACCCTCAATTAGGCTCCATTCATTACACAAAAGGAGACAACCCTGATTAAGAACTAGTCATTAGATTCATACTTGTATCAAGGAACCTGTATCTGAAGGCGTCTCAAGGGGGCATCATAGGGTCTCAGCCATCATTAAGTCCTTGTCTGCAAAAGTCACCAGAACCAGTCCTGCAGTGTTATTAAATAACCTTTCCTTTACGGATTTTTGTGTGTGCAGAGTGATTTCTTCCTGGTAAGGCATTTCTTTCTTTCTTTTTTAATTAAAAATTCCCACCTCCTCCACTCCTCCCATTTCCCTCCGACTCCCCCCATTCCCCCTCCCCCTCCCTCTCCAGGCCAAAGAACAGTCAGGGTTCCCTGTCCTGTGGGAAGTCCAAGGTCCTCTCCCCTCCATCCAGGTCTAGGAAGGTTAGCATCCAAACAGACTAGTTTCCCACAAAGCCAGTACATGCAATAGAATCAAAACTCAGTGCCATTTTCCTTGGCTTCTCAGTCAGACCTCATTGTCAGCCACGTTCAAAGAGTCCGGTTTGATCACATGCTCCATCAGTCCCAGTCCATCTGGCCTTGGTGAGCTCCCATTAGATCGGCCCCACCGTCTCAGTGGGTGGGCGTACCCCTCATGGTCCTGACTTCCTTGCTCATGTTCTCCCTCCTTCTGCTCCTCATTTGGACCTTGGGAGCTCAGTCCAGTGCTCCAATGTGGGTCTCTGTCTCTATCTCCATCCATCACCAGATGAAGGTTCTATGGTGATATGCAAGATACTCAGCTGCCCAAGGAACAAGCTGGGGACATCTCCTTGGACACCTGGGAACCCCTCTAGAGTCAAGTTTCTTGCCAACCCTAAAATGTCTCCCTTAATTCAGATATATACTTCCCTGCTCCCATATCCACCCTTCCTCCATTCCAACCATCCCATTCCCCCAAGCTCTCACCAATCCTCCCCTTCTCACTTCTCTCTCCCCATCTCCCCTTACCCCCACCCCACCCCAAGCTTCCAATTTTTGCCTGTCAATCTTGTCTACTTCCAATATCCAGGAGGATAAGTATATGTTTTTCTTTGGGTTCACCTTCTTATTTAGCTTCTCTAGGATCACGAATTATAGGCTCAATGTCCTTTATTTATGGCTGACAAAGAGAAGAGCAAAACATGTGCTTCCCAAAGAAGCAGTCTTTCAGGAGCACAGGTTTTGCTCTTGTGTTTATCACGACTTCAGCACAGCGTGACACCCTCATCCAATGCTGATGCCAATGCCCTGTCTCTGGGCCCTCATGATACAGAATCTCGAGTGAATGTCAGTCTTTTCCCTTATATGTTACCCAATCTGAGGTAAGACACACACACACACACACACACACACACACACACACACACACACACACAGAGAGAGAGAGAGAGAGAGAGAGAGAGAGAGAGAGAGAGAGAGAGAGAGAGAGAGAGAGAGAGAGAGAGAGAGGGGGGGGAGAATGGGGAATAGGAGGATGAGGGAGGGAGGAAGGGAGAGAGAGTGAATGAGTCACAAACACACATACACACAAATACACACACACATACACACACAGAGAGAATGAGTAAGAAACTTTGGAAGCAAAAGTCTTTATCTTCCACAAGAGTGGACATTTTTCACCCCAAATCAGAAGGGATGAAAAGTTATTTGGCTAGAACATGGCCTTTAGAATACAATTTTCTTTAATTCCATATAAGATTGGTTTTATGCATATGTGTGTGTGTGTGTGTGTGTGTGTGTGTGAAAGAATACATGAGGGGAGGAGATTGAAGGTTTTGAGCACTAAGAATAAAAATATTAATTCTTACAGATGCAATTGAGTAGCTAAAATATTTACTGTGTATATATGAAAGACACTAAATCTTAAAAAATATTTCTTTAGAGTTCTCATATATTTGATATAGGATAAATTAGTTAAACTAGATTACTTTTGATATCTAAATTTTATGAAATAATAAATTATTTTGTGAGATAATAAATTATTATTTTGTGATGTAATAAATTATTTATATTTTGTGAAATAATAAATAAATTCTGATGGGTTTGTTGGAGGAAGGACTGCTTGTTGGTTCCCAGCTGCCTGGCTAGTTTAGACACAAAATAATCGCACAGAAACTGTATTAATTAAACCACTGCTTGGCCCATTAGCTCTAGTTTCTTATTGGCTAACTCTTACATTTGAATTTAACCCATTTCTATTAATCTGTGTATGAGCATGTGGCTGTGGCTTACTGGCTAAAGTTCCCAGCATCTGTCTCCATGGGTTCCATCACTTCTCTCTGACTCCGCCTTTCTTTCTCCCAGCATACAGCCTAGCTTTCCCTGCCTAGTTCTGTTCTTCTCTGTCATAGGCTCAAAGCAGTTCTTTATTCATTAACCAATAAAAGCAACACACAGACAGAAGGACTTCCCACACCATGGGTTAAAAGAAGAAACTGTTGTTTAGGACTTGAATCTTTTTAGAAATTAAATTTGTTGAATATTTGATGAGTTTTGTTTCTTATTTTTTGGCTTTTTAAATTTTTATTTTTAACTAAAACTATGACTGAGTCTTCACTGAATGTTACATAGATTGCGATAAGTTGAAACTAGAAAAGCAACAAAAACCTTTAAGACAGGGATCAATGTTGAATTACATAAATGCAAAAATGTTACTTAGTATACAGGTAACAAACCTTTCAACAGAGTTTCTCTAAGGAACAAACTCACCCAACATAGTGAAGGGAACCCTGATGGCTCTTTGTCTTGGAGAGGGGTGGAGTGGGGGTATGGGTGGAAGGGAGGGGAGGGAAGGGGGAGGAGGAGGGAAGGAGTTTTGTTTCTTATGCAAAGATCATAAATAGAAGAGCTTCGATGATGATGTTTTTAGTACCAAATATTTCGTGAACATTTATGGGCTGATACATGTCTTTTAAGAGCTCTTCCAAGTGTGTTTCAATAAACTGCAAGCAACCCTATAAGTAAGATGCCTTATCTGTCACATTTTGCAGGTAAGAACAGATGCGTGACTGAGTTATGTAAGTAATAAAACACAATGAGGGTTAACAAATGACCTGGTTCCACAGACAAGATACTTCATTCTTAACTGCTTAGTTTCTTCATCTGATAGTGTGGTAAAACATCCTGACAAATTCAACTTAGTGGAGTAAATGTTTATTTTAGCACATATTTCAGGCCCAGGGCATTCTGTCAGGGTGTCAAGGCAGCAGGAGTGTGATGTGGTTGGTCATATATCACCCACCATCAAGGAACAGAGAGTGATAAATGCAAGAGAGTGTTTCCCTCCCTCACTCAACTTGCTCAGTTCAAGATCCCGTACAGGAAATTGATACCACCTACCCAGTGGCTTGGTTTTATTACCTCAGTTAACCTTTGCACTCTCCAAGTGTACATTGCTCAACAACTCTGCAAACATGTATGGCTTTTCAAATACATATTATGTGACCAAAAGAAAATAAAATTTTACTTTTATCTCTGTGTTCCAGGTTCTGAAGATAGATGTCCATATGATTTCAACTGAATTTGTAGACTGGAACCAAATGCATTCAAACACAAATGATTTGCCTGAAATCAAGGAGACCACAAAAGTTGAATCTCCTTATATTTTAAATGTCACTACAATCTTGTTACTACAATCTTTGCAATTGGGTTTAGACAAAATTTATATATTTTATAAAATTAATTTTGAATACTTATTTTTTATTTGGATATCAAAATAAAAAAATATCATAAGATATATTTTATTTAAAACCATATGAATCATTAAATTATCTTGTGAATAATCTTTCTCCCTATTTTAAATAAACTACAGTTCCTTAATCATTATTAAATTACTAAAACACATGACCATCTTCTGATTAGCAAGACTCTTGACCCAAATTTTTATCACTTTAATTCTTATTTTTCATTATTTAAGGTATTTTTTCAATCAAAAATACTTTTCTAAACATTATAGCCATGACAGAAAGGGAGAGACACAAGCTTCTGTTCATCATGGCTGTCCAGAACCAAAATAATCATACAGAAACTGTATTAATTAAATTACTGCTTGGCCCATTAGTTCTAGCTTCTTATTGGCTAACTCTTACATATTAATTTAATCCATTTCCATTAATCCATGTATCGCCACAAGGTTGTGGCTTGGGTAAAATTCCCAGTGTCTGTCTCAGGTGGTGGATCCATGGCTTCTCTCTGACTCTGGTTTCTTCCTCCCAGCATTCAGTTTCATTTTCCCCACCTACCTAAGTTCTGCCCTATCAACAGGCCAAAGCAGTTTCTTTATTGATTAATGGTAATCACAGCACATAGAGGGGACTACCACACCAGGGTTCAACCAAGAAAATCAACTCTCAAAGTAGTCTAAACACACTGGTGGAAAGCACACAATTGTAAAATAGACCTAGCCACACTGATTATTAGTGAAACTAACTGGGGCTAAGGCGATGGCTCAGTGTTTAAGGACACTTCATTGTTGTTTCAAAAGACCTGTGTTCAGTTTGCAGCATCTACGTCAGGCAGCTAACAATAGCCTGTAACTCCAGATCCAGGTGATCTGACTTCCTCATTTGACCTCTTTGAGATGTTTCTTTTGTCTCTTACTCCGAACTCTGGAATGAATAGGCATGTACATGTATCTCCTGAGAAAAGTCAAAGCAACAAATTAGTGTTCAAACAGAGACCCAACAGGACACAAATTAGAACAGCTCATTGTATGGATAATAAAACATAGCTGAGGTTGAACTGAGAGTGGAGTGTCAGTAAAGATAATTGAAAGTGTTCATCTTTTCTTTTGTGGAACAAAATGAAATGATTTTTTGCTGTAGTGGCCATTAGAATGGGAAAAAAATACATGCAGGAGATGCCCTCCATAACTTCTTCTAATTTGACAGGGAAATTGAATAAGAAGGAGAGGACAACAATGGACAGGAGAGGAAAGTGTATTTCCAGATCACTTAAAAGCTGATGTAACCAGGTTTTGGTTGAGTTTGAGTGCTTAAGAATAAATTTGACAAAAGGCCAAATGTTATATATGTGGACCTGATGGGCATTAAAGCCTAAACAACTATTCATTAAAGAATAATGCATGCATACACCCCCACTGCAGCTATTGCTGTGAAAGAAGATTTTATTTTCTGGGAACTATCTTAGACATTTCTATAATACCATGGCCAAGGTTGCCTACAGGTAAGGACTGTGCACTAAAGACAATGGGCAACAGCATGTAACTATGGTGATAGAGTTCAGATGGAAAAGTAGTTGTTTTCCCCACCCCCAAGTACATTTCGTTTCTTTTCCCCAAGCAGGAAAATATGTTGGTGTTGAAGATGTCACATCCTGCATAGCACTTTTTGCCTGAGAGTGAAAAATGAAGCTAGATGACTCAAGGAAAATAACTGTAGATTACAGAGAACTAAATACCATAATAGCTGCAGCCATTGTTCTTTTGATATAAAATTTCTGTAAGTGGTAGGATCTTTCATGATAAGTTGGAATTTTAGAAAGCTTTGTTTTGTCTTTGTATCTCTTTCCATTCTGAATCCAAAGCCCATTTGGTTCTGTTGATTATTTTAAAGATTTAGAGAAACATCTTAAATAAACTATCTATACATATGTAGAGGAGCAGGACAGAAATTCAATTTGCACAAAAACAAGGCCCAGACAGTAGAAATTCTTGGGAGTCTTGTGGTTGGTTCAAATTCAGATGATGCTTGACATGATGGTTGAGAAAAATCTATATATAACGTATGCCACCAAAAATAAAAATGTCTGTTAAGAGGTTTAAACATAGGAGAGATGGTGCACACAGGTGCTTCGAAATATTTGGTTGTGGAATGGTAATTCCAGTGAAGCGGCAACCCTTCCTTAGCATTACTGACTGGGGAGCCATGTGAGGACTCATTATACATTATACAGGTTATTGTGACAGATAATGGCTACACACAAGAACCAGATGATAATCTCATATTTTTGAAGACTGTACATACTCTAGTGGTGGGGCATGTGGAAAACAAGCTGAAGTTCCTTGAAACTTCATCCTTTCGGAACAACATGTAGCCATAGAAAGCACTATGCAGGACATTGGGTAAAACTGTGACCAGTGACACTGTTTGATGGGAGATCTGTGGTAAAGTCATCATCATGACAGACAAGGCGTGACTTTGGTTCCTTCCTCAGGCTGCATTCTTATCAAACCCAGGATCTCTAGCTCAGGTATGGCAACATCCAAGGTGAGTTGGGCTCTTTAATATGAAACACTAATTAAGAAATGCCCTATAGTCTTGCCTATAGACAGATCTTATGGAGACATTTTCTCAATTGAGAATACCTTCTCTCTAATGACTCTAGCACCTGTCGAACTGACATAAAACTAGTCACGACACATGAGTTACCACTCTTAGTTTCCTGGTGCTTGAAATTGAACCCAAGGCTTCATGTGTGCTAGGTAACATCTCCAGCAACTGACTTATTTCCCCAGCCCCTGATTATGCATTTTTGTCTTTAACTCTTAGACAGCATCTCTTTTTCCTGTAGATAATTTAAATTTTTCTTTTTAAAGTAAAAAAATACAGTAAGTTTGTCCTTCATGCAAATCAAATAAACCATGTATAAACCTATCCTAATCTTAAAGAAAAATATGCATTGACCTTTAAATGCAGAGAGAAGACTATGAGGTATGTAATTGAAGAAGTATCACATAGGACTTATTCAGTGGTGTTTTCTTCTCTTCTTTATGATGTTGTGATGATGCCAGGGAAGCTCTGGCCACACAATGAGGTCTGAATGTCTTGGGTACTGTAATTTTGAATGAAGCATAAATTACTTAATTATTATGCACTGTTAGGTATTTTATCATAGTAATACAAAATAAAGCATTACTTTAGGCAGATGAGGTTTCTGGAAGAAAGAAAAGTATAATAAATTATAAAAAGGACTGTATCTAAAGTCATACTTTCCATTAAGTGATGCTAATAGGTCTCCATACTGCTTTACTCCAGAATTAATGAAAGATCTGTATTGAACAAACTGTTCAATAATTCTGGATTTTAAATGTGATAATTATGGGATGCTGGAAAGAGCAGTTAAGGTCTTGTTCATGCACCCAAATACTCTACCATTGAGCTACAAGTCAATCCCTCTTACTGATAGTTTATGATATTATTTGTCCATAATTTCATTCAATTTTAGCAATCTCTTTTTTATTTTATTTTTTTAATTTATTTATTTATTTTTCCTCATTTTTTTATTAAAGATTTCCATCTCCTTCCCTTCTCCTCCTCCTTCCCTCCCCTCCCTTCCACCCATACCCCCACTCCACCCCTCTCCAAGACAAAGAGCCATCAGGGTTCCCTTCACTATGTTAAGTCCAAGGTCCTCCCAGCTTCCCCTAAGTCCAGGAAGGTGAGCAACCAAACTGACAAGGCTCACAGTGAGCCCGTCCATGCTGTAGAGTTCACGTTCATTGCCGTTGTCCTTGGTTTCTCAGTCCTCCTCCACCGTCAGCCACATTCAGAGAGTCCGGTTTGGTCCCCTGTTCCATCAGTCCCATTCCGACTGGACTTGGTGGTCTCCCGTTAGATCTGTCCCACTGTCTCAATGGGTAAACGCACTCCTCACGGTCCTGACTTCCTTGCTTGTGATCTCCCTCCTTTTGCTCCTCAACGGGACCTTGGGAGCTCAGTCCGGTGCTCCTATGTGGGGCTCTGTCATTTTCTCCATCCAATGCCAGGTGAAGGTTCTATGGTGATATGCAAGATATTCATGAGTATGGCAATAGGATCTGGACATTTAGCAATCTCTTAAACTAGTGAATTAGTTTACACTACTAATGTCCACAATTGTAATAAATGTTGTTCAAGAAACATATACAGGAAATAATTAAAATGTGTGTGTGTGTGTGTGTGTGTGTGTGTGTGTACCTGCGCGCATGAAGTTCTATGCAGACTTAAGTATTTTAAGGGACAATTTGAGGGTAATGATCTATGTAACATAGTGTAAGTTCAGTTCTCACTTTGGGTCATTCATGATGCTATGCACTGAAGCTATATCAACTAATAAAATATACAAATATATTTCTTTCTCATAATGAAGGTGATAGGCATGAGATGGTTAATGACAACAAACCAAATTAGCTAAGGAGGTAAATCACTGCCCATATTAAAGAACATAAACATTGTGGGCTTTCATACAGTCCCTTACTCTCAGTACAACAAGGGAGGACATGTTTGTGATTCCACAGATTTTTTTAAATTTATTTTTATTAAAAATTTCTGCCTCCTCCCCGCCTCCCATTTACCCACCTCGCCCTTCACTCCCCCTCCTTCTCTTGTCCAAAGAGCTGTAAGGGTTCCCTGCCCTGTTTGAAGTCCAAGTTCCTCCCCCCTCCATCCAGGTCCAGGAAGGTGAGCATCCAAACAGACCAGGCCCCCCCAAAGCCAGTAAGCGTAGTAGGATCCAAATCCAGTGTCATTGTCCTTGGCTTCTCAGCAGCCCTCATTGTCCGCCATGTTCAGGGAGTCCGGTTTTATCTCATGCTTTTTCAGTCCCAGTCCAGCTGGCCTTGGTGAGCTCCCATTAGATCAGTCCCACCATCTCGGTGGATGGGAGCACCCCTTGCAGTCCAGACTTCCTTGCTCATGTTCTCCCTCCTTCTGCTCGGAATATCAATATTGATCTTGTGTTACCCTTTCTGTCTATTCTTTGAAACATAGTTGGAGGTCGCCATGTCCCCATAATTGTTTCATTCTGTATGATTGTAAATACATGATGACAAACTCCAGTAACTTTCTAAGTAATAGATTGTGCATTTTGGATCACAGGTGCACTGGTGTCTGAGTACCTGGATTTCTGTACTTAGGCAAAACCTTTGCCAAAGGGCCCAGCACCAGGGGACATGCTAGAACTCTCCTCTCAAAGGAGTCTTTCAAAGGAGCCACTGCTATTGTGGGAGGTCCTTCTGTATATGTGTTACTTTTATTAGTTAATGAATAAAGAAGCTATTTTGGCCTGTGATAAGGTAGAATAGGGATAGGTGGGAAAGAAAGAACTGAATGCTGGGTGGAAGAAGGCAGAGTCAGTGAGAAATCATGAAGCCCCTCCAGAGACAGATGCTGGATGGAACTTTGTCTGGTAAGCCACAACCACGTGGTGATACACAGATGAATAAAGAAACTGCTCTGTCCTATGGCAGGGCAGAATATAGGTGGGCAGGAAAACTAAACTAAACTGAATGCAGGGAATGGAAGAGAATGAAAAAGAAGGAAGAGGAATATCATTTTAGAGGCATCATGGAAATAGTTTCCAGATTTCACTGTAGCATCTATAAAAGTGAGGCAGCCATAAGACTGAGCACCTGTGAGCTTTCACTATCATTCTTGTTTATATCAGATGTTTATCAAGCTTCAGGTATTGTTTGTTTTTAGTCCAGCAATTTAGCCTGCTTGACGTAATAGAGCACCATAGTCTGGATTAGTTGTATAGACAAGTGAAAAATGTTTAATTCTCACAGTTCTAAATGTTGTATTACCATGAGAGCAGGCAGCAGTTATTATGGTTGGCTCTGGTGAAGGCCTTCTGGTGTTGTCATCCTGAATGGTGAGTCATTCATGTGGCCCCACCTCTCACTGCAGGACTGTGGGCAGTAGTGGGTGATGGAGTAAGATGTATCATTTTCTTTAGTGGTGTGGCCACTGTTAAATTGCCAATATTCCAGTAAATAATTGCATTCATACTCATGTCAGGAAAATGAATGGACCTAGAAAACATTATTTTGAGTGAGGAGACCCAGAGACAGAAAGACATATATCACATGCATTGACTCATAGCTGATTTTTAAACATAAAGCAAAGAAAGCCAGCATACAAACCACAATCCCAGAGAACTTAGACAACAATGAGGACACTAAGAGAGACTTACATAGATCTAATCTACATGGGAAGTAGAATAAGACAAGATCTCCTGAGTCAATTGGGAGCATGGGGACCCTGTGAAGAGGGGAGGGAAGTTGCACGGAGGGGAGCAGAGAAAAATGTAGAGCTCAATAAAAATCAATAAAAAACCCCCAGAAGTCTGAATAGGTTCTTAAATGTACTAGTTTCTGACAGAAAATATGTATATCATAGTTCTACTGACTATGGCAATTTTCTTGGGCTGTATTCCATATACAGCCAGCCACCGTCTTTATCACCATCATCATGATTATTATTCAATATGCCTTCACCATTATTATCATCATCCTTTTATGTTAATCGACCTTTTGGCTTTGTATGTACAACATGTGTTCCTGGGCCCCTCTGAAACCAGAGAGAGTGTTGAATATGCTGGAACTGTGCATATAGACAGGTGGATGCTGGGAAGTGAACCCTAGTCTGTTGGAAGAGCAGCTAGTGCTCCCAGGCACTGAGTCAATTCTTCAGCCCAACATTAATCCCTTCTAAGTGTCAGTAGTAGGACAATGGGGCACATAGTTTTCCTTTCTAAAATTCTTCTTCATCTTTTAACTGCTTATTGTATTTTAATGTAAACAAAAAGTTTAGAATTTCACTTAGAGAACTGTTATCTAATGTTTCTTCAAAGATTTGAAAAATCAGAATTTTAAATTTTCAGTTGTAGATGTTTTAGCACAAGAGCTTCCTTTTGTTTTCTCTTCATGGCTTTTGTTCCTCTTCTAGGCTCTCTCATCTGTTCTCTCATCATCACTGGGTCACCTTTTAAATGACGGAAAGTGCAGTATTAGCTGCTCTCTGGAAACGGCAATGTCAGACAACTGTCGCCAGACTCTGAGATCCTTTTTAAAAAATTCATTATTTTATATTATAATAACTCATACAAGAAAGATACAGAAAACCATACTGATTAAGCCAAGTCAAAATATGAATTCTTTATTAGTTGATGGCAAAGAGCAGGCACATACCTCAACATTCCTTGATGCTCAAGTTCAGGGGTACAGTTCAGGGCAAAATACACGATGTTCAGAGTTTACATCAATGTTAGATGAGGGTCAGCATAACCTTGGAGCATTTATTTCTGGCAGAGACCAGTCACAGTTTTAGGCACAGCGTGACAATTATTTTTTAGTTTTATCTTCTCTAGGTTTTTTTTTTTTTTTAGCTTATGTTAAGTTTGTGTAAACATTAATTATTTTGGTTAGTATGTCTGGACAATGGAAATCGCAATTGTTTTTCTAATAGTGGTCTATTAGTATTGTTAGTGGTGGATAGAGAGATAAGAACTGTCTAAGCAAACCCAAAATGGAGCCTGGACAAGGTGGTATTACGCTAGACACTGCAATATATCTGTGAGTGCATATGTGAGTTATCATGTGCATGCAGGAGCCCATGGGGATGAGAAGAGGGTGTCTGATCTGGTGGAATTAGAATAACAGACTACTCTGTGCTGGCATGTGGGTGCTGGGAATTGAACCTGTGGCCTCTGAAGAAACAGTAAGCATTCTTATCCTCTGACCCAAACTCAGGATGTCCTAACTCTTTCAACGTCACTTGCCTTTGTTCTTTATTGTTTTTCATTACACCAGTTCTTGTCTCAAACAGTGTTATCAACACATCTCTTAAACGGTCTCAAAAGGTATCTTCTGGCTAGGAATCTACATTGGGTGAATGGGCTGTGTCTACTAGATATACTGAGACTCAAAAACAGTTTGAGCCCTGGGAATACAATCTTGGCTGAACAGGACTGTAAAATTATTCCACAAACAGAAAAACCAAACAGCATCGTGGCTCACTGGGTAGCAGCACTTGTTACGCAAGCCCAGACACCCGAGTTTGACCCCTGGACTCCACATAAAAGAGGAAGAAGAGAACCAGCTCCATCAAGTTTTCCTCTGACCTCCTCATGTACACCGTGGCATCCCCTGCTTCTAACACATAAAACAAATTATAAGCTTAAACAGACATATTTTGTTAGTCATAGTTTAATAAGAATTGTGCTAATGCAATAGTTATCATGGCATATTAAACTTAACGGGTGTATGCATCTTTAGACGAACAGTCTTTAATATACAATTATTTTGCATACAGATAAAAACAACTATGATTCTTCTTTCTGAATCATTAATTCTGTGTAAAAGCAATTAAAAACCAGAAATCAGGAGGTGGTCCCTGCAGATAGCATTTTTTATTTCAAAGTTAGAATGAGCTAAAAAAAAAAATTAAGCACAGGACAAAGAGAAGAATAATATTGTTACAGGAAGAAAACGAAGAGCTGTGATGGAGCTGGGGGTGGGGTAGGGTGAGGTGTGGTGTGGTTTAATTACAGATCAGTAACCTTAATGGAAAGCATCAGGCACAAACTAATCTTACACTGTCTGAGAAAATAGAACTGTGATTCTAATAAAAAGAAAATGACACAAGAGTTAGAGTTACAGACTTCCTAAAATGATTTGTAAGTGTCTCCAGGGAGTTCAGTAAAATAAAAACACACACGTTGCAAAGGTAAGAATACTTGAAGCTAACATGTTTTCTCTATTATTGTACACTGCTGCTTCCATAGCAGAGCTCTCTTCTTTCTTCTGGATGCTCCTTCTGTGCCACACACAAACAGGATGCACATGCACAACAATCACACTACTCTCAGCAAGGTCCCCTTTATCCAAACATTGCACTTACCTGGTTTCCTGTATTTTGATGCCATTTTCACACAGCCAGGACCCATCTGTTTCATCTATGTTAAGAATAATCCACCCTTGAATTTTAAACAATAGGAAGCTTTCCTGTTGAGTATAGAAAAATAACAACCCATAACTTTACATAATCCTGAACATTTTTTCTTTATTTTGCCTTTTAAAAATATTTATTTATTACATTTTGTGTGTTACTGAAGCCAGGCCAAGATAATAATGTATTTATAAGAAGACAATGATCTAGAAATATGAACACTACATTCTCATAAATAAACATTAAAGAACGATTATACCTTTTATCACTCAGTAAGAAGAAATAATCATGTAAAATAACTATACAAAAGTTTTTAGAATTGTCTTAAATTTCCTACTGACAAATAACGATGAGTCAAAAATGAATTGAGTTTTCTAGAATAGATTATATATTCAGTAGTTTTGAGGGAAGCTGTGGGGAAAGAATTTGTTTTGGATTCATATGCTTTATGTGGACATATAACTATGCGCCAGAGGTTGCTGCTGTGCTTGTGTATGTTTGAGTCTGCATTTTCTTTTCCATGGACCAGCATCTGGAGTTCATAGCTGTATTTTATTCATGGATGCTCAAAACTATGCAAATGTAAATTAACTTTCATTATTAAATTCCTGTTGCTTCTAGATAATAATCTTTCTTCGTCACATCCTTGTGGCTCTTGTCCAAAGGAGTGGATGTCATATTCCCACAATTGTTATTACATTAGTGTGGAGAAAAAAAATTGGGCTGACAGTTTGGAGTCCTGCAAAGCCAAAAACTCTAGTCTGCTTTACATAGAGAGTGAAGAGGAGCAGGTAAGAGCTGCCGTGTCTCAATCATTGCTTAACCATTTTTCCGGTTGGTGTGATGTGTGTGAACTCGATTCACATTCTTATACATGTTTCATGTATTTACAACTCTGTATAACATTTCATTGTTTTATTTTAGAACATTTTATCTATATTTGTGTACTGGTACTGAATACTTATTTCCAGATTTTTTTTTATTTTATAGAAACCATTTTTTTACAAGTACATTTAGCTTGAAATTAACTTTGTCATTTAATTTTACCACACACAAAAATATCTATATGTATTTGATAACTAATATTGATCAGAATGTGAATAGGTGGAGATAATTAAACTCAGATAACTAGGCAGACATTTTCATTTCCTTTTTGTACATTTCCTACGCATATTCTTTTTTATTTAAATTTTTAATTTATTTTTATTATTAAAAATTTCCACCTCCTCCCCACCGTCTATTTCTCTCCCTCTCCTTTAACTCCCCTCCCCCTACCTTGCCAGTCCAAGGAGCAGTCAGGGTTCCCTGCCCTGCAGGAAGTCCAAGGTCCAACCCACTCCATCTGGGTCTAAGAAGGTGCGCATCTAAACTGATTAGGCTCCGCAAAAGCCAGTACATGCCGTAGGATCAAAACCCAGTGCCATTGTTCTTGGCTTCTCAGTCAGCCTTCATTGTCAGACATGTTCAGAGAATCCGGTTTGATCCCCCGTTTTTTCAATCCAGGTCCACGCTGGCCTTGGTGAGCTCCCATTAGACCAGCCCCACAGTCTCAATGGGTGGGCACATTCCTCCTCGCTGTCCTGACTTCCTTGCTCATGTTCTCCCTCCTTCAACTCCTCATTTGGGTCTTGGGAGCTCAGTCCTGCACTCCAGTGTGGGTCTCTGTCTCTAGCTCCCTCCATCGGCAGATGAAGCTTCTATGGTGATATGCAAGATATTCATCAGTATGGCTACAGGAAAGGGCCATTTCAGGCTCCCTCTCCTCAACTGCCTAAGGAACTAGCTGTGGACATCTCCATGGTTACCTGGGACCACCCTCTAGAGTGAAGTCTCTTGCTAACCCTAAAATGGCTCCCTTAATTAGGATATTTTCTTCCGTGCACCCCTATCCACTCTTCCTCCATCCCAACCATCCCATTCCCCCAGGTACTCCCCATCCTCCCCTCCTCACTTTTCTATCCACATCTCCCCATCACTCCTTACCGCCACCCCACCCCCACCCCCAAGATCCCAAGTTTTGCCTGGCAATCTCGTCTACTTCCAATATCCAGGAAGATAACTATATGTTTCCTTTGGGTTCACCTTCTTATTTAGCATCGCTAGGATCTGGAATTATAGGCTCACTGACCTTTATTTATGTCTAGAATCCCCTGATGGGTGAGTACATACCAAATTCATCCTTTTGGGTCTGGGTTACCTCACTCAGAATAGTGTTTTCTATTTCCATCCATTTGCATGCAAAGTTCAAGAGGTCATTGTTTTTTACCGCTGAGTAGTACTCTAATGTGTATATATTCCACACTTTCTGTATCCATTCTTCCATTGAAGGACATCTAGGTTGTTTCCAGGTTCTGGCTATTACAAATAATGCTGCTATGAACATAGTTGAACAAATGCTTTTGTAGTATGATAGGGCATCTCTTGGGTATATTCCCAGGAGTGGTATTGCTGGATCCTGGGGTAGGTTGATTCTGAATTTCCTGAGAAAACAACACACTGATTTCCAAAGTGGTTGCACAAATTTGCATTCCCACCAACAGTGGAAGAGTGTACCCCTTACTCCACATCCTCTCCAGCAAAGGTTATCATTAGTGTTTTTTATTTTAGCCATTCTGACAGGTGTAAGATGGTATCTCAACTTTGTTTTGATTTGAGGTTGAGCATGACCTTAAGTGTCTTTTGGCCATTTGAACTTCTGTTGAGAATTCTCTGTTCAGTTCAGAGCCCCATTTTTTAATTGAGATAATTAGCATTTTAAAGTCTAGTTTCTTGAGTTCTTTATATATTTTGGAGATCAGACCTGTGTCTGTTGTGGGGTTGGTGACGATCTTTTCCCAGTCAGTAGGTAGCCCTTTTATCTAAATGACAGTGTCCTTTGCTTTACAGAAGCTTCTCAGTTTCAGGAGGTCTCATTTATTCAATGTTGCCCTTATTGCCTGTGCTGCTGGGGTTTTACACAGGAAGTGGTCTCCTGTGCCCATGTGTTGTAGACTACTTCCCACTTTCTCTTCTATCAGGTTCCGTGTGGTCAGATTAATATTGAGGTCTTTAACCCATTTAGACTTGAGTTTTGTGCATGGTGATAGATATGGATCTACTTTCATTCTTCTACATGTTGACATCCAGTTATGCCAGCACCATTTGTTGAAGATGCTTTCTTTCTTCCATTGTATACTTTTAGCTCCTTTGTTGAAAATCAGGTGTTCATAGGTTTGTGGGTTAACATCCGGGTCTTCTATTCAATTCCATTGGTCGACTTCTCTGTTTTTTGTTTTTGTTGTTTTTTGTTTTTTTTTCATGGTTTATTTTTTTATATTTAAAATTTCCATCTCCTCCCCTCCTCCTCCTCCTTCCCTCCCCTCCCCTCCACCCATACCCCCCCTCCCTCCCTCTCCAGGCCAAGGAGCCATCAAGGTTCCCTACTCTATGTTAAGACCAAGGTCCTTCCAACTCCCCGCAGGTCCAGGAAGGTGATCGACCAAGTTGAAAAGGCTCCCAGAGAGCCCGTCCATGCAGAAGAATCAGAGCCCAGCGCCATTGTCCTTTGCTTCTCAGTCAGCCCCCACTGTGGGCCACATTCAGAGAGTCTGGTTTGGTCGCATGTTCCATCAGTCCCATTCCAACTGGAGTTGGTGATCTCCCATTAGTTCTGTCCCATCGTCTCCATGGGTGAACGCACCCCTCACGGTACTGACTTTATTTCTCATGTTCTCCCTCCTTCTGCTCCTCATCAGGACCTTGGGAGCTCAGTTCAGTGCTCCAATATGGGGCTCAGTCATTTTCTTCATCTATCACCAGGTGGAGGTTCTATGGTGATATGCAAGAAATTCATCAGTATGGCTATAGGAACTGGCCTTTTCAGGCTCCCTCTCCTCAGTTGCCCAAGGAACTAACTGGGGCGTCTCCCTAGAAACCTGGGAACCCCTCTAGGGTCAAGTCTCTTGACAACACTCAGATGGCTCCCTAAATTAAGATATATGCTTCCCTGCTCCCATATCCACCCTTCCTGTATCCCAAGCATCCCATTCCTCCGAGCTCCCTCCATTCTCCCCTTCACACTTTTCTCTCCGCATCTTACTTTGGCCGCGTCTCGCCCCACCCTCAAGTTCCCAATTCTTGCCTCGCGATCGTGTCTACTTCCAATATCCAGGAGGATTACTATATCTTTTTTTGGGGGGGGGGATCACCTTCTTATTATCTACTCAAGGATTCCAAATTATAGGCTCGATGTCCTTTAATTATGGCTAGAAACCGATTATGAGTGAGTACATCCCATGTTCATCTTTTTGGGTCTGGGTTACCTCACTCAGAATAGTGTTTTCTATTTCCATCCATTTGCATGCAAAATTCAAGAAGTCATTGTTTTTTATCGCTGAGTAGTATTCTAGCATGTATATATTACACAGTTTCTTCATCCATTCTTCCACTGAAAGGCATCTAGGTTGTTTCCAGGATCTGGCTATTACAAATAATGCTGCTATGAACATAGTTGAGCAAATGCTTTTGTAGTATGATTGGGCATCTCTTGGGTAGATTCCCAATAGTGGAATTGCTGGGTCCTGGGGTAGGTTGATCCCGAATTTCCTGAGAAACCTCCACACTGCTTTCCAAAGTGGTTGCACAAGTGTGCATTCCCACCAGCAATGGATGAGTGTACCCCTTACCCCACAACCTCTCCAGCAAAGGTTATCGTTGGTGTTTTGGATTTTAGCCAATCTGACAGGTGTAAGATGATATCTCAAAGTTGTTTTGATTTGCATTTCCCTAATAGCTAAGGAGGTCGAGCATGACTTTAAGTGTCTTTTGGCCATAAACCATATGGTCATCTCATTAGATGCTGAAAAAGCATTTGACAAAATTCAGCATCCTTTTATGATAAAGGTCTTGGAGAGATTAGGGATACAAGGGTCATTCCTAAATATAATAAGAGCTATTTATAGCCGACAGCTAACATCAAATTAAACGGAGAGAAACTCAAGGCTATCCCACTAAATTCAGGAACATGACAAGGCTGTCCACTCTCTCCCTATCTCTTCAATATAGTACTTGAAGTTCTTGTAATTACAATAAAACAGCATAATGAGATCAAGGGGATTCGAATTGGAAAGGAAGAAGTTAAACTTTCGTTATTTGAAGATGATATGATAGTATACATAAGCAACCCCAAAAACCCCACCAAAGAACTCCTTCAGTAACGTGGCAGGATACAAGATCAACTCCAAAAAATCAGTTACCCTCCTATACACAAAGGATAAGGAAGCAGAGAGGGAAATCAGAGAAGTATCACCCTTCACAATAGCCACAAATAGCATAAAATATCTTGGAGTAACTCTAACCAAGGAAGTGAAGGATTTATTTGACAAGAACTTTAAGTCTCTGAAGAAAGAAATTGAAGAGGATACCAGAAAATGGAAGGATCTCCCCTGCTCATGGATTGGAAGGATCAACATAGTAAAAATGGCAATTCTACCAAAAGCAATCTATAGATTCAATGCAATCCCCATCAAGATCCCATCAAAATTCTTCACAGATATTGAGAGGACAATAATCAACTTTATATGGAAAATCAAGAAACCCAGGATAGCCAAAACAATCTTATACAATAAAGGTACTTCTGGAGGCATTACCATCCCTGACTTCAAACTCTATTACAGAGCTACAGTATTGAAAACAGCTTGGTATTGGCATAAAAACAGAGAAGTTGACCAATGAAATCGTATAGAAGACCCGGATCTTAAACCACAAACCTACGAACACCTGATTTTTGATAAAGGAGCCAAAAGTACATAATGGAAGAGGGCATCTTCAACAAATGGTGCTGGCATAACTGGATGTCAACCTGTAGAAGAATGAAAGTAGATCCATATCTATCACCATGCACAAAACTCAAGTCCAAATGGATTAAAGACCTCAATATTAATCTGAACACACTGAGCTTGATAGAGGAGAAATTGGGAAGTACTCTACAACATATGGGCACAGGAGACTGTTTCCTATGCATAACCCCAGCTGCACAGACTTTAAGGGCAACATTGAATAAATGGGACCTCCTGAAGCTGAGCAACTTCTGTAAAGCAAGGGACATCGTCACTAAGACACAAAGGCAGCCTACTGACTGGGAAAAGATCTTCACCAACCCTGCAACTGACAAAGGTCTGATCTCTAAAATATATAAGGAACTCGAGACTAAACTTTAAAATGCTAATTAACCCAATTAAAAAATGGGGCGCTGAACTGAACAGAGAATTTTCAACAGAAGACTTCTCTGTTTTTATGCCAATACCAAGCTGTTTTCAATACTGTAGCTCTGTAATAGAGTTTGAAGTCAGGGATGGTAATGCCTCCAGAAATTCCTTTATTGTGTAAGATTGTTTTGGCTATCCTGGGCTTTTTGTTTTTCCATATAAAGTTGATTATTGTTCTCTCAAGGTCTGTGAAGAATTTTGATGGGATTTTAATGGGGATTGCATTGAATCTATAGATTGCTTTTGGTAGAATTGCCATTTTTACTATGTTGTCCCTCCCAATCCACAAGAAGGGAGATCCTTCCATTTTCTGGTATCCTCTTCAATTTCTTTCTTCAGAGACTTAAAGTTCTTGTCAAATAAATCCTTCACTTCCTTGGTTAGAGTTACTCCAAGATATTTTATGCTATTTGTGGCTATTGTGAAGGGTGATACTTCTCTGATTTCCCTCTCTGCTTCCTTATCCTTTGTGTATAGGAGGGTAACTGAATTTTTGGAGTTGATTTTGTATCCTGCCACGTTACTGAAGGAGTTCTTTGGTGGGGTTTTTGGGGTTGCTTATGTATACTATCATATCATCTTCAAATAACGAAAGTTTAACTTCTTCCTTTCCAATTCGAATCCCCTTGATCTCATTATGCTGTTTTATTGTAATTACAAGAACTTCAAGCACTATATTGAAGACGTAAGGAGAGAGTGGACAGCCTTGTCATGTTCCTGATTTTAGTGGAATGGCTTTGAGTTTCTCTCCATTTAATTTGATGTTAGCTGTCGGCCTGCTGTAAATAGCTTTTATTATATTTAGGTATGAACCTTGTATCCCTAACTTCTCCAAGACCCTTATCATAAAGGAGTGTTGAATTTTGTCAAATGCTTTTTCAGCATCTATTGAAATAATCACGTTTTTTTTCTTTCAGTTTATTTATAATATGGATTACATTGATAGATTTGCATATGCTGAACCAGCCTTGCATTTCTGGGATGAAGCCTACTTGATCGTAGTGGGTAATTTTTCTAATGTGTTCTTGGATTCGGTTTGCCAGTATTTTACTGAGAATTTTTGCGTCGATGTTCATGAGTGAGATTGGCCTGTAATTCTCTTTCTTGGTTGAGTCTTTGCGTGGTTTTGGTATCAGGGTAACTGTGGCTTCATAAAAGGAATTTGGCAATGATTCTTCTGTTTCTATATTGTGAAATACCTTAAGGAGTATAGGTATTAGATCTTCTTGGAAGTTCTGGTAGAATTCTGCATTGAAACCATCTGGTCCTGGGCTTTTTTTGGTAGGGAGGTTTTTGATAACAGCTTCTAATTCTTCGCGGCTAATAGGTCTATTTAGATTGTTCACCTGATCTTGGTTCAACTTTGGTATATGGTACTTATTTAAAAAATGTCCATTCCTTTTACATTTTCCATTTTTGTGGCATACAAGCATTTGTAGTAAGATCTAATGATTCTCTGAATTTCCTCTGTGTCTGTGGTTATGTCCCCCTTTTCATTTCTGTTCTTGTTAATTTGCGTGTTCTCTCTCTGCCGTTTGATTAGTTTGGATAGGGGTTTGTCAATCTTGTTGATTTTCTCCAAGAACCAGCTTTTTGTTTCATTGATTCTTTGGATTGTTTTCTGTGTTTCTATTTTGTTGATTTCTGCCTTCAGTTTGATTATTTCCAGTCTTCTACTCCTCCTGGATGAGTCTGCTTCTTTTTTTCCTAGAGCTTTCAGGTGTGCTGTTAAGTCTCCAATGTGTGCTTTCTCCATTTTCTTTAAGTGGGCACTTAGTGCTATGAACTTTCCTCTTAGTACTGCTTTCATAGTGTCCCATAAGTTTGAGTATGTTGTGACATTGTTTTCATTAAATTCAAGAAAGACTTTGATTTCTTTCTTTATTTCTTCCTTGACCCAGGTGTGATTCAGTAGTTGACTGTTAAGTTTCCATGAATTTGTAGGCTTTCTAGGGGTAGCATTGTTGTTGAATTCTAGCTTTAATCCATGGTGATCTGACAAGTCACAGGTTGTTATTAATATTTTTTTTTTGTATCTGTGGAAGTTTGCTTTGTTACTGAGTATATGGTCAATTTTCGAAAGGGTTCCATGAGCTGCAGAGAAGAAGGTATATTCTCTCCTATTTGGGTGGAATGATCTATAGATGTCTGTTAAGTCCATTTGTTTCATTACTTCCATTAATTCTCTTATTTCTTTTAGGTTTCTGTCTGATTGACCTGTCCATTGGTGAGAAAGGTGTGTTGAAGTCTCCTACTATTAGTGTGTGTGGTTTGATGACTGCCTTGAGATTTAGAAGTGTTTCTTTTACATAAATGGGTGCCTTCATATTTGGGTCATAGATATTCAGGATTGAGATTTCCTCCTGATGAATTATTCCTGTTATGAGTATAAAATGTCCATCTCCATCTCTTCTGATTGATTTTAGTTTGAAGTAAATTTTGTTAGAAATTAATACGGCCACATCCGCTTGTTTCTTAGGTCCATTTGCTTGAAAAACCTTTTCCCAACACTTTACTCTGAGTAGATATATTTCTTTGTGGTTGAGGTCTGTTTCTTGTAAGCAGCAGAATGTTGGATCCTGTTTTCGTATCCAATCTCTTAGCCCGTGCCTTTTTATAGGTGCATTGAGTCCATTGATATTAAATGATATTAATGACCAGTGGTTGTTAAAGCCAGTCATTTTTTTTTTGGTAGTAGAGTTTGTGTGTTACTTTCTTTGATTTGTGCTTGTGAGGGGTCGCTAGATGACTGAGTTATTGTAGGTGGTGTTATCAGTGTTGTGTTCCTTGGGTTGTGATTTTCCTTCTATTACTTTCTGTAAGGCTGGATTTGTGGTTACATATTGTTTAAATTTGTTTTTATCCTGAAATATTTTGTTTTTTCCATTGATAGTGAACGATAGCTTGGCTGGGTATAGTAGTCTGGGCTTGCATCCATGGTCTCTTAGTTTCTGCAGTACCTCTATTCAGGACCTTCTGGTTTTCATGGTTTCCATAGAGAAGTCCGGGGTAAAGTCTGATAGGTTTACCTTTATAAGTTACTTGACCTTTTTCCTTTGCAGCTCTTAATATTCTTTCTTTGATCTGTATGTTTTGTGTTTTGATTATTATATGGTAGGGAAAGTTTTTTTTTTTTTTTTGATCTAGTCTATTCAGTGTTCTGTATGCTTCTTGACCCTTCATATGAATATCTTTCTTTAGGTTGGGAAAGTTTTCTTCTACAATTTTGTTGAATATATTTTCTGAGCCTTCGATCTGTAATTCTTCTCCTTCATCTACTCCTATTATTCTTAGGTTCGGTCTTTTTATTGTGTCCCAGATTTCCTGAATGTTTTGTGATGAGAATTTGTTGGATTTGCTGTTTTCTTTGATCAGTGCGTTTATTTTCTCTATGGTATCTTCAGAATCTGAGATTCTTTCTTCTATCTCATGTATTCTATTAGTTATGCTTGTTTTTGTAGTCTCTGTTCATTTACCTAGATTTTCCATATTCAGGTGGCTCTCGGTTTGTGTTTTCTTCATTGCCTCCATTTCAGTTTTCAAATCTTGAACTGTTTCCATTACCTGTTTGATTGTTTTTTCTTTGTTATCCAGGGTATCATTTATGGATTTACTCATTTCTTCAAACTTTTTGTGATACTTTGATTTGGAAGGGTCTTCTGTTTGAGTTGATTTCATTGGTTAATAAAGAAACTGCCTGGCCCATTTGATTGGCCAGCCCTTAGGTGGGCGGAGTAGACAGAACAGAATGCTGGGAAGGGAAGTCAATAAATCGCCATGCCTCTGCTCTCTGGGTCAGACACAATGAAGCTCCGGCCCAAGATGGATGTATGCTAGAATCTTCCTGGCAAGGCACCACTTCATGGTGCTACACAGATTATTAGATATGGGTTAATCAAGATGTGAGTAAGAGGCTGAAACTAAGGGGCCAGGCAGTGTTTAAATGAATACAGTTTGTGTGTTGTTATTTCAGGGCTTAAGCTAGCCAGGCGGCTGGGAGCCAGGCGGGATGAAAAGCAGGCCTGCCTGCAGCTACAATACTTCTCATCCACTTTTTTAAGGGAGTTTTTCATATCCAGTTTAAGGGTCTCTATCACTTTCATAATGTCAATTTTTTCATTTCTTCAAGATTAGGGTGTTCCAGTCCTTCTGTTGTAAGATTGCTATGTTCTGGTGTTTTCATGTTGTTTTTCAGATTGTTAGAGGGATTCTTGCCTTGGCGCCTGCCCATCTCTTCCTTCAAATGCTCTCCAATAGTTCTTCTGGTACAGGAATATGTCCCCTTGTTGGCCAGGAACCCCTCTGATGGATCTTCTGTTATAGGATAAGGGCTCCTTGTTGGGCAGGTACACCTCTGATGGGTCTTCTGTTACTGGATATTGGCTCCTTGATAGGCAGGTATCTCACAGACAATAGGCCCAGCTCTCACCAGCAAGCTGAGTGAAAGAAAGGATCTCTAGCCACTCACCACTGGGTCCCAGCCCCAATACGGGCCGAGCAGGGCAGTTTTGTGACCCTTAAGGAGTGGAGCGGTGCCTTAGGGACGCTGGGATGGGATGGGAAGAGAAGGGCAGAAGGCACGGGGTGAAACCCCTGCAGAATTACCAGAAAGATTAGGGGGTTGAGGAATATCTGTGCTCTGTGACCCAGGCTTCTGCCCCCTATACATATTCTTATTTGGTCTTTCTGCTCAAATCTTTATTTTCTTGTCTTTTGCTATAACTAGTTGCACATGCCTATGAGTTTTATAAGACAGGAACTGGACGTATTTGACATCTAATGTAATCATAAAAATTTTAATCCCTTAGTTTTAATTTTATGTGCCATTTGAATTAGAATAATACAGACTACAATTGTAATTGCTATGGTAAAAATAATATGGTAAAAGCTTTAGTGAAAATTAGTTCAGTAAATTCCTACATTTCAACATTTTCACAGTACAACCCATAGAGGGACAAAAACACTTTCAAAAGTAGTTGGTATTTCTCAGTTAAGTATTTTAAAGCTTTTTATTAAATTATACAGTCACAATTGGTATAGTTAAAAGCAAACTTTATAATGCCCCTGTTATTTATATATTTTGAAAAATCAGAGTAACCATTCCACATTTAATCCACATATGTACTTGAAATAAAAGAATCTTCTTTACTAAGAAGAAGCATTGAAAGACACTTCATCATTACACAGGAAAGTTCCTCTATAATTTCTCAAAAGCATGCTTACAGGGAGAGACAACTCTCTGGTCATTATCACCAAGGTAAACAATAAGGCCAAAAGGATGATGCCCAGGATCCCAGAGTTGAGCTTCTCTGGAGTTGATAAAAACTCTACAGAGATAGAAAATGGACACATATGTTCACAGCATTTACACAGAAGAGAACTCAGAAAATCAGAATAATAAACACAGCACCCAAGCCTTTGTCATGCTGCAATTGGTCTATAGGCAATATCATTGCATTTCCACTGAATAAAATGATCATATATTCTTGCAACAATGAATGAAAACTGATCAAATCTTAAATATAGTAGCATGGGTCAGATTGGAGCTTCCTTTCCTTCCAGTAAGCAGCCTATTCCTATCTTCATGACAGTCACTCACCACCCCAGAACAGTTACACTGAAGGTTCATTCAATGCTTTACTTTTGCATTGGCTGTGCCTGCTGATATTGAGATGTTTCTGGGAAGCATTATGAAGGCTCAGCTCCATCAGCTGATTTCCTACAGGGTCACTGAAAAGGAACTGTGGTGGTCCCTGGGTTTCTTTTGATGCTTCCCTGGGTCCTAAGCCACCTGTTCAGTTCTGAGCAGATGACTCATAACTCATGTCTACAGCTCTGAGAGGATCTATTGTCATTCTACTTATGAAGATGTCCTGATCCAGTCACAAAGGAGGGGTCCAGAGAACTGTAGTTTTTGTAGAGGTGATACATCTAATTTTACCTTTGGTCTTGAGCTCATATGTTATAGTTTAAAAAATACCATAAATTTGATAAATTATTATAAATAGGAAAAATTAAAAATACAAATTAGTGAGATGAAAATGTTCACAAACTGAGGGTAAAATTATATACTGAATTTAGTTTCCGTATGTCCTCAAACTCACCCAACATATATCCCAATGTAATGACACAAAATCAATCTTTTGAAACAGAATAATTATTTAAATCTTGTCTTGTAAAAAACAAAACAGTATATTTGAGGCAATTGATACCAAAGAACATAATACTTTAATAAAAAAGCCCAATGCTGAAATAAAATCAGTTTTGCATCAATTTTATGTTGTTTGAATTCAATAAGAATTTTACCTTGGGCCTAGAGTTCCTGTGTTATAGTTTAAATATATACTACAAATTTGACAAATTAGTACTAATAGGGAAACTGAAAAAAACCAAACAAATTAGTGAGACAAGAAAGTTTACAAATTAAGTGTAAACTTATACATTAAATTCAGTTTTCATATGTAATCAAACTCACACAACATGTTTTCAAATAGCAAAACATGACACAAAATAACTCTTTTGAAACAGAACAATTATTTATATTTTGTCATGTAAGAACAGTAGTACATTTGAGGCAATTGATACCAAATGACACAATGCTTTCATGAAAAGGCCCAATGTTGTAATAAAATCAATATGCATCAATTTTATGCTGTTTTAATTTAATATAGAAATTGAATGATCTAAATCAGTGATTAGGAACATTGATATTTTCTAATTGTTTACATTATCTGATTTTGGGTCAATACTTTATATGAATTTAATAAAATGAACCATGTGCTATTAAGTTAGCATTTATATGGAGTAATAAAATGTTTCTGAGAAATTACAAAAAATTAAGTGTTTGGAAATATTGAAAATTATTTTGTGTCAAAATAACATGTACAAATTAAACAATATTTGAAACACTTCAAAATTATTTTTCTCAAAAGATATTTTTAATATTTATTTTATTTGATAAAATAATTTGTTATTGATTTAATGGCTTAACTTTGAAGCTAACAAAGTAATAAAGTTAAGGCACTACATAATCAAATATTGTTTTGTTTATACTTAGCTAGAGAACCTGTGGTTGTTAAAATCTACCATTTTATCAGATTACTGATTCAGTTATAAGAAGATTTCATTAAATAATTTAATTCTTGAGTTCTGGAATCAGTGAGATCTAGAATTAATTTTGGCCTTGAGACTTATAACACATGACTGTTAAACAATTATTAGTATTTGCATCACTTAAAATCAACTTAAAATCAACACTTTGTCATCAGGTCTCCTGTGGCTGTAGGTTTAATTATATTGATAAGAAAAACAAACACGAGTATGTAACATGAATGGGACCAGGCCTGCTTGTTTGGGCTTCTGTCCTGCCTGGTACCCCACAGCAGGCAGGCCCCAAAGAAATAACACAGAGATCTGTATAAGTTATAAAGCTGATTGGCCCATTAGCTCTAACCTCTCACTGGCTAACTCTCACATCTTAATTAACCCACTTTTCTGATCTATGTTAGCCATGTGGCTCAGTACATTTTTTTAGTGGGGCAGATCACATCCTGCTGCTTTGGTGATCTGGGCAGGAATGGGAGGAATCAGCTTCCTCCTTCCCAGAGTTCTCCTGTTCTCTTTTTTTTTTTTTTTTTGGTTTTTCGAGACAGGGTTTCTCTGCAGCTTTAGAGCCTGTCCTGTTCTCATTACATCATTTCTACTTCCTGTCTGATTTTCCCACCTTTACCTCCTGCCTAGCCAATCAGCGTTTATTTAAAACATGATTGACAGAATACAGACAATTCTCCTGCACCACGAGTAGGTGGCTAACTCTCCACAGACAGCAAGGACAGAACTTTGAGACAATCCTCCAGTGTGTTCCATGAGCTGGATGTCCCTGAGGAGCTTAAAGGCACCCATGCTCCAGTTTGATTCCCTGCTTCAGAACTGTGCCTCAGTGGCTCTACATGGAGCACTTCAGTGTCCCCTGGACTGAATGGGCTGGTGAAGACAAGGAAGCAGTGACAACCTCCCTCTCCTTTTTATTTTTTATATAATTGATCTTTTATTCAAAATCCTGTTTTCTGCTTTACATATTAATATCAAGTTATTGCCATTTTAAGTTTTTGAAGATTTTTTATTTGTCCTATTCACTGCTAGATTTTCTCTACTTCAGTGAGACATGAGTGCTGTTTACTGTCATAGGTTGTATTTTTCAGCTACAAATTCTTTTTTTTTCAATACTGCTTGGTCTATTAACTCAGGATTCTTTTTTAAATTTTTTTTTAAAGAATTTCCACCTCGTCCCCACCTCCCATTTCCCTCTCCCTCCCCCCACTCTCCTCTCCTTCCCTCTACAGTCTAAAGAGCAACCTTCCTCTCTTGCCAGAAAGACCTCCTGTATTGAGGTGAGGAACTCACAGGAGTCCTGTGGGAGCTGAGTAACAAACTGTGACAGTGAACAAAGCAGGCTGTCCTATGAGGCTCAGGGTGAGTCATGAGTGGAGAAGTAGATTTCTCATTAATGTGTCTCTGAAGGCTGAACAGGAAATTCTCATCTCTGACTGATTTTGAAATCGGTTTTTTATCATCACATCTTTACAATGTAGGTCACTTTGTGGTCTTGTTGAAAGGACATAGTGGTCAACTAAGCGTATCTTGTAGTGTGTCATTTACTGAGTACCTTACAAGAATTGCTATGTGTTCTAAAAAGGTGAGAGAGGATTAATCACCAAGCTTCCTCTTTCAAAAGATTCTTATTTGAATTTTCTCTTTTACAGAAAAATATTTTTATATAATATATTCTGATTGTAGTTTTTCCTCTCTCTACTTCTTCCAGTTCCTACACACCTCCCCTTCCATCTGAATCCATACCCTATTTTTCTCTCATTAGAAAACAACCAGGCACCTAAGTAGTAATAATATAATATAAATCAAAAGAAAACAAATTGTAATATGAGAAAAGAACTGAACAAGAGAAAGTATCAAAGTAAAAGCATAAGAAATGCATATAGATGCAGAGACACATACATTCTCACACAGGAATCCCTTAAAATCCAAAACTGTAAGTTATAATAGATACGCAAAGAATCTTTAAGTTATAAAACAAAGTAACCTGACTTAAAATTATGAGATAAGGAATCTCCAAAGATGCCATTGAGTTTGTTTTGTGTTGTCAATTGACACCTGATTATGGGCCCTACCATTAAGAATGCTTTATTTCTTCAGCGTGACACTCTTGGAGAAAATTAAATTTTCATTTGCATGTGACCACTGATTGTAGTTAGCCTGTGTGTTAGCTAGGAGTTCAGGTGTCCACTTCTCTCTTCAGTTTTTGGACTCCATCTGGTGCAGACACATGCAGATCCTGTGCATGCTGCCACAGTCTCTGTGAGTTCATCTGTGTGCAAGTGCTGTTGTGTCTGGAAGGATTTGGTTCCCTGGTGTCCTTCATTTCCCTCTGGCTCTTACACTCTTTCTGTCTCATTTTCCACAGTCCCTGGAGCCCTGAGGGGAAAGATTTGATAAACACATCCCTTTTAGGACCATAATTTCCAAAGGCATTGATTTTGAACTGACAATCAAAAGCCTGCTTGGGACTGACCTAGTTCCTCTGCATGTATGGTTACAGTTGTGTAGTTTGGTCTTCTTATGGAAATCCTAACAGAGGAGTTGGTGTCTGTTTCTGACATTTTTGCCTGCTTCTGGAACTCTTTTCCACTTCCTTGTTGCATCATTCATTCTTAATATGAGGGAAGGGGCCTAGTCTTATTTTAACTTGATATGCCATATTTTGGTGATATTCTAAGGAGACCATCCTCTTCTGTGCAGAAGCAGGAGAGGAGTGGATTACCGGGGGAGAGGCTGGGAGGAGTGGAGATGGGTATCTACATATACATGAAAATGCTGTTAATAAATGAGCAATATAGTTGTACTCAAGGAACTCAATATGTAATCTTCAGCTTCCAGCAAAGCAATACTACAAAGTTCTATGACAACAGCAAATTGTATGGTAAATTTGAAATGTAGCAGTACTTCTGCAGAATCTCTCCTTGAATATATGTAATGACTTATAAAATTTAGCATTATAAAGAGTATCTTGAGCAAAGTTTCAGATACAAAAGTAATAAAAATCATTATTAGAACAAATAATATAATTCACTTTAATATGTACATAGTCCTAATCTAATTATGAAATAGAGAAATACCTGAAAGACTCCAATACAGGGTTTTTAGTTGGTGAGCTTTTGCTTACAAAGATATGTATGCAAAACTGCACAGTCATCTGCTGGGAGGCCAGAGGTTGAAAGCATGACACAGTTATGTTCACCATGGAAAAGTTCTGTTATCCTGCAATGGTCGAAACACAAAAATATATACTTTATGTGGATAATCTATTAAGTGAGTGATTCATATAAATAAGTGCAAAAGAATGATCTCATGCAAGTAGGCAATGATGTCTTACTAATAGTGTAGTAAATGCTGATTATTATGAAAGCCAAGTAGCCAATTCTTCTGATTCACATAAGGAGTTCATGAAGGTCAGCTTCTTTCTGCCTGTTTATAATTCATCTTCATTTATTGACACCATTTTTTGAGGCTTTCTTTTTATGATTTTTTCTTCTCTATTGCATCATTCATAAAAACTTACCTTGGTGTGAAAGTTGAGTCTTTTTTCAAAACCCAGGGTTGATCTCTGCTTTCCCGAAAGACTCCAGTCCATGTGATCAGTGAGAGGGATTGCAGAAAGTTCTACCAGGGAATCAAATAATTTTATTAGCATGAAGTCTCATACTGTCTTTTAAATGTGTTAGCATATTCTTTCATAGTATGCTTATTATCTAGTATGAAGCAAATTATTAAAGTTGAGAACACTTATTACATTGCCAAAACATTCAAATACATATGTCATTTTGACTTAGAGTTAACTTTCAAATGTTTACAATTATAAGTTTTATTCTTGTATTAGTAGGATATTTGGCAACTTAATTATGTAACTTAATTTATATTTATGCTCACAACACAAACATAACATGGATTCAAACAAATTTCCAGAAGCTATGCATGAAATTCTCTGGATATTGTGCTCAAATCAATTTTTCTACTATTTCTCAAAGTTCAGTTTTAGAAGAAAGGTTGTGGTTTGCTATTGATGAAATGGGTGATGTAGTAGACATAGTTTCTGTTTTATGGGTGGCCATGCTATCACTAAGTAGCTGAGCCTCCACTGTTGTCAATCATTGTAGAGGTGGATTACTAATAGGGTAGCTCTAAAGCTTCTCTTGGCTACTGTTATAAATAAAGATCAAACTTGGGGAGTTATAATCAAAGACACAAGCAAGAAATTCTGAAGGCCTGAAACAAAGCTGAAAGGTCTTGACACCTGAAGGTTTGGGACTATAGAATGGCAGGACATCCTGTGTCCCTCATTCAATGGAAGGAAATTACCCTATATGTTCTCTCTCAGGGCCCAGCAACAACATGTAGATTATGTGAGCTCTCTCCTACATGCATAAAAGAGACTGGCCAACAGCACTGGGCAAAGCTGAAAGTGCCTAATGGAGTAATTGGTCATATGAAGAGTTTCTCTTACTTGCTGAAGGACACCGGGGTGGGACCTGGTATCCAAGATCTCATGAGTACAAATGGCCATGTAAGTTGCCTCTGCCCTCAAGGATGTGACATTCACTCCTTTCTTTAATGGCCACCAGGTAGTGTGAGTGGTGTGGGAGTATTGTTTGTGTTCTGTCAGTTATGTTTTAAATAAATGTTGATTGGCCAGTAGCCAGGCAGGAAATATAGGTGGGACAACCAGACAGGAAGTAGAGATGGGTCAATGAGAACAGGAGAATTCTGGGAAGGAGTAAGCTCATTCCTCTTCAGTGTGACCCTGCTATAGAAGAAGCAAGATGTGACTGTCCCACTGAAAAAGGTACCAAGCCACATGGCTAACATATACTAGAATAATGGGCTAATATATAAGAGTTAATAAGAGGCCCGAGCTAATAGGCCAATCAGTTTATAACTAATGTAAACCTCTATGTGATTCCTTTGAGACTTAATGATTGCAGGAACTGGGCAGGACAGAAATCCAGACAACTCGTGGGTTTTAGAATGTTATGCTTATATAACATAGCAGTGAAAATTTGCAAAATGCAGTTCAATGCAGTAAAATGGATCAACGATTTGTTCTGAGAGTAATAGTGTTGGTTCTCAATCTTCCATATGCTGCAATGCTTTTATACAGTTCCTCACATTATGGGGACCCAAAGCTATACAATTATTTTGTTTTCTACTTCACAACTGTTATACTGCTACTGTTATAAATCTCAATAGAAATATCTGATATTCCCTATGTTCCTAGGTGAGCCCTGTGAAAGGATCCTGTACCCTTAAAGGGATTGCGAACCTTGGGTTGAGAACTGCTGAGCTGCAGGATGTCTATGCAACAGTGCATACATAAGTTCGATTCCTGTCTTATAAAACTCAAAGGCACGTGAGGTCAATTATAGCAAAATCAGAAAAAAATGTTTTGTGCAGGAAGACCAGATGAGAGTATGCAAATGGCGGGGACATGAAAGAAATGAAAATATCTGCCTACTTATCTGAATATAATTACATCTACCTATTCATATTCTGATCGACATTAATGATCATACACATATAGATATTTATGTGGATGGCAAAATTAAATGGCAAGGTTAATTTCAGACAAAATACACTTGTACAAGAATGTTTTTTATAAAATAAGAAGTATCTGGAAATAAGTATTCCCTACCAGAAAACAAATATAGATAAAAGGTTCTAAAGTAAAACAATGACATGTTATACAGAGTTGTAAATACATGAAACATGTATAAGAATATGAATGTACTCCACATATAGCACATTGACAGTATTAAAGGTTCAGCAATGATTGACACACGGCAGCTCTTACCTGTTCCTCTTCATTATCTATGTAAAGCAGACTAGAATTTTTGGCTTTGCAGGACACCAAACTGTCAGCCCAATTTTTTTTCTCCACACTAATGTAATAACAACTGTGGGAATATGACATCCACTCCTTTGGACAAGAACCACAAAGGTGTGATGAAGAAAGCTTATTATCTAGAAGCAACAGGAATTCAATAATGAAAGTTAATTTATGTTTGCATAGTTTTGAACATCCATGTATAAAATATAGCTATGAACTCCAGATGCTGGTCCTTAGAAAACAAAATGCAGACTCAAACATACACAAGCACAGTTGCAACCTCTGGCCCATAATTATATGTCCATATAAAGCATATGAATCTAGAACAAATTCTCTCCCCACAACTTTCCTTAAAATTACTGAGTATAACATCTATTATAAAATACCAAGTTCATTACTGACTCATCATAGATTGCAAGTGAGGAATTAAGCCAATTATTATAACTGTTGTATAGTTATTTTACATGATTATTTTTTATTGAGTGACAAAAGGTATTATCATCCTTTATTGTTTACTTATGAGAATATAGCATTCAAGTTTCTAGATCATTCTCTTCCTATAACTACATCATTATCTTTGCCTGGCTTAAGTTAGACATAAAATATAATGTGTACAAGCCTCAGAACTTTGGCAAGTTAAGTTTACCTTTCTGAATTGTAATTAGGAAGGTGTGAGTTTGCTCCTTTATTTTAGTATCTGGAAGGTTAATGTAATTATTAGTAAATTTGACATCTAAAATAATCATAACAATTTTAATCCCTTAGCTTTTAATTTATGTGCTACTTGAATTAGATTAATACAGAATACAACTGTAATTGGTATGGTATGAATAATATGGTAAAAGCTTTAGTGAAAATTAGTTCAGTAACTTCCTAAATTTCAACATTTTTACAGTACAACCCATAAGGTGACAAAAACACTTTCAAAAGTAGTTTGTATTTCTCAGTTAAGTATTTTAAAGCATGTTGTTAAATTGTAAAGTCATAATTGATATACTTAAAAGAAAACATTATAATGCCCTTCTTTATAACTTTGAAAAAATCAGAATAAAAATTCCACATTTAATCCACATACGTACTTAAAATTAAAAGCATTTTTCTCACTAGGAAGAAGCATTGAAAGACATGTCATCATTAAAGACAAAAGCTCCTTTATAATTTCTCAAAAACGTGCTTACATGGAAAGACAATTCTGGTCATTATCACCAAGGTGACCAATAAAGCAAACCAGACAATGCCCAGGATCCCAGAGATGAGCTTCTCTGGAGGTGACAAAAATTCTGCAGAGATACAAAATGGATACAGATGTTTACAGCATTTACACAGAAGAGAACTCAGGGAATCAGAAGAATAAACACAGCCCTGCTGGCCCTGCCCTATGCTGCAATCGGTCTATAGGCAATATCATTGCATTTCCAGTGAATAAAATGATCATATATTCTTGCAACACTGAATTAAAACTGTTCAAATTTTAAACATAACAGCATGGGTCAGGTTAGAATTTCCTTTTCTTCCAGTAAGGAGTCTATTCCTGTCTGCTTGCCAGTTACCACCCCAGAACAGTTACACTGAAGGCCCATTCAATGCCTTACTTTTGCAGTGGCTGTGCCTGTCAATCCTGAGATGTTTCTGGGAAGCATTATGAAGGCTGAGCTCCATCAGCTGATTTCCTGCAGGGTTACTGAAATGGAGCTGTGAGTGCCCCTGGGTTTCCTTTGCTGCTTCCTTGGGTCCTGAGCTACGTGTTCAGTTCTGAGCAGGTGACTCATGACTCATGTCTACAGCCCTGTGAGAAGCTATGGTCATTCTACTTAAGAAGCTACATATCCTGATGCAGTCACACAGGAGGAGCCCAGAGAACTGTAACTTTTGTACAGTTGAAAGATCTAATTTTACCTTGGGCCTTGAGTTCATGTGTTATAGTTTAAAAACATACTACAAATTTGACAATTAGTACAATAAGGTAATCTGAAAAAAACAAACAAACAAATTAGAGATGAAAAGTTTTACAAATTAAGGGTAAAATTATACATTGAATTTAGTTTCCATATGTCCTCAAACTCACCCAGCATATGTCCCCAAAGGCATGAGACATAATATCTCTTTTGAAACAGAATAATTATTTAAAACTTGTTATGTAAGAACAGTAGCAAATTTGAGGTAACTGATACCAAATGACGTAATACCTTTGTGAAAGGTTCAATGCTATAGCAGAATATATTATGTATCAATTTTATTTTGTTTGAATTTAATAAGAAATAGAAATATAATGATCTAAATCAGTGACTAGGAACATTGACATGTTTAATTGTCTACATTATCTTATATTGGATCATTACTTTACATGAGTTTAATAAAATGAACCATGTGCTATTAAATTAGCATCTATTTGGAGTAATGGAAGGGTTCTGAGAAATTGCAAAAATAATTAAAGGTTTTGTAAATATTGGAAAATATTTTGTGTCAAAATAAACATGTACAATTTTAATATTTAAAACACTTCAAAACGGTTTTTATCAAAAAGAGATTTTTAGTATTTATTATATTTGATGAAATAATTTGTTATTGATTTAATGCCTAAACTTTGAAACTAACAAAGTGATAAAGTAGAGGCACTACATAACCAAATATTGTAAATTTATACTTAGTCGGAGAACATGTGCTTGTTAAAATCAGCCATTTTCCCTTTTTCTTGATTTTTATTGTTTTTTATTTTTTCTCTGCTCCCCCTCCCTCTCTCTCTCTCCCCCTTCAATCCTCCCACAAGGTCCCCATGTTAACAATTTACTCAGGAGATCTTGTCTTTTTCTACATTCTACTTCCCATGTAGATTAGATCTATGTAAGTCTCTCAGTGTCCTCATTGTTGTTTAGGTTCTCTGGGATTGTGGTTTGTAGGCTGGCTTTCTTTGCTTCATGTTTAAAAATCACCTGTGTGTGAGTGCATGTGATAATTGTCTTTCTGTGTCTGGGTTACCTCACTCAGAATAATGTTTTCTAGCTCCATCCATTTTCCTGCAAAATTCAAGATGCCATTATTTTTTTCTGATGTGTAGTACTCCATTGTGTAAATGTACCACATTTTTCTTATCCATTTTTTGGTCGAGGGGCATTTAGGTTGTTTCCAGTTCTGGCTATGACAAACAAAGCTGCTATGAACATAGTCAAGCACATGTCCTTGGCTGAAGAGATGGACAGCCATTAAAGGCTAGGCACACAACCAAAAATCAGCCATTTTATCAGATTACTAATTCAGTTATAAGAAGATTTGATTTAATAATTTAATCCCCGAGTCCTGGAATCAGTGAGATCTAGAATTAATTCTGGCTTTTAGACCTATAACACGTGACTGTTAAACAATTATAAATATTTGAAATCTAATAATCCTGCTTATTCATCTAAAATCGAAGTTCAAGTATGTACAAAATAAGTATGTAAGGCAGTTAGTACCCAGCTTGGTACATCAAGCCCTCAATCTGTGCCCTCAAGATACACAGAGCACAAATTGCAACACTAAAAATCAACACTTCGTCATCAAGTCTCCTATAGCTGTATGTGGCTAACTCTCCACAGACAGCAAGGACAGAACTTTAAGACAATCCTCCAGTGTGTTCCATGAGCTGGATTTCCCTGAAGAGCTTAAAGGCACCCATACTCCACTTTGATTCCCTGCTTAGAACTGTGCCTCAGTGGCTCTACAGGGAGCACTTCAGTGTCCCCCAGAACTCAATGGGCTGGTGAGGACAAGGAAGCAATAAAAAGATCCTCTCCTGTCAGGCCTCCTGTAGTGAGGTGAAGGGCTCCCAGGAGTCCTGTAGGAGCTGAGTAACAAAAGGTGCAAGTTAGTGGCAGAATCCAGGACAACTGTGAAGGTGAACTAAGCAGACTGCCCCAGGAGGCTCAGGGTGAGTCAGGAGTGGAGAAGTAGATTTCTCACTAGTGTGTCTCTGAAGAGTAAACAGGAAATTCTCATACCCGACTGATTTTGAAATCAGTTTTTCTCATCACACCCTAACAATGTTGGTCACTTTGTGTTTTGGTTGAAAGGACATAGTGGTCAACTAAGTGTGTCAGGTAGTGTGTCATTTTCTGAGGACCTTACAAGAGTTGCTTTGTGTTCTAAAAGGTGAGAGAGGCTTAATCACCAAGCTTCCTCTTTCAAGAGATTCTTATTTTTGTTTTCTCTTTTACTGAAAAATATTTTTTATACAATATATTCTGATTGCAGTTTCTCCTCCGTCTACCTCTTCCAGTTTCTACACAAATCCCCTCTCATCTGAATCCAAACTTTACTTTTCTCTCATTGAAAACAAAAAGGCATCTAAGGAGCAATACTAAAATAAATAAGTATAATATATAAAATAAATCATAATAAGAGAAAAGAACTTAACAAGAAAAAGAGTCAAAATACAAGTACAAAAAATGCATGTAGATGCAGAGACACACACATTCACACTCAGGAATCCCTTAAGAATTCAAAACTGTAAGCTATAATGGATGTGCAAAGAATCTTTAAGTTAAAAAGCAGATAAACAAAAGAAAATAAAAACCTGACTTAAATTTATGAGACAACCTTCATAGATGCTATTGAGTTTGGTTTTTTTTTGGCCATTGATAGCTCGGCATGAGGCCTACCCTTAAGAATGGTTTGTTTATTCAGTGTGTATCCCTTGAACAAAATTAAATTGCCATTTGCTAGTGACCACCAACTGGAGGCAGCCTATGTGTTAGGTAGGAGGACAGGTGTCCACTTTCTCTTCAGTTCTAGGACCCCATCTGTGCAGACCCAAGCAGGCCCTGTGCATGCTGCCATGGTCTCTGTGAGTTCATTTGTGTGCAAGCCATGTTGTGTTGGAAGGACAGAATTCTTGGTGTCCTCCATCCCCTCTGGCTCTTACATTCTTTTTGCCCCCTCTTTCACAGTTCCTGGAGCCCTGAGGGGAAAGATTTGATAGAGACATTCCTTTCAAGTCAGTAATTTCCAAGGTCTCTCCCACTCTACACATTGTGCATTTGTGGGTCTTTGTATTTGTTCCCATCTGATGCAAAGAGAAGATTGTAAACTGGACAGTGGTATTGCATGCCTTGAATTTCAGCACTTGGGAGGCAGAGGCAGGCAGATCTCTGTGAGTTCAAGGCTACCCTGGGTAAAAGAACTTGTTCTAAGATAGGCACCAATGGTACACAGAAACATCCTGTCTCAAAAAAAATTTTACAAAAAGCAAAAATGAAAGAGAGAAGATTCTGTGATAATGGCTGATTAAGACACTGATCTTTGAGTATGGCGGAATGTCACTTATGAGTCATTTTGTTGCTATTTCCTTTAGCTGAACACTAGTGTTTGGTTTCCCCCTAGGTCTCTGGCCTATCACATCTCATGTTCATAGACATCTACCAGCATTAGGTTATGGATTCCATCTCATGGAGTGAACCTTAGATCCAATAAGATATTGGTTGGTTACTTGCACAAGCTTTGCACCACTATTGCACCAACATAACTTGCATGCAAATCACTTTGTACCTGGGTCGGTGTCTAATTTTCTTCTTTAGTAGCAACCATATTTCCTTTAAGCATCCTGAACACTAGTCAGTAGGGCTGAAGTCTCTACATATTTACCAGCTCAACTTCCCCATGTTTCATGAGTTGTATAAGAGTTATTTTCAGCAACAAGGCTTCACTGTTAGCTTGTAGAAAGTCACTAATAGACTTGGCAATAGCTTGGTTTGTTTGGGTGTTTTCATGGAAGGATTCTTGTATTTTGTTTTAAGTCTCTGTCTCGTGTCTAGCTCTGCAGGAGGCTGCCCACACCAAATATAAATGATATTACATAAATTTTTCTCCTTGTAGTCATATTGTATCATATATATCATAAAAGTCACAAAACATTATAAAACTCAAAATACATTGTCAACTGATATTAAACTTGATGTTGTGTCATCAGTAAATTTTGTACATCTATTGGCTGGTATAATAAACACAAAAATCATCTCACATTTTTGTTAAAATTCATGAAGTCACTGCATTTTATTTCATTTTCAAAAGTAAATTTTTCTTTAAAATTCCTTCGATGAAATAAATGTTAGGTGTGTAAATATTGTTGAATGTTATCAATGTTACGCTGTGTCAGTAAAACAGAAATTAAAATATTAAATATGTATTTATATAACTATTGTATCCTTAATTGTAACTGTTTATAATTTAATAGAAATGTTCAGTTTTAAATGACATATTTCAAATGTTACTATTTAGTAAAAAAAACTAAATCAAAAATTCTTATCTCTGTTACACAGAATTATTTCAATATTTTAAAGTTTGTTTTGTGGCCTGTGTTATGACTCTATTGGAGACTTTTTTCTGCCACTCAGAAGAACCCTTATTCCTTGTCTGCCAAAATATATTGCTAAAACTCTTCCATATTCTTGTACATGTGTTTTTATATTACTTACAAGTCTCTGACACATATATTTCCCATTTTGACTTCATAGTATTTAATTAATATTTTTATATTGCAAAGCATATATGACTAGTTTCATTTCATTTCCTATGGCCATGCCTTGTTTCAGTCACAAAGTTGAGAAAATCAATTTTTTCTACATCTTCTACATTGAGGCAGGTGCTCTGCTGATCCCAGAACTCACTGATACGTATGTTCTAGCTGTTCTTTTTACTCTAACAATCTTCTATCTCTGCCTCCCACACTCTGGGATTACCTGCTTGAGGCCCCATCTGTCAAGCACTTATATGGTTTCTGTTGTTCCAAATGCTGGTCCTCAGCCTTGCACGTAAAGTAATATAGCCATTAATTTTTCCTGATAATCTACAAAGCAGAAATCTCATGGGGCAGGAAATCAAACTCTCACTTCACGTTTTTCTTTGTACACTAGTGTTGTAACAGCTATTGTAAGATGTTAACTCTCTTTTTACTCAATAGAAATAACATAGCAAAGATTAGAAATTATCTCCCTGCAACAGCATTGATATTTAATGAGTTTGCATTATTCATAGTAAATCTTATTGTTTATTTTCCATGAATGTGTTGATCACTTTTGCCTCATCTGAGATCAAGACAAGTAAAACCTGTGCAAATATTGGAACTTTGTCAATTATAGTGTTTGTTGGTGTTTATTGATGAGGAAATGGTCTGTCCTTAATTACAAGATGCACTCTGAAATATTAATATGTCTATAAATGTGTATTTTATTAGTTTGAAATATTTTTATATCAAAATATAAGAATATATAATATAGAAATTAAAATTTGAAGGACAATATTATAAAAAACCAATGGGTCAAACTACCAAACATTGCAATAGTAAATGTGACAACTTACAAATATTAATTAACATCTTCATAAAGGTTTGCAGAGGCATGTCTTAGAGTTACAAAATCATAACATATAGATATAAAAACTTCTAGGCAATAATTCTGTCATTATTCTTATGTTGAATTCTGAACACATATTTGACAAATTTTTAATTACATAAATATGAAAATCTATATACAGAGACTTCCAATGCTGAGAGTGAAAACTTCCTTATAATCATCTCAACCTTCTCACAGGTGATCATTGTTTTTGCTACCATGAAGGAGAAGTTCCTTTGGAGTCAAGCCACAAGTTCATCTCAAGAGAGCAGGAAGTCTGTAGGGGAAACGGAAACAAGAAATATGGAGGGAGACAGCTGCACAGGAGGTAAAATGCATGGAGAATAGAAAAGATAACCATGGATGAAAGTGACACCTCCACAAACCTAATTTTCTTTTTAGAATGGACATTTGCATTTCCAATAAATGTGTTACTCCATGAGTGCTTTGTAAAATTCTAGGGATTTAAGCAACATATTAGTAATATTATCCTCGGACAGTAACACAGAAAAATGAGTACATCTTATATTTGAGCCATGGAAATTCTTGCCACTTCCTTCAAGGTTCTGGGGATCACTTTGAGGGTGTAATTACCAGACAAGCAACTTCTTGTGCAAGAACTGAGTCTTATCTGCAACTGTTCTTCATTTTCTGTGCTCATTCTTGGGTTCTTTGGCCTGATTCAGTTCATAGTAAACTCACTCTGCAGCAGGAGGTCTCAGAAATTTTACTCTAGGTAAGTGTGCTTTAGACATTTTTGTAAACTTATATAATATGGGAAGCTTTGGAGCATCCAACTGGTTGAGATGTTGTGAACACTCCTTGTATTACAGCTGTGTCCAATCTTATTTCAACTTGATATTCCATATTTGTTGATATCCCAGGTAGACCAGCCTTTTCTGAGCAGAAACAGAAGAGTAGTGGATGGTGCAGGGAAGAAAGGTTGGGAGGAAAAGAGCAAGTGTATGTACACATATATGGAAATGTAGTTAATAAATGAAAAACCTAGTTGTACTAAGGAAACTCAGTTTATAATCTTCAGCTTCCAGTAGAGTAATTCTACAATGTCCTATGACAACAACACATTGGATGGTAAATGTAACAGCACTTCTACAGGAACTGTCCTTGAATATATGTAATCTGTTTTAAAATTTAACATTATAAGCGTATCTTGAGTAAAAAGGTTGAGAAACATAAGTAATATTTGTACTTCAGTGTGTCTAATATTCTTCAATTTTTTTGAAAAATTCATTATTAGAAGAAATAACATATTTCACTTTAGTGTGTGCACAATTTCAATCCTATTTTCAGGTTATGAAATACAGCATTACCTGACAGCCTCCAAGTGCAGTTGTTTTAGTTGGTAAGCTTTTGCTTACAAAGATATGTATGTAAATATGTACACTTTTCCGCTGTTAGGCCAGAGGATGACAGCACGACACAGTTTTGTTCAGCATGGGAAACTTCTCTTATCCTGCAATGGTGGAAACATAAAATGCATACATACTTTATGTGGATAATCTATTAAATGAGTGACTCCTATTAATATGTGCAAAAGGAGGATCTCATGCAAGTCGGCAATGGTGTCTTCACTAATGTTGTTGTAAAGTCTGATTATTATGAAAGCCCATTATTATGAAGTAGCCCATCCTTCAGAGTCACATGATCAGTTTATGAAAGTCAGCATCTTCGATGGATCAGTTCAACTGGGGTACTGTGGGATTCCCCTCTCTATGCTGTGTATACCATTGGTTAATAAAGAAACTGCTTTGAGCCAATAGCAGGGCAGAGATAGGCGGGCAAACTCAACTGAATGTTGGGAGAGAGAGGGAAGATAGACTCAGAGAGAAGCCATGTAGCCCCGCTAAAGATAGATGCCAGAACATTTCCCTGTAAGCCACAGTTTTGTGGCAATACACAGAATATTGGAAATGGTTAAAATTAATACGTAAGAGTTAGTCAATAAGAAGCTAGAGCTAATAGGTCAAGCAGTGATTTAATTAATACAGTTTCGGTGTGGTTATTCTGGGGCTGGAATAAATAAGCGGCCTCCTATTACAACACTGGAGCACTGTGAATGAGGGAATAGAGTCTCAGGAATAGGTGAATGACAAACAGACACAATATTCAAAGGAATTGCATCTGAATGCGTATTTGCTAGGCATGAGGCTCATCTTTTATATGGAAAAGATTGCTTACCAGCATGTAATGTTTTTTCATACAGTAGAGATTATTTTTAGAATCATTATCAGATACATGAAAATATATTTTCATCAGACTGAAGTCCCCAGTGAGAATCTGCGGTTGGTCATGCTAGACATGGCTTGGCATTAGTTTTTATATAAATCATTATATAAATTATGAGTTTATGGAATTTTGAACTAAGAGCAAGTAGTTGTGGTAAACAGTCACACAGCCTACAGTATTTTATATCTCTGCGATCTATACAGAAGAACTTCTTCTTTCTATCTCCTTCTCCATATTTCTAACTCCTCTTCAAACTTTCCCCCAAACTAATCTTAAGAAGTTACAGACATTTATCTCTCTCTCTATCCTTCTCTCATTTTTACTGAATTAGTCTTAGTTGCTTTATTAAGTTTGCCTTTTGTTCTTTATTTATTAAACACCAGATCAAACCTGGACTCCTTTTTCTCTTGAATGCTAATCCATCTTCTTCCATCAGCATCATATACTCCTGTATGTGGCAAAGTCTCATCAGTAGACTCTGGAAACTTAAACATCCTATCTTCCCTTTCATGAGAAACAAGACTGTGTTCCTTAAACATAGGCAGGTAATCCCCAAAGTGCAAGTTCTCCAATGCAGGAAGCACAGCGCACACACCCCTTCTCTCCATGCACTCTTCTTTGAAGCTTGTGTCACATCTTACATAAGAGAACACGGAGACTCTGCAGGAGGTGGCATGACAAGCATCATTAGCCTGTCAATAATTTAGCTTCATTTACAGACACCATTCTTTTGAGTTTCTCTTTGTATGATAATTTTCTTGTCTATTGCATTATTCATGAAAACTTACTTTGGTTTGAAAGTTGAGTCATTTTTCCAAACCCAGAGGTGATCTCTGCTTTCCCGAAAGATGCTAGTCCATGCAAACTGTGAGAGGGATTTCAGAAATTCCTACCAGGGAATCAAGAAATTTTATCAGTGAAGGCTCTTATTATTTTTTAAATGTGTTAGTATATTTTGTCAGAGTATGTCTATTATCCAACATGAATCTATTTATTAAAGTGGACATTTCTTTATTTTTCTTTTTTCTTTTTTGGTTTTTCAAGAAAGGGTTTCTCTGTAGTTTTGGAGCCTGTCCTGGAACTAGCTCTTGGAGACCAGGCTGGCCTTAAACTCACAAAGATCCTGCCTCTGCCTCCTGAGTGCTGGGATTAAAGGTGTGCGCCACAACCGCCTGGCTGAGAAGATTTCTTACATTGCCAAAACATTCACATATGTATGTCATGTTGACTTAGAATTAACTTTTAAATGTTTATATTTATGTTTTATTCTTGTATCAGTGGGAAATTTGGCAATTGATCTATGCAACTTAATAGATACTTACGCTAAAACACAAGCATAACAGGTATTCAAACAAATTTCAGAAGTAATGTATGAAATTCTCTGTGTATTATGCTCAAAGCAATCTTTCTACTGTTTCTACAGTTCAGTTTTAAAAGGAAGGTCATGGTTTACTATTGAAGAAATGAATGATGCAGTTTCTCTTTTCTGAGTACCATGTTATCACCAACTAGCTGAGCCCCAACTACTGTCTGTCACTGTAGGGGTGGATTACTGAAAGGGTAGTATTAAATCTTCTCTTGGCTACTCTTATAAATAAAGGGCACACTGGAGAGTTATAATAAACGACACAAGCAAAGAATTCTGAAGGCTGAAACAAGAAGCTGAAATGTCTTAACACCTGAAGACGGGAGACTACAGAATGGCAGGACATCCTGTGTCTCTATTGTCCAATGGATGAAACTGGAGCCTACATGCGCTCTCTCAGAACCCTAGCAATAAAATGTAGATTATGAGATCTCTCCTCCATGTGTAAGACAGACTTTCCAACAGTATTAGGCAAGGCTCAAAGCACCCAATAGGGTAATTTTTCATATGAAGGGCTTGTCTAACTTTTTGAAAAACACAAGGGTGGGACGTAGTGTCAGGGATCCCATAAGTACAAATGGCCATATAAGATGCCTCTGTCTTTGAGGGTGTTACACTCACTACTTTCTTTAAGGGCCAACAGACAGAGTGGGTTTTAGAATGTTATGCTTGTATAATACAGAAGTGTAAAATTGCAAACTGCAAATCAATGCAGGAGTATAGATCAATGATTTGCTGTAAGAACAATAGTGTAGTTCTCAATTTTCCAAATGCTACAATGCTTTTATACAATTCCTCATGTTGTGGTGACCCAAAACCATAAAATTAATTTTGTGTTTTAATTCACAACTGTAATACTGCTACTGTTATGAATCTTAACATAAATATCTGATATTCCCTATGGTCCTAGGTGACCCCTGTAAAAGGGTCCTCCACCTTCAAAGGGATTGCAATACACAATTTATAACCACGGAATATCAGGATTTCTATGCAAAAATGCATACATATGTCTGATAACAATCTTTTAAAACTCAAAGGCATGTGCCACTACTTATAGCAAAAGTCAGCTTTATGCAAGTTTAGCAGTCATTTCTCTGTGTGTACTGCATGTCCTGCTTCTACAGCATAACATCCAGTATCCAGATAAGAGCAATTTCCTGTCCAAATGACTGGAAAACTCCAGATTAAAAGGTTTTGTACAGGACGACCTGGTGAGATTTTGCATAGGAAAGGGACATGAAATAAATATATATGACTGCCTAGTAATCTGACTATAATTGCTTCTACCTATTCATATTCTGACCAATATTAACTATCATACACATATAGATACTTTTGTGTATGCTAAAATTAAATGGCAAAGTTAATTTCAGAGTAAATGCACTTACACAAGGATGGTTTTCATAAAATAAGAAATATCTGGAAATAAGTATTCACTACCAGTACACATATAAATAAAACTTTATAAAATAAAACAATGAAATATTATATAGAATTGTAAATACATGAAACGTGTATCAGAATATGAATAGACTCCACACACATCACACCGACAGGAAGAAATGATAAACAATGATTGACACACAGCAGCTCTTACTTGCTCCTCTTCACTCTCTATATAAAGCAAACTAGAGTTTTTGGATTTGCAGGACTCCAAACTGTCAGGCCAATTTTTTTTCTCCCCACTAATGTAATAACAACTGTGGGAATAAGACATTAACTCCTTTGTACAAGAACCACAAGGCTGTGCTGAAGAAAGATTATTATCTAGAAGCAACAGGAATTTGATAATGGAAGATAATTTATGTTTGCATAGTTTTGAGCATCTATGAATAAAATACAGCTATGAACTCCAGATGCTGGTCGGTGAAAAACAAAATACAGACTCAAACACACTGAAGCACAGTAGCAACCCCTGGCCCATAGTTACATGTTCGATCATTCTCTTCCTATAAATACATCATTATCTTGGCCTGGTTTAAGTTAAACACAAAATATAATGTGTACAAGCATCAGAACTTAGACAAGCAAATTGTACCTTTCGGACTTGTATTCAGGGAGGGTTTGATCTGATCCTTTGGTTCAGTATCTTGAGGGTTAAAGTAATTCTTAGTAAATTTACTTCATAAAGTAAAATGGGGAAGAAAGATTATTATCAAACAACAGAACTTTTACAAACAAAGTGTATTTTTCTGACTTGTAATTAGGAAGTGGTGGGTTTGCTCCTTTAATTTAGTATCTGGAGGGTTAATGTAATTCTTAGTAAATTTGAACATCTAAAGTAATCATAAAAATTTTAATCCCTTAGTTTAAAATTTATGTGCTATTTGAATTAGAATAATAAAGAATCCTATTGTAATGGTTATGATATAAATAATGTGGTAAAAACTTCAGAAATAATTAGTTCAATATATTCCCAAATTTCAACATTTTTATAGGACAACCCATTGCGCGACAAAAGCACTTTCAAAATTAGTTTATTTCTCAGTTAAATATTCTATAGCATGTTGCTAAATTGTAAAATCACAATTGAAATATTTAAAAGCAAACATAAAGCCCCTCTTCTTTATAACTTTGACAAAGTCAGAATTAAAATTCCACATTTAATCCACATATGTACTTAAAATTAAAAGCATTTTCCTCACTAGGACGAAACATTGAAAGACATGTCATCATTAAAGACAAAAGCTCCTTTATAATTTCTCAAAAACATGCTTACATGGAAAGACAACTCTGGTCATTATCACCAAGGTGACCAATAAAGCAAACCAGACAATGCCCAGGATCCCAGAGATGAGCTTCTCCGGAGGTGATAAAAATTCTGCAGAGATAGAAAATAGATATAGTTGTTCACAGCATTTACATAGAAGAGAACTCAGAGAATCAGAAGAATAAATACAGCCCCGCTGGCCCTGCCTTATGCTGCAATCGGTCTATAGGCAATATCATTGCATTTCCACTGAATAAAGTGATCATATATTCTTGCAACACTGAATTAAACCTGCTCAAATTTTAAACATAACAGCATGGGTCAGGTTAGAGTTTCCTTTCCTTCCAGTAAGGAGTCTATTCCTGTCTGCTTGTCAGTTATCACCCCAGAACAGTTACACTAAAGGCCCATTCAATGCCTTACTTTTGCAGTGGCTGTGCCTGCTGATCTTGAGATGTTTCTGGGAAGCATTATGAAGGCTGAGATCCATCAGCTGATTTCCTGCAGGGTTACTGAAATGGAGCTGAGAGGGCCCCTGTGTTTCCTTTGCTGCTTCCCTGGGTCCTGAGTCATGTGTTCAGTTCTGAGCAGGTGACTCATGACTCATGTCTACAGCCCTGTGAGAAGCTATGGTCATTCTACTTAAGAAGACATCCTGATGCAGTCACAAAGGAGGAATCAAGAGACTGGAGCTTGTGTACAGTTGAAAGATCTAATTTTACCTTGGGCCTTGAGTTTATGTGTTACAGTTTAAAAACATACTACAAATTTTACAAATTAGTACAAATAGAGAAAATGAAAAAACAACAAACAAATTAGAGATGAAAAGTGTTACAAATTAAGGGTAAAATTATACATTGAATTTAGTTTCCATATGACCTCAAACTCACCCAGCATATGTCCCCAAAGACATGAGACATAATATCTCTTTTGAAACAGAATAATTATTTAAATCTTGTCATGGAAAAACAGTAGCAAATTTGAGACAATTGATTTCAAATGACATAAAGGCTTTGTGAAGAGGTTCAATGCTTTAGCAGAATATATTATGTATCAATTTTATTTTGTTTGAATTTAATAAGAAATAAAAATATAATGATCTAAATCAGTGACTAGGAACATTGACATATTTAATTGTTTAAATTATCTTATTTTGGGTCAATACTTTATATGAGTTTAATAAAATGAAACATGCGCTACTAAATTAGCATTTATTTAGAGTAATGGAAAAGTTCTGAGAAGTTGCAAAAATAATTAAAGGTATTGTAAATATTGGAAAATATTTTGTGTCTAAATAAACACATATAAATTAAACAATATTTGAAACACTTCCAAATCATTTTTTTCAAAAGAGATTTTTAGTATGTATTTTATTTGATGAAATAATTTGTTATTGATTTAATGGCTAAATTTTAAAGCTAACAAAGAGATAGTAAAGGCACTACATACCCAAATGTTGTTCGTTCATACTTACCCAGAGAACATGTGCTTGTTAAAATCAGCCATTTTATCAGATTACTGATTCAGTTCTAAGAAGATTTGATTTAATAATTTAATCCCTGAGTCCTGGAATCAGTGAGATCTAAAATTAATTCTGGCTTTGAGACCTATAGCACGTGACTGTTAAACAATTATAAGTATTTTATTCATCTAAAATCTAAGTTCAAGTGTGTACAAAATAAGTATGTAAGGCAGTTAGTACCCAGCTTGGCACATCAAGCTCTCAATCTGTGCCCTCAAGATACACAGAACACAAATTGCAACACTAAAAAGCAACACTTCGTCATCAGGTCTCCTGTAGCTGTGGGTTTAATTATATTGATAAGAAGAAACAAACATGAGTAGATGGCCAACTCTCCACAGACAGCAAGGACAGAACTTTAAGACAATCCTCCAGTGTGTTCCATGAGCTGGATTTCCCTGAGGAGCTTAAAGGCACCCATGCTCCAGTTTAATTCCCTGCTTAGAACTGTGCCTCAGTGGCTCTACAGGGAGCACTTCAGTGTCCCCTGAACTGAATGGGCTGGTGAGGACAAGGAAGCAGTAGAAAGATCCTCTCCTTGACTCTTCTGCATGGACGGGCTCTGTGGGAGCCTTCTCAGCTTGGTCGATCACCTTCCTGGACCTGGGGGGAGTTGGGAGGACCTTGGTCTTAGCATAGAGTAGGGAACCCTGATGGCTCCTTGGCCTTGAGAGGGAGGGAGGGGAGGTATGGGTGGATGGGAGGGGAAGGAAGGGGGAGAAGGAGGGGAGGGAAGGGGGAGGAGGAGGGGAGGGAAGGGAAAGGAGGAGGGGAGGAGATGGAAATTTTTAAATATAAAAAAATAAACCATGAGAAAAAAAAAAGAAAGAAAGATCCTCTCCTGTCAGGTCTCCTGTAGTGAGGTGGGTGAGGAGCTCACAGGAGTCCTTTGGGGGTTGAGTAACAAAAGGTGAATGTAAGTGGCAGAATCCAGGACAACTGTGACAGTGAACTAAGTAGGCTGCCCCAGGAGGCTCAGGGTGAGTCAGGAGTGGAGAAGTAGATTTCTCACTAATGTGTCTCTGAAGAGTAAACAGGAAATTCTCATACCCGACTGATTCTGAAATCAGTTTTTCTCATCACACCCTTACAATATAGGTCCTTTTGTCTTACTGAAAGGACATAGTGGTCAGCTATGTGTGTGATTTTCCGAGTACCTTACAAGAATTGCTATGTGTTCTAAAAAGGTGAGAGAGGATTAATCACCAAGCTTCCTCTTTCAAGAGATTCTTATTTGGGTTTTCTCTTTTTCTAAAAAATATTTTTATACTATATATTCTGATTGCATTTCTCCTCCCTCTAACTCTTCCAGATCCTACACACCTCCCCTTCCATCTGAATCCAAACTTTACTTTTCTCTCATTGAAAACAAACAGACATCTAAGGAGTAATACTAAAATAAATAAGTATAATACTTAAATCAAAAGAAAAGAAATCATAATAAGAAAAAACTGAACAAGAAAAAGAGTCATAGAGAAAGAGTAAAAATACAAGTACAAAGAATGCATATAGATGCAGACACGCACACATTCACACTCAGGAATCCCTTAAGAATCCAAAACTGTAAGTTATAATAGATGTGCAGCGTATCGTTAAGTTAAAAAACAAATAAACAAAAGAAAATGAAAACCTGACTTAAATTTATGAGACAAAGACCCTTCAAAGATGCCGTTGAGGTTGTTTTGTACCAGGGCATGAGGTCTGCCCTTAAGAATGGTTTGTTTATTCAGCATGACTCTCTTTAACAAAGTTAAATTGTCATTTGCAAGTGACCACCGATTGGAGGTAGCCTATGTGTTAGGTAGGTGGTCTTGTGTCCACTTCTCTTTTCAGTTCTAGGACCCCATCTGTGCAGACCCATGTAAGCCATGTGCATGCTGCCATGGTCTCTGTGAGTTCAAGGCCAGCCTGGTCTGAAAGAACTTGTTCCAAGATAGGCACTAATGGTACATAGAAACATCCTGTCTCAGAAAAATAAAAAAGCAAAAATTAAAGAGATAAGATTCTCTGATAATGGCTGAGCAATACACTGATCTGAGTATGGCAGAAGGTACTTATGAGTCATTTTGTTGCTATTTCTTTTAGTAGAACACTAGTGTTTGGTTTCCCCCTAGGTCTCTGTGTTATCAAGTCTTTGTTCTTAGATATCTACCATTGATGTTATGGATTCCATCTCATGGAGTGAGCCTTAAATCCAATAAGATATTGGTTCGTTACTTGCAGAAACTTTGCACCATTATTGCACCAGCAAATCTTATATGCAAGTCACTTTTTAGCTGGGTCGGTGTCTACTTTTCTTCTTTAGTAGCAATCATATTTCCTTTAAGTGTTCAAGTCAGTAGAGATGAAGTCTCTACATATTTACCAGCTCAACTTCTCCATGTTTCATGAGTTGTGTAAGGGTTGTTTTCAGCAACAAGGCTTCACTGATAGTTTGTAGACAGCCACTAATATCCTTGGCAATAATTTGGGTTGTTTGGGTGTTTCCATGGAAGGATTCTTGTATTTTATTTTATCTCTCTCTGTCTCATGTCTTGCTCTGCATGAGGCTGCCCACACCAAATATAAATGATATTATATACATTTTCTCCTTGTAGTCATATTGTATCATATATATTATGAAAAAGTCACAAAAACATTATAAAACTCAAAATACATTGTCAACTGATATTAAACTTGATGTTTGTGTAGCCAATAAATTTTCTCCATGTAATGACTGGTACAAGAAACACAAAAATTATCTCATAATTTTGTTAAAATTCTTTAAGTCACTGCATTTTATTTCAATTTCAAAAGTAAATTTTTGTTTAAAATTCCTTCAGTGAAATAAATCTTAGACATGAAGATATCATTGGATGTTATCAATGTTATGCTGCATCAGTAAAATAGAAATTAAAATATTAAATATGTATTTATATAACTATTTTATCCTTAATTGTAACTGTTCATATTCTAATAGGAATGTTCAGTTTTAAATGACAAATTTCAGATATTACTATTTAGTAAATAAACTAAATTATAGGTTCTTATCTGTGTTACACTGAAGAATTATTTCGCTATTTTTAGGTTTGCTTGTGGCCTGTGTTATGACCCTATTTGGAGACTCTTATCTGCCACTCAGAAGAACCCTTATTCTTTGTCTGTCGAAATATATTGCTAAGACTCTTCCATATTCTTGTACATGTGTTTCTATATTATTTACAAGTCTCTGAAACATATATTTTCTGTTTTGACTTAATAGTATTTCATTTATATAATTTTTTCTCATTTTTTCATTAAAAATTTCCATCTCCTCCCTTCCTCGTCCCCCTTCCCTCCCCTCCCTTCCACCTATACCCCCACTCCCTGCCTCTCCAAGCCAAAGAGCCATCAGGGTTCCCTTCACTATGTTAAGTCCAAGGTCCTCCCAACTCCCCCTAAGTCCAGGAAGGTAAGCAACTAAACTGACAAGGCTCACAGTGAGCCCGTCCATGCTGTAGAGTTCAAGCTCATCACCGTTGTCCTTGGTTTCTGTTGGATGGAGAAAATGACAGAGCCCCACATAGGAGCACCGGATTGAGCTCCCAAGATCCTGATAAGGAGCATAAGGAGGGAGATCATGAGCAAGGAAGTCAGGACCGTGAGGGGTCCGTTCACCCATTTATATTTTTATACTGCAGAAGCATATTTGACTATTTTCATTTCATTTCTTATGACCACACCTCGTTTCAGTCACAAAGTTGTGAAGATCGATTGTTTTACATCTTCTACATTGAGGCAGGTGCTCTGCAGATCCCAGAACTCACTGATACGTATGTTCTAGCTGTCTGTTTTACTCTAACAATCTTCTATCTCTGCCTCCCACACTCTGGGATTACCTGCTTGAGGCCACATCTGTCAAGCACTTATATGGTTTCTGTTGTTCCAAATGCTGGTCCTCAGCCTTGCATGTAAAGTAATATAGCCATTAATCTATCCTGATAATCTACAAAGCAGAAATCTCATGGGGCAGGAAATCAAACTCTCACTTCACGTTTTTCTTTGTACACTAGTGTTGTAACAGCTATTGTAAGATGTTAACTGCTCCTTTGTACTCAATAGAAATAACATAGCAAAGATTAGAAATTATCTCCCTGCAACAGCATTGATATTTAATGAGTTTGCATTGTTCATAGTAATAAACAGGCATGAATACATCACATGCACTCTCATAGGCTTGTACATATAAAATGACACTTACACTAATACACATATTCACAGGAAATGTCAGGCACACATCCCTAAATCTGCCTCCATGTAAGGATAACAAAGAAACATTTACACAACAAAAGTTCCCAAATTCATGGCACAAAATGGCTCTTTTGAAACACAATTGTTTAAATCGTGTCATGTAAAAGTAGTAGCAAATTTGAGGCAAATGGTACCAAAGGAAATAGTGATTTCAAGCATTCCCTTTCAATATTGTATATGGATAAATGTTTTCCTAAAGTCTTTATCTGTGAAAATTCATTGACTAAATCTTATTGTTTATTTTCCATGAATGTGTTGATCACTTTTGCCTCATCTGAGATGAAGACAAAAAAAACCTTTGCAAATATTGGAACTTTGTCAATTATTGTGTTTGCTGGGGTTTATTGATGAGGAAATGGTTTTACCTTAATTAAAAGATGCACTCTGAAATATTAATATGTCTACAAATGTGTATTTTAGTTTATTAGTTTGAAATATTTTGTATCAAAATATCAAAGTATATAATAGAATTATTTAATACAATAATACTATAGAAATTAAATTTTGAAGGACAATATTATAAAAACCTAATGGGCCAAAACTACCAAACATTGCAATAGTTAATGTGACAAGTTACAAATATTAATTAACATCTTCATAAAGGTTTGCAGAGGCATGTCTTAGAGTTACAAAATCATAACATATAGATATAAAAACCACTGGTATTGTTCTTTTAATAAATTCTGAATAAATATTTGACAGATTTTTAATTACATAAATATGAAAATCTATATACAGAGACTTTCAATGCTCAGAGTGAAAACTTCCTTATAATCATCTCAAACCTTCTCACAGGTGATCATTGTTTTTGCTACCATGAAGGAGAAGATGTTCCTTTGGAGTCCAGCCACAAGTTCATCTGAAGGGAGCAGGAAATCTCTAGGGGGAAATGGAAACAATGAGTATATGGAGGGAGGCAGCTGCACAGGAGGAAAAATGCATGGAGAATAGAAAAGATAAACATGGACAAAAATGCCACCTCCACAAACCTAATTTTCTTTTTAGAATGGACATTTGCGTTTCCAATAAATGTGTTACTCCATGAGTGCTTTGCAAAACGCTAGGGATTTAAGCAACATATTAGTAATCTTATCCCTGGACATTAACACAGAAAAGAGTACATCTTTTATTTGAGCCATGGAAATTCTTGCCACTTCCTTCAAGGTTCTGGGGATCACTTTGAGGGTGCAATTACAGATAAGCATCTTCTTGTGCAAGAATTGGGCTTTATCTGCAACCGTCCTTCATTTCCTGTGCTCATTCTTGGGTTCTTTGGCCTGATTCAGTTCATAGTAAACTGAGCTCTGCAGCAGGAGGTCTCAGAAATTTTACTCTAGGTAAATGTGCTTTAAATATTTTTGTAAATTTATATAATATGGGAAGCTTTGGAGCATCCAACTGGTTGAGATGTCGTGAACACTCCTTGTCTTACAGCTGTATACAGAAATCTAATTGAAATATCTTCAGACATTTGAATTGTACCTCACCATAAAAATAAGAAAGTTTCAGCAGATGTCTGGGTTCAACATAAATTCATAGTTGGGACCACACAAAAGACTGGTGAACTAAAGGTGAGAAAGCCTGGTTCCCTGGTTTGCTTTTCCATTTTATGATTAAACATTTGGACCAAAAGCAACAAAGTAAGGAAATAATTTGTTTCAACACATACTTCCAGGTCACATTTACCACTGAAGGAAGCCAGGGCAGGAACTGAAGCAGAAAGATGAAGGGTCTTATCTTGCTGCTTCGATCTGAAGGGGAAGCCCAGCCAATCACCTTGTTTGTAAGGCGTGTCCCTCTTAGGCTAATATTTACTTATAAAATCTTGCGGGTGCATGCGGCCCGCCTTCTCTTTATTTTCCTGTGCTGCTCACTGGAACCTTGGATTTGTAACTTTCCTTATCTTTCCTTTATTAAAGCTGAATATTATATATTAAAGCTAGTCTGGTTAATCATAACTGCCGATCACACATGCCCCTTCATCCATCTCTAGCTTTCTTATACAATTCAGCACTATGTAGCTAGGAGTGGTGCCATAGAAAATAGGCTGGCCTGGCCATGCCCTTATCTGCCATCAGTCAGGACAACCTCTCACTGTGGCAACCAGACGCCTAATCTGATCAAGGCAATTTCTCAACTGAGACTCCCTCTTTCCAGGTAGTGTCAAATTTACAATGAACTAGTAAAAAGCACCTCTTGTTGATGCAGGATGTCCTTCTGTTATGTGCTGCTTTTATTGGTTGATGAATAAAGCTTTTCTTGGCCAAAGGCTTAGGAGAGCAAAGGCAGAAGGCATCATGGAGTCTCTGACTCTACCTACTCTCTCTGTATATATATCTCTGTTCAAAATTCTTCTCTGCCTGCCAACTCCTGTAAACTGTCCTCTGACTTCTGTACACGGGCTATGGCATATGTGTGTGTGTACGCACACACATGCAAACACATGACATAAATAAATGTGAAAGAGTATTTAAAAACAAAAGGAAGAAGCAATAGATACAGGAAACTGATTAAAGGGCCATGAAAAAATCCTAGGAAGTTGAAAATATTTTATGGGTGAATTTAATTTTTTTCTTACAAGTTTTGCAGACCTATGAGACTGAAACTATATAAATAAATAATTTCAGGAACATTGCCAAATTTATTTTAAGAGCCCACCATCACACTGATACCCAAAGTACAGAAAGAGTCAACAAAAGAAGAGAATTACGAACCAATTTTCCTCATGAATACTAACATGGATGCATAATACTCAAGAAAATACTTGCAAATTGAATCCAAGATCATGTCAAAAAGATTACCCACCAGGATCATTAAGCTTCATCCCAGATAGCCGGGATGGTTCAACATACAAAAATTGGACTTTGTAATTCACTATATAAACAAACTGAAAGAAAACACACACATCATCATCTCATTAGATCCTCAAAAAGGCTTTGACAGAATCTTAAACCCCTTTACGAATAAATACTGGAGAGATCAGGGATACAGTGGACATTTTAAAATATAGTGAAGGCAGGCCGGGCGGTGGTGGCGCACGCCTTTAATCCCAGCACTTGGCAGGCAGATCTCTGAGTTTGAAGCCAGCATGGTCTACAAGAGCTAGTTCCAGGACAGGTTCTAGAAAACTACAGGGAAACCCTGTCTCGAAAAACCAAAAATATATAGTAAAGGAAATTTTCAGCATGCTGATATTTAATAACAAATTACATACAGAAAATTCAAAGCAATTCCACTAAAATCAGGAATGAGACAAGGCTGGCAACTCTCTCCATATCTATTCAATATAGTACTTGAAAATCTAGTTGAAATACTATGAGAAGTGAAGAAGATCAAAGGAATACAAATTGAAAAGGAAAAAGTCAAAATAATGCTATTTGCACATGATACGATTATATACAAAAGTGACTCGAAAATTCTAGGAGGGCACACCTACATCTGATAAATATCCTCAGCAAAGTGGCTGGCTATGAGATTAACTTAAAAATATCAATAGTTCTTTTAGATATAAATTACAGATGGGCTTCAAAAGAATTCAAGGAACTAATACCCACCACAATAGGTTCAAATAATACAAAATACCTTGGAATAAATCTAACCAAGCAATTGAAAGACATGTATGACAAAAACTTCAAATCTTTGATGAAGATATCAGAAGATGGAAATGTTTCCTATGTTCTTGGATCAGTAGATTATCATAGTAGAAAAGAACATTTTACCAAAAACAATCTGCAGATTGTATGCAATCTTGATCAAAATTCCAATCCAATTCCACAGACATTAAAAGAACAATATTCAACTTCAAATGGAACAACAACAACAACAAATAGGATAGCTAAAATAGAACCAAACATGACTGGCAAAAAATTAATGAGATTATTCATAATGATATTCTGCTATACTCATAGACAGGACCTGACATAATCACCATCAGAGAGCCACTAGTTGGAACTTGACAAATCCTTATGGAGAAAGTCGAAGAAAGAATCTAGGAGCCAGAAGGGTTCAGGACACCACAAGAAAACCCACAGAAGCTACTAACCTGGACATAAAGAAACTCACTGAGACTGAATTGACAATCAGGGAGACTGCTTGGGACTTATCTAGTTCCTCTGCATGTGTGTTACAGTTATGTAGATTGGTCTTCTTATGGAATTCCTAACAGGGGGTGGTGTCTGCTTCTGACACTTTTAATTATGTTTTGGGACCCCTTTTCTCCTACCAGTTGCCTCATTCATTCTTAATATGAGGGAAGGTGTCCAGTCTTATTTCAATTTGGTATACCATATTTGTTGATATCACAGGTAGACCAGCCATTTCTGAGTAGAAACAGAAGAGGAGTGGATGGTGCAGGAAAGAGAGTTTGGGAGGGGAAGAGCAAGTGTATGTATACATATATGGAAATGTAGTTAATAAATAAAAAACCTAGTTGTACTAAGGAAACTCAGTTTATAAGCTTCAGCTTCCAGCAGAGTAATTTCACAATGTCCTTTGACAACAACACATTGGATGGTAAATGTAACAGCACTTCTACAGGAACTGTCCTTGAATATGTGTAATCTGTTATAAAAGTTAACATTATAAGTGTAAGTAATATTTGTACTTTAGTGTGTCTAATATTCTTCAATTTTTTTGAAAAATTCATTATTAGAAGAAATAACATATTTCACTTTAATATGTATACAATCTCCATCCTATTTTCAGGTTATAAAATGCAGCATTACCTGACCGCCTCCAAGTGCAGGTGTTTTAGTTGGTGAGCTTATGCTTACAAAGATATGTATGTAAATCTGTACACTTATCCGCTGTTAGGCCAGAGGATGACAGCACGACACAGTTTTGTTCAACATGGGAAACTTCTCTTATCCTGCAATAGCAGAAACACAAAATGCATACATACTTTATGTGGATAATCTATTAAATGAGTGACTCCTATAAATATGTGCAAAAGGAGGATCTCATGCAAGTCAGCAATGGTGTCTCCACTAATGGTGTGGTAAAGTCTGATTATTATGAAAGCCCATTATTATGAAGTAGTCCATCCTTCAGATTCACATGATCAGTTTATGAAAGTCAGCATCTTCGATGGACCAGCTCAACTGGGGTACTGTGGGATTCCCCTATCTATGCTGTGTATACCATTGGTTAATAAAGAAACTGCTTTGAGCCAATAGCAGGGCAGAGATAGGCGGGCAAACTCAACGGAATGTTGGGAGAGAGAGGGAAGATGGACTCAGAGAGAGCCATGTAGCCCCACTAAAGATAGATGCCAGAAATTTTCCCTGTAAACCACAGTTTTGTGGCAATACACAGAATATTGGAAATGGTTTAAATTAATATGTAAGAATTAGTCAATTAGAAGCTAGAGCTAATAGGTCAAGCTGTGATTTAATTAATACAGTTTCAGTGTGGTTATTCTGGGGCTGGAATAAATAAGCGTCCTCCTCTTACTACACTGGAGTACTGTGAATGAGGGAGCAGGGTCTCAGGAATAGGTGAAAGACAGACACAAGATTCAAAGGAATTGCATCTGAATGCATATTTTCTAGGCATGAGGCTCATCCTTTATATGGAAAAGATTGCTTACCAGCATGTAATGTTTCTTCATATGGTAGAGATTATTTTTAGAATCATTATCAGATACATGAAAATAATTTTTATCAAACTGATGTCTCCATTGAGAGTCTGCATTTGGTCATGCTAGACATGGCTTGGCATTAGTTTTTATATAAATCATTATATAAACTATGAGTTTATGGCATTTTGAACTAAGAGCAAGTAGTTGTGGTAAACAGTCACACAGCCTACAGTATTTTATATCTCTGCGATCTATACAGAAGAACTTCTTTCTATCTCCTTCTCCATATTTCTTTTTTTTATTTTTTTTATTTTATTTTATTTTTTTTTGGTTTTTCGAGACAGGGTTTCCCTGTAGTTTCTAGAGCCTGTCCTGGAGCTAGCTCTTGTAGACCAGGCTGGCCTCGAACTCAGAGATCCGCCTGCCTCTGCCTCCCGAGTGCTGGGATTAAAGGTGTGCGCCACCACCGCCCGGTCCTTCTCCATATTTCTAACTCCTCTTCAAACCTTCCCCCAAACTAATCTTAAGAAGTTACAGACATTTATCTCTCTCTCTATCCTTCTCTCATTTTTACTGAATTAGTCTTAGTTGCTTTATTAAGTTTGCCTTTTTTTCTTTATTTATTAAACACCAGATCAAACCTGGAATTCTTTTTCTCTTGAATGCTAATCCATCTTCTTCCATTAGCATCATATACTCCTGTATGTGGCAATGTCTCATCAGTAGACTCTGGAAACTTAAACATCCTATCTTCCCTTTCATGAGAAACAAGACTGTATTCCTTAAACGTAGGCAGGTAATCCCCAAAGTGCAAGGGCTCCAATGCAGGAAGCACAGCGCACACACCCCTTCTCTCCATGCACTCTTCTTTGAAGCTTGTGTCACATCTTACATAAGAGATCACGGAGACTGTGCAGGAGGTGGCACGGCAAGCATCATTAGCCTGTCAATAATTTAGCTTCATTTACAGACACCATTCTTTTGAGTTTCTCTTTGTATGATAATTTTCTTGTCTATTGCATTATTCATGAAAACTTACTTTGGTTTGAAAGTTGAGTCATTTTTCCAAACCCAGAGGTGATCTCTGCTTTCCCGAAAGATGCTTGTCCATGCAAACTGTGTGAGGGATTGCAGAAATTCCTACCAGGGAATCAAGAAATTTTATCAGTGAAGGCTCTTATTATTTTTTAAATGTGTTAGTATATTTTGTCAGAGTATGTCTATTATCCAACATGAATCTATTTATTAAAGTGGACATTTCTTTATTTTTCTTTTTTCTTTTTTGGTTTTTCAAGAAAGGGTTTCTCTGTAGTTTTGGCGAATGTCTTGGAACTAGCTCTTGGAGACCAGGCTGGCCTTAACCTCACAAAGATCCTCCTGCCTCTGCCTCCTGAGTGCTGGGATTAAAGGTGTGCACCACAACCGCCTGGCTGAGAAGATTTCTTACATTGCCAAAACATTCACATATGTATGTCATGTTGACTTAGAATTAACTTTTAAATGTTTATATTTATGTTTTATTCTTCTGTCAGTGGGAAATTTGGCAATTGATCTATGCAACTTAATAGATACTTATGCTAAAACACAAGCATACAGGTATTCAAACCTATTTCAGAAATAATGTATGAAATTCTCTGGGTATTATGCTCAAAGCAATCTTTCTACTGTTTCTACAGTTCAGTTTTAAAAGGAAGGTCATGGTTTACTATTAAAGAAATGAATGACGCAGTTTCTGTTTTCTGAGTACCATGTTATCACCAAGTAGCTGAGCCTCAACTACTGTCTATCACTGTAGGGGTCGATTACTGAAAGGGTAGTATTAAATCTTCTCTTGGCTACTCTCATAAATAAAGTTCAGTCTTCGAGATTTATAATAAATGACACAAGCAAGGAATTCTGAAGGTTGAGACAAAAAGCTGAAATGTCTTGGCACCTGAAGACAGGGGACTACAGAATGGCAGGACATCCTGTGTCTCTATTGTCCAATGGAAGAAAATAAGCCTACATGCGCTCTCTCAGAACCCTAGTAGTAAAATGTAGATTATGAGATCTCTCCTCCATGTGTAAGACAGAGTGGCCAAAGTATTAGGCAAGGCTGAAAGCACCTAATATGGTAAGTTTTCATATGAAGGGCTTGTCTAACTTTTTGAAAAACACAAGGGTAGGACCTAGTGTCAGGGATCCCATAAGTACAAATGGCCATATAAGATGCCTCTGTCTTTGAGGGTGTTACACTCACTACTTTCTTCAAGGGCCAACAGACAGAGTGGGTTTTAGAATGTTATGCTTGTATAATACAGAAGTGTAAAATTGCAAATTGCAAATCAATGCAGGAGTAAATATCAATGATTTGTTGTAAGAACAATAGTGTTGGTTCTCAATTTTTCAAATGCTACAATGCTTTTATACAATTCCTCATGTTGTGGTGACCCAAAACCATAAAATTATTTTTGTTTTCTACTTCACAACTGTGATACTGCTACTGTTATGAATCTTAACATAAATATCTGGTATTCCCTATGGTCCTAGGTGACCCCTGTGAAAGGGTCCTCCACCCTCAAAGGGATTTCAACCCGCAGTATGATAACCACTGAATTACAGAATTTCTATGCAAAAATGCATACATATGTCTGGTCACAGTCTTTTAAAACTCAAATGCATGTGCCCTTAACTATCGCAAAAGTTTAGCAGTCATTTCTCTGTGGGTCCTGCATGTCCAGTTTCTACAGCATAACATCCAGCATCCAGATAAGAGCAATTTCCTGTCCAAATGACTGAAAAACTCCAGATTAAAAGGTTTTGTACAGGAAGACCTGGTGAGATTTTGCATTGGGAAGGGACATGAAGGAAATATATATGACTGCCTAGTAATCTGACTATAATTGCTTCTACCTATTCACATTCTGACCAATATTACCTACTATCCACATCCAGATACTTTTGTGTATGGTAAAATTAAATGGCAAAGTTAATTTCAGAGTAAATGCACTTATACAAGAATGGTTTTCATAAAATAAGAAATATCTGGAAATAAGTATTCACTACCAGTACACATATAAATAAAACTTTATAAAATAAAACAATGAAATATTATATAGAATTGTAAATACATGAAACGTGTATCAGAATATGAATAGACTCCACACACATCACACCGACAGGAAGAAATGATAAACAATGATTGACACACAGCAGCTCTTACCTGCTCCTCTTCACTCTCTATATAAAGCAGACTAAAATTTTTGGATTTGCAGGACTCCAAACTGTCAGTCCAATTTTTTTTCTCCCCACTAATGTAATAACATCTGTGGGAATATGACATCCATTCCTTTGAACAAGAACCACAAGGCTGTGCTGAAGAAAGATTATTATCTAGAAGCAACAGGAATTTAATAATGGAAGTTAATTTATGCTTGCATACTTTTGAGCATCCATGTATTAAATATAGCTATGAACTCCAGATGCTGGTCCTTAGAAAACAAAATACAGACTCAAACATACTCAAGCACAGTAGCAACCCCTGGCCCATTTTTTATATGTCCAATCATTCTCTTCTTATAAATACATCATTATCTTGGCCTGGTTTAAGTTAAACACAAAATATAATGTGTACAAGCATCAGAACTTAGACAAGCTAATTGTACCTTTCGGATTTGTGTTTAGGGAGAGTTGGATCTGCTCCTTTGGTTCAGTATCTGCAGAGTTAAAGTAATTCTTAGTAAATTTGCTCAGTAAAGTAAAATGGGGAAGAAAGATTATTATCAAACAACAGAACTTTTACAAACAAAGTGTATTTTTCTGACTTGTAATTAGGAAGTGGCGGGTTTGCTCCTTTAATTTAGTATCTGGAGGGTTAATGTAATTCTTAGTAAATTTGAACATCTAAAGTAATCATAACAATTTTAATCCCTTAGTTTAAAATTTATGTGCTATTTGAATTAGAATAATACAGAATACTATTGTAATGGTTATGATATAAATAATGTGGTAAAAACTTCAGAAATAATTAGTTCAATATATTCCCAAATTTCAACATTTTTACAGGAAAACCCATTGCGCGACAAAAACACTTTCAAAACTAGTTTATTTCTCAGTTAAATATTCTATAGCATGTTGCTAAATTGTAAAATCACAATTAAATATTTAGAAGCAAACATAAAGCCCCTCTTCTTTATAACTTTGACAAAGTCAGAATTAAAATTCCACATTTAATCCACATATGTACTTAAAATTAATAGCATTTTGCTCACTAGGACGAAACATTGAAAGACATGTCATCATTAAAGACAAAAGCTCCTTTATAATTTCTCAAAAACATGCTTACATGGAAAGACAACTCTGGTCATTATCACCAAGGTGACCAATAAAGCAAACCAGACAATGCCCAGGATCCCAGAGATGAGCGTCGCCGGAGGTGATAAAAATTCTGCAGAGATAGAAAATAAATATAGTTGTTCACAGCATTTACATAGAAGAGAACTCAGGGAATCAGAAGAATAAATACAGCCTTGCTGGCCCTGCCCTATGCTGCAATCGGTCTATAGGCAATATCATTGCATTTCCAGTGAATAAAATGATCATATATTCTTGCAACACTGAATTAAACCTGCTCAAATTTTAAACATAACAGCATGGGTCAGGTTAGAGTTTCCTTTCCTTCCAGTAAGGAGCCTATTCCTGTCTGCTTGTCAGTTATCACCCCAGAACAGTTACACTAAAGGCCCATTCAATGCCTTACTTTTGCAGTGGCTGTGCCTGCTGATCTTGAGATGTTTCTGGGAAGCATTATGAAGGCTGAGCTCCATCAGCTGATTTCCTGCAGGGTTACTGAAATGGAGCTGAGAGGGCCCCTGTGTTTCCTTTGCTGCTTCCCTGGGTCCTGAGTCATGTGTTCAGTTCTGAGCAGGTGACTCATGACTCATGTCTACAGCCCTGTGAGAAGCTATGGTCATTCTACTTAAGAAGCTACATATCCTGATGCAGTCACACAGGAGGAGCCCAGAGAACTGTAACTTTTGTACAGTTGAAAGATCTAATTTTACCTTGGGCCTTGAGTTTATGTGTTACAGTTTAAAAACATACTACAAATTTGACAAATTAGTACAAATAGAGAAAATGAAAAAACAACAAACAAATTAGAGATGAAAAGTGTTACAAATTAAGGGTAAAATTATACATTGAATTTAGTTTCCATATGACCTCAAACTCACCCAACGTATGTCCCCAAAGACATGAGACATAATATCTCTTTTGAAACAGAATAATTATTTAAATCTTGTCATGTAAAAACAGTAGCAAATTTGAGACAATTGATACCAAATGACATAAAGCCTTTGTGAAAAGGTTCAATGCTATAGCAGAATATATTATGTATCAATTTTATTTTGTTTGAATTTAATAAGAAATAGAAATATAATGATCTAAATCAGTGACTAGGAACATTGACATATTTAATTGTTTAAATTATCTTATTTTGTTTCAATACTTTATATGAGTTTAATATAATGAAACATGCGCTAGTAAATTAGCATTTATTTAGAGTAATGGAAAAGTTCTGAGAAGTTGCAAAAATAATTAAAGGTATTGTAAATATTGGAAAATATTTTGTGTCTAAATAAACACATATAAATTAAACAATATTTGACACACTTCCAAATCATTTTTTTCAAAAGAGATTTTTAGTATGTATTTTATTTGATGAAATAATTTGTTATTGATTTAATGGCTAAATTTTAAAGCTAACAAAGAGATAAAGTAAAGGCACTACATACCCAAATGTTGTTCGTTCATACTTACCCGGAGAACATGTGCTTGTTAAAATCAGCCATTTTATCAGATTACTGATTCAGTTCTAAGAAGATTTGATTTAATAATTTAATCCCTGAGTCCTGGAATCAGTGAGATCTAAAATTAATTCTGGCTTTGAGACCTATAGCACGTGACTGTTAAACAATTATAAGTATTTTATTCATCTAAAATCTAAGTTCAAGTGTGTACAAAATAAGTATGTAAGGCAGTTAGTACCCAGCTTGGCACATCAAGCTCTCAATCTGTGCCCTCAAGATACACAGAACACAAATTGCAACACTAAAAAGCAACACTTCGTCATCAGGTCTCCTGTAGCTGTGGGTTTAATTATATTGATAAGAAGAAACACACATGAGTAGATGGCCAACTCTCCACAGACAGCAAGGACAGAACTTTGAGACAATCCTCCAGGGTGTTCCATGAGCTGGATTTCCCTGAGGAGCTTAAAGGCACCCATGCTCCAGTTTAATTCCCTGCTTAGAACTGTGCCTCAGTGGCTCTACAGGGAGCACTTCAGTGTCCCCTGAACTGAATGGGCTGGTGAGGACAAGGAAGCAGTAGAAAGATCCTCTCCTTGACTCTTCTGCATGGACGGGCTCTGTGGGAGCCTTCTCAGCTTGGTCGATCACCTTCCTGGACCTGGGGGGAGTTGGGAGGACCTTGGTCTTAGCATAGAGTAGGGAACCCTGATGGCTCCTTGGCCTTGAGAGGGAGGGAGGGGAGGTATGGGTGGATGGGAGGGGAAGGAAGGGGGAGAAGGAGGGGAGGGAAGGGGGAGGAGGAGGGGAGGGAAGGGAAAGGAGGAGGGGAGGAGATGGAATTTTTTAAATATAAAAAAATAAACCATGAGAAAAAAAAAAAGAAAGAAAGATCCTCTCCTGTCAGGTCTCCTGTAGTGAGGTGGGTGAGGAGCTCACAGGAGTCCTTTGGGGGTTGAGTAACAAAAGGTGAATGTAAGTGGCAGAATCCAGGACAACTGTGACAGTGAACTAAGTAGGCTGCCCCAGGAGGCTCAGGGTGAGTCAGGAGTGGAGAAGTAGATTTCTCACTAATGTGTCTCTGAAGAGTAAACAGGAAATTCTCATACCCGACTGATTCTGAAATCAGTTTTTCTCATCACACCCTTACAATATAGGTCCTTTTGTCTTACTGAAAGGACATAATGGTCAGCTATGTGTGTGATTTTCCGAGTACCTTACAAGAATTGCTATGTGTTCTAAAAAGGTGAGAGAGGATTAATCACCAAGCTTCCTCTTTCAAGAGATTCTTATTTGGGTTTTCTCTTTTTCTAAAAAATATTTTTATACTATATATTCTGATTGCATTTCTCCTCCCTCTAACTCTTCCAGATCCTACACACCTCCCCTTCCATCTGAATCCAAACTTTACTTTTCTCTCATTGAAAACAAACAGACATCTAAGGAGTAATACTAAAATAAATAAGTATAATACTTAAATCAAAAGAAAAGAAATCATAATAAGAAAAAAACTGAACAAGAAAAAGAGTCATAGAGAAAGAGTCAAAATACAAGTACAAAAAATGCATATAGATGCAGACACACACACATTCACACTCAGGAATCCCTTAAGAATCCAAAACTGTAAGTTATAATAGATGTGCAGCGTATAGTTAAGTTAAAAAACAAATAAACAAAAGAAAATGAAAACCTGACTTAAATTTATGAGACAAAGACCCTTCAAAGATGCCGTTGAGGTTGTTTTGTTTTGGCCAACGATGGCTGGGCATGAGGTCTGCCCTTAAGAATGGTTTGTTTATTCAGCATGACTCTCTTTAACAAAATTAAATTGTCATTTGCAAGTGACCACCGATTGGAGGCAGCCTATGTGTTAGGTAGGTGGTCTTGTGTCTACTTCTCTCTTCAGTTCTAGGACCCCATCTGTGCAGACCCATGTAAGCCATGCGCATGCCGCCATGGTCTCTGTGAGTTCATTTGTGTGAAAGCCATGTTGTGTCTGAAAGGGCTGAATCCTTGGTGTCCTCCATCCCCTCTGGCTCTTACATTCTTTTTGCCTCTTTGTCCAAAGTTCCTGGAGCTCTGGGGGAAAGATTTGATAGAGACATCCCTTTTAAGACTGTAATTTCCAAAGTCTCTTCCACTCTACACATTGTGCTTTGTGGCTCTCTGTTTTTGTTCTCATCTGATGCAAAGAGAAGACTGTAACCTGGGCAATGTGGAATGGCATGCCTTTAATCCCAACACTTGGGAGGCAGAGGCAGGCAGATCTCTGTGAGTTCAAGGCCAGCCTGGTCTGAAAGAACTTGTTCCAAGATAGGCACTAATGGTACATAGAAACATCCTGTCTCAGAAAAATAAAAAAGCAAAAATTAAAGAGATAAGATTCTCTGATAATGGCTGAGCAATACACTGATCTGAGTATGGCAGAAGGTACTTATGTGTCATTTTGCTGCTATTTCTTTTAGTAGAACACTAGTGTTTGGTTTCCCCCTAGGTCTCTGTGTTATCAAGTCTTTGTTCTTAGATATCTACCATTGATGTTATGGATTCCATCTCATGGAGTGAGCCTTAAATCCAATAAGATATTGGTTCGTTACTTGCAGAAACTTTGCACCATTATTGCACCAGCAAATCTTATATGCAAGTCACTTTTTAGCTGGGTCGGTGTCTACTTTTCTTCTTTAGTAGCAATCATATTTCCTTTAAGTGTTCAAGTCAGTAGAGATGAAGTCTCTACATATTTACCAGCTCAACTTCTCCATGTTTCATGAGTTGTGTAAGGGTTGTTTTCAGCAACAAGGCTTCACTGATAGTTTGTAGACAGCCACTAATATCCTTGGCAATAATTTGGGTTGTTTGGGTGTTTCCATGGAAGGATTCTTGTATTTTATTTTATCTCTCTCTGTCTCATGTCTTGCTCTGCATGAGGCTGCCCACACCAAATATAAATGATATTATATACATTTTCTCCTTGTAGTCATATTGTATCATATATATTATGAAAAAGTCACAAAAACATTATAAAACTCAAAATACATTGTCAACTGATATTAAACTTGATGTTTGTGTAGCCAATAAATTTTCTCCATGTAATGACTGGTACAAGAAACACAAAAATTATCTCATAATTTTGTTAAAATTCTTTAAGTCACTGCATTTTATTTCAATTTCAAAAGTAAATTTTTGTTTAAAATTCCTTCAGTGAAATAAATCTTAGACATGAAGATATCATTGGATGTTATCAATGTTACGCTGCATCAGTAAAATAGAAATTAAAATATTAAATATGTATTTATATAACTATTTTATCCTTAATTGTAACTGTTCATATTCTAATAGGAATGTTCAGTTTTAAATGACAAATTTCAGATATTACTATTTAGTAAATAAACTAAATTAAAGGTTCTTATCTGTGTTACACTGAAGAATTATTTCGCTATTTTTAGGTTTGCTTGTGGCCTGTGTTATGACCCTATTTGGAGACTCTTATCTGCCACTCAGAAGAACCTTTATTCTTTGTCTGTCGAAATATATTGCTAAGACTCTTCCATATTCTTGTACATGTGTTTCTATATTATTTACAAGTCTCTGAAACATATATTTTCTGTTTTGACAATAGTATTTCATTTATATATTTTTTTCTCATTTTTTCATTAAAAATTTCCATCTCCTCCCTTCCTCGTCCCCCTTCCCTCCCCTCCCTTCCACCCATACCCCCACTCCCTGCCTCTCCAAGCCAAAGAGCCATCAGGGTTCCCTTCACTATGTTAAGTCCAAGGTCCCCCCAACTCCCCCTAAGTCCAGGAAGGTGAGCAACCAAACTGACAAGGCTCACAGTGAGCCCGTCCATGCTGTAGAGTTCAAGCTCATCACCATTGTCCTTGGTTTCTGTTGGATGGAGAAAATGACAGAGCCCCACATAGGAGCACCGGACTGAGCTCCCAAGGTCCTGATAAGGAGCATAAGGAGGGAGATCATGAGCAAGGAAGTCAGGACCGTGAGGGGTCCGTTCACCCATTTATATTTTTATACTGCAGAAGCATATTTGACTATTTTCATTTCATTTCTTATGACCACACCTCGTTTCAGTCACAAAGTTGTGAAGATCGATTGTTTTACATCTTCTACATTGAGACAGGTGCTCTGCAGATCCCAGAACTCACTGATACGTATGTTCTAGCTGTCCGTTTTACTCTAACAACCTTCTATCTCTGCCTCCCACACTCTGGGATTACCTGCTTGAGGCCACATCTGTCAAGCACTTATATGGTTTCTGTTGTTCCAAATGATGGTCCTCAGCCTTGCATGTAAAGTAATATAGCCATTAATCTATCCTGATAATCTACAAAGCAGAAATCTCATGGGGCAGGAAATCAAACTCTCACTTCACGTTTTTCTTTGTACACTAGTGTTGTAACAGCTATTGTAAGATGTTAACTGCTCCTTTGTACTCAATAGAAATAACATAGCAAAGATTAGAAATTATCTCCCTGCAACAGCATTGATATTTAATGAGTTTGCATTGTTCATAGTAATAAACAGGCATGAATACATCACATGCACTCTCATAGGCTTGTACATATAAAATGACACTTACACTAATACACATATTCACAGAGAAATGTCAGGCACACATCCCTAAATCTGCCTCCATGTAAGGATAACAAACATTTACACAACAAAAGTTCCCAAATTCATGGCACAAAATGGCTCTTTTGAAACACAATTGTTTAAATCGTGTCATGTAAAAGTAGTAGCAAATTTGAGGCAAATGGTACCAAAGGAAATAGTGATTTCAAGCATTTCCTTTCAATATTGTATATGGATAAATGTGTTCCTAAAGTCTTTATCTGTGAAAATTCATTGACTAAATCTTATTGTTTATTTTCCATGAATGTGTTGATCACTTTTGCCTCATCTGAGATGAAGACAAAAAAAACCTTTGCAAATATTGGAACTTTGTCAATTATTGTGTTTGCTGGGGTTTATTGATGAGGAAATGGTTTTACCTTAATTAAAAGATGCACTCTGAAATATTAATATGTCTACAAATGTGTATTTTAGTTTATTAGTTTGAAATATTTTATATCAAAATATCAAAATATATAATAGAATTATTTAATACAAAAATACTATAGAAATTAAATTTTGAAGGACAATATTATAAAAACCTAATGGGCCCAAACTACCAAACATTGCAATAGTTAATGTGACAAGTTACAAATATTAATCAACATCTTCATAAAGGTTTGCAGAGGCATGTCTTAGAGTTACAAAATCATAACATATAGATATAAAAACCACTGTCATTGTTCTTTTAATAAATTCTGAATAAATATTTGACAGATTTTTAATTACATAAATATGAAAATCTATATACAGAGACTTGCAATGCTCAGAGTGAAAACTTCCTTATAATCATCTCAAACCTTCTCACAGGTGATCATTGTTTTTGCTACCATGAAGGAGAAGATGTTCCTTTGGAGTCCAGCCACAAGTTCATCTGAAGGGAGCAGGAAATCTCTAGGGGGAAATGGAAACAATGAGTATATGGAGGGAGGCAGCTGCACAGGAGGAAAAATGCATGGAGAATAGAAAAGATAAACATGGACAAAAATGCCACCTCCACAAACCTAATTTTCTTTTTAGAATGGACATTTGCGTTTCCAATAAATGTGTTACTCCTTGAGTGCTTTGTAAAATGCTAGGGATTTAAGCAACATATTAGTAATATTATCCCTGGACTTTAACACAGAAAAGTGAGTACATCTTATATTTGAGCCATGGAAATTCTTGCCACTTCCTTCAAGGTTCTGGGTATCACTTTGAGGGTGCAATTACAGACAAGCAACTTCTTGTGCAAGAACTGGGCTTTATCTGCAACCGTCCTTCATTTCCTATGCTCATTCTTGGGTTCTTTGGCCTGATTCAGTTCACAGTAAACTGAGCTCTGCAGCAGGAGGTCTCAGAAATTTTACTCTAGGTAAGTGTGCTTTAAACATTTTTGTAAACTTATATAATATGGGAAGCTTTGGAGCATCCAACTGGTTGAGATGTCGTGAACACTCCTTGTCTTACAGCTGTATACAAAAATCTAATTGAAATATCTTCAGACATTTGAAATGTACCTCACCATAAAAATAAGAAAGTTTCAGCAGATGTCTGGGTCAACAGAAATTCATAGTTGGGACCACACAAAAGACTGGTGAACTAAAGGTGAGAAAGCCTGGTTCCCTGGTTTGCTTTTCCATTTTATGATTAAACATTTGGACCAAAAGCAACAAAGTAAGGAAATAATTTGTTTCAACACATACTTTCAGGTCACATTTATCACTGAAGGAAGCCAGGGCAGGAACTGAAGCAGAAAGATGAAGGGTCTTATCTTGCTGCTTCGATCTGAAGGGGAAGCCCAGCCAATCATCTTGTTTGTAAGGCGTGTCCCCTTTAGGCTAATATTTACTTATAAAATCTTGCAAGCGCATGAAACCCGCATTCTCTTTATTTTCCTGTGCTGCTCACTGGAACCTTGGATTTGTAACTTTCCTTATCTTTCCTTTATTAAAGCTGAATATTATATATTAAAGCTAGTCTGGTTAATCATAACTGCCGATCACCCATTCCCCTTCATCCATCTCTAGCTTTCTTATACAATTCAGCACTATGTAGCTAGGAGTGGTGCCATAGAAAATAGGCTGGCCTCCCATGCCCTTATCTGCCATCAGTCAGGACAACCTCTCACTGTGGCAACCAGACGCCTAATCTGATCAAGGCAATTTCTCAACTGAGACTCCCTCTTTCCAGGTAGTGTCAAATTTACAATGAACTAGTAAAAAGCACCTCTTGTTGATTCAGGATGTCCTTCTGTTATGTGCTGCTTTTATTGGTTGATGAATAAAGCTTTTCTTGGCCAAAGGCTTAGGAGAGCAAAGGCAGAAGGCATCATGGAGTCTCTGACTCTACCTACTCTCTCTGTATATATATCTCTGTTCAAAATTCTTCTCTGCCTGCCAACTCCTGTAAACTGTCCTCTGACTTCTGTACACGGGCTATGGCATATGTGTGTATGTACGCACACACATGCAAACACATGACATAAATAAATGTGAAAGAGTATTTAAAAACAAAAGGAAGAAGCAATAGATACAGGAAACTGATTAAAGGGCCATGAAAAAATGCTAGGGAGTTGAAAATATTTTATGGGTAAATTTAATTTTTTTCTTACAAGTTTTGCAGACCTATGAGACTGAAACTATATAAATAAATAATTTCAGGAACATTGCCAAATTTATTTTAAGAGCCCACCATCACACTGATACCCAAAGTACAGAAAGAGTCAACAAAAGAAGAGAATTACGAACTAATTTTCCTCATGAATACTAACATGGATTCATAATACTCAAGAAAATACTTGCATATTGAATCCAAGATCATGTCAAAAAGATTACCCACCAGGATCATTAAGCTTCATCCCAGATAGCAGGGATGGTTCAACATACAAAAATTGGACTTTGTAATTCACTATATAAACAAACTGAAAGAAAACACACACACATCATCTCATTAGATCCTCAAAAAGCCTTTGACAGACTCTTAAACCCCTTCAGGAATAAATACTGGAGAGATCAGGGATACAGTGGACATTTTAATATAGTGAAGGCAGGCCAGGCGGTGGTGGCGCACGCCTTTAATCCCAGCACTCGGCAGGCAGATCTCTGAGTTTGAGGCCAGCCTGGTCTATAAGAGATAGTTCCAGGACAGGCTCTAGAAACTACAGGGAAACCCTGTCTCGAAAAACCAAAAAAATATATAGTAAAGGAAATTTTCAGCACGCTGATATTTAATAACAAATTACATACAGAAAAATTCAAAGCAATTCCACTAAAATCAGGAATGAGACAAAGCTGGCAACTCTCTCCATATCTATTCAATATAGTACTTGAAATTCTTTTTTTTTAACTTATTTGTCTAAAGTTATTTTTTTTATTTAAAAAATTTCCATCTCTTCCCCTCTTCCTCCTACTGCCCTCCCCTCCCCTCCCCCCATACCCTCCCTCCCTTCATTTTCAGGCCAAGGAGCCATCGGGGTTCCCTACTCTATGTTAAAACCAATGTCCTCCCAACTCCCCCCAGGTCCAGGAAGGTGATCAACCAAGCTGAGATGGCTCCCACAGAGCCTGTCCATTCAGAAGAGTCAAAGATCAGCGCCTTTGTCCTTGGCTTCTCTATCAGCCTCCACCGTCGGCCACATTCAGAGAGTCTGGTTTGGTCTCATGTTCCATCAGTCCCAATCCAACTGGAGTTGGTGATCTCCCATTAGTTCTCCATGGGTGAACGCACCCCTCACGGTCCTGACTTTCTTTCTCATGTTCTCTCTCCTTCTGCTCCTCATCAGGACCTTGGGAGCTCAGTCCGGTGCTCCAATGTGGGGCTCAGTCATTTTCTTCATCTATCGCCAGGTGGAGGTTCTATGGTGATATGCAAGAAATTCATCAGTATGGCTATAGGAACTAGCCTTTTCAGGCTCCCTCTCCTCAGCTGCCCAAGGAACTAACTGGGGGCGTCTCCCTGGAAACCTGGGAACCCCTCTAGGGTCAAGTCTCTTGACAACCCTCAGATGGCTCCCTAAATTAAGATATATGCTTCCCTGCTCCCATATCCACCCTTCCTGTATCCCAAGCATCCCATTCCTCCGAGCTCCCCCCATTCTCCCCTTCATGCTTTTCTCTCCCCATCTTCCCTTGGCCGTGTCTCGCCCAACCCTCAAGTTCCCAATTTTTGCCTGGCGATCGTGTCTACTTCCAATATCCAGGAGGATTACTATATCTTTTTTTGGGGGGTTCACCTTCTTATTATCTTCTCAAGGATCTCAAATTTATAGGCTCGATGTCCTTTAATTATGGCTAGAAACCGATTATGAGTGAGTACATCCCATGTTCATCTTTTTGGGTCTGGGTTACCTCACTCAGAATAGTGTTTTCTATTTCCATCCATTTGCATGCAAAATTCAAGATGTCATTGTTTTTTTTACCGCTGAGTAGTATTCTAGCATGTATATATTCCACAGTTTCTTCATCCATTCTTCCACTGAGGGGCATCTAGGTTGTTTCCAGGATCTGGCTATTACAAATAATGCTGCTATGAACATAGTGGAGAAAATGCTTTTGTAGTATGATTGGGCATCTCTTGGGTAGATTCCCAATAGTGGAATTGCTGGGTCCTGGGGTAGGTTGAGAGGAGAAAGTGGGAAGTACTCTACAACAAATGGGCACAGGAGACCGTTTCCTACGCGTAACCCCAGCTGCACAGACATTAAGGGCAACATTGAATAAATGGGACCTCCTGAAGCTGAGCAGCTTCTGTAAAGCAAAGGACATTGTCACTAAGACACAAAGGCAGCCTACTGACTGGGAAAAGATCTTCACCAACCCTGCAACTGACAAAGGTCGATCTCTAAAATATATAAGGAACTCAAGAGACTAGACTTTAAAATGCTAATTAACCCAATTAGAAAATGGGGCGCTGAACTGAACAGAGAATTCTCAACAGAAGAAGTTCAAATGGCCAAAAGACACTTAAGGTCATGCTCAACCTCCCTAGCTATCAGGGAAATGCAAATCAAAACAACTTTGAGATATCATCTTACACCTGTCAGATTGGCTAAAATCCAAAGCACCAATAATAACCTTTGCTGGAGAGGTTGTGGGGTAAGGGGTACACTCATCCATTGCTGGTGGGAATGCACACTTGTGCAACCACTTTGGAAAGCAGTGTGGCGGTTTCTCAGTACTTGAAAATCTATCTGAAATACTATGAGAAGTGAGGAAGATCAAAGGAATACAAATTGAAAAGGAAAAAGTCAAAATAATGCAATTTGCACATGATACGATTATATACAAACGTGACTCGAAAATTCTAGGACGGCACACCTACATCTGATAAATACCCTCAGCAAAGTGGCTGGCTATGAGATTAACTTAAAAATATCAATAGTTCTTTTAGATATAAATTACAGATGGGCTTCAAAAGAATTCAATGAACTAATACCCACCACAATAGGTTCAAATAATATAAAATACCTTGGAATAAATCTAACCAAGCAATTGAAAGACATGTATGACAAAAACTTCAAGTCTTTGATGAAGATATCAGAAGATGGAAATGTTTCCTATGTTCTTGGATCAGTAGATTATCATAGTAAAAATGAACATTTTACCAAAAACAATCTGCAGATTCTATGCAATCTTGATCAAAATTCCAATCCAATTCCACAGACATTAAAAGAACAATATTCAACTTCAAATGGAACAACAACAACAACAAATAGGATAGCTAAAATAGAACCAAACATGACTGGCAAAAAAAATTAATGAGATTATTCATAATGATATTCTGCTATACTCATAGACAGGACCTGACATAATCACCATCAGAGAGCCACTAGTTGGAACTTGACAAATCCTTATAGAGAAAGTCGAAGAAAGAGTCTAGGAGCCAGAAGGGTTCAGGACACCACAAGAAAACCCACAGAAGCTACTAACCTGGACATAAAGAAACTCACTGAGACTGAATTAACAATCAGGGACACTGCTTGGGACTTATCTAATTCCTCTGCATGTGTGTTAAAATTATGTAGACTGGTCTTCTTATGGAATTCCTAACAGGGGGTGGTGTCTGCTTCTGACACTTTTAATTACGTTTTGGGACCCATTTCCTCCTACCAGTTGCCTCATTCATTCTTAATATGAGGGAAGGTGTCCAGTATTATTTCAATTTGGTATACCATATTTGTTGAGATCACAGGTAGACCAGCCATTTCTGAGTAGAAACAGAAGAGGAGTGGATGGTGCAGCGAAGAGAGGTTGGGAAGGGAAGAGCAAGTGTATGTATACATATATGGAAATGTAGTTAATAAATAAAAAACCTAGTTGTACTAAGGAAACTCAGTTTATAAGCTTCAGCTTCCAGCAGAGTAATTTCACAATGTCCTTTGACAACAACACATTGGATGGTAAATGTAACAGCACTTCTACAGGAACTGTCCTTGAATATGTGTAATCTGTTATAAAATTTAACATTATAAGTGTAAGTAATATTTGTACTTTAGTGTGTCTAGTATTCTTCAATTTTTTTGAAAAATTCATTATTAGGACAAATAACATATTTCACTTTAATATGTATACAATCTCCATCCTATTTTCAGGTTATGAAATGCAGCATTACCTGACCGCCTCCAAGTGCAGGTGTTTTAGTTGGTGAGCTTATGCTTACAAAGATATGTATGTAAATCTGTACACTTATCCGCTGTTAGGCCAGAGGATGACAGCACGACACAGTTTTGTTCAACATGGGTAACTTCTCTTATCCTGCAATGGCAGAAACACAAAATGCATACATACTTTATGTGGATAATCTATTAAATGAGTGACTCCTATAAATATGTGCAAAAGGAGGATCTCATGCAAGTCAGCAATGGTGTCTTCACTAATGGTGTGGTAAAGTCTGATTATTATGAAAGCCCATTATTATGAAGTAGTCCATCCTTCAGATTCACATGATCAGTTTATGAAAGTCAGCATCTTCGATGGACCAGCTCAACTGGGGTACTGTGGGATTCCCCTCTCTATGCTGTAAATACCATTGGTTAATAAAGAAACTGCTTTGAGCCAATAGCAGGGCAGAGATAGGCGGGCAAACTCAATGGAATGTTGGGAGAGAGAGGGAAGATAGACTCAGAGAGAGCCATGTAGCCCCACTAAAGATAGATGCCAGAAATTTTCCCTGTAAACCACAGTTTTGTGGCAATACACAGAATATTGGAAATGGTTTAAATTAATATGTAAGAATTAGTCAATTAGAAGCTAGAGCTAATAGGTCAAGCAGTGATTTAATTAATACAGTTTCAGTGTGGTTATTCTGGGGCTGGAATAAATAAGTGTCTTCCTCTTACTACACTGGAGTACTGTGAATGAGGGAGCAGGGTCTCAGGAATAAGTGAAAGACAGACACAAGATTCAAAGGAATTGCATCTGAATGCATATTTTCTAGGCATGAGGCTCATCCTTTATATGGAAAAGATTGCTTACCAGCATGTAATGTTTCTTCATATGGTAGAGATTATTTTTAGAATCATTATCAGATACATGAAAATAATTTTTATCAAACTGATGTCCCCAGTGAGAGTCTGCATTTGGTCATGCTAGACATGGCTTGGCATTAGTTTTTATATAAATCATTATATAAACTATGAGTTTATGGCATTTTGAACTAAGAGCAAGTAGTTGTGGTAAACAGTCATACAGCCTACAGTATTTTATATCTCTGCGATCTATACAGAAGAACTTCTTTCTATCTCCTTCTCCATATTTCTTTTTTTTTATTTTTTATTTTTTATTTTTTTTTTGGTTTTTCGAGACAGGGTTTCTCTGTAGTTTCTAGAGCCTGTCCTGGAGCTAGCTCTTGTAGACCAGGCTGGCCTCGAACTCAGAGATCCGCCTGCCTCTGCCTCCCGAGTGCTGGGATTAAAGGTGTGCGCCACCACCGCCCGGTCCTTCTACATATTTCTAACTCCTCTTCAAACCTTCCCCCAAACTAATCTTAAGAAGTTACAGACATTTATCTCTCTCTCTATCCTTCTCTCATTTTTACTGAATTAGTCTTAGTTGCTTTATTAAGTTTGCCTTTTGTTCTTTATTTATTAAACACCAGATCAAACCTGGAATCCTTTTTCTCTTGAATGCTAACCCATCTTCTTCCATTAGCATCATATACTCCTGTACGTGGCAATGTCTCATCAGTAGACTCTGGAAACTTAAACATCCTATCTTCCCTTTCATGAGAAACAAGACTGTATTCCTTAAACATAGGCAGGTAATCCCCAAAGTGCAAGGGCTCCAATGCAGGAAGCACAGCACACACACCCCTTCTCTTCATGCACTCTTCTTTGAAGCTTGTGTCACATCTTACATAAGAGATCACGGAGACTCTGCAGGAGGTGGCATGACAAGCATCATTAGCCTGTCAATAATTTAGCTTCATTTACAGACACCATTCTTTTGAGTTTCTCTTTGTATGATAATTTTCTTGTCTATTGCATTATTCATGAAAACTTACTTTGGTTTGAAAGTTGAGTCATTTTTCCAAACCCAGAGGTGATCTCTGCTTTCCCGAAAGATGCTAGTCCATGCAAACTGTGAGAGGGATTTCAGAAATTCCTACCAGGAATCAAGAAATTTTATCAGTGAAGGCTCTTATTATTTTTTAAATGTGTTAGTATATTTTGTCAGAGTATGTCTATTATCCAACATGAATCTATTTATTAAAGTTGAGATTTCCTTTTTTTCTTTTTTGGTTTTTCAAGAAAGGGTTTCTCTGTAGTTTTGGAGCCTGTCCTGGAACTAGCTCTTGGAGACCAGGCTGGCCTTAACCTCACAAAGATCCTCCTGCCTCTGCCTCCCGAGTGCTGGCATTAAAGGTGTGCGCCACAACCGCCTGGCTGAGAAGATTTCTTACATTGCCAAAACATTCACATATGTATGTCATGTTGACTTAGAATTAACTTTTAAATGTTTATATTTATGTTTTATTCTTCTGTCAGTGGGAAATTTGGCAATTGATCTATGCAACTTAATAGATACTTATGCTAAAACACAAGCATACAGGTATTCAAACATATTTCAGAAATAATGTATGAAATTCTCTGGGTATTATGCTCAAAGCAATCTTTCTACTGTTTCTACAGTTCAGTTTTAAAAGGAAGGTCATGGTTTACTATTAAAGAAATGAATGGCACAGTTTCTGTTTTCTGAGTACCATGTTATCACCAAGTAGCTGAGCCTCAACTACTGTCTATCACTGTAGGGGTCGATTACTGAAAGGGTAGTATTAAATCTTCTCTTGGCTACTCTCATAAATAAAGTTCAATCTTCGAGATTTATAATAAATGACACAAGCAAGGAATTCTGAAGGTTGAGACAAAAAGCTGAAATGTCTTGACACCTGAAGACAGGGGACTACAGAATGGCAGGACATCCTGTGTCTCTATTGTCCAATGGAAAAAAATAAGCCTACATGTGCTCTCTCAGAACCCTAGTAGTAAAACGTAGATTATGAGATCTCTCATCCATGTGTAAGACAGAGTGGCCAAAGTATTAGGCAAGGCTGAAAGCACCTAATATGGTAAGTTTTCTTTTTTTTTTTTTTTTTTTTTTTTTTTTTTCGAGACAGGGTTTCTCTGCAGCTTTTTTAGAGCCTGTCTAACTTTTTGAAAAACACAAGGGTAGGACCTAGTGTCAGGGATCCCATAAGTACAAATGGCCATATAAGATGCCTCTGTCTTTGAGGGTGTTACACTCACTACTTTCTTCAAGGGCCAACAGACAGAGTGGGTTTTAGAATGTTATGCTTGTATAATACAGAAGTGTAAAATTGCAAATTGCAAATAAATGCAGGAGTAAATATCAATGATTTGCTGTAAGAACAATAGTGTTGGTTCTCAATTTTTCAAATGCTACAATGCTTTTATACAATTCCTCATGTTGTGGTGACCCAAAACCATAAAATTATTTTTGTTTTCTACTTCACAACTGTAATACTGCTACTGTTATGAATCTTAACATAAATATCTGGTATTCCCTATGGTCCTAGGTGACCCCTGTGAAAGGGTCCTCCACCCTCAAAGGGATTTCAACCCACAGTATGATAACCACTGAATTGCAGAATTTCTATGCAAAAATGCATACATATGTCTGGTCACAGTCTTTTAAAACTCAAATGCATGTGCCCTTAACTATCGCAAAAGTCAGGTTTAGGCAAGTTTAGCAGTCATTTCTCTGTGGGTCCTGCATGTCCAGTTTCTACAGCATAACATCCAGCATCCAGATAAGAGCAATTTCCTATCCAAATGACTAAAAAACTCCAGATTAAAAGGTTTTGTACAGGAAGACCTGGTGAGATTTTGCATAGGGAAGGGACATGAAGGAAATATATATGACTGCCTAGTAATCTGACTATAATTGCTTCTACCTATTCACATTCTGACCAATATTACCTACTATCCACATCCGGATACTTTTGTGTATGGTAAAATTAAATGGCAAAGTTAATTTCAGAGTAAATGCACTTATACAAGAATGGTTTTCATAAAATAAGAAATATCTGGAAATAAGTATTCACTACCAGTACACATATAAATAAAACTTTATAAAATAAAACAATGAAATATTATATAGAATTGTAAATACATGAAACGTGTATCAGAATATGAATAGACTCCACACACATCACACTGACAGGAAGAAATGATAAACAATGATTGACACACAGCAGCTCTTACCTGCTCCTCTTCACTCTCTATATAAAGCAGACTAAAATTTTTGGATTTGCAGGACTCCAAACTGTCAGGCCAATTTTTTTTCTCCCCACTAATGTAATAACATCTGTGGGAATATGACATCCATTCCTTTGGACAAGAACCACAAGGCTGTGCTGAAGAAAGATTATTATCTAGAAGCAACAGGAATTTAATAATGGAAGTTAATTTATGCTTGCATAGTTTTGAGCATCCATGTATTAAATATAGCTATGAACTCCAGATGCTGGTCCTTAGAAAACAAAATACAGACTCAAACATACTCAAGCACAGTAGCAACCCCTGGCCCATTGTTATATGTCCAATCATTCTCTTCTTATAAATACATCATTATCTTGGCCTGGTTTAAGTTAAACACAAAATATAATGTGTACAAGCATCAGAACTTAGTCAAGCTAATTGTACCTTTCGGATTTGTGTTCAGGGAGGGTTGGATCTGCTCCTTTGGTTCAGTATCTGCAGAGTTAAAGTAATTCTTAGTAAATTTGCTTATTAAAGTAAAATGGTGAAGAAAGATTATTATCTATAAGTAACATGAATTTAATAATGAAAATTAATATTTTTTCTTAGGTTGGGACATTCATATAAAGTATGTATCTACACAGCCTAAAGTCTGATAAATATAAAAAATCTACATTCAAGCACACAAAGAATAGATTCTGCCCTATGACCCCCATGTTATTCATCTGTCTAAACTAAATACTCAAGGATTTACTCTACAATTTTCTAAGTTCCTGAATATAAATACGTTCTGTTCTAGAATAGTGAGTTCATTTCTGTCTTTCAAAGTTCACCAGTTGGAAAATCAAAGCAATTATTAAAAACTTTGCATGGTTATTTTATCTGAGTATCCCTTATTGCAGGACAAAAAGTTTATCATCATTAATGTTTACTGATGAACATGTAGTGTTCATGTTTCTAGATTATTTTATTCTTAGAAATCTACTACCATCTTTGCATAGTTTTAGTCAACACAAAATATAAAGTGTACAAACATCAGTACTTTGACAAGCAAGGTGTATCTCTCTTGGTTCTAGGCAGGGAGGCATTGATCTGCTCCTTTGCTTCAGGATCAGGTGAGTTAAAATAATTCTTATGAAAATAAACATGTAACATATTGTAACACTCTTAGTTTCCTAGTCTAGAGATGATGTACTATTTTGAATTAGGATACTGTGGAATACAAATGAAACTGTCAGAAAATAAATAATATGGTGAAAACTTTGGAAAAAGCTACATCAATGAAAGCACAAATTTCATCATCTTTCCCCATACAACCTATGACAAACCCTTTCAAAAAATCTCAGTAAAGAGTGTTCCAGGTTTTAAACTATGTATTTGTGTTATGAAATCATTAATAAACCAAAAGCAAACACAATATCTCTGATATTCATAATATTGATAAATTCATAGTAACATTCCATATTTAATCCACATGAATAATTTAATTAAAAGCTACTGTTCTTGATAAGTTTTGAAAGGCATTTTTAGTCATTATTTTAAAAACACACTTACAAGGTTTGGCAACTGTAGTAATTAAAACCACAGCGACCATTAAGGCAAAACTGACGATGCCCAGGATCACAGTGATGAGTTTTTCCAGAGGAGATGGAAAACCTGCAGAAAGAAATGTAGGGATGAAGAGTGGCAGTTCACAAGGTTTATGTACCCAAAAAAATCCACGTACACAGTGAGTCAAATAGACAAACGTTGACCCCAGAATCTCCTCTACACCGTTATCGTCTGTAGGCAGTCTCATCACAACAGCGTGATCGTAAATTTTTGCAACACAGTAACATCCATGCTCACAAATCATAAAAGCATGGATCGAGTTAGAGTTCTCAGTCTTCACAAGGAGAGACCACTGCCACCTCTGCACCAATCTGAGAGCAGTTACAGTGAGGGTCCATTCAGTGTCTCACCTTTGCAGCAATAGTCCCTGCAGACTGAGGGATGCTCTGGAGAAGTATTTTGAAAGCTGAATTCCACATAGGTGATTTCCTGCTCAGTTACTGAGATGGAGCTGCGGGTGCCCCTTGGTTGCCTTTTCTGGTTCCTTGAATCCTTGGACACCTTCAGTTCTACATAGGTGGCTCTTTCATTACTCATCTCGGTAGCTGAATGATGGGAGGCCTGTGCCATGCATCTGTTCACCGAAAGGTACACATTCTAATGCAGCCATGGGTGGGGTTTGGAACATTGGAACACATTTTGCGGTTTTAATTTGTAATCTGTTTTTCCCCTTGAGCATCGAACTCATGTGCAGTGGTAAAAATAAACAAATAAACAAATAGAGTTTTCAAAGACAATCCACTTTTGGCAAAATATTTTTGATAGCACAATGACTTTGTGAGGAGTAACGATGTCTATAAACAAAAGAAAAATTTTACAAATTAAATTTAGTTTTCATCTGTGTAACACTATGAAATGTTTAAAACTTACATCAAAGATCCTATACTATAAACAATAGTTACAGGAAAGAATGCTGCACTAATTTTTGTAACTTAAATTTTTATTGTCTTGAGAATTTCACATATGAGTAGCATATTCATATCATTTCCATCCTCTCTCTTTCCTTCCAGCCTGTCCCATGCACTCCACGCTTTCTTGAATCCATAACCTCCTCTTTAAATATTGTTACACATACATGAGTGAGGGCTTAACAACAATCTGCTGGACTTTTATAATAAATTTAAATCCAACAATGAGTAAAGACTGACTGCCATAAATGAGTAGTCTAGGAAAAGTTTATACACATACATGCACATAAAACTAGCCTTACTTTTAATAGCTAATCATTTATAAAAATAAATGGCATATTATTATATTTAATTTATAATTTAGTCAGAGAAATGACTAAATATTAAAAGACATTGCAATTGTTAGAAAGTGTTATGTCAGAAAATCTGGCATAAAATAAATGGATTTCAAAATACTTCCAAAGTGATTTTAAAACCCATTTTATTTAAAGAAACAATCATCCAACATGTGAAACCATAACATGATAAAAATGATTCATACTAGAATGATGATGGTTCAAACGTTCCTGAAGGATCTGTCTATCAAAGTCAGTGTCATTTTATCACATACAACTGTAATAACTCAATATAATTGATAATTGATTCAATTAGCCTAAGAATAAGCAAGATCTAGAACTAATTTTGGCTTTAAAACTTACATGTGACCTTTGAATAGTTACCAATAGCCCAGTGCATTTGTCTAAAATATGAAAAAAAATCTTTTGTAAGGCAATTAATACTTACCTCTGGCATGCAGAGCTCTCAGGAAATGCTGGTTATTTTTTAGACTTAATTTCTACTATGACTGTTCTTCCTTCTCAGTGAGAGTCCTTTCAATAATCTGTGACATCTGGGATAAATCCATATGTTGCTACCCAAGGAGTCACAGAGGACAAATTGCAACACTTAAAATCCACACTCCATCATCAGGTCTCCTGTGGCTGTAGCTTTAATTATATCGACAAGGAAATACAAATACAAGCGGCTGGCTGACTCTCCACAGACAAGGAAAGAACTTTGAAGTAGTCCTCCGGAGAATTCCACAGGCTTGGGTTATCCAAGTTGTTCAAAGGCATCCACATTCCTGCTTGGTTCGCTGCATCAGAACTGTCCCTTAGTTACTCCACATGTCACATTTGCAGTGTTCTGTCAACTGACTGGGCTGGTGGAGAAGAAGCCAGTGTCAAGCTCTCTCTTCTGCCTGAAAGCGTGGCCTCCTGCATGCAGTGAGGTGAGGAGCTCACAGGAGGTCTGTAGGAACTGAGCACCAAAAGATGAAAGTCAGTGGCAGAAATCTAGGACAACAGTGACAGTGAACTAAGTAGGCTGCCCCATAAGGCTCAGGGTGAGTCACGAGGGGAAAAAGAGATTTCTCATTAATGTGTCTCTGAAGGCTAAACAGGAAATTCTCATACCTGACTGATTTTGAAATTAGTTTTTCTCATCACACACCTTTACAATAAATATAAGAAACATCCTTTAGTGTGCTGTGTAGTGTTGTCTTTTCCAACTGTGTTTCTAAAACTGCATGTGCATAAAATAGAGAGGTCAGGGCAAGGAGTTCAGCCATGATTGAAGTTAATTGTTTTCTACAGAAATCGCTATCCTTCTTGAAGGAACACTTAGATTTGCAAGCCTTGGTTTAACACTAGATTACTTTGTTTTCCTTTGCTTTCTTCCTCTTCCTCCCTCTTTCCTTCCCTCCTTCCTTCCCACCTTCTCTAATTTAGGTAGAGCTTTGCTTTTAGGCTGCTCATAACGTGTGTACAACATTATAACACACACACACACACACACACACACACACACACACACACACACTTTCTATGTATTTATATATGTATACATGTATATGCATGTATATTATATATGTATATATGCTTTTATATACACATATAAATTATATACATTGATTGAATGTGTGTATATGTATGTGCATACTTCATGTATGTGTTGCATATACATTCTATGTATATATAATATGGGTATATATAAATGCAAAGAGACATATTATATTTTAAATCTTAATTGTATTATAATGTAAAATTACAAATTCATAGGAATATTATGAATAATATACAATGCTATCTATTACTAATTTTTTTGAGCAATAATCAAGTTTTCAACTTTTTATGGCTGGCACAAAAAACTTGCTTGCACAGTCATCTTCTCAAACTCATGTATTTCTGTTTAATATCTCACAATTCCTAAGTTATTTAATTTTATGTGTATAGATGTTTTGCCTTTATATATGTTTGTGTACCATATACATGCCTAGTGTCCTTAGAAGTCAAAATATCCTTAAAGTATACAAAAGATTGTATACCACCATGTGGGTTTTGGGAATTGAACATGGGGCCTATAAGAGAGCAACCAATGGACTTAATCTCTGAACTATGCCCCAACACCCCTATATTTTATTTCATATTTTAATATAATAATTTCTAGGAATCTTTTGACAAAAAACAAATATATATTGAATGAATAAAACATTGAATTTTTTTCTTTTTTCTTTTTCAAGATTGCATTTTTCTGTGTATCCCTGTCTGTGCTGGAATTCACTCTGTAGACCAGGTTGGCCTCGAACTCTGCCTCCCAAGTGATAGGATTAAAGGTGTGCATTCCCATTGATTGGCTACATTATTGATTTTAAGCTGTGTCAATTTACCAGAGATTAGAATTCTAAATAGTCTTTTGTAATTACTCACTCATCTTCTATCATAACTGTTTATATTTTAATAGGACTTAATTATTTTAATTAACAAAACCCAACTCAAACTAGACTACATTTAAGAAGCTTGTCTATGAGTCTACGAGAGATGAACAGGTTGTGGTGGGTATTTTAAGGAGGTCTTCTAGTCATATCCACTTACAGTAATAGTAATTTTGCAGCCATTCCTTTGCAACATTCCTGTGAAACTTTATGTCACTGACACATTGTTTGAAAGACGGGAATCATTCAGTAGGCAGTTTTCTTGAATCAGAAATGGTCTCATTCCCCTATGAGCCCTACTAGTACTATGCTAGACACTGCTAGTGCCCAAAGCTACCTGCTTTGAGATCTTAGCTTCTGCTTGACACCAATGTTACACCCAAAGGGACCACTTGCTAGGCATGACCACATGCATCCCCAGAGCAAGTCTGATGACCTCAGTAACACAAAAGACACAAAATGGCCAGCCATTGTGCACATGCCTATAATCACAGAAAAGTCAGAAGGCCAACCTTGAAATTTAAATGATCCTGCATGTTTGCATTAAGTTTGTATCTTCTATGACTTGTATGGAACATGGTGGTCCTTAGGATAAAAAGGACCAAGGAGATATATCCTGACCGGGACATAACTGTAAGACCAGAGCCGAGGAAAAACTTATTAATCCTGACTTGACTCCATGACCAGGGCCAAGTAAAGAACACCCTGACCCTGACCCTGACCCTGACTTGACTCCAGGACCAGGACTTTAAATCCCACCAATCCCTGAGTACAAAATCTCACCAATTCCCAGTCTTGCCCTGTAGATGAAGTGGTGGGGCTGGGTTCCGCCACCCGGCTAGCTTTACACCCGAAATAATTACACGGAAAATGTATTCTTTTAAACACTGCCTGGCCCATTAGTTTCAGCCTCTTATTGGCTAATTAACCCATATTTAGTAATCCGTGTAGCATCACGAGGTGGTCGCTTACCAGGAGAGATCTTAACCTGCATCCATCTCGGAGAGGAGAGGCATAGCGACTGTTTATCGCAACTGCCTGAAGCATCTCCCTTCTCTTTCCCAGAATTCTGTTCTGTCTACTCCACCTACCTAATTTTCTGATCTATTGGGCCAAACAGTTTCTTTATTAATTAACCAATGAAAGTCCTCCATCATTGCACCAGAATCAGGCTATAGAAACTCACTAATCCCAAACTACTCTGTAAAGCTCCGCCCCTTAAGAAGCAATATATAAACTCTATATTCTGATCTGTTTGCTGCTGCTTCTTATCCTAAAGATAGTTGTTTTCCTGTATTTTTCTTTCCCAACATATCCCATCAATGAGGATTGTATGTGGCCTGACACTTTCACAAGACCTGACCCCAGATGTGACACCTCCGGGGAGCAGTGTCCAGCTGTAACATCTTTTACAGGAGTGGAGTAGAACTGTGGCACTTTCCCTGGGGCAACTTTTCTCTAGCAGATCAGAACTGTAACCCTTTAGCTGGGGCAACTCTCTCCCATAGGAGGAGCAGAGCTGTTACACTTGCACTGGGGAAACCTTTCTCCAGGGAGCAGAACTTCAACACTTACAGTAACTTCGTGGTATTACTTGGCTCCTAACCACCAGGTCACCTTTCCATTGGAGCTCCAACACTTATAACCAGTATAAAGTGCTGAAACAGAAGAATCTTAGGAAGGCAATTGTGTCATGAGGCTCTGTTTTCATGATAGAATTGTTGTAGTTCCCATGAAACGAGATGAGTTTCCTTCAGAGCAAGCTATCACAGAGTGAATGTAGTATCCTTGTCCTGCTGTCTTGCTTCTGCCCTCACCATGTGAACAGTCATTTCTATATACCAACCACCATGGTATGTGTCTCGGACCAGAAGACAAACAACTGGTGACATATTCCCATCTACCAGAACCACAAGGTGGGGTGTAAAACAAAAACATTTTTCTTTATGAATTAGTCACAGGCTTTATCTACAGTACAAAGAAGAGATTAAGAAGATTAATCTTAGCTCAGCCCTTCACAGTTGCAGTGTGGGAGCATCCACATACACCCAGGAACCCAGAAGACATACTCAGTTTATGACCTGGCTACCTATAGTTCCACTATGTGTTATGAAATGGCCTTATAATACAGCTTCACCCTCTCTGGACTATTATTTGAGAGCTAGACTGTGCAGCTAGGAACCCATCAAATGGCAAAATTGTTCTTGACCCTAAAGATAGTTGTAAGGAAAATGGCTCACTGTAGATCATGGAAAAAAGCCTGATGACTCAATTCCAGAGCCCCATAAACAGGGTGAGGCTATCTGTCAGGGACACAGCACTTGACACAATGGAAGCCCCCAAACTCCAAAAGAATTGCACTTATACACACAACTTGCAAAAGACTCACCCTATGCACACCTGAGGTACATAGGTATATTGTCTCAGCATCAGCAAACTGGCACATCAAAAAGTCATTAACATGATCATGTAGTATATATCTCTTTGATCTAAACATCACTTAGTCTTAAAATTTTTAAATACTCTGAGCTATATTAACAAAATGAAGAATAAAAGCAGAAGATAATATTATCAATAGGTGCTGAAAAAACATTTGATGGATTCAAGTATTTTCTATTTTTTTTAACAAATGTGCTATTTTTTGATGTAGGTGTGTCTTCTATCTATCTGATGATTTCATTGGTTAATTAATAAAGAAACTGCCTTGGCCAGCCCTTAGGTGGGTGGAGTAGACAGAACATGAAGAAGGAAGTGAGGTAGATGACTCAGTCAGATGCCATGCCTCTCCTAAGTTAGTCAGACTGCCATGCTTCTCTTCAGTGAGAGAGATGTGATGGAGCCAGCCACCAGGCTAGACATGCTGAATCTTCCCTGGTAAGACACCACTCATGGTGTTACAAAGATTATTAGATATGGGTTAGTCAAGATGTGAGAAAGAGGCTTGAATTAATGGGCCAGGCAGTATTTAAAAGAATACAATTTATGTGTTGTTATTTTGGGGCACAAGCTAGCCTGCAGCTAGGAGCAGGGCAGGGCAAAAAGCAGGCCTGCCCAAAGCCCTCACTACAATTTTTTTTTTTTGCCATTTAAAAGAGGGAGGGTTTCTTTTTTTTCCAGTTTATTTATTTTTTATTAAAAATTGCCATCTCCTCCCCTCCTCCTCCGCCTTCCCTCCCCTCCCCTCCACCCACACCCCCACTCCCTCCCTCTTGAGGCCAAACAGCCATCAGGGTTCTCTACACTATGTTGAGTCCAAGATCCTCCCAACTCCCCCCAGGTCCAGGAAGGTGAGCAACCAAACTGACAAGGCTCACACAGAGCCCGTCCATGTCGTAGAGACCAAGCCCATCGCCATTGTCCTTGGCTCCTCGGTCAGCCTCCACCATCAGCCACTTTCAGAGAGTCCGATTTGGTCGCATGTTCCATCAGTCCCATTCCAAGTGGACTTGGTGGTCTCCCATTAGTTCTGTCCTGCCGTCTCAGTGGGTGAACGCATCCCTCATGGTTCTGACTTTCTTTCTCATGATCTCTCTCCTTCTGCTCCTCATCAGAACTTTGGGAGCTCAGTCCGGTGCTCCAATGTGGGGCTCTGTTTCTATCTCCATCCATCGCCAGGTGAAGGTTAAGGCTCACAGTGAGCCCGTCCATGCTGTAGAGTTCACATTCATTGCCGTTGTCCTTGGTTTCTCAGTCCTCCTCCACCGTCAGCCACATTCAGAGAGCCTGGTTTGGTTCCCTGTTCCATCAGTTCCATTCCAACTGGACTTGGTGGTCTCCCGTTAGATCTGTCCCACCGTCTCAATGGGTAAACGCACTCCTCACGGTCCTGACTTCCTTGCTCATGATCTCCCTCTTTTGCTCCTCATCGGGACCTTGGGAGCTCAGTCCGGTGCTCCTATGTGGGGCTCTGTCATTTTCTCCATCCAATGCCAGGTGAAGGTTCTATGGTGATATGCAAGATATTCATGAGTATGGCAATAGGATCTGGACATTTCTGGCACCCTCTCCTCAGCTGCCCAAGGACCTAGCTGGGGGCGTCTTCCTGGACACCTGGGAACCCCTCTAGAGTCAAGCCTCTGCCAACCCTAGAATGGCTCCCTTAAGTAAGATATATAATTCCTTGTTCCCATATCCACCCTTCCTATATCCCAACCATCCTATTCCCCCAAGCTCTTCCCATCCTCCACTTCACACTTTTCTCGCCCCATCCCCCCTCCCCCATCCCACCCCACCCCTATGTTCCCATTTTTTGTTCGGCAATCTTGTATACTTCCAGTATCCAGGAGGATAACTATATGTTTTTCTTTGGGTTCACCTTCTTATATAGCTTCTCTAGGATTTTTACGAATTATAGGCTCGATGTCCTTTATTAAGGCTAGAACCCAATTATGAGTGAGTACATCCCATCTTTTTGGGCCTGGGTTACCTCACTCAGGATGGTGTTTTCTATTTCCCTCCATTTGCATGCAAAATTCAAGATGTCATTGTTTTTTACCGCTGAGTAGTATTCTAGCATGTATATATTCCACACTTTCTTCAACCATTCTTCCACTGAAAGGCATCTAGGTTGTTTCCAGGTTCTGGCTATTACAAATAATGCTGCTATAAACATAGTTGAACAGATGCTTTTGTAATATGATTGGGCATCTCTTGGGTAAATTCCCAAGAGTGGGATTGCTGGGTCCTGGGGTAGGTGGATCCCAAATTTCCTGAGAAACCTCCACACTGCTTTCCAAAGCGGTTGCACAAGTTTGCATTCCCACCAGCAATGGATGAGTGTACCCCTTACTCCACATCCTCTCCAGCAAAGGCTATCATTGGTGTTTTTGATTTTAGCCATTCTGACAGGTGTAAGATGGTATCTTAATGTTGTTTTGATTTGCATTTCCCTGATTGCTAAGGAGGTTGAGCATGCCCTTAAGTGTCTTTTGGCCATTCGAACTTCTTCTGTTGAGAATTCTCTGTTCAGTTCAGTGCCCCATTTTTTAATTGGGTTCATTAGCATTTTAAAGTCTAGTCTCTTGAGTTCCTTATATATTTTTGAGATCAGACCTTTGTCTGTTGTGGGGTTGGTGAAGATCTTTTCCCAGTCATTAGGCTGCCTTTTTGTCTTAGTGACAGTGTCCTTTGCTTTACAGAAGCTGATCAGCTTCAGGGGGTCCCATTTATTCAATGTTGCCCTTAATGTCTGTGCTGCTGGGGCTATACGTAGGAAGCGGTCTCCTGTGCCCAAATGTTGTAGAGTACTTCCCACTTTCTCCTCTAACAGGTTCAGTGTGTTCAGATTGATATTGAGGTCTTTAATCCATTTGGACTTGAGTTTTGTGCATGGTGATAGACACGGATCTACTTTCATTCTTCTACAGGTTGACATCCAGTTATGCCAGCACCATTTGTTGAAGATGCTTTCTTTCTTCCATTGTGTGCTTTTAGCTCCTTTATCAAAAATCAGGTGTTCATAGGTTTGTGGGTTAAGATCTGGGTCTTCTATTCGATTCCATTGCTCGACTTCTCTATTTTTATGCCAATACCAAGCTGTTTTCAATACTGTAGCTCTGTAATAGAGTTTGAAGTCAGGGATGGTAATGCCTCCAGAAGTTCCTTTATTGTATAAGATTGTTTTGGCTATCCTGGGTTTCTTGTTCTTCCATATAAAGTTGATTATTGTCCTCTCAAGATCTGTGAAGAATTTTGATGGGATCTTTAAGGGGATTGCATGAAATCTATAGATTTCCTTTGGTAGTATTGCCATTTTTACGATGTTGATCCTCCCAATCCAAGAGCAAGGGAGATCCTTCCATTTTCTGGTATCCTCTTCAATTTCTTTCTTCAAAGACTTAAAGTTCTTGTCAAATAGGTCTTTCACTTCCTTGGTTAGAGTTACCCCAAGATATTTTATGCTATTTGTGGCTATCGTGAAAGGTGAAGCTTCTCTGATTTCTTTCTCTGCTTCCTTATCCTTTGTATATAGGAGGGCGACTGATTTTTTGGAGTTGATCTTGTAACCTGCCACGATACTAAAGGAGTTTATCAGCTGTAGGAGTTCTTTGGTGGAGTTTTTCGGGTCGCTTATGTACACTATCATATCATCTGCAAATAATGAAAGTTTAACTTCTTCCTTTCCAATTCGAATCCCCTTGATCCCCTTGTTTTGTCTTATTGCTATTGCTAGAACTTCAAGTACTATATTAAAGAGATAAGGAGAGAGTGGACAGCCTTGTCGCATTCCTGAATTTAGTGGGATGGTCTTGAGTTTCTCTCCATTTAATTTGATGTTAGCTGTCGGCTTGCTGTAAATAGCCTTTATTATATTTAGGAATGACCCCTGTATCCCTAATCTCTCCAAGACCTTTATCATAAAGGGGTGCTGAATTTTGTCAAATGCTTTTTCTGCATCTAATGAGATGATCATATGGTTTTTATCCTTCAGTTTATTTATGTGATGGATTACATTGATAGATTTTCGTATGTTGAACCAGCCCTGCATCTCTGGGATGAAGCCTACTTGATCATAGTGGATAATTTTTCTAATGTGTTCTTGGATTCTGTTTGCCAGTATTTTATTGAGAATTTTTGCATCGATGTTCATGAGTGAGATTTGCCTGTAATTCTCTTTCTTGGTTAAGTCTTTGTGTGGTTTAGGTATCAGGGTAATTGTAGCTTCATAAAAGGAATTTGGCAATGACTGTTCTGTTTCTATATTATGAAATACTTTAAGGAGTATAGGTATTAGGTCTTCTTGGAAGTTCTGGTAGAATTCTGCATTGAACCCATCAGGTCCTGGGCTCTTTTTGGTAGGGAGGTTTCTGATAACAGTTTCCAATTCTTCGCGACTAACAGGACTATTTAGAGCATTTACCTGGTCCTGGTTTAACTTTGGTACATGGTACTTATCTAAAAAAGTGTCCATTTCTTTTACATTTTCCAATTTTGTGGCATACAGGCTGTTGTAGTAAGATCTAATGATTCTTTGGATTTCCTCTGTGTCTGTGGTTATGTCCCCTTTTTCATTTCTGATCTTATTAATTTGTGTGTTCTCTCTCTGCCGTTTGATTAGTTTGGCTAAGGGTTTGTCAATCTTGTTGATTTTCTCCAAGAACCAGCTTTTTGTTTCATTGATTCTTTGGATTGTTTTCTGTGTTTCTATTTCGTTGATTTCTGCCCTCAGTTTGATAATTTCCAGTCTTCTACTCCTCCTAGGTGAGTCTGCTTCTTTCTTTTCTAAAGCTTTCAGGTGTGCTGTTAAGTCTCCAATGTGTGCTTTCTCCATTTTTTTAAAGTGGGCACTTAGTGCTATGAATTTTCCTCTTAGCACTGCTTTCATAGTGTCCCATAAGTTTGAGTATGTTGTGTCTTTATTTTCATTAAATTTAAGGAAGACTTTAATTTTTTATTTCTTCCTTGACCCAGCTGTGGTTCAGTAGTTGACTGTTCAGTTTCCATGAGTTTGTAGGCTTTCTGGGGGTAGCATTGTTGTTGAATTCTAATTTTAATCCATGGTGATCCAATAAGATGCAGGTGGTTACTAATATGTTTTTGTAACTGTGGAAGTTTGCTTTCTTACCGAGTATGTGGTCAATTTTCGAAAAGGTTCCATGAGCCGCAGAGAAGAAGGTATATTCTTTCCTGTTTGGGTGGAACGTTCTATAGATGTCTGTTAAGTCCATTTGGTTCATTACCTCTATTAAGTCTTTCAATTCTCTGTTAGGTTTCTGTCGAATTGACCTGTCCATTGGTGAAAGAGGAGTGTCGAAGTCTCCCACTATCAGTGTGTTTGGTTTGATGGCTGTCTTGAGTTCTAGTAATGTTTCTTTTATATAAGTGGGTGCTTTTGTATTAGGGGCATAGATATTCAGGATTGAGACTTCATTCTGATGGATTTTTCCTGTAATGAGTATAAAGTGTCCCTTTCCATCTCTTCTGATTGATTTTAGTTTGAAGTCAACTTTGTTAGAAATTAGTATGGCCACACCCGCTTGTTTCTTAGGTCCATTTGCTTGATAAACCTTTTCCCAACCCTTTACTCTGAGTAGATGTCTGTCTTTGTGGTTGAGGTGCGTTTCTTGTAAACAGCAGAATGTTGGATCCTGTTTTCGTATCCAATCTCTTAGCCTGTGCCTTTTTATAGGTGAATTGAGTCCATTGATATTAAGTGATATTAATGACCAGTGGATGTTAACTCCGGTTGTCATTTTTTATTTGGTAGTAGAGATTGTGTGTTTCCTTTCTTTGCGATGTGCTGGTGAAGGGTCGCTAGATGTCTGAGTTATTTTGGGCAATGCTGGACTCCTTTGTTTGTGAATTTCCTTCTATTACTTTCTGTAAGGCTGGATTTGTGGCTATGTATTGTTTAAATTTGTTTTTATCCTGGAATATTTTGTTTTCTCCATTTATAGTGAATGAAAGCTTGGCTGGGTATAGTAATCTGGGCTTGCATCCATGGTCTCTTAGTTTCTGCAAAACATCTATCCAGGACCTTCTGGCTTTCAAGGTTTCCATAGAGAAGTCAGGTGTTAGTCTGATAGGTTTACCTTTATATGTTACTTGACCTTTTTCCTTTGCAGCTCTTAATATTCTTTCTTTATTCTGTATGTTTTTTGTTTTGATTATAATATGGCGAGGGGATGTTTTTTTTTTTTTTTTTGATCCAGTCTATTTGGTGTTCTGTAAGCTTCTTGAACCTTAATAGGAATATCTTTTTTTAGGTTTGGGAAGTTTTCTTCTATAATTTTATTAAATATATTTTCTGAACCATTGAGCCATATTTCTTCTGCTTCTTCTACGCCTATTGTTCTTAGGTTTGGTCTTTTTATTGTGTCCCAGATTTCCTGAATGTTTTGTGATGAGGATTTGTTGGATTTGCTGTTTTCTTTGATCAGTGCATTTAATTTCTGTATGGTATCTTCAGAATCTGAGATTCTTTCTTCTATCTCTTGTATTCTGTTGATTATGCTTGTTTCTGTAGTCTCTGTTCGTTTACATAGATTTTCCAAATCCAGTTGGCCCTCGTGTTGTGTTTTCTTCCTTGCCTCCATTTCAGTTTTCAAGTCTTGCACTGTTTCCATTATCTGTTTGATTGTTTTTTCTTGGTTTCCTAGGATATCGTTTACGGATTTACTCAATTCTTCAAACTTTTTGTTATTCTTCTCGTCCATTTCCTTAAGGGAGTTTTTCACCTCCTGTTTAAGGGACTCTATTACTTTCATAAAGTCAATTTTTTCTACTTCTTCTTGATTAGTGTGTTCAAGTCCTCCTGTTATAAGTTCGCTGGGTTCTGGTGCTTTCATGTTGTTTTTCAAATTGTTGGAGGAATTCTTGCATTGGCGCCTGCCCATTTGTTCCTCTGAATAATCCCCTTTGGGTCTTCTTTTAGAAGTTCAATTCACCCCAATGAATTAAATTCACTCACCCCAATGAATGATGGATCCTCTGGCAGACTGTCAGGTCTCCTTGCAGGCCAAACAGCTCACTGACAAAGGGCCTACCTTGCTGCAGGCAGTCTAATGAAGGAGGGGACCTCCCACCGGCCTGGGCGCACTCAATTCCAGGTCCCCAGCGCCCAAACAGGCTGAGCTGTGGGATTTTGTGGCCCCAAAGACGGGAAGATGAGGCAGGGGGAGGGGGGGAGGACTCTGGGTGCAAGCTGGGAAGGGACAGGAAGAGAGAGGCAGTATCCGGGGAGAATAACCCCTGCAGGAAGAGCAGGAAGTGTGCTGGGGGCAGGGGGAGTTGTGGAATGTCGGTGGTCCCTCTCCGGGCAGCTGCCGCGGTTTGGGCACTCACTCCTCACTCACCCCAAAGAATGATGGATCCTCTGGCAGACTGTCAGGTCCCCTTGCAGGCCAAGCAGCTCTCTGACAAAGGCCTACCTTGCCCCAGGCAGTCAAATGAAGGAGGGGACCTCCCACCGGTCTGGGTGCACTCAATTCCAGGTCCCCAGCGCCCAAACAGGGTGAGCTGTGGGATTTTGTGGCCCCAAAGACAGGAGGATGAGGCAGGGGGAGGGAGGGAGGATTCTGGGTGCAAGCTGGGAAGGGACAGGAAGAGAGAGGCAGTATCCGGGGCCCTCACTACAATTTTTTAAAAAATTATGTTTAGTGCATTGGTGTTTTGCCTGTGTGTATGCCTATGTGAAAGTGTCAGATCCTCTGGAACAGGAGATACAGACAGTTATGAGCTGCCATGTGGGTTTTGGGAATTGAACCCGGGGTCTTTGGAAAGAACAGCCAGTGATTTGAACTGCTGAGACTAAAGTAATTTTATGATAAAATTTTTAACAACTTATATACAGGAAGAAGATACCTGGGTACAACCAATCTATGATAAACTCACTACCTGACAATCCAAGTTATCATCATATTCAACACAGAATTATTTTTTTTCTTTAACACCAAGATAAGGCAAAAACATTCACTCTTATCATCTCCATTTAGAAAAGTCATATAAGTCCTAGAAAATCATTCATACAAGAGAACTAAATAAAAATTGTCATTATCAGGATTATTTAAATTAAATTAACTCTCTTTTCATGTTACATGATCTGGGCATGGAAGCTTAAACATACCAACCAAAAAGATTATGAGGAAATACATAAATTAAATAAAAAGTGTAGGGATGAAATAAAAATTCAGTAGTATTTTTAATTTGGAAAGAAAAAACTTAAAAAAGTAGTACTATTTACAATAACATCAAAAAGAAAAGGCAAAGAGTATGTGGCTTATGAAAGCTAGGGTTAAAATGATGAGGATGGGAATGGAGGAAAATTAATGAGAGGTTTGTGACTGTATATGAGATAGTTACACTAACAAAAGAAGAAGGACAGGGCTTTAACAGCAAACAACAAAGCTGTGGTCTCCACAGACTCTATGAACCAACCCCCTTCAAACCAAGGAACACACTCACAACATTGCTGAAGGCTCAGCAGTTAAAAGAACTGGCTCCTCTTCCAGAGGACATGGGTTCAATTCTGAACACCCACATGGCAAATCATAACCATCTGTAACTCCAGTTCAGGCAAGATCTGAGAGCCTCTTCTAGCAGCCAAAGACACTGCAAACGTGTAGTTAACAGACAAGATATGCAGGCAAAACAATTATACATGCAAACAGAACAAACAATAAATAAACAAAAATTAAAAAGTAACAGTACTGCCCTCTTTTGTTAAACATTTCAGCTTAGTAGTGTGAAGTTTATTATTGTCATCTTGACACAGTGTAGAATCCCCTAGAAGAGAGTCTCAGTGAGGAACTGTCTATATTAGGGTTACCAGTGGACCCACCTGAGAGGGATTCTTTTAATTGGAATAATTGAAGTGGAAAGTGAGTGCGAGGGGAGTAGGCTCTGGATTGAATGGTAAAGGGAAAACCATAAAGCACCATTATGCATGCATTAATTTATTGCTCTCTGCTCTAGAGTGTGATATAGTGCAATGATGGAGGCGGGTCTTCTATCAATCTGTTGATTTCATTGGTTAATTAATAAAGAAAACTGCTTGGCCTAATAGGTTAGAAAATAGGTGGGTGGAGTAGACAGAACAGGAAGAAGGAAGTGAGGTAGATGGCTCAGACAATTGCCCTGCCTCTACAGACAGATGCGATGAAGCTCCAGCCCAAGATGGACGTATGCTAGAAACTAAACGGTAAGGCACCACTTCATGGTGCTACACAGATTATTAGATATGGGTTAATCAAGATGTGAGTAAGAGGCTGAAAATAATGGGCCAGGCAGTGTTTAAAAGAATACAGTTTCTATGTAATTATTTTGGGTAAAGCTAGCCAGTGGCCGAGAGCCGGGCAGGACGAGAAGCAAGCCTGCCCACAGCTCCCCACTACAGAATGGCGCCCAACGTGGATAACTGAATCCACAGAAAGCCTGAGAAAGCTTGAGAAAGAATAGAGTAAAGCATGTTTTCTTGGTAGCAGCAATTTCTTGGGTCTGGCTCTGCTCACTAGAGGCAAGCGCTCTCATCTAAGAGAGGTTTCCTGACTTAGCTTTAGCTGCAAAACCCTGCAGCTCATTAAGAGGTCCTGCCACAAAACACTTAAACGGTGTTGATGAAAAGCCGACCGCATGTTTTTCAGTTTTCAGCCATAGCAGGAAAAAACCTGTGCCATTTTAAAATGCTGGTGTTCTGGTCCATACTGCCAGGGCAAACTCTAACTCTTTCTGGCAGGCGGTCCGACTACGTACAGAGCATTTGAATGTGGTCTTTGAGAAGAATGTTGCAGCTTGCTTGCTGGCAGGGACCTTGAAACGCCACAGAGTTGTGGTAATAAAAATGGCTCTAGCAAGTACCTCTGCCATGAGGCTGGAAAGCTAAGGAAAGGGCTGGATCCAGCCGCCAAAGTCACGGCTTTAGTCCTACTGATATTGTTTGGTAAATTAAAGACTCGTGTGGTCAGAAGAAGAGAGATGTACAGTAAAGAGAGATTCAAAGACAAAGAAAACCTCTAAATGGTTTACAGTGAGTTAAAAATACATGTAGGCTAAAAGTTAAAGTTCTTACAGTTTAAAAAAGAGAAAGAAAGAAAAAGGAAGTAGTTTGTTGTGGTGGTACACACCTTTAATCCCAACACTTGGGAGGCAGAGGTAGATTGACCTCTGTGACTTCAAGGTGTGGCAGGACACACCTTTAATCCGAATGCTTGGGAGACAGATACAGAAAGATCTCTGTGAGTTCAAGGTGTGGTAGCATACACCTTTAATCCCAGCATGTGGGAAGCAGGGGCAAGTAGACCTCTGAGTTCAAGGACAGCCTGGTCTATAGAGTTATTCCAGGACAAAGATATACAGAGAACCTGTCTCAAAAAGTAAAAGTAAAAAATAAATGAAATAGAGGTTAAAATAAAGCCGCATAAAGATGGAAAATACACAGAGAACCTTGATACTGTGTACTATTATGCTCTCTTTGAATTGTTTGAATGCTGAGGAAGGAGCAACAGCTGCTAAAATATATTTGTTTTAAAATGCTGCTGAACTAATCCAAGAAAGATATCTTGAAAATACCTTGACTTCAGAATTTGGATCTAAGGATATGATACTTTGGAAAAGAGGTTTTTCTTTTATTTTTACAGAAAATGAGAACCATTGGATTGCTATCATCCCAATATGGTATGATAGACCACGACCTCCTGAAAGGTTGCTGTGAACACCTTCAGAAAATTACTTCACCCAACTGATGACTGAGATGAACCTGGCACACAGGTTACACCATGAAAGATGTGATTAACAGCGTCCCCATTCAGCAGGAAGCAGTTTGGAGAGAGATAACTGCGCCCATATTCCCAAATATTGTTTATAAATGTTCTTTTACATTTAAAGGGGGAGATGATACAGATATGAATAATTTACATTGGTATAAATTTTGCCTTATTGATAGAAATTTAAGGTCTATTTTGTTATATGTATATGTATTTCTGATACTGATTAATGTATTGTGATTGTGTAGTTCAATTTAAAAATGTAATGTATATAGGTTGTTAATGGATAGTCATCAATAATAGTCAAGCTTGTAGTCATGTTAGTTAGATTTTCTAGATATATAGATATATTTCAGTTAGATAGACATTCTTCATACCTTTCAAAGACTGCAAAATATGGCATTTAATGTTTTAATAACTTAGGGTTTTTCATGACAATGAGACACGTCTGCCTCTGGCAGCACCAGCTACTTCAAGAGGAAGATGGGCATCGAAGAGGCTACTTATGGAGTTTGATAGCCATTTTGACAAGAAACTGCTCTTGCCTGGACTATTGGCATAAACTGGACACAAAGAACCCTCAGAGAGAGGACTGCTGAAGTTGTCTAAAAGTGAGATGATCTCTCGGGGTTCCTGATTCATGAAAGAGTCTGTGAGACATTCTGCAGGACACAGCAGAAAGTGACTGAACTGCCTTCAAAATTTCCTGCTTTGTGGAAATGTCTGCTGGAAACTATGGGCCTGTAGGCCGAAGATGGATGCCCCAACAGTACAAAAGAACTTTGGGTGATTGTCCAGGCAGCGAGATGTCTCTGTCATTTTTAGAGTTTTGGAAGTAGCTTACTTCTTGTTTACCTAGGTAATATTATATCTTTTTGGAGTCTTTGATGGAGTTGAAGAATAGATAGATAGTTATAGTTTTCCTTAGTTATGATAAAAGATAAAGTAGATATAAATATTGTAACTGTAATTTTTGCATAATAACTGTTTTGTTATATGTAATTTTACTATGTTAAAGTTAAAGCCTTTCCTTTTTGTTTAAACAGAAAAAGGGGAAATGATGGAGGCGGGTCTTCTATCAATCTATTGATTTCATTGGTTAATTAATAAAGAAAACTGCTTGGCCTAATAGGTTAGAAAATAGGTGGGTGGAGTAGACAGAACAGGAAGAAGAAAGTGAGGTAGATGGCTCAGACAATTGCCCTGCCTCTACAGCCAGATGCGATGAAGCTCCAGCCCAAGATGGATGTATGCTAGAAACTAAACGGTAAGGCACCACTTCATGGTGCTACACAGATTATTAGATATGGGTTAATCAAGATGTGAGTAAGAGGCTGAAAATAATGGGCCAGGCAGTGTTTAAAAGAATACAATCTGTGTGTTGTTATTTTGGGGCATAAGCTAGCTGGTGGCTGGGAGCCTGGCAGCGGGAAGCCTGCCCACAGCTCCCCACTACAGTACAAACTGCTTCAAGTTCATTTCACATTCAATTTGCAGTAATAAACTGTAACCTGGCTTTGTGAGTCAATAGATCCTCATACCTTAAGTTGATTTTGTGAGGGTATTCCATCACAACAATGAAATGAAACCAGCACAGGGAGCTATAGAATTTAAATATATATATATATATATATATATATATATATATATAATCTTACATCTAGTCCATCTAACAATAACAAACTGAATTGTGGGTAAAATGGCATCTTAGCCAGCTTCTGCTTATTCTATGAAAGAGAGTATCCCAGACTGCCATAGGGGTAGACAAAAGGAAGAGAAAGTACCAAGGCTTTGGACTCCAGTTGCTAAAGGCTGCCCCTTACCACTTCTTGACTTGGTCAAGAATTTGCTCAGCATTGACTTTCTGCCTTTACCCTCTTACTTTCTGGCATAAGGTTTGATAACATTCTCTACCTTTCTTTCAGTCTGAATTCTCTTGTGGCAACATAAGGACCTGAACTACTTCTGCAGTCAAGATGTTAGGGAATGTAAGAGTACACCATTTTGTTTCCTCTTATCTACAATTCTTGGGAATAGATTTACCTGAAGAGTGATGTGGGATTCCCCTTGTATGCTATGATTTCCATTAATGAATAAAGAAACTGCCTTGGCCTGTTGATAGGGCAGAACTTGGTAGGCGGAGAAAACTAAACTGAATGTTGGGAGAAAGGAGACAGAGTTGGAGAGAGCTGTGTAGCCTTGCCAGCAACAGATGCCGGAACTCTACCCAGTAAGCCACTGCCACATGGTGATAATTAATTGGAAATAGATTAATGGAAATGAGTTAAATTAACATGTAAGGGTTAGACAATAAGAAGCTAGAGCTAATGGGCCAAGCAATTATTTAATTAATATGGTTTCTGTGTGATTATTTTGTGGTTGAGCAGCTGGGAACCAACAAGCAGCCTTCTTCTACAGAAGGGGGTGTATTTTTGCCAACTCCATAAGTAACTGAGGATGATCTTGAACATCATATTCCCCCACTCCCACCTCCACATCCCAAGTGCTGGAACTACAGACATGACATAATGCTTTAGTTAGGGTTTCTATTGGTGTTCTGAAATGCCATGAGCAGGAGAAACTTATGGAAAGGGTTCATTTGGCTTATCCTTCCACATTGTGGTCCATAACTGAAGGAAGTTAAGAACAGAAACTCAAACAGGGCAGGGACCTGGAGGCAGGAGCTGGTGCAGAGATCATGGACATGTGCTGCTTACTGGCTTGCTCACCCTGCTTTCTTATCAAACCCAGGACCCCTAGCTTAGGGATGGCACCACCCAAGATGGGCTGGGCTCTCTACCATGAATCACTAATTAAGAAAATACCCTATAGGCTTGGCTATAGACAGATCTGCTGCAGGAGCTCCTTCTGCTCCTTCAGCCAATAGCTGCTGAGATACCAACACACTGGGGTGTGGTCTCTCTCTCTTTAAAAAAGCAGCAGCAGCCTTTCTCTCTCTCTCTTGCTTCTAGCTCTGCTTTGGCTACTAGACTCTTTTCCTGAACATGCAGAGGGCTGTTGTCTGGAAAGGTGATCTGTAAGTTTTTTCCCTTTAAATAAATAACCATTCTTTTATCCTAATTCCAAATTGGTGTGGGATTGTTTGTGACTTACGCTTTCACAGATCTTATAGAGATATTTAGGCTCCCTTCTCTGATGACTCTAACATCTGTCAAGTTGATATAAAACCAGCCAGCACACATAGTTTACCACACTTAGTTCTTGGTGCTTGGGATTGAATCCAGGGCTTCATGTGTGCAATTTAAGGTCTTTAGCAACTGATTTGTTTTCCCAGCCTCTTCTGCATTTTTCCTTTACTCTTAGAAAACATCTTTTTCTTGTAGATAGTTTAAATTTTTCTTTTGCAAATTAAAAAATACCGTAAGTTCCTATTTCATCCAAATCAGATAATTCATGTAGAATCCTATCCTAATCTTAAAGAAAATATGCATTGAACTTTAAATGCAGAGAAAACACTAAGAAACATGTAACTGAAGAAGTGTCACATAAGACTTATTTAGTGGTGTTTTCTTCTCCGTGATGTTGTGATGTTGCCAGGGTAACTTTGGCCACACCATGATGTCTGGAAATTTCAGATCCGGTAATTTGGTATGAAACATAAATTACTTGTTTCATTATTACACACTGTTAAGGTTTTTGTCATAGTAACACAAAATAAAATATTTCTTTAGGCAATTATGTTCATACTATAACTTGAACAAGTAACTTATAAGCTATGTGTGCATAGGTAATGGAACAGAGTGTAGAGGGAATGAAAGTAGCTAGCGTCACACTCTGGCTTGAGAACACTAGTAGCTTGAAAGACAAAGACCTCCATGAGCTCATATGTTTAAATTCTTGGTCTTCAGTTGGAGATGTTTGGGAACAGTTAGAAGATGTGGGCTTACTGGAGGAGATCTGTCACTGGATGTGGACATTGTGATTTCAAAAAAACAAGTTATTCTTAGCTAGCTGTCTGTCTAATGCTTGTGCTCAGAGGTAAGATCTCCACTTTTGCTCCAGGACTACACCTGCCTGGCTGTTACCATGGTGCCTGTCAAGAGAGTCATGAATATTATCCCTCTGGAATGGTAAGCTTCAGATTAAAGGAATTCTATTGTAAGTTTCTGTGGTTATGGTGTTTTGTCAGAGTAATTCGAAAGGAACTAAGGCAGTGTTAAAAGAGCAGTCAAGGATGCTGTACCAAACTAAATGATGTAGTTATTGATGCAGAACAAGAGTAGAGAGGAGAATGAAGGACAATGATTGTTCTTTGCTAATGGGACATTGGAGGATATTCAGCAAGGGAGATTTAGAAAGGTAGCTTCTTGTTTTAGTCACTTTGAATATTCTGTTAACATTAGAATGTTTATGCTGTGGTACAGAAAGTTTACTCAGGAAGTTCTTGGAGTCATCCATGAAATACACATGATTAGATAGATTGTTGCTGGCGACATGGAACCAGAATCTGGATATAGTTTGAAAATATCAAAGGGAAGTCATACAATTCTAATGATTTTTATCCAGCAGCTGTAAAGATGTTGCTACCAGTGACTCTAATTAGGAATATCAAAATTCTCAGACAAGAACTAGATGATTTTATTGTGTGTTTTGATATCTATGTTTACATTACATACACAATTTGATATACAATTAGCAAGTTCTGATGAGGCTATATGAATTCAGTATGTCCCAATACCTTAGTGTCGCTGATATTCTCAGGCAATAATGCTATGAAGGATTTGATCATTGGGTTATCTTAGTTCTGACCCTCTGGATGCCTATTTGTGTAAGATATTGCAGTGGTTAGCATAACCCCAAATCATTCTTAGAAAAATAAAGAGGTGGGAGGTGAATCAAGATTGTAGCTTATAGTGATAGGATTCATTAAAACTAATATTTCAAAGGGGCAAAACAATAAGCCTAAGGCAGTTAATCTTAGTGATAAACATTTTTGTTAGTTGATTTTCTTAATTATATTCATTAGTTTATGCACACTGGAAAACAAATAAGAATTTTTGAATATTTCCTTCTGTCTATTGCATGACTTATTATGTGTTATATATTATATACTTAACCTACCTTGTAGTATTCATGGTTTATATTGTTACTCCCCAGCTTTATAAAATATTAACACTTTGTTTCATATGTAAGAAGTTAGATTCATGTGGTAAAATGTAATTCATGCTAGAAACACGAATAGCTTTCTGCACTGAAAATGAGACTAACAGTGTAACCTTGCGTCCTTGCCTTGTTGGTCTGAGTCATTGGAAACTGATGATATTTTTATGTCTGGGTTCAACATAGATTTGCTGCATTTAGTCATTTCGAAGAAATCTCATAAACTTTCAAAGAACTTTTGTCAAAGATACCTTAACTTACAATGTATGACTCTTGGCCTTCACAGACTCATGTTAATGCCATTCTGCAAAATGTATTCAGTTCATCTCCAAAAGTCATCACACTCTAAACTACCAAAAATCTCCTTAAAAAGACAGGTATAAACCCATTTTTGTTAAGCAATATAAACTTAGACATAAGGCACTGTAAAGTCAATTTATGTAAGTTCAAATTACAGTGGTGTGGAGTAAACAATTCTAGGCAAAAGAAATAGAAGAGTAAGAAAGGAACAAATTAAAACAAGATGAGAACTCAGTGGGGACAGCATTCAATCTTAATTTCCATATTCATTTTCTGTACTATGTTTTTATGATGTGTAATTCACATGATTTGGAAGACCCATCTATTGATGGCCCCACTTGTGAGACGGTTTTTCTAGATCTGAAAAAAAATCTCCTTAGCAAATGTTCCACGTTCTTGTCATCTCTAAATTCTTGGAATCTACAGGGTATGCTCACCTTCACCCTCACATCTCCATTCTTCACCCTGTTATGGAATGTCAATGTTGATCCTCTGTTACCCTCTCTGGCTGTCCTTTGACACCTAGTTGAAAGTCACAATGAGTCCATAATTGTTTCATTCTGTATGATTTTAAAGCTAACATCAAATTCATGATGACAAGCTCCAGCGAATTTCTAAACAATAGGTTTTGCCCTTTGGATCACAGGTGCACTGGTGTCTGAGTACCTGGATTTCTGTACGTAGGCAAAACCTTTGCCAAATGGCCCAACATCAGGGAACATGCTAGAACTCTCCTCTCAAAGTAGTCTTTCAGTTGAGCCACAGCCTCTATAGCCTTGAATCTATAATGAGTAGGATCCAACCAATTACCCAGATGCCCAAAAATAGCATTTCATACTGCTTATACGCAGAACACATACTTTCATTTAATAACACTACTCCTTCTAAAATCCATGCCACACTCCTAGATTTGCCTAGACTTTTGTGAGTTTTTAAAATATTGTTTATTTATTCCTTTATGAATACTCTCTATTTTCCCTTTTCTTTTTTTCATTTTTCTTTTTTTTATTTTTGTTAAAAATTTTCATCTCCTCCCCTCCTCCCACTTCCCTCCCCTCCCCTCCACCCATACACCCACTCCCTCCCTCTCCAGGCCAAAGAGCAGTCAGGGTTCCCTACACTATGGGAAGTACAAAGTCCTCCCAACTCTCCCCAGGTCCAGGAAGGTGAGCATCCAAACTGACAAGGCTCACACAGAGCCCGTCCATACCATAGAATCAAAGCCCATCGCCATTGTCCTTGGCTTCTCAGTCAGCCTTTACCGTCAGCCACATTCAAAGAGTCCGGTTTGATCACATGTTCCATCAGTCCCATTTCAACTGGTCTTGGTAATCTCCTGTTAGATCTGTCCCACCGTGTCAGGAGTGAACACACCACTCACAGTCCTGACTTTCTTGCTCATGTTCTCCCTCCTTCTGCTCCTCATCAGGACCTTGGGAGCTCAGTCCAGTGCTCCAAGTGGATCTCTGTCTCTATCTCCATCTATCACCAGATGAAGGTTCTATGGTAATATGCAAGATAATTATCACTGTGGCTACAGGACAAGGCCTTTCCTCTGCTGCCCAATAAACAAGCTGGAGACATCTCCTTGGATACCTGGGAACCCGTCTAGAGTCCAGACTCTTGCCAACCCTAAAATGGCTCCCGTAATTAAGATATATACTTCCCTGCTCCCCCAACCACCCCTCCTCCATCCCAACCATCCCATTCCCTCAAGCTCTCCCCTTCCTCTCCTTCTCCCTTCTCTCCTAACATCTCCCCTTATCCCCATCTCACCCCCACCCCCGGGCTCCCAACCCCTGCCCGGTAATTTTGTTCATTTCCAATATGCAGGATGATAACAATATGTTTTTCTTTGGGTTCACCTTCTTATTTAGCTTCTCTAGGATCATGAATTATAGGCTCTATGTCCTTTATTTATGGCTAGAATCCACTAATGAGTGAGTATATACCATATTCCTCTTTTTGGGTCTGGGTTACCTCACTCAGTAAAGTGTTTTCTATTTCCATCCATTTGCATGAAAAATTCAAGATGTCATTGTTTTTTACCGCTGAGTAGAATTCTAAAGTGTATATGTGCCATACCTTCTTTATCTATTCTTCCATTGAGGGGCACCTAGGTTGTTTCCAGGTTCTGGCTATTACAAATAGTGCTGCTATGAACATTGTTGAACAAATGCTTTTCTAGCATGATTGGGCATCTCTTGGGTATATTCCCAAGAGTGGAATTGCTGGGTCCTGAGGTAGGTTGACTCCCAGTTTCTTGAGAAACTGCCACACTGATTTCCAAAGTGGTTGCACAAGTTTGCATTCCCACCAACAATGGATGAGTATTCCCCTTACTCCACATCCTCTCCAGCATAGGGTATCATCGGTGTTTTTGATTTTAGCCATTCTGAGGGGTGTAAGATGGTACCTTAGAGTTGTTTTGATTTGCATTTCCCTAATCGCTAAGGAGGTTGAGTATGACCTTAAGTGTCTTTTGGCCATTCAAACTTCTGTTGAGAATTCTCTGTTCAGTTTAATTCCCCATTTTTTAAATTGGGTTAATTAGCATTTTAAAATCTAGTTTTTTTTCTACAAGAGCTAGTTCCAGAACAGGTTCCAAAAAAGCTGCAGAGAAACCCTGTCTCGAAAAACCAAGAAAAAGAAAAAAGAAAAAAAAATCTAGTTTCTTGAGTTCTTTATATATTTTGGAGATCAGACCTTTGTCTGTTGCGGGGTTGTGAAGATCTTCTCCCAGTCAGTAGGTTGCCTATTTGTCTTAATGACAGTGTCCTTTGCTTTACAGAAGCTTCTCAGTTTCAGGAGGTCCCATTTATTTATTGTTGCTCTTATTGTCTGTGCTACTGGGGTTCTACATAGGAAGTGGTCTCCTGTGCCCATGTGTTGTAGACTACTTCCCACTTTTTCTTCTATCAGATTCAGTGTGGTCAGATTAATATTGAGGTCTTTAATTCATTTGGACTTGAGTTTTGTGCATGGTGATAGATATGGATCTACTTTCATTCTTCTACAGGTTGACATCCAGTTATGCCAGCACCATTTGTTGAAGATGCTTTCTTCCTTCCACTGTATACTTTTAGCTCCTTTGTCAAAAATCAGGTGTTCATAGGTTTGTGGGTTAATATCTGGGTCTTCGATTCAGTTCTGTTGGTCAACATCCCTGTTTTTCTGCCAATACCAAGCTGTTTTCATTATGTGGTTCTGTAATAGAGTTTGAAGTCAGGGATAGTAATGCCTCCAGAAGTACTTTTATTGTATAGGATTGTTTTGGCTCTCCTGGGTTTTTTGTTTTTCCATATAAAGTTGATTACTGTTCTCTCAATGTCTGTGAAGAATTTTGTTGACATTTTGGTGGGGATTGAATTGAATCTATAGATTGCTTTTGGTAGAATTACCATTTTTTTACTATGTTGATCCTCCCAATCCAAGAGCAAGGGAGATCCTTCCATTTTCTGGTATCCTCTTCAATTTCTTTCTTCAAAGACTTAAAGTTCTTGTCAAATAGATCTTTCACTTCCTTGGTTAGAGTTACCTCAAGATACTTTATACTATTTGTGGCTATTCTGAAAGGTGATGCTTCTCTGATTTCTCTCTCTCTTTTTCCTTTGTGTAAAGGAGGGCAACCAATTTTTTGGAGTTGATCTTGTATCTGTCCACATTGCTAAAGGTGTTTATCAGCTGTAGGAGTTCTTTGGTAGAGTTTTTGGGGTCGCGTATGTACACTATCATGTCATCTGCAAGTAATGAAAGTTTGACTTCTTTTTTTTCAATTCGAATTCCCTTGATCTCCTTATGCTGTGTTATTGCTATTGCTAGAACTTCAAGTACTATACTGAAGAGGTATGGAGGGAGTGGACAGCCTTGTCTTTTTCTTGATTTTAGTGGGATGGCATTGAGTTTCTCTCCACATAATTTAATGTTAGCTGTCAGCTTGCTGTATATTGCTTTTATTATATTTAGGAATGAACCTTTTATCCCTAATCTCTCCAACACCTTTATCATAAAGGGGTGTTGAATTTTGTCAAATGCTTTTTCAGCATCTAATGAAATGATCATATGTTTTTTTCCCTTCAGTTTATTTATATGATGGATTACATTGATAGATTTTCATATGGTGAACCAGCCCTGCCTCTCTGGAATGAAGCCTACTTGATCATAATGTATGATTTTTTGGATGTGTTCTTTGATTCGGTTTGCCAGTATTTTATTGAGAATTTTTGCATTGATGTTCATTAGTGAGATTGGTCTGTAATTCTCTTTCTTGGTTAAGTCTTTGTGTGCTTTTGGTATCAAGGTGACTGTAGCTTCATAAAAGGAGTTTGGCAATGACTCATCAGTTTCTATTTTGTGAAACAAATTTAGGAGTATAGGTATTAGCTCCTCTTGGAAGTTTTGGTAGAATTCTGCATTGAAACCATCTGGTCCAGGGCTTTTTTTAGTAGAGAGGTTTCTGATGACAGCTTCTAATTCCTCGTGGCTTACAGGTCTATTTAAACTGTTCACCTGATCTTGATTTAATTCTGGTATATTGTACTTATCTAGAAAAATGTCCATTTCTATCACATTTTCCAATTTTGTGGCATACAGGCTTTTGTAGTAATATCTAATGATTCTGTGAATTTCCTTTGTGTCTGTAGTTATGTCCGCTGTTTGATTAGTTTTGCTAGCGGTTTGTCAATCTTGTTGATTTTCTCCAGGAACAAGCTTTTTGTTTCATTGATTCTTTGGATTGTTTTCTGTGTTTCTATTTTGTTGATTTCAGCCCTCAGTTTGATTATTTCCAGTCTTCTACTCCTCCTGGGTGAATCTGCTTATTTTTTTCTAGAGCTTTCAGGTGTGCTGTTAAGTCTCAAATGTGTGCTTTCTCCATTTTCTTTAAGTGGGCACTTAGTGCTATGAACTCTCCTCTTAGTACTGCTTTCATAGTGTCCCATAGGTTTGGGTATGATGTGTCTTTGTTTTCATTGAATTCAAGGAAAACTTTAATTTCTTTCTTTACTTCTTCCTTGACCCAGGTGTGATTCAGTAGTTGACTGTTCAGTTTCCATGAGTTTGTAGGCTTTCTGGGGGTAGCATTGTTGTTGAATTCTAATTTTATTCCATGGTGATCCGATATAACACAGGTCGTTACTAATATTTTTTTGTAACTGTGGAAGTTTGCTTTGTTACCGAGTATATGGTCAATTTTCGAAAAGGTTCTATGAGCCACAGAAAAGAAGGTATTTTCTTTTCTGTTTGGTTAGAATGTTCTATAGATGTAGTTAGGTCCATTTGTTTCATTACATCTAATAGTTCTCTTATATCTCTACTCAGTTTCTGTCTGGTTGACCTATCCATTGGTGAGAGTGGAGTGTTGAAATCTCCTACATTTAGAGTGTGGGGTTTGATGTATGCTTTGAGTTCTAGTAATGTTTCTTTTACATATGTAGGTGCTTTTATATTAGGGGCATAGATATTCAGGACTAAGACTTCATTGATGAATTGTTCCTGTTATGAGTATGAAGTGCCCATCTCCATCTCTTGCAATTGATTTTAGTTTGAAGTCAATTTTGTTAGATATTAGTATAGCCACACCCGCTTGTTTCTTTGGTCCATTTGATTGAAAAACCTTTTCCCAACCCTTTACTCCGAGGTAGTGTCTGTCTTTAAGTTTGAGGTGTGTTTCTTGTAAACAGCAGAAAGTTGGGTCCTGATTTCGTATCCATTCTCTTAGCCTGTGCCTTTTTTTTTTTTTTTTTTTTTTTTTTTGGTTTTTCGAGACAGGGTTTCTCTGCAGCTTTAGAGCCTGTCCTGGAACTAGCTCTTGTAGACCAGGCTGGTCTTGAACTCACAGAGATCTGCCTGCCTCTGCCTAGCCTGTGCCTTTTTATATGTGAATTGAGTCCATTGATATTAAGTGATATTAAAGACCAGTGGTTGTTAACTCTGGTTATTTTTTCTGCTGGTAGAGTTTGTGTGTTTCCCTTTTTAGAGTTGTGCTGGTGGAGGATTGTCAGATGTTTGTGTTATTATGGGTGTCGTTGGCTTCCTTGGTTTGTGATTTTCCTTCTAGTATTTTCTGCAATGCTGGATTTGTGGCTACGTATTGTTTAAATCTGTTTTTGTCCTGGAATATCTTGTTTTCTCCATCGATGGTGATTGCAAGCTTTGCTGGGTATAGTAGTCTGGGCTTGTACCCATGGTCTCTTAGTGTCTGCAGTACATCTATCCAAGACCTTCTGGCTTTCATGGTTTCCAGTGAGAAGTCAGGTGTGATTCTGATAGGTTTCCCTTTATATGTTACTTGACCTTTTTCCCTTGCAGCTCTTAATATTTGTTCTTTATTCTGTATGTTTTGTGTTTTGATTATTATATGGCGAGGGGGTGCTTTTTTTAATCCAGTCTATTTGGTGTTCTGTATGCTTCTTGTAACTTCATAGGAATATCCTTCTTTAGATTGGGAAAGTTTTCTTCTATAATTTTGTTGAATATATTTTTTTGGGCCTTTGAGTTGTAACTCTTCTCCTTCTTCTATTCCTATTATTTTTAGGTTTGGTCTTTTCACAGTATCCCAGATTTCCTGGATGTTTTGTGTTAAGAATTTGTTGGATTTGTTTTGTTCTTTAATCAGTGAGATTATTTCCTCTGTAGTATCTTCAGTGTCTGAGATTCTTCTTCTATCTCTGGTATTCTGTTGGTAATACTTGTCTCTGCAGTTTCTGTTCATTTACCCAAATTTTCCATATCCAGCCTTCCCTCGGTTTGTGTTTTCTTCATTACCTCCATTTCATTTTTCAGGTCTTGAACTGTTTCCCTAACCTGTTTGATTGCTTTTTCTTGTTTTTCTTGGGTATCTTTGAGAGATTTATCCATTTCCTCAATCTTTTTGTTTGTCAACTCTATTTCTTTATGGCAGTTTTTCACCTTCTGTTTAAGGTCCTCTAATATTTTCATAATGTTCCATTTAAAGTCGATTTCTTCTATTTCTTCTGGAGTAGGGTGTTCAGTTCTTCTTGATTTTGATCCCTTGTTTCTGGTGATGTCATGTTGCCTTTCAGGTTGTTGGAGGAATTCTTGCATTGATGCCTGGCCATCTCTTCCTTCAAATGGAGCCAGGAGAGTCTTGGTGTCTTGGTCCAGTCTGCTGTCACTGACTCTCTGGGTGGATCTCCTCAGTGCAGGAGTAGGAACTGTTCCTGTACCTCTGGATGAAACTCCTCAGCACTGAAACAGGGATACCTGGTATTCCCGGGACACCTCAGACACAAGGACGGATGTGGTGGCAGGGCAGGGCAGGGTCAAGTGGAACAGAGAAATCCTGCAGCAGGAGCTGGGGTGGGGGGCTGTGCTCTCTTTCAGGACAGTCTGCCCAGGGATAGCACACACTCACCCACCTGGATGAAACTCCACAGCACTGAAACAGGGATACCCTTCCTTTTTCTTCTAAGGATATTTGTTTTCTTTCTTACTTAATACTTTGTGGTTGCCTAGAGTCTACAGTTACTTCATATTTGCATAAACTATATTAATCTGTGATCAATCTTAGTATTGTGTTTGGTTTTTTACCACATATTATCTATTTGGTTAAATAAGGAATTTAAAGAGAATGAGAAAGAAATGATGAATACAATTTTAGAAGAATCACAGAATTTAGTCTCCTGATTTTACTGTAAAACCTATGAAAGTGGGGCAGCCTTTCAGACTGAGCACCCTTGAGCTTTCACTCTCATTCTTGTTCATGTCAGATGTATATCAGGCTTCAGTTATTCTTTGTTTCACTAGTCCAGCAATTTAGCCTGCTCAACATAATAGAGCACCATAGTCTGGATTAGTTGTATAGACAAATGAAAAATGTTTAATTCTCACAGTTCTAAATACTAAATAACCATAAGAACAGGTGGTAGCTCTTGTTGGCTCTGGTGAGAGCCTTCTGGTGTTATCATCATGAATGGGTGAGTCATTCATTAGGCCCCCACCTCTCACTGCAGGGCTATGGACTGTAGTAGCTGCTGGAGTAAGATGTATCATTTTATTTGGTGGTGTGGTCACTATTACATTGCCCATGTTCTATTAAATAAACCCATTCCCACTTATGTCAGCAGCTAAAATTAGACTCTGCTTGTTGCACATACATTTAAACACACCAAACCTGGAGGGAACCTTGCTAACTACAGCAGTAGTGTGTTCATGAGTTCATCCACCATGCTGAAGGATACCTTCACACAGTGAGGACTTCATCCTGAACACTGGGTAATACACAAACCACATCCAAACACCTATTTTTACAGAGATGGTCTTATTAAGTGAGGAAGAAAAGTTAAAGCGATTGCTTTCTACCTGAGTCAGAAATCAGTAGCAAATGACCTTGCAGGTGTCATTTTTATTCAAGGAAGAAGGGCAGGTCTGTGTAGGAACTGGCAAGGATACCTTTGTAAAGGAGATAGGTAAAGGGAGAGAAGAGGAATGGGGCAATGGGGAAGGGGTATTTGTCCAGGAGGAACAAAGGCTGCCTCTGGATAGAGAGGGCATAGATGTGCCACATAGGCAAAGGACAGTTTGCAAAGGTAAAGGGGAAAATCCTGAGTTAGGATGCTGTGTTTCATTTTAATTGAGCATGTTAATTAGGTGAGCCAAAGTGGCTTTTGAATGGTGGACCTTGTTAGGCAGTCTCTTAGCTTTAGGAATGTAGCCTAATGTTTTTTAGCAAGGCAAAGAGAATGGGGGAAAAGGGCAAGGCCTGCCAGAGATACATGCTTGAGTTGGTTAGTGTCCCTTCACATGCAATATTAAGAAGAGAGTTTCACATTAGTCCTCCCTTCCAGCAATGGGCTCTCATGCTCTCTGTCAGGTTCCTTTGCTCCAAAGTACCCTGAGTCATGTTTCTAAAACCAGAAGTCTGAATAGGTCTTAAAATGTACTAGTTTCTCATAGAAAAATATGTATATCTTTATTCTAATGAATATAGCAATTTTCTTTTACTGTATTACATATACAGCCATCATCTTTATCATCACGATTATTCAATATACTGTCATCATCATCATCATCATTATCATCATCATCATTATCATCATTTTATGTTAATCAACCTTTTGGCTTTATATGTACCACATGTGTCCCTGGGGCCCTATGAAACCGATAAAGTATTGAATATGCTGAAACTGTGCATATAGACAGTTGTGAGATGATGCCATGTGGGTCCTGGGAATTGAACCCTAGTTTGTTGGAAGAGCAGCCAGTGCTCCCAGGCGCTGAGTCATTTCTTCAGCTTAACATTCATCCTCTCTGTCAGTAGTAGGACAATGGGGCTCATAGCTGTGGTTTTCCTTTGTAAGTCTTCGTCAAGTTTCCAAGATTATTGTATTTTAATGCAAACAATAAATTTTAAAATTCCATTTAGAGGACTTTTAGCCATTGTTTCTTCTAAGATTTGAAACATTAGAATTTTAAATTTTTAGTTCTAGAACTTTTAGCACAAGAGCTTCCTTTTGTTTTCTCTTCATGGCTTTTGTTCCTCTTCTATGCTCTCTCATCTGTTCTTTCATCATCACTGGGTCACCTTTTAAATGACTGAAAGTACAGTATTAGCTGCTCTCTAGAATAGGCAATGTCAGACAACTGTCGCCAGACTCTGAGATCCTTTTTTTAAAAAAATTCATTATTTTATATTATAATATCTCATACAAGAAAGATACAGAAAACCATACTGAATAAGCGAAGTCAAAATATGAATTCTTTATTAGCTGATTACAAAGAGCAGGCTCATGCCTCAACATCTTTGATGCTCAAGCTCAGGGGTACAGAATTTTTAAAGGCAAAAAACACGAAGTCCAAAGTTTACATCAATGTTAGATGATGGTCAGCATAACCTTGGAACATTTATTTCTAGTAGAATATAGTAATAGTTCTAGACATGACAAATATTTTTGAGGTTTTTATTTTTTAGCTTAGGTTAAATTTGTATAAACATTAATTATTTTGGTTAATACATCTGGACCATGGAAATCACAATTGTTTTCCTAAGGTAGATTTTAGGGGTGGATAGAGAGATAAGAACTCTAAGCAAACCCAAAATGGAGTCTGGACAAGGTGGTGTTTTGCTAAACACTGCACTATATCTGTGAGTGCATATGTGAGTTATCAGGTGCATGCAGGAGCCCGTGGGGATGAGAAGCGGGTGTCTGATCTGGTGGAGTTAGAGTTGCAGACTACTGTGAGCTGGCATGCGGGTGCTGGGAATCGAACCTGTGGCCTCTGAAGAAACAGTAAGCATTCTTAACCTCTGACCCAGATTCAGGATGTCCTAACTTTTCCAACGGCACTTGCCTTTGTTCTTTATTGTTTTTCATTAAACCAGTTCTTGTTGTCTCAAGTAGTATCATCAACGCCTCTCTTAAACAATATTAAAAGGTATCTGGTTAGGAATCTTACACTGAGTGAATGGGCTGTATCTCTGGTCTACTTACTAGATATACTGAGACTCAAAAGCATTTGAGCCCTGGGAATACAGCCTAGACTGAACAACACAGAGGAAGAGTATTCCACAAACAGAAAAGCAAAACATCGGCATGGCTCCCTGGGTAGCAGCCCTTGTCACGCAAGCCCAGACACCAAAATTTGATTCCTGTAACCCACATACAAGTGGAAGAAGAGAACCAGTTCCATCAAGTTGTCCTATGACCTTCAGTTGTACACTGTGGCATCCCCTGCTCCTAACACGTAAAAAATTTATAAACTTAAACAAACATATTTTGTTATTCATAGTTTAATAAAATTTATGCTAATGGACTAGCTACCATGGCATATTAAACTCACAGGTGTATGCTTTCTTAGATGAACAGTCTTCAAGATAAAATTGCCTTCCATTCAGATAATAACAACTATGACTCTTCCTTTCTGAATCATTAACTCTGCGTAAAAACAGTAAAAAAATAAATCAGAAATCAAGAGGTGGTCACCGCAGGTAGCGTTTCTTATCTCAAAGTTAGAATTAGCTAAACTAAAACAAGCATGGGACAAAGAAGAAAAATATTACTGGAAGAAAGCGAAGAGCCATGATGGAGTGGGGTGGGGGTGGAGTGATTTAGTTGCAAATCAGCAAGCTTAATGGAAAACATCAGGCACATGCTAATATCTTACAGTGTCAGAGAAAATAGACCTGTGATTCCAGTAAAAAGGAAATGGCACAATGATTAGAGTTACAGACTTCTTAAAATGATGTGTAAGTGTCTCCAGGGAGTCCAGTAGAATAAACACACACACGTTTCATAGGTGAGAATACTTGAAGCTAACATGCTTTCTCTGTTATGGTACATTACTGCTTCCATTGCAGAGCTTTCTCCTTTCTTCTGGATGCTCCTTCTGTGCCACGCACAGACAGGACGCACATGTCAGCAAGGTCTACTTTATCCAAACATTGCACTCACCTGGTTTCCTGTATTTTGGGGCCATTTTCACATAGCCAGGAACCATCTGCTTCATCTATGTTGGGAATAATCCACCCTTGAATTTTAAACATTAGCAAGCTTTCCTGTTGAGTAGAGAAAAATCACAATCCATAACTGCTTATGTAATCCTAATCAAATTTTTCTTTTCCTTTTCCTTTTTAAAAATATTTAACTATACATATATATGGTTAACATTTGAGACAGAATTTCATTCCATGGTCCAAGCTAGTCCGGAAACTCACTGTATAAACCATACTGGCTTCAAACTCAGGGTGGTTCTCCAGTCTTACCCTCCCAAATGCTGGGGTTAAGGAAATGAGTTTCTAGCCTAGCAGATCTGCTCCTTCTTTACTAAACAGCAGTTTGGGGTCTCCCCAAAGCTTGCACAAGAACATTCCTGTGGGAGCTCATTTGTTGCTTTTGTTTTCATGTAACATTATACATTGCAATGCTGCAGACAACTCTCTACATTCTCACCCAGGAAATATAGTAAATCATCATTACTTCCATTACAAGCCTTCCATAACATTCAGCTTGCTAGATCTTTATGACCAGTGCTCTCAGAGAAAACAGTTACAAAAAAACAGGAAAGTAGGAGCCTGTGACCCACCAGCTCTGCTTTGGAGTCTATTTCCACAAGATGAGAGTTCCATTCCTTACAGGAAGATTGACTGTCTGCCCAGGTCTTTATTTCACGAAAACTATGATAGAAACTGTTTCCAAAAGCAATCCAGTCCAGTGAACAAAGGTAACAGGCACCATCTAGGAAACACACATGTGTGAAATGGGTGCTCAGCACTAGAATACCCATCATTAATGCAACTACTAGGCTTTTGTGAGACTTGTGAACACTCCTTTAGAGAGCGAGGCTTCATTAATATTTTTGCTGGTGCCACAGGTTAATACAAGCTCCAAGGATGCTCGGCCAGCCTCCTGCCCATGAGTTACACTACAGTCCTAAGCACTATGTAAAAGTGCTAAGTAATATTTATTCAATCCTTATCTGATAATAGTGATGACAAATTTTTGTCTTAAAATTTTCTACATAAAAATCAGTATAAATTGATTTCTGTAAAGAAAACAAGTTTCAATATTATTTTTGACATAATGATGTATAAATATGCAATGGTAAGTGACATAGTTATGTGAATAGGAAAAAGCAGTTACTTAAATGATTCTCGATCTGCAGTTGTTTTTATGAATACACAAATATGTGTCTCTGAATACCCAAAATTAAACTACATAGGAAGCTTTAGACTGCTATTCTCAGTATTTAAGAAATGTACATTTCATTGTCATTTCTATTACACTTATAATCATCCATTTGCCCTCAGAAAAATGAGGGCAGTTACTTCTCTGTCTCTCATGTCATACAATTATTTCCATGGCAACATGTGTTTATGAAACATAAATTATATTTTTTTACTTTGTTAATTTATTAAAATAACATTGTTCCAACTGAAAAATATTTTGTAGGTAATATATGTCTAAGAAGGTATATAAAAATTGATAAAACTCCTAGGTAAGACATTGGACATCATCCACCTCCTACTAACATTCCTTAAATTTGCTGAACAGCCCTAGTCCACACCTTTCCCTTGGACTTTTTACTCTGGCCACAACTTCAGCAGAGCACAAGAGCTGTTGGTACAATAGTTGGAAATGTAGGCTACTGTATCCCCTAGTAAATATCAATCCAAAGACCACAGAAAATGTAAAGATTCTTGCAGGATAAATAACACAGTAAAAGAATAACATAACTCTCCTTTGGTTAAGTGGCATGTATCAAATTTTGAGCTGAAGACCAAAGAGTTTGAGGAGAATGGTCATATGTCATCATGACCCATGAGTAGGAGAGGAAAATGGTGAGCCTTAGCCATTGTGTCCATGTTGACCATGGCAAGAAAAGACCTCAAACTATATAAAATGAATAGCTTAACAAATGGTGCTGAGAACACAGGATATTGAAACATAAAGATGCTGAAGAAAACATATAGGCAAGATCATTTGAAACCTCTTGGGAGCAAGAGACAAGGAAAGGATAGACAGCTCATTATTTTAAATTATTTCATTGTATGCTATTTTTAACAGTTTGCTTTAAGAGCTTAGGGAAACTTTAGCAGCTCTTTTCTAGTTGGAGTTGGAGTTGTCTGTTTCTCCCAGACTCTCCCACATTCTTTCCAGTGTAAGCTACCTAATGCCTTCTCAATACTCTTCAGTTTAGACCCCAGAAGATTTTAGAACAGGGCAGAAAACAACCACATTCCTTGCATAAATGTGGTAAGAATGGTCCCTAGGCTACTTGCTAATACCCTTCTCCTCTGAGACTTTTTGTACTTGTCTAACACTATTTATATCACTCTCAGCACTGCTGTACATATCCCTACTAGCATATTTAAATCTAATTTTTCTCCTAATAGGAATTTAAAAACCCCACATATACTTGTAGTTTTTGGGGATTTTGTTTTCAGATTCTCTTTTCTTAGAGTTAATCCATGTGAGTTCCTCCCTGGTAAGGGACTGAATGAACAACACTGTATCAGCCTTTTAGGGTTCATCAACATTGGTAGAAATGGGAAGATCTTTTGGTCCACTAATGAAAAATCCTGGAAGTGAACCCTACAGAGTTAACACTCACAAAAATCCTTAGGGTTAGTACTCACCTTCCTCCTTAGGAAGCAGAGGATGAAGAGGTGAGCTTTCTCTGCTTTGTTCTTGGTTAGAAAATACTAGGGCATAATTTGAAGCAGTAATTAGTAGTGTTTAGAATATGATCATTGGGGTGCTGTGAAACAGTTTTTACAGGGAGTCAAACTATCATCATATTGCTGAAAGCACACCTGGTGTAGGATGTTCTTTTGTTCATGTGTTGCTTTCATTGGTTAATGAATAAAGAAACTGCCTTGGCCTTTTCATAGGGCAGAACTTAGGTAGGTGGGGAAAACAGAACTGAATTCTGGGAGGAAGAAAGCAGAGTCAGGGAGATGCCATGGATCTTCTGCCTGAGACAGAAGCTGGTTAGAATCCTTCCCAGAAAGCCTCTGCCACATGGTGATATACAGATGTTTAGAAATAGGTTAATTCAAGATGTGAGGGTTAGCCAATAAGAGGCTAGAGCAAATGGACCAAGCAGTGTTTTAATTAATACATTTTTTGTGTGGTTATTTTGGGTGTAAGCTAGTTGGGCGGCTGGGACGAATAAGTGGGCCCTCCTCCCTACAACACACAACTACTACAACATGAAGGAATTCCATAATTATGTACATTTTGGAAGTAAGATCCCCACAGTTGTCATAAGTACCACACACAAGGCTCCAAGGATGCCAGTTACTATTTTCCATACAGTTGTTTTCGGACCTGAAAAGAAAAACAGTGAGTTTCAAATTTTCGGTAAGTAGTGAAGATCCAGTCTGCCTCCATTTTAGGATGTAAAGGCATCTTATAGAAAATAAAAACCAGGTTCATTCCTGTTTATGAACAAACCTCTGTTTCTTAAGGATTTGGTTAGGCTCAACTTGTAACCTTAACTACAAATGGCTTTGTACAGTCTGTTCCAGGAATGGCAATCATGTCTTAGTTTCAAAAATTTTTACAACCATATTGCAACCATACCTCTGTTTCAAAAGGTTGTATGACCATGTATGAGTATCTTGTCATGACTATCTGTTCTTATGACTGCCTTATTATATCCACCTTGCAAACAGATTGCTGTTTTAGGAGGTTGTTAGAACTAACATGTATACTTACGTTCTGTTCCTGTGACTCCACCTAATTGGCCTGACAAGTCCTCCAGTTGGAAATCCCCCTAACCCTGAGTTATACCATTCTTGTTTTCCTCACACCCAGTGCTGACCTCTCGAACGCTGCCATAGGAGCAGGCAGCCTGTGTACATGAATAAAAAAAGACTTGGTATAATTAATTGCTTGTTGATGAATGCCTTTCTAACTGTGGGAAGATTAATGATGACTAATCACTTACAGGAACATTAAATAGTTTGTAATGAAACAAGGGGTAGCTTAGCAGGTAAAAGCACTTGCAGTTCAAGCCTGGTAACCCGAGTCCCATCCCTGGAGCCCATGGAAAAAGCCTGTGGTGTGCATTAGCATCTGTATCTGTTACTCCTGTGGGTAGCAATAGGAGAATTGGCAACTAGAAGCTCACAAGCCAACTAGCTTGGGGTAGGCAACAGAAACTAAAAGATTCTGCTGAAAAGCAAGGTGGAAGCAGAGAGCAGGCTGCTCCAGCTCCTCCTTTCTCACATATCTAGAAAGAAAGAAAGAAAAAAAAGACAGAAATAAAGTTTTGTGTTTTTTATTGTATTTAACTTCTTTTTTTAACTTCTGTTATCTGGTTAAATATAACATAATTTTACCTCTAAAATACCATGAAGATTATTTCTCTGCAATCTAATATTCTTGTGAAACCAAAATATAATTTTTTTCCAATCTGGTGGCTATTTCTCCTTCATTGCTTTGGTTTACTGCATGTTTAGATCTGACCCATTGAGACCGAATTAGACTTAACTGAATAAAGGTGGCCTCAATAGCTATTTTCAAAATAGCTGGGAATGAAGTCAGTCATGTTTGCTCACACCTGTATTTCTACCACTTTAGGAGCCTAAAGCAAAAGTACTGCTTTGTGTTCAAGCCCATCTTGGATAGAGTATAGGGCCTGGTATCATAAAAATGAAGGAGGGTATGCATCCAAACAGACTAGGGTCCCAAGAAGCCAGTACATGTAATTGAAAAAAGTCTCAGTACCATTTTCAATGGCTTCTCAGTCAGCCCCCATTGTCTGCCACATTCAGAGAGTCTGGTTTGATAACATGCTCGTTCAGTCCCAGTCCAGCTGGATTTGGTGAGCTCTGATTAGATCAGGCACACTGTCTTAGTGGGTGAACCAACCCCTTGTGGTCCTGACTTGCTTGCTCATCTTCTCCCTCCTGCTGCTCTTCAACTGAACCTTGGGAGCTCAGTCCAGTGTTCTGATGTGGGTCTCTGTCTCTATCTCCATCCATCGCCGGACGAAGGATGAACACCTTCCTAGGCCTGGATGGAGGGGGAAGGGCTTGGACTTCCCACAGGGCAGGGTACCCTGCCGTCTCTTAAGACTGGAGGGGGAGGGAGGAGGGTGACTGGGGGAGCAGGAGGGGAATAGGAGGAGGGGAGAAAGTGGAAATTTTTGAATTGTAAAATAAATTAAAAAAATGGGGGAGGGGAAATAAATGATTTTTTTTTTTGGTTTTTCGAGACAGGGTTTCTCTGCAGCTTTAGAGCATGTGCTGGAGCTAGCTCTTGTAGACCAGGCTGGTCTCGAACTCACAGAGATCTGCCTGCCTCTGCCTCCCGAGTGCTGGGATTAAAGGCGTGCACCACCCCCGCCCAGCTTAAATAAATGATTTTTAAAGTCTATTTGTTTATTTTACATTTTGACCACAGTTTCCCCTCCCCCCTCTCATCCAAGTCTCTTCTCAACCTCTTCTGCCTCACATTCAGGCCTCCTTTTCTGCTAAGAAAGGGGCAGGCCTCCCATGGATATCAACAAAACATGACATATCAAGTCCCAGTAAGTCTAAGCACCTCCCCATGTATTAAGGCTGGACAAGGTGACCCAGTATGAGAAGGTATCTAAAATCCAGAAAAAGAGTAAAAGATTGCCCTGCTCTCACTGGTAGGAGTCCCACAAAAAGACCAAGTTATACAACTGGCCCATATATGCAGAGGGCCTCATCAGTCCCATGATTCTCGGTCAGTTCAGACTCTGTGAGTCCCTGTGAGCCTAGGTTAGTTGATTCTTTAGTTTTTTTTTTTTTTTTTTTTTTTTTTGAATTTACTTGACCCCTCTGGCTCCTACAATCATTCCTCCCTCTCTTTAGCAGGACTCCCCAATCTCTGCCTAATGTTTGGCCGTGAATCTTCGTCTCTGTTTCCATCAGTTGCTGGATGAAGCCTCTCTAATGATAATTGGAGTAGTTACCAATCTAGTCACAGGAGATGGTCAGTTCAGGCAACATATCCACAATTGCCAGAAGTCTTAGCCGGGGTCATCTTTGTATATTCCTGGGAGCTTCCCTTGTGCCAGGATTCTACCTGACCCTGAAATGCTCCCCTCCTTTCTCGTCATCTTTTTCAGTACTCACCCCATCATCCCCCCTAGTCTGATCCCTCATGTTCTCATCCCCACTTGCCCTCAATCTGACTATGAAATTTCTCCTATTTCCCCTTCTCAATGTGATCCAAGCAAACCCCTTGAGCCCCCCTTGCTACTTGGCCACTCTGGGTCTGTGGATTGTAGTATAGTTATCCTTCACTTTATAGCCAATATCCACTTATAAGTGAGTACATACCATGTTTAGCTTTCTGGGTCTGATTTACCTCATGCAGGATGATTGGAATTTTAAAAATATCATTCAATTGTGTTCTTAAACACAATACAATTATGTCGGAATCTGCTTCTTAGATGCTTGAGAGAAACAGATCATAGTTTATTCTACTGTAGTATCCTAGGCTAGCTGGGGTCAAGGGTGTTACAAAGATATGTAATTAATATATTGTGACTAATTTAGCATGGTTATACTTCCTTTTCATTCTGTTGCTGTGAGAAAAATACCCTGGGGAAAAAAAGGTACATTGAATGTGAAAGGGGCCTTTTCAGTTTATAGTATGTCCTTTTGTAGTATGTCAGAGACATTCCATCTGTATAGGAGGTTGAAGTGACTGGTCACATGAACAGTCAAGAGCAGAAAGCCATGAACGCACTCATGCTTAGTGTTGACCTACCTTTTGCTGCTCTTACAAAGATCAAAGCTCCAAACTTGGGAATAGTGTCTCCCACTTGCCAGCAGTCTTTTTATATCAGTAAGGGTACCAATAAAATCCACTATAGACATGCTCCCAGGCCAAACTGATATAGACAGTGTCTTAGTAGGACTCTTCCTCATTGATTCTATGCTGTGTCACATTGAGCATTAAAAAGAGTCAAGACAGGTATTGAAGCTGCAATCTAAAACCTACTGCTGAGATCTGTCACTTGCAGAATGGACACACCACTGTACCTTGTCTTTTTCCTCTGACAACCCGTTTTGGGGACAGGAGCTGAGGCGTTCTGTGGAATGTCACTTCTGCATAGTTTAGTTGCTCTTCACTTAGCATTACAGAGCTCTGCTTGGCTTTATGTTTTCTTTGCTTCTTTGTAGACTTAGCTGTCTTTAACTCTGTGTAAGAAATGTCCTGCTTGCTTGTTGTATGTTCATGGTGTTTGCTGTGAGGCATTTTGTTCTGCTTCATCTCAGTTTTGGCAGCCTGCTGCCCTTCTACTGGTGTATCTCTGCAACAAAAACAACAACAAAAACAATACACATACACCCTGCATTGCTGAGCCATCTCTGAGCCTTGGCTCTCATGTAGTATCCTAGACTAGGATTTGTTTATGAAATTGGCAGGTGAAATGAAGAAAACAAAAGTACAGCTCCCTCTCTGATATAATACTTTCACTGTTAAGTATTTTAAATCGTCAGTGATGGGTTTTTTCACCAAAGAAATAAGCCAAATCAAGTCAAATTAATAAGACCAGGTTTAATTTGAGCAAAACACGTCTGTGCTTTGTGATCTCAGGGAATGAATGAAGATTACAGGTTTATGGACCAGAGCTTAAATACCCTGTAAATACAGTATTGAGCAGCTCCAGAATAGAAACCACCATCTGGCAGGCTTTCTCAGGGGCAGGGTTTTGAAAGGGAAGATGGGGGGCCTGAGGCACAGCTTCCAATGAAATAGTTCTATAATCCCTTAAAAAATCTCACAACCACTTTCCCTCTCTGAGCTTGTTTTTAAAGGTGTTGACCTGGAATTTTCTACAAGATTCCTTCTTGGCATTCCATGCATGATTAAAATCTATAATAATAATAATAATAATAATAATAATAATAATAATAATAATAATAAAATACTGGCTAAAATGTCACGGTATTAATGAAAAAATGGAGATTTTAATTAAAGCCAATTTGAAATCAGGTGTCTATCCATCTAGCACCTGATTCCTTCATTCAACAGCAGCTAATGCATGAGTTTTCCTTTACTAGCCATCCTAAGCATTTCCCAGGATATCAGGTGATGATTATTGAGTGTCTAGCATCTCTGCACTCTCTTGTGAAGATGGAATTAATGTATTATACCCTGGCCTTCAGAGGCGATGGTGGACTCTGACAGATGGCTGGTAGATACATTCCATTTCAGTTTGGCTTCACTGGTGATTTTCCTTTTACTTTCAGTGTCTGTTCACCTAACCCCCTGAAAGTTCTGTTGACAAATGCCAGATTTCTCCTTGGACTATTGCATCCCTCTCTTGATGATGTAGCTTGAGTGACAAACCCTCCCTCCCAGAGATCTCCTTATTGGTCACTTGAGACCCTTAGGAAATGGCTCTTGGCTCTCAGCCTTGGCTCATTGACTGCTTTTAGCAATGAGATCCACCCCCTTCATCCTGACTTATTTTCCTCTGGGATGTCTCCTAAAGACCCAGCTGACACTAGGTATTTCTGGTCTATTTTAGCACTTAAGAATGGCCCTTATGAAGTATTTTGAATGCATTGTCACAGGAGACCACTTCCTAAATATAACCCCTGTAGCACAGACACTGAAATTGAACAGTTTCTGTAAAGCAATGGACACAGTCAAAAAGACAAAATGACAGCATACAGAATAGGAAAAGATCTTCACTAACCCCACATGAGACAGAGGTCTGATCTCCAAAATATACAAAGAACTCAAGAAATTGGTCATCAAAAGAACAAATAATTTTTTAACATTTAACAAATAAAAATGGAGTATAGACCTAAATAGAAAACTCTCAACAGAAGAATCTAAAATTCCAGAAAGACACTTAAGGAAATGTTTATTGTCCTTAGTCATCAGAGAAATGCAAATCAAAACAACTCTAAGATTCCATCTTACACCTGTAAGAATGGCCAAGATCAAAATCACTGATGACAACTTATGTTGGAGAGTTTGTGGGGTAAAGGAAACACTCCTGCACTGCTGGTGGGAGTGCAAGCTGGGACAGCCCTTTTGGATATCAGTGTGGCCATTTCTCAGAAAATTAGAAAACAACCTTCCTCAAGACCCAGTAATACAACTTTTGGCTATATATCCAAAGGATGCTCAATCATGCCACAGGACATGTGCTCGACTATATTCATAGCAGCATTGTCATAGCCAGAACCTGAAAAATACCTAAATGCCCTTTGACCGAAGAATAGATAAAGAAAATGTGGTACATTTACACAATGGAGTACTACACAGCAGAAGAAATAACGACATCTTGAATTTTGCAGGTAAATGGAGCTAGAAAACATCATTTTGAGTGAGGTAACCTAACCCGAGAAAGACAATTATCACATGTCCTCACTCATAAGTGGTTTTTAAACATAAAGCAAAGAAAACCAGCCCATAAATCACAATCCCAGAGAACCTAGACAACAATGAGGACCCTAAAAGAGACACACATAGTTCTAATTTCCATGGGTAGTAGAAAAAGACAAGATCTCTCAAGTAAATTGGGAGCATGGGGACCTTGGGAGGGGTTTGAAGGGAAGGGGAGAGGCAGGCATGGGAGCAGAAGAAAATGTAGAGATCAACAAAAATCAGTAAAAAAGTGGTCCTTATTCCTCCTAGATAATCAAGCAAAGTGGCAGGCTTTACAATTTTTGTGAGTGCACAGAATGATTGAAGGATACTCTTTTTTGCTTCTCTCTATTCTTGCCTCCCCTTTTTAGAGACTCCCTATATTTATGCTTTCTTTATCTCTACTCCAGGCCTTCTACTTACACTTGCCTCATGTCTTATTGGCTATCAAAACCTTGTTATAGTCCAGGCCACTGCTGACTGCTGCACTGACCATGCAATTCTAGGAGTCTTCAGCATCTGCCCAGGTCACTTCAGGAGTCTGCAGCTTGAACCTACCTCTGGAACCTACCTCTACTGCCTAACCAAAGCCAAACTTTTCACCTTTGACCATACCTACTCTTGTTATCTCTCTCTTCATTAACCATCTTCCCTTCAGTTCCTTCTCCCTCCTCTCTGGCTCTCATCTTGGCCCAGGTCACCTTTCTTTGTTGCCCACCCCTATCTGTCTCCTCACATGGCTCAGGTCAGGTTCATGTTTACTCTGGACTCTCCCAGATAGCCCTGACTCTGACTATGCTCTCTCCCTTTTATCTACAAGAACCCAGTCTCTCTGAACCACGCTACTGACCTGATTCTCCTAAGGTACACACAGATCATTTGTTTCTGCTGGCTTCTGCCACCTACAACGTGTAATTCCAAATTGTAGAGTCCGATTCTTCAGCTGCTTCTCCCCCTTTATCTCCTGTAGCCTGATAAGTCCTCCATGTCAACAGTTCTACAATTTGTGCATGTTTCTCTGGCTCCTGTAGCCTGCTATGCCTCTAGCCTGCTATACTTGCATGGAGTTTTCTCTTGCTTCTCTTCTCTCTCTAGCTTTCCATCATTTGCCATGAGGAGCTGCAATCCTCTCTGCAACAGCCTGTGATCCTTTTCCTTGCTTTCACCCACTTGAAGCTACCTACTCTACTTCTCTTTGTGCCTTACTAGGACTCTTCTCCCTGGGAACTGCAGTCCTGCCTGCTGTTTCACCATGCTGACATTTTACCTGTGATCCTGCCTATCACTTATGATTTCTTCTTTGCTCAGGTCACTTCTCTATATTTTTTTTTAGCTCCCTGGTACAATGTACTGCAACCATTTTCCTCTCCTCCACTAGGAGCTGCGTCCAATTCTGCAGCTTCTTTAAGCCTGTCCAGGTCGTTGTGTCCTGTTCTTTTGTCTCTCAGCTCCTGCCTGCAATCCCATAGCTTCTGGTCTCAGATTCCACCTGAAGTTCCCTCTTCCTCCTTAGAACTGCCTGTTCTTCCTTAAGAGCTCTTAGGCCTCCTCTGCCCCTGCTGCTTCTCTATGCTGAAGCCCATTTGGGCCACCTACACTCTCTCTGAACTTCCTCTTGGAGCTTATAGAAATTCCCTCCAGCAGAGTTTTGCTTTTCAACCGTTACTGTCTTCTTCCACAGACTCAGATATTATTGCTACAAACAGCATGACCTCAGTAGTATCAAATACTTTCATATGTTAACAACTGGCATTGCATAAACAAATGATCCCAACATCTCTTATATTTAAACTTATTCTACTCTACATTTCCTTAACTTCGCACTCTTAAAAATCTTTTCTCTCTAAAACAACTTCTTTATACTCTGTTCTAAAAAATTTCTTAAGAAACTCTGTTTCAGGATTTGTAAGCTCATTGGGTATGGTTTACAATCTATAAAATCTGTAATTAAAAAGTTACCTTAAGCCGGGCGGTGGTGGCGCACGCCTTTAATCCCAGCACTCGGGAGGCAGAGGCAGGCGGATCTCTGAGTTCGAGGCCAGACTGGTCTACAAGAGCTAGTTCCAGGACAGGCTCTAGAAACTACAGGGAAACCATGTCTCGAAAAACCAAAAAAAAAAAGTTACCTTAAAACGTGTAACAAGAAGTTATATCTTAATTTGCTATATTTGATTCAACTCTCACTCAAAAATTAAATGTACTTACTGTATATATAACTTAAATTCAGCTCTTGTTTAAATATATATAATAACCTCATATTTGGCAATCATCTTAAAGATTACATACCATATGACTTCAAAATCTTAATATGACCACATATGTGACCACATGGCAGAAAACAGCAACCATAAAATTTCTCAATGACAATGAACTCTTAATTTATCATCATATTGCTTCTGAGACTAAAGAAAAAAAAACAACAACTTTTCAGAGTATTTTGGATTGATATAAAATTTTACTTAGGTTAACAAAAGTGGATTTAGATATTTACCTGATTACTTATTTCTTTGTTAAATCTTCAACCCTGGGCTTCTAAAAATTTAAATAAATAACAACATATATTTGATTAATAAGATTTGTAAATTCCTAACACCTATTCAAATTCACAATATGTTTTATTTAGTTTCTTTGCCTTTATTCAATTTTGCTATTTAGATAAATAATTCATAAAAACACGATAGTTTAAAATAGTGCACCATGGTAAAGGTAATCCAACAAAATCTACAACTCAAATTTTAAGGCTCAAACTTAACAGAAATAAATACATATAATCCTAACTTATAAAAGCTACTAACTTATTAAAGATAATTGAAACATAAAAGTTAATAATGTCACCTTATAAATAATCAAATTCTTTAATGTTTTTATAACTATACTTGTAGTCATGCTAAATTCTAATGTAATTGATTGTGGAAATAAACCCTTTTTTGCCTCCTACATGTGTTTTTAAAGTTAAGCTTATACTTAATAAATAGATGGTACTCAAACACTTCAGAAATCTGCTGAATATGGCATTTAAAATATTTAATAATAGAGCTTCCCATAATAGACATGCCAATTCTTCTTGGAAATCTCAAGTTCTACAAAGAGGATAGATGAAAAATGATGACTTCATCTGGATTATGGTAATGCTCACCACTAACCAAAGCTGCCCCATGCCTTGCCTACTGCCAGGGTTTTGCTTAAACTGTGGGCATTATTGGGTTAACTCTCCCACTCTCCCTGGCCAAAGTAAGGTCAGATCTCTCAAGGTCCTCTACAGGAAAAATCTCTCAGATGTGGGTTTGACAGATGAAGGCCAAAGCTACTTTGTGTGACAGCTGGAGACAAAAGTTGTCTTGTAACACAGTGGACAACCTACCATCACTGCCCCCAGAGATGCTGAGACCTTGGGAGCCTAGTGTTGCTGTCAAGGAAACCATGGGAGCCTAGAGAAGCAATTCAGGTAATGGGAAAGTCTCTGTCATTTTCAGTGATACATAGGCCGTGTGGATTATACATTTTACTATAATTTACCCTTAGATTTCTCATGATTTGACTATACTCACACTAATCACTCTCCAGAAACCTAGGGTTTCATTTTTGTCAGATTACCTCATCACATTTTTTCCTAAGTACTATGACTACTTTTTCAGTCCAGAGAGAATTCTAGGGCCCCATTCAACACTGCCCTCCTCCATAAACAGAGTACATGGCCAGTCTTCCAGACCCTTCCCTTAACTTACTCTTTCAAAGACTTCTACACAAAACCTCTCTTGCCCTCTGTTCTGTTCTTTAGTTATTTCCATGGTATGGGGTACCACCTCTCTTTCCCATGCTGCACATCACAAACCCCTTTCTGTTACACTTAAATATCCTCCTGCCTACATCTCAAAACCCTAATACCCCTACCCTTAACCAACTTAAAGGCCTCAAACACATCATTAAGTCTCTTTTATCCAAGCATTTTCAATGTTTTACCTCCTCACCCTAAAATACACACTCCAACACAGTACATTATTTGCTACCCACATCACACATTTCACTCTAATACCAAACTTCTATTCTTTCTTCAATCTCACCTGGTTATCACCTTGGCAGAAAAGACCTTTCTACATTACCTGAGATGTATCTCAGCAAACTAACCCCTCTCCACTATATGAATCCCCTACCGAATGCAAGCTCTAAAAGTCTAAAAAAAATGATCATAAATAAATACATATATGATCCAATTAAAAATGTTTTGGATTTGTTTTTCATTTGCTATGCTAGTGGTATAGTAAGTCTTCAAAAGTTCAGAGTTTTAACATTAATTAGTGAAGCTCTGATAAACTATAAATCCAGCCATTTTAAAGTACTGCTACTATTATCACAATCACAAGCTCAAATTGTTAAATTTCTTTGTTAGACTTCTACAAATGGCTTAAAAATGCTTCTCATCATGCTACAAACATTTCTATCTGATCTATACATCCAACCCTCTGGAAAATGTGTTAATACTTTTAAGTCAAAATAATTTGCTGGTTCCCAAACTTTTACTATGATTCAAAGATATGTCTACTGGTTACTCTATAATGTAGATTTCAATACAGATTACAAACAGTGGTAAAACTTTTATCTAATTTTATAAACGTAAAAAGTATTTATAAGCTTCAAGAAATCAATGTGGATCCATGTGTCACAGGTCAAATAGACTCCAGATACATACTCCTGTCAACCAACAGCCTAAGTTTCTTGACCTGCTTTTTTCTGAGAATGAGATCTCCCCAACCCTTCCCTGGCCTTGGGACCTTTTCCAGCTACTAAGATTATGGGCGTAGATGTTTTAAATGTATACCCAAGATAAAAAACATTTTCTCTAAACTACTTGTATTGGTCAGGATTCTCTAGCATCACAGAAATTATGGAATAAATCAATCTCTCTCTCTCTCTCTCTCTCTCTCTCTCTCTCTTCCCTCTCTCTCTGGAAATATATATGTATATGAAAATTTACTGGAATGACTTACAGATTACTGTTAAACCAATTCAAAAATGTTAAGTTATAAAAGAAAAAGAAGAATCTTTGCTGAGTGTTTCAGCTGGTCTTTAGTATATGCTGGAATCCAGAAGAAGTAGGTTCCAGTGTCAGTGAAGGAATGGATATACTAGCAAGGTGAGGGCAAACAGACAAAAAACAAAATCTTCCTTCTTGCATTCCATCAGATCATGTGCCTTCTCACCTCATGATCCAGATCAGAATTGTGTCTTTTTTTCTTCGAGACAGGGTTTCTCTGTAGCTTTGGAACCTGTTCTGGAACTTGCACTTGTAGACCAGCCTGGCCACAAACCTACAGAGATCTGCCTGCCTCCATCTCCCGAGTGCTGCCATTAAAGGCATGTGCCACCAAAGCCTGGCTCAGAGGTGTGTTTTCTTACCTCCAAGGTCAATATTAGAAATGGATTTACTCACTTCAAAAAATGCAGAGCTTTGGAGTACAGTTCCACTAGATACATCCACAGAACACTTCAATACCTGAAGCTCAGGGAGCTGTGTGAAGAAGCCTGTTTCTTTTCTAATGAGAGCAGAACGGGAGTGAATCCGGATGGAATGTGGATAAAAACTGGGAGGAATGGAAAGATGGGAAATTGTAATCTGGATATGTTATGTGAGAAAAAAATCTTATTTTCAATAATACAAAAGAGAAAATTATCATTCAGATTAGACAATTGAATGTATAATCACATATATACATGTATATATTGAATATATATGTACATATATATATATATATGAATATACATGTACATATTGAATGTATAGTCAATCAATGACTATATTAAGAAACATAAACAACAAACTAGCTCAAGCAAAACAAGATTATAGTTTTAGACACAAGAGTGAGGAAAATAGCAGATAAGGCTATAATTACTTAGCTTTATAGATAATGCCAATTTTATTACAAAGAAGCACATAAAAAACTTTCACCATTAGCCATGTAAATACAATTAATACATGTAATTTCCCCCTATAAAACCAGTAAAAAAAATTACACGCAGATACAAATTTACAAATAAGACAAAAGGATATAGAGTATTACTCACACAAATAAACACTCTCTCACTCACATAGAAAAAAGATAAACTATAATTTATCTGTTGGAAATGAAATAAAAAGCTAAATGATTTATAATGCCCTTTTCAAACACTTTAAGATAGTGAGAAAATAAAGACTAATTTATTAAATCAATTTGAGAGAAGCTAGAAAGTTGGCAAAATAAAAACAGAGTATCATATAGAAAGGATAGCTAAATTCGCTTTATACTAGTGCTTATAAAATGGAGACATGTCATATTTCACAGAACTGTTTTGTCTTCAAGATAACATTTAAGTTGCTTTATTGAGATGTAAGCTATCATCCAAGAGCAGCACATGGTGACAACTTGAAAGACAAAGTGAAGGCAGTGTACTCACCTACAGTGACTCACCCTAGTCTGATTGCTTCTCAAAGAATCCTGGGACTTAAACAGTGCCCTTACACTGTTTAATTCACTAGATGAATAACACTGCATAACAGGTGATGTAGTGCCCGAATATCCATGACATTTCTGCTTCAAAACTTTTTAAAAGCTGTATATTTGTAAAGCGGTATTGAGGAAGAAAAAAGGAAGTATTCTTTTGTTTTGTTTTTCACTGCTGATTTATTGTTTGCACTGCCCCCAGCAGATACTTTCCAGGAAGAGAGCATGTGATTTTTAGCACTCCACTGAGTTTAGTTTGAAAAATGTTTCGTATATCATAGTTCACTCCTTTTAAAATGTGTATAAAAGCTGCTGAGTGGAAATATATCAAGTGTGGGGCTGTAAAATAGCCAGGGCTACACAGAAGTAAAGTTCCACAGAATAAATAATGGGTAGCATTATTACAATAAAAAGGGCACATTTTTAGATTTTTGTATAAATTATACTGTATACTTTTCAGTGCCAAATTACATAGTGTTCTCATGTTTTATTGTAAATGTGTATTATACTACACACTGGTATGATATAATTTAAGATGAAATAAAGAATTTGAGTAACAAATGTGAATAAATTTAAGCTCAGTATCACAAGCCTAAAATCCCAAGTTCTTGGAAAGCTAAGGCTTGGTGGCAAGTTCAAAGATTTCCTAGGTTACAGAGTGAGTTCAACTAACAAATCAATGAGACCATCTAAAAGATTTTAAAATGTGAAGAGAGCTATTGTGTCAAGTTCATCTAGCATGAGGTAGGCCCTTGGTTTAGTCCTCAGTAACCATAATAAAATGGCAACAACAAAATCCAAAAACCTTAAAGAATTCAAATTATCAAGATGAAAACATATGATGAGTCATCACCTGCCTGTTGTTGATGACAAGAAGACACACAATATTCCCAACAATCTATTCTCTCCCCAGTTGTCATTTAATACAAGCAATGGTCTTAAGTTTCTAAGTACAAAAATAATAACTTTATCCGATTTAGCTTTTTGGCAGTATCTGAAGTCTCAGTTACATAATACACACTCCCTCTATGCTGTCGATGAGTCCCTTTCAGCTCTTTTCCTTCTCTCATCATTCTTATCCCCCCAAAGAACTCACTGCTTCGATTAGTGTTGATGTCATTCAGTCTATTTGTGCATCAGAGACAGTTGCTTGAATGAGTGTTCGGCATCTTTTCTTCCCTAACTCTGAGTATTCCCCCTGCTTTGTAGGTCAGCTGTACAAGCCTATTTGTCCTACTTATTGGTTCTTTTTTATCTAAAAATATTTTATCATAATCTGTGTGGCACTTATACTCTAATCATCAGAATGCCTTGTGTGATCTGATATAACAGTCCCTTGTTCTTGGTCAAAACTTTTAAAATTTAAAAATATTCAAACATTATCATAGTGTTTCTCATTCTTCACCTATTGCCATCCCAATCTGCACAGGCATCTCTTTCTCTAACATCACGGTTGTGATTTCACTAGGTTCTCCTATACTGTATCCATTTGGACTGTTCAAATCTTTTAATCTTTGTACTTGTTTACCCCTCTCCATGTCTGAGCTGCCTTTGTGATACCATTTTTAAGCATTCTAGCTCTCATCTCTCCAGAACTTCTTTAGTGCCCAGTTATTTAGAAAAAGTGTAAAGCTATATGAAGTTTTCTTTCTTGGGCAAATGAGTGTGGGAGTGTGTGCTGTGGGGTACGGGACCCACATTAGAATTGCAGTCTCTGAATTCAAATCTAGCCTAAGCTATGTAGCAAGACTATGTTACATATGGGGAAAAAGAAAGAAAGCAAAAAAAAAAAAAAAGAGTTTCTTTGTCAAGGCTTGAGAAGACAGGTGTTTATAGAGTGAATCAGATTTCCTGGGATAAGAACTCAGGGTCAACCCTGGAGATCAATGGTATGACTGATATCACTTCCTAAAATCCCTTAAATCACCCAAACATTTCAAGTTATTGTTATTATCTTGGCTATCCTCCAGAACTTAATAGTAAGATCCCTTTGCAGAAGGCACCATATACTTGAATTAGAGAATGTAGAGAAATCAAATGGTAGTGACCTGGAAGCATGATCCCTACTGTCTAGCTTTCACAGTGCTGGAAGGTGCTATGCGTGCTACCAGTGGAGAAAAACATCATTAGTCTTACCAAACTGTGAACATCGCAAGCTCTAATGACTGGCCTGGTAAGATATAGGTGTTGGTGCAACAGTGATTCAAGCACCCTAGTATAACCAGCCACCTTCTCATTTAAATCCTGTTCCACAAGATGAAACCCAAACACGGCACTATTATTGGGCCCATAACTCAGGAATAAATAGATCGTATGTCATAAAAGAGAACCAATTACTTTTATGCTCTTACACTGACATCGTATTGAACTGATTCTTGTAGGGGGATATTTCTGTCCTGCCAATCTCTCCCAAATAACCTATACCTGTTCAACTCTTGGCCAATCAGCCTCTGTATTGACCCAATAACAGTGACATATAATCACACAGTATAAATGAATATTTCACATTTCCCTGTTTTTTTCTAATTAAAAAGGAAGGTTTTAATTTCAACATAATAAATTATATATGACAAAAACAGTTGTCAGGTAACAATTACAGTTACAATATCCAGTCAATCTACATTTGGCAAACTTAGAGAAATATTCTATTATTTATCTTTGTGTGTCTATAGTTTTGTATATAATGTACCTTTTATCATAACTAAAGAAAACTATAAGTGACTATTTAATTTTTAACCCCATCAAAGACTCCAGAAGGGTGTAATATTGTCCAACTACAAGGACATCTGACTGTCTAAATGTCCCACAAAGTTCCTCTGCAGTGTTAGGGCATCCATCTTTGGCCTACAGGCCTAGGAAATCTGACAGACATTTCTGAGAAGCAGGGAATTTTGAAAGACTTTTCTATCTTGGCTTAGCAAAGTTTGGAAGTTTCCTTTTTTATTTCCTGTTTGTTCATTTTGGTTAGCATAATGTCAACAATTGAGGCAAGGGCAGTTTCCTTGCCCAAATGACTATCTTTACCCATAAAGAAAGCAAACTCCATATGGAGGTTCTTCAATACCTATCATCTTCTTTTGAAGTAGATTGGTGCTTTCAGGAGCAGGTATGTCTCACTGTGATGAAAAGCCTTAAATTATTAAATGTGTGTCACTGTGATTTGGTTAATAAAGAAGCAGATTGGTCAATAACTGGACAGGTATAGGTTAGGTTGGGTATCAGACAAAAAGAGAGCATGAAGAAGAAGGAGAGGAGTCTGAGTATAAAGTAATTTAGAGAAAAGGAGATGAACTTGTCACACTGACAAAAGGTTTCAAGCCACATATCAGTGTAGAGAAGAAAAATGGGTTAATTTAAAATGTAAGGGTTATCTAGTAACAAGCCTGAGCTATTGGTTGATAATTTATACTTAATATTAAGTCTCTATGTGGTCATTTGGGAGTGGCTGGTGGATTACAAAAGTGTATCTAAAGATTTCTAATTATATTGTTGTATCCATGGATCAATGCATCTCTCAACCTTCAACTGGAATTTTTTTCTGTAAATGGTTATTAACATAGAGGCCACCATGCAGAGAATAAAAGAATGGAGAATTCTCAGCCCTAAAGTGAATGCATATACTACATGCACTCTCTCCTGGTTCATGTATCACTGCAGAAAAGAGGCTGGAAAAAAGTGTTTGACCCAGAGGATGTGGCTGACTATAAGTAAAGGTTGTCTTTGGGACACTTCAGCGCAGTTAAACATTTTAACTCACAGTGCTTGCAGTAACATGTACAAAACCTGTGCCAGCCCAAGACAGAGAAAATCCTAACATGGAGAGGGAGCTGGATCCATAATCCTATCCAAATCTATGGAGCTAGTGGCAGTTGCTGGGAAAGGGAGAAGAGTTGTCTCTAACATTGTAGCCTCTGAGACACTGACCACACTCCAGTGGATGATCACACATACAAGAATATTCAGGAAGCAAAAAACTCACCTTGAAGGGTATAAAAAGCAAAAGACAGAACATTGAACAAGAAGGAGATGGGGGTGGATCTGGGAAGATTTGGGCAAGGGAAGTAAATGAGATCAAAACATGTATGAAACTCAAAGAGCTTAAAAGAGAAAAAAATTCAAGATCACCAAAATGAGCTTGTTTTGATGCTGACAGGAGTCCTGTTTCACTTTCTAGTGTCACCTGCTAACAATTTCACAAACCTGGTATATGTTATTGCACATTCTCCATTCTTGTCAAATTTCTCACGGTTCTGTATCCTCCTTACTGTCAAAAGAGAACATTGCAAAGAAAAGTTAGCAGACTGTCACTCTGAAAATCTCTTAACTCTTTTTTTTGTGCAGCTCACTAACTTGACTCTGACCTCAGAGAAAGGGTTCTTTTTACACTCTGATGAAACCCAGTTTCACTGCTGTTTGGATCCATGCCACCTGCCATGGAAGAATTTCTTTTCAGCATATCCTCAGTGAGCTCTTCCCCTCCTCCAAGAAACACAAAGCTTAGGAATACAGCTCAGCATCAAACAACCACCTACTGTGTGAAGAATAAGATAGCTCCCCTGCACTAAAGAAAAATCACATTGAGAAAAAAAAAACTCTTCAAGATCATCTTAGCTCAAATATTAAGTGTGATTGTACTTTAAGTTGGACTGTCTCTTCTACCTCTGTTACATCCCCTGTGTTGTGATGCAGGCCTGTTGACCCTTGCAGGATGAAATGGTGTCAGTTTTCAGCCAGTAGAACAGTGAATGAAAGCAAATGAAGAAAGAACTGCATAGAAACTTCTAGTGCTCAGTGAATTTGTGAGGGTTTATTTGGTGTAGCTGAAGAAATTATAAGATCCATTTGTCAAAAAAATTTTGTTGCAACCCCAACTCTCTGTTGTAGTCATTAATATTTTCCTACATATTTTTCAATGGGTTTACCCAATTTTAATAATTTAAAAGGAAGCGCCTAAAAGCTAGGATCTTCACGTGATTTTAAAGGCCACACAAATAGTCATTACTAATGCAACACTGGCATGTGCTTTTAGGGTTCTGCGGCATTAAGATAATGCCACATCAGTGTCTGTCCAGCTTTAGTTAGATCTGAGTCAGTTTCTTTGTGGATCAAAAGGAGAGTTTTTTTTTTATTGAAAATAGATACTTCTCTCATACAATATATCCCAACCATAGGTTCCCCTCTCCTCACTCTTCCTAGCCTAGCTCCCCCCATACCTCTGCTCTCTTTCAGATCTATCCCACCACCATTTCTTCTTCAGAAAAGAACAGACCTCTAAAAGATGGCATCCAGACAGGACACAACAAGATATAGAAAGACAAGGTGAAAGTACTCATATCACGGCTGGACAAGAAGGAAAGAAGTCATGCAAAAGAGTCAGAGATGCATCCACCTCCACTGTTAGGAGTCCCACAAAACACCAAGATAACAGTGATAATGTGTATGCAGAGGACCTGGTGCAGACCCATTTTCTCTTTCAAGTTTCTTTACCTTTAAGTTGGTAGCAGCAGCTCCTGAGTACCTTACATCTGTGGCCAGAAATCAGAAGTCTGAATGAATTTTTATAAATTTACATCTGTTTTCACCATAGCTCCCAAGTCATTATGTTTGCATTGATTCTGGTAGAAAAAATGTCAATGATCACTTGAATCGAAGTGCTTTCTAACAGGTCTGAGCATGACAAACATGGTAACTACATGTTTCAGCCTTTACCCTTTTCTGATGGAAGCAGATGCACACCCAAGCACTGAACCAATCTCCTGAAGTCCAGTGAAAGAGAGGGAGGAGGGATTATATGAGCAAAGAGGGTTACGATCATGATGGGGAAACTCACAGAGACAGCTGACCTGAACTAGTAGGAGCTCACAGAATGTGACTTAACATCTGGGGAACCTGCCTGGGACCAAACTAGGCCCTCTGCATGTGAGTGACAGTTGTGTGGCTTGGGCAGTTTGTGGGGCTCCTGGCAGTGGGACCAGGACTTAATCCTTAGTGCATGAATTGGCTTTTGGAGCCCATTACTCAAACTTGATGGAGTGGGGAGGGGCTTGGTCCTACCTCAACTTGATAGGCCAGATTTTGTTGACTTCCCATGGGAGGCCTTACCTTCTCTGAGGAGTGGATTGGAGTGGGGTTGGGGGGAGGTGGTGAAGAGTGGAAGGAGGGGAGGGAGAGGGAACTGGGTTAGTATGTAAAATAAAATAAAAATTTAAAAGAAGAAAAAGAGCTACATAATATGATGGTTTTACCTGAAATGTCATCTGTAATCACACGTGTTGGACAGCATGCAGAAAAGGAAAGCAGATATTCATTGCACTTGCAACTAGATCATATAGTCATCGCATTATCTACTTTCCTAGAAAGGAATTTGTAAAGTATATAAAGCTAAAGCATATGTGTTCCCTACTGATCAAACCACTATAAAAACAGAAAATGATAGTCTCTGAGTAATTTCATTTGGTAATTAAGAAGATTGACAGTTGGAAAAGTGATGAAAAAGAATGGTTGAATGCAAAAGAAGTAAGCCAACTGCAAGACAGTAGGACTTAAAACTCTACTGTTTACAGAGTAATCATATTCCATGGTTTCACAAAAACTGTTTCTCCTGAAGCCATCACTTATGACAAACTGTGCTGAAATGTGAATTAACAATACCAAATGACAGATATCTGGAACACAAAAATCAGCCGAGTAAAAGAAGCTGTACTCACCCGCTGGAAGACTCAAGTTGGATATTTTATGAGATCTTGAGCATGATCAATACTTGTGCTTGACTAAGAAATTATACTAATCTCTGATTTTAAAATATCCAGGTAAGGGCCAGAGAGATGGCTCAATCCTTAAAGGCTAAGCTCACAACCAAAATTATTGAAGCAGGAATTTAGTTACGCAAAGCTAAAAGTGATCCTAATTTCTAGTCCTGCCTCACTTCTACTGTTTTCAACATTCTGTAGTCAGTCCGTAGTTGTCATCACATGACTCTACATCTAGGAAGATTGTGTGACTCTCTACACTGCTCTGAACCTATTTCCTTACTCAATTGGTAAAATTGCAATTCTTTATGAAATTACATCTTTTCTGTCAGTGTCTGAGAAGCCAAGTGCTTATAGAACAGGTAGGATTTATCGTGAAAAGATTTCAAGGTCACTAATATGAAAAATATTTTGATTCTGACAAGCATCCTGTTACATACAATACTTCTGGTCATCAAACTCAGAGATCTGAAATTTACTTTATAGCTATTCTCTATTTTTGTCAAAACAGTTTTTTTTCCACATTATCTTTCATTCTCAATGGATGACTCACATAAGAGTGAAATATGGGGCACGAGGATATCAGATGAATATGCTCTTAGCTGCTCCCTGTGTGTTTCTATATCCAGCTTAGCTGCCCCTTTCATGTTTCTATGTTTAGCTTTCTTCTTTCCTTTCAGAAAGCTCCACAATTTCTGAAAATGTTAGCCTTAGCCATGTCTCAACTGAATCCACCTCTCCTTCCTAGGAGGATTTACACAGTTCCTCCACTAACCTTCCTTTAAAATCCCTTCCTTAACTATCTTAACTACTTTTCTATTGCTGTGAAGATACATTGTGACCAAGGCAATTCTCATAAAAGAAAGCATTTAATGAGGTGTTTTGCTCTGGATTGTGCTCATTGTTAATAATAATATAAAAAAGACAATAGCAGGACAAGAAATGATTGGGTGAGGCAGCCTGATGTGGAGAGAATAATGGGAGGAGGAAGGGCAAATTCAGGAGAGTCAGAAGAGATGCCAGTTACCTGTCCAGGAACAAGACATGCTAGAGGGTGGGAAAAGCAATGAGCCACATGGCAATACATAGATTAGTAGAAATGGGTAATTTAAATGCAACAGTTAACTATTAACAAGCCTGAGCTACCTGCTGAATATATATAATTCATCTCCAGGCTCTGAGTTAGTTATTTGGGACCTGGCCATAGAGACAGGAAACATCCATTTGCAGGGCTTGCTTACAGTTTTTACCATTTTTACCATGGCAGAGAGCATGGAAGCACACGGGTGCAGAGCTAGAGAAGTAGCTGAGAGCTACATCCTGATCCATGGGCAATAAGTAAAGATTGAGAAAACTGGGCCTAGGGTCGGCTTTGGAAACAACAAAGCCCACCCCCAGTGACTCACTTCCTCCAACAAGGCCCCATCTACTTCTGTAATGCCATATCTCCTAATTCTCTTAATCCTTCTCAAATACCATCACTCCCAGGTGACTAAGCCTTCACATAATATGAGCATGTGGGGACCATTATTCAAGCCACAGCAGTTTTATTTTCCATCATCTTAAAATGCCATGTGATCTTCAACTTCCTCAGTTATAAAATCTCCATATTCTCACTGTCCTCTTTCTCTCATCAGTCTAAACAGAAAACCATCTTGCTTCCCCCACACTCTACCTCTTGCAGCCCAGCCCCTCTGGTCACTCCAGATCCTCAGCTCTTCCCTCCCTGGTGATATTTCACTCAGCAGGCTTCCTATGCCCTTATACAGGGACTGTGGTAGCAATCACTGTTTGCTTTCCTCCTTTTCTAGACTTCAAGTCTTATTTTCTACATTCTTAGTCTCCTCAGCCAAACCGAAGCTTCAATAACTAATAATTACTAGGTGTTTCTAAATGTATGTATTCCAAAGGTATTTTACTCTTTAGTTTCCAGCTCACACACCGAGTCACAGCAATTTATTTCTCTGAAGACCTCAACTTTTCCCTGCACAAACTCAGTATCTCGAAAGATAGCCAGAGGCCTCAGGGTGTAGTGTAGTAAAAGAACATTTGCTCAATAAATTCTTGAGTTCAATACCTTAGAAATATAGCATAGCAAGTAAAATATTTAAATAATAAGTGTAGTAATGAAAGAGAATAGAAAATAAAACAGTATGATCCTTAGGCACCAAATTACTAATTTGATAAGACTTGGGTTAAAACTTAAAATTGTTACTGGAGTCCTTTAGAACTGTAAACATTAACTACATACAAATCTAGATCTTTTTTAGATATATTTATTTTATTTATGTGTATACATGTCTTACCGACATGTCTGTCTGTCTGTGTGCCATGTGGATGCCTGGTATCTTTGAAAGTCAGACGAGTACATTTTGTCTCCTGGAACTGGAGTTACAGACAGTTGTGAGCTGCCTTGTGCATGTTGACTATGGACCCTAGGTCTTCTCAAAGAGCATCAGTGTTTTCAACCCCCGGCCTTCTCTCCAGTCCTACAAATCTGTTTTTATTTTCCCTCTCCAACCTCATGTTATTATTATCAGAATTTCTGACATATGCTCATGAAATGTTTTTTACATTATAATTATTCTTAATTTTCTTTCTTCTTACTTTTATACTAGGATAAAAAGTATATTGCACAATTACTTTTACACTAACAAATTATACTATATTTTTTTCTGTCTATTAACTATTACCTTAATGTTTAAGTTCTCGTATGATTTAGTGTTGTGTAGGACCATTTTGTTTCAACTTGAATGTCACTTTTTAAGCAAGTTTTTGTAACAAACTCTCAAGATTTTGTTTATCAGATTTTTAAATTTTCATCCTAGTTTTTAAGCATTTTATTAATTTGTTAAAAATATAATGCATAAAATGTATTTTGATCATATTTACCACCACAGGTTCTCTCTCTAATTTCTCCAAGATCTACTCCTATTCCCCCACCCTATCAACTTGGTCTTTTAGTGTTTGTTTGTCTTTTTTTTTGGTAACCCATCAATTCTAGTTTGTGTTACTCACATACGCATGGGTGTGGCACTCTCCACTGGAAAATAGTAAGTCTACAAGTGCCACACCCAAATTTTCTATGGATGTTACGTTTAGTTGTTTCCACATCTTTAAAATTTCATCTATCTGTATATGGTGGTGCATGCCTTTAATCCCAGAACTCTGGAGGCAGACACAGGAGATCTCTGTGACATCAAGCATGGTCTTTATAGTATAATGTATGCATTATACTGTGCAAAGATACATTAATTCAAAATGAAACAATAAACAAACAAAAATAAAAATAGAAAATATTGTCTAGTTCTTTTCTGGCCTATAAAATTTCTGCATAGAATGTACTGATAGAGTTATGGGATTTCCCTTGTATGAGAGGAATCTCTTTTCTCCAGTTATATTGAAAATTTGTTGACTTTTAGCAATATTATTTGGCTTTGTTTGTTTGTCTGAGTCAGAGTGTCACTATGTAGTTTTGGGAGGCCTGGAACTTGTTATGTAAACCATACTGGCCTCAAATATCCACCAGTCTCTGGTCATTGTATTTCATAAAAGAATCCCTATAATAGAGAAAATCTCGGCAACCATGCACTTCAGAACTTCAATTTTGTGTCCCCCATTCCTTTCCCACTCCATCTCTAATTAATATTGTGTCTGACATAGAAAAGGTCCTCCTATAAATCAGCATACAATTTTTTCTAATCTTTTCGCCAAAAATTTGAAACAAATGCACAGAGCAAAACATTAAATACAGCATTTAAAGGAACAGACAGAAAATGACATTTTGTATTAATCCCCCTTAAATCTTATGTGTGTATATAAGATATTACAAGTCTATAAAGCATAATTGCTTTACTCTATAACTAGTTGAAATGTTAATTCATAAATTACTTTAAAAATATTTCAAGCAGGAAAACAGAGGCACTTTTTTCAATTTTCAATTTTAAAGTAGTTTAGCATTTTCAAAACCCATTTGTATAATAACAAATTTTATACAAAATTGAATACCAACAATTTGTGTGTGTGTGTATATATATATATATATATATTATTTTAAGAAAGCATCTATCCCCAGTACCATACAATATTTGATATTTGCAATAAAGGACAAGAGATTGTTCAGTGATCAAGAGTGATCTTTGCTCTTCCAGAGGATCCAACTTCAGTTCCCTGCGTGTCAGACTGCTCACAACTACTTGTAACTCAAGCATCAGGTGTTCCAACATCATATACTGGCCTCTGAGGAGGTTACCTGCATTCATGTATACTCACACACATAGAAGGACACACCTAATTGGAACAATAATTTTACAACCTTTGCAATAAATCTGTAAAGTCAATTTGGATCATTGACTCAAAATCATAGTTAAAGTAGTTCCCACATAATTCACGTCATATTTCAGTCAAACAGAAATGGCACCTCTGACCATGCTAACATCACAATCAGAGCTTCACATCCTCTGGAAGCCACAGATCCCACCACACTCCTGGCGACAATGAGCTCATGTTGTGTATTGCCAGGTGTGAGAAGAAATATCAAGTACATGGGTCTTTTTCTCATTGACATTTTGGTTCAACACATAATATGCTTGGTTTTTACACATTGCAACAAATTCTTGTTTTCAGTTCTGTTTCCCAAGCAAGCATAAGCCCACACTTCCTTTTTTAATTCTGCATAGACTCTAAGAGTGAACAAAAATGTGTTCAACAATGCTGATATTGCTTTTCTAGAGCATATGGAAAACACTGGAATGGAAAACAGGGCATCTTTTAACGCAGTGTCTTGTTTGATATATTTGCTTCCAAGTTACACTTGGTTCAATATTAAATAGTCCAGAAAGCTACTTTGAAACATCCTACTCGCCACACATCTTGGTGAGAACACTTTAAACACCCCTATTCCTGCCCACATGAATGACCACATTCTTAGTGTGTTTTCATTCCATGTCCTCTGCTCCATGGCTCCATGTATTACAAGTTCTTTTGTATCTTGTAATCATAGAACTGTAGAGTAACTGACCACAAGAGAAAACCAACAGCAATGAAAATATATTTTCAACAACAACAACAACAACAACAACAACAACAACAAATGCAGTGTACTAAATGAAGGGAACAGTTTCAGCTCAGGATACACAAAAATCAAGTTCTCAGCACAAAAGATATTTGCTCGCCTCAGAGGGACAAAATGGATGAATAAGAGACAAAAGACTTCATCCAGATAGATAGGAGACAGATGTGGCTCATAGACAAATGGAAGTTTATAAATGGAACACTCAGTGTTAGGATGAGTGTTCGTTTTAATTGGACATGTTAACTAGGCGGGCCAAAGAGGGCTTTTGATGGCTTGACTTCAATACTTTGATAACTAGACATTGGTAGTCAGTCTCAGAAGGAGGACATGGCCAAATAAGGGAATGGGCCTTCATGGCTAGAAAATTTTTAATAAATAAATAAATACATATATAAATACATAAAAATACCAAGATATTATTGAAAGTTAAAATAAAAAGAAAAAGGAAAAAAATCAATTAAAATCAAACACTGGTAAAAAAATATTAAAATTATCACTTCTCTATCTGGTATAAAGAAAAGGTCAGGTACTATTTTCCAATATTAGAAATGAAGGAGGTATCACCTCACAAAAACCACAGAAAAGGGATATTAAAAATAAATATTAAAAATAAATAAAAATAAAAATAAAAAAATATGCTCCTAATAATTTATTGAGAGACACAGAGTATTCAAGCTCACATGAATATCAATAGGTAATCTTAAAAAATATGTAATTATTAGTTAAATGTAAGAGATAGTTAATAGCATCCCAAAATGAAGCACAATAATGGAGGATTCTCATTAGCTAATAAACAAACTGCCTTGGGCAGCCCTTAGATGGGTGTAGTAGACAGAACAGGAAGAAGGAAGTGAGGTAGATGGCTCAGTCAGATGCCACGCCTCTCCTAAGTGAGATAAATCGCTATGCCTCTGCTCTCTGAGACAGACTGCCGTGCCTCTCCTCAGGGAGACAGATGCGATGAAGCCAGCCTCCAGGACAGACGTGCTGAATCCTTCCTGGTAAGACACCACTTTGTGGTGTTACACTGATTATTAGAAATGGGTTAGTCAAGATGTGAGTAAGAGGCTGAAACTAATGGGCCAGGCAGTGTTTAAAAGAATACAATTTGTGTGATGATATTTCGGGGTATAAGCTAGTCAGGAGGCTGAGAGCAAGGCGGCGGGAATGCAGCCCGCAGCTCCACACTACAGCACAAGGTTTGGGTGATAAATCCTACCATTTAAACTTTTTATATTGTTGCCCAGAAAACAGACACATTCCTAAGTCATTCTTATAAGATGAGAGTACTCTAATAGCATCAAGTAAAGGCATTCATTGAAAAGGAGATTTACTGACAATACCACTCATGAACATAGATTCAAAAGTTTCATCCATAATATTTTAATATTACTAGTTCTGATGTTTAATAATAACACTTGTTAGCTAATATTATGATGGCTAATGTAATTTTGATAGTTAACTGTATATTTTAAAGCTTAAAAATTACTATGTTTAACAGAATTATAAAAGAAAATTGGGACTTCTGACTGTTAAGGACTGCTAGCATTGTTTTTGTAATTTCCTATAAATAGCAATCTTCTTATTTAACAAAGCTGCAGTTTATACAAGAAAATAGGACATAAGGTCAACCTCAGTTTCTACTTCTGTACTTAAGCTTGTTTTTCAAAAGATGGCCTTCTGCTTACACAGAACAGAATGTAGCTTTGCATTCTTTGTCTTTATAAAGCTCTGACTAATATGGCTTAGTGCTATACTTGGCAATTTTGAGTTCTATACCTGGCATCAGTACTTAAATAAAAGCTTCTTATTTTGTTAAAAATTATTAGCAGTCAGACAGGTTAATCTCTAAATGACCCTGGACCAATAACAATCCAATATACCATCAACAGGGTAAAGTAAAGATGGCAACAGTTATTGAAGAAAAAAGCCTTTGACAAAATTCATCATCTGTTCATAAATTCTCAGCAAATTACTATCCAATAGCCTTCTGAGATTATCTGTGAGATCAATATTCTGAATGTGTTTTAGTCATGACATAATACATGTGTGAAAATATTACATGGTACTACTAAATGTGTGTATCTATCAAGATTTTTGTGTATTAAATAAACAGTTCTTAAATTTTAAAGGGAAAATGTAGAAAACTGCTGGAATGTCTAGCATCATACTCAGTGGGAAAAGCCCCAGACCTTCTCCTACAAGGTTAGGAATCTGGGAAGGAGGCCACCAGTCATTACTTATATTCAATATTGAAGTTTTATTCTAAGCTGTTTCAAAATAACAAGAAAGTAGTGTGCAAACAGCACAGAAGTAATAAAATGATGTTCTCTGACGTGACACTTTTGTCCAAGTAGAAAATACTAAAGAATTAACTGAAAATTAATCAGAAAATACAGTAATGTTGAAGGATGCAATGATGATATTAGAAAGGACACATGTTTTCCATTTACCAGGAAAGAAAATTGAAACTCTATATTAAAAATTATCATTATGGATGACCCTGCATCCCCCAAAGCCACCCTTTTGTCTGTGAAGTCCTTGGCCCAGCAAGACTCCCTGCTCCTGTTCTGAGGAGATCCATCAAGAGGGGTAAGTGTGTGCCCGTCTGGCTGGACAGTCCCTGAAACGGAGTACAGGCCCCCCTCTAACTCCTGCTACAGGGGCTTCTTTGTTCCACAAGACCCTGCCCCCCAAGCCTGCCCTTTTGTATACAAGGTCCTTGGCCCAGCAATACTCCCTGTTTTTGTATTGAGGAAATCCATCCAGAGGGGTAAGTGTGTGCCCACTCAACTGGACAGTCCCAGGAATGGAATACAGGCCCCCTCCATTTCCCTAAATGATTCTGTCGATTCAGCAGGGTGTCTCCCTGGCTACAGGCTTTCTCTAGTTACCCCATCTGATCTTGTCCCTAAGCGCTTCTTTCCATCTGTGGGGTCCTTAGATACAATAGCACAGCCTGCTTCAGGGTGGAAGGGGTCTGAGAGCCAGCTCCAGTGCTGAGGGGTCCTAAGAGAGGGAAGACCAAGAAAATCCCCTGAGTACACAGTCAGCCATAGCAAAGATTGGACCAAGATGCCAAGACTCTCCTGGCTGCAACTGAAGGAAGATGGGCAGGCATCAATGGAAGAATTCCTCCAACAACCTGAAAAACATGGCAACACCAAAATCCAGTGAACATGCAACAGGAAGACTTGAACACCCTAATACAGAAGAAGTAGAATTAATCGACTTTAAATATAACATTATGAAAATAATAGACACCCTTAAACAGGAAGTAAAAAATTCCCTTAAAGAAATGGAAGAGAAGACAAACAAAAAGTTAGAATAAATTAATAAATTCCTTAAAGATACTCAGGAAAACCAAGAAAAAGCAATCAAACAGGTAAAGGAAACAGTTCAAGACTTGAAGATCGAAATGGAGGCAATAAAGAAAACACAAACTGAGGGATGACTGGATATGGAAAATCTGGGTAAATGAACAGGAACTGCAGAGACAAGTATAACCAACAGAATACAAGAGATAGAAGAAAGAATCTCAGGCGCTGAAGATACTATAGAAGAAATAAACTCGTTAATCAAAAAAACCCAGCAAATTCAACAAATTATTTATTATTATTATTATTATTATTATTATTATTATTATTATAAATTTCCACCTCCTCCCATCCTCCCATTTCCTTCCCCTTCCCCCTCCCCCTTCCTATCTAGTCCAAAGAGCAGTCAGGGTTCCCTGTCCTGTGGGAAGTTCAAGGTCCTCCCCACTCCATCCAAGTCTAGGAAGGTGAGCATCCAAACATACTAGGTTCCTACAAAGCCAGTACATTAATCAAAACCCAGTGCCATTGTCCTTGGCTTCTCAGTCAGCCCTACATGTAAGTCACGTTCAGAGAGTCTGGTTTGATCACATGCTCCATCAGTCCCAGTCCAGCTTGCCTTGGTGAGTTCCCATTAGATCAGCCCCACCGTCACAGTGGGTGGCCGCACCCCTCGCAGACCTGACTTCCTTGCTCATGTTCTCTCTCTTCTTCTGCTCCTCATTTGGACCTTCGGAGCTCAGTCCAGTGCTCCAATGTGGGTCTCTGTCTCTATCTCCATCCAGCACCAGATGAAGGTTCTATGGTGATATGCAAGATATTCATCAGTGTGGCTATAGTATAGAGCCAGTTTAGGTGCCCTCTCCTCAGCTGCTCAAGGAACAAGCTGGGGACATCTCCTTGGACACCTGGGAAGCCCTCTAGAGTCCAGTCCCTTGCCAACCCTAAAATGGCTCCCTTACATCTGGGACACCATGAAAAGACCAAACCTAAGAATAATAGGGGTAGAAGAAGGAGAAGAATTACAACTCAAAGGCCCAGAAAATATATTCAACAAAATTATAGAAGAAAACTTTCCCAGCCTAAAGAAGGATGATCCTATGAAGGTACAAAAAGCATAAAGAACACCAAATAGACTGGATAAAAAAATCCCCTCGCCATATAATAATTAAAACACAAAACACACAGAAAAAAGAAAGAATATTAAGAACTGCAAAGGAAAAATGTAACATATAAAGGTAAACCTATCAGAATTACACCTGACTTCTCTATGGTAACTATGAAAGCCAGAAGGTCTTGGATAGATGTGCTGAAGACACTAAGAGACCATGGATGCAAACCCAGACTACTATACCCAGCAAAGCTTTCTTTCATCATGGATGGAAAAAAAAAAAAGATATTCCAGGACAAAAACAGATTTAAACAATACATAGCCACAAACCCAGCCTTACAGAAAGTACTATAATGAAAACCACAACCAAAGGAAGCCTACAACACCCATAATAACATAGACATCTGACAACCCTCCACCAGCACAACTCAAAGAAGGGAAACACACAAACACTACCACCAAAAAAAAAAAACTGGAGTTAACAACCACTGGTCATTAATATTACTTAATATCAATGGACTCAATACACCTATAAAAAGGCACAGGTTAAGAGAATGGATATGAAAACAGGATACAACATTCTGATGTTTACAAGAAACACCTCAACCTCAAACACAGACACTATCTCAGAGTGAAGGACTGGGAAAAGGTTTTTCAATCAAACAGACATCACAAAAACAATTCATCAGGATGAAGACTCAATCCTGAATATCTATGCCCCTAATATAAAAGCACCCACATATGTAAATAAAAACATTACTAGAAGTCAAAGCACATGTCAAACACCACACACTAATAGTAGATTTTAACACTCCTCTCTCACCAATGGACAGGTCAACCAGACAGAAACTTAACAGAGAAATGAGAGAACTAACAGATGTAATGAATCAAGTAGACTTAACTGACATCTATAGAACATTCCACTCAAATAGAAAAGAATATACCTTCTCAGCATCTCATGGAACCTTCTCAAAAACTGATCACATACTCCGTAACAAAACAAACATACACAGGTACAAAAAATTATAGAACCATCTGTGTCTTATCAGATCACCATGGAATAAAGTTAGAATTCAACAACAATTCTACCCCCAGAAAACCTACAAACTCATAGAAACTGAACTGTCAACTAATGAACCACCTTTGGGTCAAGGAAGAAATAAAGAAAGAAATTAAAGTCTCCCTTGAATTTAATGAAAATAAAGACATAATATATCCAAACCTATGGGACACTATGAAAGCAGTGCTAAGAGGAAATTTCATAGCACTAAGTGCCCACATAAAGAAAATGGAGAAAGCTCACATTAGAGATTTAACAGCACATCTGAAAGCTCTAGGGAAAAAAATGAAGCAGACTCACCCAGGAGGAGTAGAAGACTAGAAATAATCAAACTGAGAGCTAAAACCAACAAAATAGAGACACAGAAAACAATCCAAGGAATCAATGAAACAAGAAGATAGTTCTTTGAGAAAATCAACAAGATTGACACACCCCTATCCAAACCAATCAAAAGGCAGAGAGAGAAAACATGCAAATTAACAAGATCAGAAATTAAAAGGGGGACATAACAACAGACACTGAGGAAATTCAGAGAATCATTAGGTCTTACTACAAAAGCCTATATGCCACAAAATTAGAAAATATAAAAGAAATGGACATTTTTAGATAAGTACCATATACCAAAATTAAATCAAGACCAGGTGAACAATTTAAATAGACCTATAAGTCATGAGGAATTATAAGCTGTCATCAAAAACCTCCCAACCAAAAAAAGCCCAGTACCAGATAGTTTTAATGCAGAATTCTACCAGAACTTTCAAGAAGAGCTAACGCCTATACTCTTTACTATGTGTCACATAATAGACACAGAAGAGTCATTGCCAAACTCTTTTTATGAAGATATAGTTATCCTGATACCAAAAGCACAAAAAATTCAACCAAGAAAGAGAATTACAGACCAATCTCCCTCATGAGCATCGATGTAAAAAATTCTCAATAAAATACTGGCAAACCCAATCCAAGAATACATCAAAAAATTATCCATATGATCAAGTAAGCTTCATCCCAGATATGCAGGGCTGGTTCTATCAATGCAATCAATCATATAAATAAACTGAAAGAAATTTCATTAGATGCTGAAAAAGCATTTGACAAAATTCAACACCCCTTTATGATAAAGGTCTTGGAGAGATTAGGGATACAAGGATCATACCTAAATATAATAAAAGCAATATACAGCAAGTTAAATGGAGAAAAACTTAAAGCTACTCCACTAAAATCAGGAATAAGACAAGGCTGTTTACTAACTCCATGCCTCTTCAATATAGTGCTTGAAGTTCTAGCAATAGCAATAAGACAACATAAGGAGATCAAGGGGATTCGAATTGGAAAGGAAAAAGTCAAACTTTTGTTATTGGCAGATGATATGATAGTGTACATCAGTGACCCCAAAAACTCTTCCAAAGAACTCCTACAGCTGATAAATACCTTCAGTAATGAGGCAGGATACAAGATCAACTCAAAAAAACTAGTAGCCCTCCTATACACAAAGAAAAAAGAAGCAGAGAGGGAATCAGAGAAACATCACCTTTCACAATAACCATAAATAGCATAAAGTATCTTGGGGTAACACCAAAGAAGTAAAAGATCTATTTGACAAGAACTTTAAGTATTTGAAAAAATAAATTGAAGAGGATACCAGAAAATGGAAGGATCTCCCATGTTCTTAGATTGGTAGGATCAGCATAGTAAAAATGGCAATTCTAACAAAGGCAATCTATAGATTCAATGCAATCCCCATGAAAATCCCAACACAATTCTTCACAGACCTTGAGAGAACAATAATCAACTTTATATGGAAAAACAAAAACCCTAGGATAGCCAAAACAATCCTATACTAAAAATGTACTTCTGGAGACATTACCGTCCCTGAGTTCAAACTCCATTACAGAGCTACAGTAATGAAAACAGTTTGGTATTGGCATAAAAACAGAGACAGTTACCAATGGAATAGAATTGAAGACCCAGATATTAATCCCAAACCTATTAACACCTGATTTTCAACAAAGGTGCTAAATGGTGCTGGCATAACTAGATGTCAACCTTAAGAAGGATGGAAACAGCTTTTTTTGGGGTGAGTGAGGAGTGAGTGCCCGAACCGCGGCAGCTGCCCGGAGAGGGACCACCGACTCTCCACAACTCCCCCTGCCACCAGCACACTTCCTGCTCTTCCTGCAGGGGTTATTCTCCCCGGATACTGCCTCTCTCTTCCTGTCCCTTCCCAGCTTGCACCCAGAATCCTCCCCCCCTCCCCCTGCCTCATCCTCCCGTCTTTGGGGCCACAAAATCCCACAGCTCAGCCTGTTTGGGCTCTGGGGACCTGGAATTGAGTGCACCCAGGCCGGTGGGAGGTCCCCTCCTTCATTTGACTGCCCGGAGCAAGGTAGGCCTTTGTCTGAGAGCTGCTTAGCCTGCAAGGGGACCTGACAGTCTGCAGGAGGATCCATTGTTCTTTGGGGTGAGTGAGGAGTGAGTGCCCGAACCGCGGCAGCTGCCCGGAGAGGGACCACCGACTCTCCACAACTCCCCCTGCCACCAGCACACTTCCTGCTCTTCCTGCAGGGGTTATTCTCCCCGGATACTGCCTCTCTCTTCCTGTCCCTTCCCAGCTTGCACCCAGAATCCTCCGCCCCTCCCCCTGCCTCATCCTCCCGTCTTTGGGGCCACATAATCCCACAGCTCAGCCTGTTTGGGCTCTGGGGACCTGGAATTGAGTGCACCCAGGCCGGTCGGAGGTCCCCTCCTTCATTTGACTGCCCGGAGCAAGGTAGGCCTTTGTCTGAGAGCTGCTTAGCCTGCAAGGGGACCTGACAGTCTGCAGGAGGATCCATCGTTCTTTGGGGAAGAGATGGGCAGGCGCCAATGCAGGAGCTCCTCCAACAACATGAAAGGCAACATGACATCACCACAAGCCAGACATCCCGAAACAACAAGATTTGAACACCCTACCCCAGAAGATATAGAAGAAACCGACATTAAACAGTACTTTATGAAAATAATAGAGGACCTTAAACAGGAGGTAAAAAACTGCCATAAAGAAATGGAGATGACAAACAAAAAGGTAGACGAAATAAATAAATCTCTCAAAGATACCCAAGAAAAACAAGAAAAACAAGAAAAAAGCAATCAAACAGGTAAGGGAAACAGTACAAGACCTGATAAATGAAATGGAGGTATTGAAGAAAACACAATCTGAGGGACGACTGGAAATGGAAACTCTGAGTAAACGAACAGAAACTTCAGAGACAAGTATTTCCAACCGAATACAAGAGATGGAAGAAAGAATCTCGGACTCTGAAGATACTATAGAGGAAATAAACTCACAGATTAAAGAACTAAACAAATCTAACAAATTCTTAACACAAAACATTCAGGAAATCTGGGACACCATGAAAAGACCAAACCTAAGAATAATTGGGGTAGAAGAAGGAGAAGAATTACAACTCAAAGGCCCAGAAAACATATTCAACAAAATTATAGAAGAAAACTTCCCCAACCTAAAGAAGGATGTTCCTATGAAGGTACAAGAAGCCTACAGAACACCAAATAGACTGGATCAAAAGAAAGCATCCCCACGCCATATAATAATCAAAACACAAAACATACAGAATAAAGAACAGATATTAAGAGCTGCAAAGGAAAAAGGTCAAGTAACATATAAAGGGAAACCTATCAGAATTACACCTGATTTCTCAATGGAAACCATGAAAGCCAGAAGAGCTTGGATAGATGTGCTACAGACACATAGGGAACATGGATGCAAGCCTAGACTATTATACCCAGCAAAGCTTGCATTCACCATTGATGGAGAAAACAAGATATTCCAGGACAAAAACAGATTTAAACAATACGCAGCCACAAATCCAGCCTTGCAGAAAGTAATAGAAGGAAAATCACAAACCAAGGAGTCCAACAACGCCGACAATAACTCAGGCATCTAGCGACACTTCACGAGCACAACTAGAAGAAGGGAAACACACAAACTCTACTACTAAAAATGACTGAAGTTAACAACCACTGGTCATTAATATCACTTAATATCAATGGACTCAATTCACCTATAAAAAGGCACAGGCTAAGAGACTGGATACGAAAACAGAATCCAACATTTTGCTGTTTACAAGAAACACACCTCAACCACAAAGACAGGCACCTACTCAGAGTAAAGGGTTGGGAAAAGGTTTATCAAGCAAATGGCCCTAAGAAACAAGCGGGTGTGGCCATACTAATTTCCAACAAAGTTGACTTCAAACTAAAATCAATCAGAAGAGATGGAAAGGGACACTTTATACTCGTAACAGGAAAAATCCTTCAGAATGAAGTCTCAATCCTGAATATCTATGCCCCTAATATAAAAGCTCCCACTTATGTAAAAGAAACACTTCTAGAACTCAAGGCAGCCATCAAACCACACACACTAATAGTTGGAGACTTCAACACTCCTCTCTCACCAATGGACAGGTCAATCAGACAGAAACCTAACAGAGAATTGAAAGACTTAATGGAGGTAATGAACCAAATGGACTTAACAGACATCTATAGAACATTCCACCCAAATAGAAAAGAATATACCTTCTTCTCTGCGGCTCATGGAACCTTTTCGAAAATTGACCATATACTTGGTAACAAAGCAAACTTCCACAGTTACAAAAAAATATTAGTAACCACCTGTGTCTTATCGGATCACCATGGATTAAAATTAGAATTCAACAACAATGCTACCCCCAGAAGGCCCACAAACGCATGGAAACTGAACAGTCAACTACTGACCCACACCTGGGTCAAGGAAGAAATAAAGAAAGAAATTAAAGTCTTTCTTGAATTTAATGAAAACAAAGACACAACATACTCAAACCTATGGGACACAATGAAAGCAGTGCTAAGAGGAAAGTTCATAGCACTAAGTGCCCACTTAAAGAAAACGGAGAAAGCACTCATTGGTGACTTAACAGCACACCTGAAAGCTCTGGAAAAAAAAGAAGCAGACTCACCTAGGAGAAGTAGAAGACTGGAAATAATCAAACTGAGGGCAGAAATCAACAAAATAGAAACACAGAAAACAATCCAAAGAATCAATGAAACAAGAAGCTGGTTCTTGGAGAAAATCAACAAGATTGACAAACCCTTAGCCAAACTAATCAAACGGCAGAGGGAGAACACGCAAATTAACAAGATCAGAAATGAAAAGGGGGACATAACCACAGACACAGAGGAAATTCAGAAAATCATTAGATCTTACTACAAAAGCCTGTATGCCACAAAATTGGAAAATGTAAAAGAAATGGACAGTTTTTTAGATAAATACCATATACCAAAGTTAAACCAGGACCAGGTAAATGCTCTAAATCGTCCTGTTAGTCGCGAAGAATTAGAAACTGTTATCAGAAACCTCCCTACCAAAAAGAGCCCAGGACCAGATGGTTTCAATGCGGAATTCTACCAGAACTTCCAAGAAGACCTAATACCTATACTCCTTAAGGTATTTCATAATATAGAAACACAAGAGTCACTGCCAAATTCCTTCTATGAAGCTACAGTTACCCTGATACCTAAACCACACAAAGACTCAACCAAGAAAGAGAATTACAGGCCAATCTCACTCATGAACATTGACGCAAAAATTCTCAATAAAATACTGGCAAACCGAATCCAAGAACACATTAGAAAAATTATCCATTACGATCAAGTAGGCTTCATCCCAGAGATGCAGGGCTGGTTCAACATACGAAAATCTATTAATGTAATCCATCATATAAACAAACTGAAGGAAAAAAACCATATGGTCATCTCATTAGATGCTGAAAAAGCATTTGACAAAATTCAGCACCCTTTTATGATAAAGGTCTTGGAGAGATTAGGGATACAAGGGTCATTCCTAAATATAATAAAAGCTATTTACAGCAAGCCGACAGCTAACATCAAATTAAACGGAGAGAAACTCAAGGCTATCCCACTAAATTCAGGAACACGACAAGGCTGTCCACTCTCTCCTTATCTCTTCAATATAGTGCTTGAAGTTCTAGCAATAGCAATAAGACAACATAAGGGAATCAAGGGGATTCAATTTGGAAAGGAAGAAGTTAAACTTTCATTATTTGCAGATGATATGATAGTATACATAAGCGACCCCAAAAACTCCACCAAAGAACTCCTACAGCTGATAAACTCCTTCAGTAACGTGGCAGGATACAAGATCAACTCCAAAAATCAGTCGCCCTCCTATACACAAAGGATAAGGAAGCAGAGAGGGAAATCAGAGAAGTATCACCTTTCACAATAGCCACAAATAGCATAAGATATCTGGGAGTATCGCTAACCAAGGAAGTGAAGGATTTATTTGACAAGAACTTTAAGTCTTTGAAGAAAGAAATTGAAGAGGATACCAGAAAATGGAAGGATCTCCCCTGCTCGTGGATTGGGAGGATCAACATAGTAAAAATGGCAATTCTACCAAAAGCAATCTATAGATTCAATGCAATCCCAATCAAGGTCCCATTAAAATTCTTCACAGAGATTGAGAGGACAATAATAAACTTTATATGGAAAAACAAGAAACCCAGGATAGCCAAAAAAATCTTATACAATAAAGGTACTTCTGGAGGCATTACCATCCCTGACTTCAAACTCTATTACAGAGCTACAGTATTGAAAACGGCTTGGTATTGGCATAAGAACAGAGAAGTTGACCAATGGAATCGTATAGAAGACCCGGATCTTAAACCACAAACCTATGAACACCTGATTTTTGATAAGGAGCCAAAAGTACACAATGGAAGAAAGAGGGCATCTTCAACAAATGGTGCTGGCATAACTGGATGTCAACCTGTAGAAGAATGAAAGTAGATCCATATCTATCACCATGCACAAAACTCAAGTCCAAATGGATTAAAGACCTCAATATTAATTTGAACACACTGAGCTTGATAGAGGAGAAAGTGGGAAGTACTCTACAACAAATGGGCACAGGGAACCGTTTCCTATGCATAACCCCAGCTGCACAGACTTTAAGGGCAACATTGAATAAATGGGACCTCCTGAAGTTGAGCAGCTTCTGTAAAGCAAAGGACATTGTCACTAAGACACAAAGGCAGCCTACTGACTGGGAAAAGATCTTCACCAACCCTGCAACTGACAAAGGTCTGATCTCTAAAATATATAAGGAACTCAAGAGACTAGACGGTAAAATGCCAATTAACCCAATTAAAAAATGGGGCGCTGAACTGAACAGAGAATTCTCAACAGAAGAAGTTCGAATGGCCAAAAGACACTTAAGGTCATGCTCAACCTCCCTAGCTATCAGGGAAATGCAAATCAAAACAACTTTGAGATATCATCTTACACCTGTCAGATTGGCTAAAATCCAAAACACCAATAATAACCTTTGCTGGAGAGGTTGTGGGGTAAGGGGCACACTCATCCATTGCTGGTGGGAATGCAAACTTGTGCAACCACTTTGGAAAGCAGTGTGGCGGTTTCTCAGGAAATTCGCGATCAACCTACCCCAGGACCCAGCAATTCCACTATTGGGAATCTACCCAAGAGATGCCCAATCATACAACAAAAGCATATGCTCATCTATGTTCATAGCAGCATTATTTGTAATAGCCAGATCCTGGAGACAGCCTAGATGCCCTTCAGTGGAAGAATGGATGAAGAAACTGTGGAATATATACATGCTAGAATACTACTCAGCGGTAAAAAACAATGACATCTTGAATTTTGCAGGCAAATGGATGGAAATAGAAAACACTATTCTGAGTGAGGTAACCCAGACCCATAAAGATGAACATGGGATGTACTCACTCATATTCGGTTTCTAGCCATGATTAAAGGACATCGAGCCTATAAGTTTGGGATCCTTGAGAAGATAATAAGAAGGTGAACTCCCAAAAAAGATATAGTAATCCTCCTGGATATTGGAAGTAGACACGATCGCCAGGCAAAATTGGGAACTTGAGGGTTGGGCAAGACTGGGCCAAGGGAAGATGGGGAGAGAAAAGTGTGAAGGGGAGAGCGGGGGGAGCTCGGAGGAATGGGGTGCTTGGGATATAGGAAGGGTGGATATGAGAGCAGGGAAGCATATATCTTAATTTAGGGAGCCATCTGAGGGTTGTCAAGAGACTTGACCCTAGAGGGGTTCCCAGGTTTCCAGGGAGACGCCCCCAGTTAGTTCCTTGGGCAGCTGAGGAGAGGGAGCCTGAAAAGGCCAGTTCCTATAGCCATACTGATGAATTTCTTGCATATCACCATAGAATCTCCACCTGACGATAGATGAAGAAAATGACAGAGCCCCACCTTGGAGCACCGGACTGAGCTCCCAAGGTCCTGATGAGGAGCAGAAGGAGAGAGAACATGAGAAAGAAAGTCAGGACCGTGAGGGAACCTCCAGCTGGCGACAGATGGGGAAGATGACTGAGCCCCACATTGGAGCACCGGACTGAGCTCCCAAGGTCCCGATGAGGAGCAGAAGGAGCGAGAACATGAGGGAGAAAGTCAGGAACGAGAGGGGTGCGTTCAGTCATGGAAACGGTGGGACAGAACTAATGGGAGATCACCAACTCCAGTTGGAATGGGACTGATGGATCATGCGACCAAACCCGTCTCTCTGAGTGTGGCCAACAGCGGGGGCTGACTGAGAAGCAAAGGACAATGGCTCTGGGCTCTGATTGTTCTTCATGGACGGGCTCTGTGGGAGCCTTCTCAGCTTGGTCGATCACCTTCCTGGACCTGGGGGGAGTTGGGAGGACCTTGGTCTTAGCATAGAGTGGGGAACCCTGATGGCTCCTTGGCCTTGAGAGGGAGGGAGGGGAGGTATGGGTGGAGGGGAGGGGAGGGAAGGGGGAGAAGGAGGGGAGAGAAGGGGGAGAAGGAGGGGAGGGAGGGGGGAGGAGGAGGGAAGGAGATGGAAATTTTTAAATATAAAAAAAATAAAAAAATAAAAATAAAAAAAAAAGAAGGATGGAAACAGACCCATATCTATCACCATGCACAAAACTCAAGTCCTAATGGATTAAAGACCTCAGTATAAATCTGACCACACTGAACCTGACAGAAGAGAAAGTGGGAAGTAGCCTGCAATACATGGGCACAGGAGACCATTTTGTACATATGACCCCAGCAACACAGACAATAAGAGCAACAATGAATAAATGGGACCTCCTGAAAATGAGAAGCTTCTGTAAAGCAAAGGTCACTGTCATTCAGAAAAAAAGCCAACCTACTAAATGGGAGAAGATCTTCACCAACTCCATGTCAGACAAAGGTCTGATCTCCAAAATATTTAAAGAACTCAAGAAACTAGACATTAAAACTCTAATTAACCCAATTAAAAATGGGGTACTGAACTGAACAGAGAATTCTCAACAGAAGTTCAAATGGCCCAAAGATATTTAAGGTCATGTTCAACTTCCTTAGCAATTAGGGAAATGCAAATCAAAACAAGTTTGAGATACCATCTTACACCTGTCAGAATGACTAATATAAAAAACACCAATGATAACCTATGCTGGAGAGGATGTGTAGTAAGGAGAACAGTCATCCCTTTCTGGTGGGAATGCAAACTTGTGCAACCACTTTGGAAATCAGTGTGGTGTTTTCTCAGGAAATTGGGAGTCAACCTACTTCAAGATCCAGCAATACCACTCTTTGGATATACGCAAGAGATGCCCAATGATACTACACAAGCATTTGTTCATTCATAGAATCATTGTTTGTAATAGCCAGAACCTGGAAACAACCTAGATGCCCCTCAATGGAAGAATGGATAAAGAAAGTGTGGCACATCTACACATTAGAGTACTACTCAGTGGTAAAAAAACAATGACATCTTGAATTTTGCATGTAAATGGATGGAAATAGAAAACACTATCCTGAGTGAGATAACCCTGACCCCAAAATATGAATATGGTATGTACTCACTCATTAGTGGATTCTAGCCATCAACAAAGGAGATTGAGCCTATAGTTTGTGATCCTAGAGAAGCTAAATAAAAGGTGAAACCAAAGAAAAACATATGTAGATTCTCCTGGAAATTAGAATCAGACAAGATCGCCAGGTAAAAGTTGGAAGCATGTGGGTTGGGGGTGGAGGTGGGGTAGGGCAAGTGTAGAGGGGAAGAGAGAAAGGAGAAGGGGAGGATTGGGGAGAGCCTGGGGAGTGAGATGGTTGAGATGGAGGAAGAGTAGATATGAGAACAAGAAAGGAGATATCTTAATTAAGGGAGCCTTTTAGGGTTGGCAAAAGACTTGTCTCTAGAGGGGTTTCCAGGTGTCCCCAGGTAGGGCAATAGAGGAGAGGGTGCCTGAACTGGCTTGTCCAGAGCCACACTGTTGAATATCTTGACTATCATCATAGAACTTTTGTCTGGTGATGGAGAAGAGATAGAGACAAAGACTTATATTGGAGCACTGGACTGAGCTCCTAAGGTCCAGTTGGAGAGCAGAAGGAGGGAGAAGATGAGCAAGGAAGTCAGGACCGGGAGGTGTTAGTCCACCCACTGAGACAGTGTGACTGATCTAATTGGGACTGGACTGGGACTGAATGAGCATGTGATCATACCAGACTCTCCGAATGTGGCTGACAATGGGGGCTGACTGAGAAGCCAATGATAATAGTACTGGGATTTGATTCTACTGCATGTTTTGTCTTTTTGGGATCCTAATCTCTTTGGATGCACACTTTCCTAGGAGTGGATGGAGGTGGGAGGGCCTTGGAGTTCCCACAGGGCAAGGTACCCTGACTTCTCTTAGTACTGGAGGGTGAAGGGGAGAGTGAGTGGGGAAAGGGAGGGATATGGGTGGAGGGGACGAGGTGGAAATTTTGAATGTTATTATTTATAAAGCAATACAATTAAAAAATATTATTATGAGTCTGGAGAAATGACCTCATAGTTAACAGCACTTTCTAGTCTTCCAGAGGACGTAGGTATGGTTCCTAGCACCTACATCATGCCTCAAATCCATTTGTAATAACAGTTCCCCGAGATCCACTTCTGAGCCCCACTAGGTCATTTTAGCCTACATATACTCAGGAACAGACACATAGACATAAAACAAACATGTTTTAAAATAACAGTTATATTAGCATCAAAAGTAGAATTGTTTCAGAGAACAAGATGGACCCATGGTCAAATGTACTTGCTGGGCAAGCCTGGTGACCAGAGTTGAATGGTAGAACCTGCATGAAGATAGAGAGAACTTACTCTGCAAAACTCTCTTTTGATCTACACACACACACACACACACACACACACACACACACACCATAGCAAATGTGTCTGTGAATACACTCTATATACACTTACAATAATAAAAATACTTTTCTTGTTTATCACAGTCAGTTTATTGTATGATTTTGCAAGGTTGGGTTTTGAACAGGAAAGGCATATGTACTGATGAATAAAGAGGAAAGTTTTATTAGTTAAACTAGTCTCTGCCTCTTTTTCTTCACTGTCCTAGAAATCAGGAGGGTTAGATCTTATCTCATATGACCTGTAGGATTATTTGGTATACCTGTAATGTGCTTTATATTATAATAAGCAAAAAACCGTTTCATTGTTTAGATACATATGCTGGACCATTTTCTGTCTTTATTTGTGCAGGAATGCCTGTGATGGCCATAACTTCCAATAAATGTGTGATTACCAAATCAGCCTTTTCTGAGCCTTTTCAGTTGCCCATTGAAAATCTGAATACATGTCTATGGTGTGGTGTACATATTTCAATTTACCAAATTCCATAAAGTGGAACACATCCATCTGCCAGATTTCATTCCTTTGAGAACCCTTTGGGTTACTTCCTGCAGGCAATGGTATTTGATTAAAGAAAGAACAAGTAAGGCATGTAGTGGGGAGCTGTGGGCCAGCTTCCCGCCGCCCAGCTCCCAGCCACCCGCTAGCTTTATCCGAAATAATTACACGGAAACTGTATTCTTTTAAAGACTGCCTGGCCCATTATTTTCAGCCTCTTACTCACATCTTGACTAACCCATATCGAATAATCTGTGTAACACCATGAATGGTGTCTTACCGGGAAGTTTCTAGCATCTCTCTCAGGAGAGGCATGGCAGTCTGCCTAACTTAAGAGAGGCGTGGCATCTGACTGAGCCATCTACCTCACTTCCTTCTTCCTGTTCTGTCTACTCCACCCACCTAAGGGCCGGTCTATCAGATGGGCCAGGCAGTTTCTTTATTAATTATCCAATGAAATCATCAGATAGATAGAAGACACACCTACATCATTTCCCTTTTTTCTGTTTAAACAAAAAAGAAAAGCTTTCACTTTAACATAGTAAAATTACATATAACAAAACAGTTATCAAGTAAGAATTACAGTTACAATATTTATATCTACTTTATCTTGTATCATAACTAAGGAAAACTATAACTATCTATTTATTCTTCAACTCCATCAAAGACTCCAGAAGGATATAATATTACCTAGGTGAACAAGAAGTAAGCTACTTCCAAAACTCTAGAAATCACAGAGACATCTTGCTACCTGGACAGTCACCCAAAGTTCTTTTGTACCATTGGGGCATCCATCTTCAGCCTTCAGGTCCATAGTTTCCAGCAGATATTTCCATGAAGCAGGAAATTTCAAAGGTAGTTCAGTCACTATCTGCTGTGTCCTTCATAATGTCTCGCAGACTCTTTCTTGAATCAGGAACCCCGAAAGATCATCTCACATTTAGGCAAGTTCAGTAGTCCTCTCTCTGTGGGTTCTTTGTGTCCAGTTTATGCCAACAGTCCAGGCAAGAGCAGTTTCTTGCGCAAATTGCTATCAAACTCCATAAGGATCCTCTTCGATACCCATCATCTTTTTGAAGTAGATTGGTGCTGCCAGGAGCAGATGTGTCTCATTGTCATAAAAAGCCTTAAGTTATTAAAACATTTAAGTGGTATATTTTGTAGTCTTTGAAAGATATTAGGAATACCTATCTAACTGAAATATATCTCTATATATCTAGAAAATCTAACTAACATGACTATAAGCTTTACTATTATCAATGATTATCCATTAACAACCTATATTTCTTAATTATACATTACATTTTTAAAATGAACTACACAATCACAATACCTTAATCAGTATCAGAAATACATATACATATAAGAAAATTGACCTTAAATTTAAATCACTAAAGCAAAATCCATATCAATGCAAATTATTCATATCTATATCATATCCCCCTTTAAATGTAAAAGAACATTTATAAACAATATTTGGGAACATGGGCGCAGTTATTTCTCTCCAAACTGCTTCCTGCTGAATGGGGACGCTGTTAATCACATCTTTCATGGTGTAACCTGTGTGCCAGGTTCATCTCAATCATCAGTTGGGTGAAGTAATTTTCTGAAGGTGTTCACAGCAACCTTTCGGGAGGGTGTGGTCTATCATACCATATTGGGACAGAAGCAATCCACAGTGTCTCATCCTCTGTGAAAACAAAAGGAGAATCTCTTTTCCAAAGTATCATATCCTTAGATCCAAATTCTGAAGTCAAGGTATTTTCAAAATGTCTATGTTGGATTAGTTCAGCAGCATTTATAAACAAATATCTTTTAGCAGCTGTTGCTTCTTCCTCAGCATTCAAACAATTCAAAGAGAGCATAGTAACATACAGTATCAAGATTCTCCATATATTTTCCATCTTTATGTGGCTTTATTTTTACCTCTATTTCATTTATTTTTACTTTTACTTTTTGAGACACATTCTCTGTATATCTCTGTCCTGGAATAACTCTGTAGACCAGGTTGTCCTTGAACTCTCAGAACTGTCTCTTCTTCCCAAGTGCTGGGATTAAAGGTGTATGCTACCACACCTTGATCTCACAGAGATCTGTCTGTCTCTGCCTCCCAGGTATTCGGATTAAAGGTCTGTCCTGCCACACCTTGAAGTTACAGAGGTCAATCTACCTCCGTCTCCCAAGTGTTGGGATTAAAGGTGCATACCACCACAACAAACTACTTCCTTTTTCTTTCTTTCTTTCTTTTTTTAACTGTAAGAACTTTAACTTTTAGCCTGCATGTATTTTTAACTCACTGTAAACTATTTAGAGGTTTTCTTTGTCTTTGAATCTCTCTTTACTGTATATCTCTCTTTTTCTGACCACACGAGTCTTTAATTTACCAAACAATATCAGTAGGACTAAAGCCGTGACATTGGCGGGTGGATCCAGCCCATTCCTTAGCTTTCCAGCCTCACGGCAGAGGTACCAGCTGTAGCCTTGTTTATCACCACAACTCTATGGCCGATCAAGGTCCCTCCCAGCAAGCAAGCTGCAACAGTGTTAAACAACAATCAAAAGCTCCATAGTCAGGACCGCCTGCTTGAAAGAGAGTCAGAGTTTGCCATGGCAGGACGGACCAGAACGCCAGCATTTTAAAACAGCACAACTTTTTTCCTGCTGTGGCTGAAAACCGAAAAGCACACGTTCAGCTTTTCATCAACACCGTTTAAGTGTTTCATGGCAGGACCTCTTAAAATGGCTGCAGGGTTTTGCAGCTAAAGCTGAGTCAAGAAGCCTCTCTCAGATGAGAGTGTTTGCTTGCCTCTTGAAAACAGAGCCAGACAGCTTTCTCAAGCTTTCTGTGGATTCAGTTATCCACGTTGGGTGCCATTCTGAAGTGAGGGGCAGATGGACCGCGTTCCCGCTGCTCAGCTCCCGGTCACCGGCTAGCTTATACCCCGAAATAACGACACACAAATTGTATTCTTTTAAAGACTGCCTGGCCCATTATTTTCAGCCTCTTACTCACATCTTGACTAACCCATATCGAATAATCTGTGTAACACCATGAATGGTGTCTTACCTGGAAGTTTCTAGCGTATGTCCATCTTGGGCTGGAGCTTCATTGCGTCTGGCATCTCTCTCAGGAGAGGCATGGCAGTCTGCCTAACTTAAGAGAGGCATGGCATCTGACTGAGCCATCTACCTCACTTCCTTCTTCCTGTTCTGTCTACTCCACCCACCTAAGGGCCGGTCTATCAGATGGGCCAGGCAGTTTCTTTATTAATTATCCAATGAAATCATCAGATAGATAGAAGACACACCTACATCAAAGGCATCTCTTTATAATCTCCTTAGCTTGTTGTCATGTAATAGAAAACTCTTTCTTTAAACCTTTGCTATTGACGTGATTTTTTAAATGAAATTCTGAGGCCTGCAACACACTTCCAATCAATAATTGATCGGTATCTGCATTACCTTGCACTAGAGAACCTGGCAGAGCTGTATGGGATTGGATGTGTGTTATGTACATAGGACATAGCCCATTCTTGATTATGCTTTGTTCCTGGATAAACAATGAAGTCAATTCTGTATCATTTGGTATAAATCCAGCGGTTTCAGTATACAAGATAACTCTTTCTGCATATTGTGAATCAGTAACTATATTAAGAGGTTCTTTAAAATCCCTTAGCACCATAAGAATGGCATATAATTCTGCCTTCTGGACAGAATTATAAGGGCTTTTTTCCGCCTTACTCAATTCATCTAATTTTTAACCTGCCTTCCCTGATTTATTAGCATCAGCATAAAATGTACGGGCTCCAGTTACTGGATCATCACGTACAATTTGAGAAGAATCCAAGAAGTTCCCTTCATAAGGTTAAGTCTATTGTTTTGGGGATAGTTGTTATTAATTTCTCCCAAAAATTATTACAAGCTCTTTGCCATGGTTCATTGTCTTCCCATAACTTTTTTTTTATTATCATCAGTAGTGAAAGGCACTATAATTTCTGCTGTATCTATACCTTCTAAATGACGAAGTCTCAATTTACCTTTTATATTTAATTCAGAGACCTTTTACACATAAGTTTTTAATTTTTTTTCTTGGTTTATGTGGTTAAAAGATCCATTCTAAAATAATATCTTCCCTCTGCATTAAAATTCCCATAGGAGAAATTCTGGAAGGCAATATTAGAATACCACTAAGATTTGGATTCACCCTATCCACATGTGCCTCCTGTAATTTACCTCAACCATTGTCAGTTCCTTTTTCGCTTCAGCTACTAATTCTCTGGGACTATTCAAGTCTTTATCACCATCACCTGTTGATCAGCTCCAATAATTTCCTCAGTCATTTCAAATCTTTTTAATCATTGTCTCTTGTAAATCCTGAATCTCCTGACCTGCACATGTTTCTAGTGATTTCCCTAAGGTATCAATTTTCTAGTCCCCATTCTGCACCTATGATTCCAAGGCCTAAATGTTTCCCTTCAAAGATAACATCTCCTCCTTGAACTGCTCTTGGATATAGTGTAAATTGCTATCCTGGAGGTACATTCTGTCTGTTGTCTTATAAAAACTCTGTAATAATTTCTGAACATCAAATTCAACAACCTGGATCCTTTCAGGTAAGTTCCTAGTACCCTTAGATATGGAGTCAATTTTGCCATGATAGGAAAAATTCACTTGTTCAGATAATCTCTGATTTTCGAGTATATTAATCCTGTGAACTAGTGCCATAATGCTATAATATGCAGAAAAAAACTGAAACCTAATAAGCAGTAAATTGAGGTACCTTCATAGGCATTTAGGCCTCTTGTGATTTCTTTCATAGCAGCAGCGAAGACCATGGAAAAAGTCTCATTAGAAATGAAATCTGCTTTTCTCTCCCCATCTTCCCTTGGCCCCATCTCACCCCACCCTCAAGTTCCCAATTTTTGCCTGGTGATCGTGTCTACTTCCAATATCCAGGAGGATTACTATATCTTTTTCTTGGGTTCTCCTTCTTATTATCTTCTCAAGGATCCCGAATTATAGGCTCGATGTCCTTTAATTATGGCTAGAAACCGATTATGAGTGAGTACATCCCATGTTCATCTTTTTGGGTCTGGGTTACCTCACTCAGAATAGTGTTTTCTATTTCCATCCATTTGCCTGCAAAATTCAAGATGTCATTGTTTTTTACCGCTGAGTAGTATTCTAGCATGTATATATTCCACAGTTTCTTCATCCATTCTTCCACTGAAGGGCATCTAGGTTGTTTCCAGGATCTGGCTATTACAAATAATGCTGCTATGAACATAGTTGAGCAAATGCTTTTGTAGTATGATTGGGCATCTCTTGGGTAGATTCCCAATGGAGAATGGGGGGAGCTCGGAGGAATGGGATACTTGGGATACAGGAAGGGTGGATATGGGAGCAGGGAAGCATATATCTTAATTTAGGGAGCCATCTGAGGGTTGTCAAAAGACTTGACCCTAGAGGGGTTCCCAGGTTTCCAGGGAGACGTCCCCAGCTAGTTCCTTGGGCAGCTGAGGAGAGGGAACCTGAAAAGGCCAGTTCCTATAGCCATACTGATGAATTTCTTGCATATCACCATAGAACCTCCACCTGGCGATAGATGAAGAAAATGACTGAGCCCCACATTGGAGCACCGGACTGAGCTCCCAAGGTCCTGATGAGGAGCAGAAGGAGGGAGAACATGAGAAAGAAAGTCAGGACCGTGAGGGGTGCGTTCACCGATGGATACGGTGGGACAGAACTAATGGGAGATCACCAACTGCAGTTGGATTGGGACTGATGGAACATGAGACCAAACCAGACTCTCTGAATGTGGCCGACGGTGGAGGCTGACTGAGAAGCCAAGGACAAAGGCGCTGAGCTTTGACTCTTCTGCATGGACAGGCTCTGTGGGAGCCTTCTCAGCTTGGTTGATTACTTTCCTGGACCTGGGGGGAGTTGGGAGGACCTTGGTCTTAACATAGAGTAGGGAACCCCGATGGCTCCTTGGCCTGAAGAGGGAGGGAGGGAAGGGGATATGGGTGGAGGGGAGGGGAGGGAAGGGGGAGGAAGAGGGGAGAAGATGGAATTTTTTTTCATGGTTTATTTTTTTATATTTAAAAATTTCCATCTCCTCCCCTCCTCCTCCCTCTTCCCTCCCCTCCCCTCTACCCATACCCCCCCCTCCCTCTCCAGACCAAGGAGCCATCAGGGTTCCCTTAATTTTTAAGTGAGTCGCGACTATCATTATTCTGAGAAGTAGGGAGATATATATGTTTAGGTAGTGAAATTTTACCCTACAGAGGATATGGGTACTATAAGTCAGATTTCTCTTTGCTTGGTGATTATTTATGGATAGCTATATTTTCTTCTTTAGGCATCTACATGTCCAAGGTCTCTTGACTTTTTGAAGATGGATATTTTTTAAATATAAAAAAATAAACAAAAAAAGAAAGAAATGAAATCTGCCATTTTACTTGTCAACCAGCAGATGGCGCTGGTTCCGAGTCATGGCCAGAATCAATGGAAAGGTGTCACGACAGATCCTGTGGTGAAATCTGCCCTGATACTTGTTAAACAACTGGGAAAAAATGAGTCACTTAAGAGGTTAGATGTAGTTAAATCAATTCCATACACAGAGGAAGAAAACCCAGAGTCCAGGCACAGAGAACAGAAACCCAGGAAGCTTCCAGCAGCTGACAAACAGCTCATTCTGGGTGCCCACCCTGCTGCTCCGCTGGGGATTGCGGCATGACGGGAAGGGCGGGGGTCGTGGCAACTGCTGTGGAGGTTTCTGGGCCTCTAGGTCGACCACTCATCCCATGTCCCTGCTCTGCATCTGCTGGGACAAAGGGTCATTCCAGGGAGTTTTCAGTGGCTGGCAAACAGCACTTCTATCTGTGCTCCAGCTCTTGTGCTGCAAACTCCCTTGTGATGGATATTTTATTAAAAAAAATAGATGGCTCAGAGGTTAAGAGCATTGCCTGCTCTTCCAAAGGTCCTGAGTTCAATTCCCAGCAACCACATGGTGGCTCACAACCATCTGTAATGGGGTCTGGTGCCCTCTTCTGGCATGCATGCATACACACAGACAGAATATTGTATACATAATAAATAAATAAAAATATAAAATAATACCATTCAGGCAAAAGCAAATATGTCCAGGCTGTGGGAGGACTCAACCTACAGCCCAGAGGGCGGGAAGTTCAAACCCACTTGGCGCCAAGTGATGGCGGAGAGATCAGATGCTTAATAAAAGGAATCACACGCTAGCTCAGAACTAAGAAATATACAGGTATTTATTAATAGGTAAAACTTACAAATCAGGATTCTCTGCTTGAATGATGGATAAAGATGAACATGAACCAGCAAAGCCGGGGTCCAGGGGGAGAAGCAGAGAGGAAGAGGCCTGATATGTTTCAGCATACAGGTAAATAGTCTATGAGGCCAAGCCCCAGTAGTTGCTAGCTATACACCTTCCCACAGCACCAGTTCTCCACCAGCTGCAACTCTAGCTGCCTCACTGGCTCAGTTGTTTCCTTTGGAGATGACAGAATTGTCTGTGTGGTGAGATCAGCAGTGGAAAACTCCTACAGATGGGAGGCCTTTAGCATGGCCATCATTTGCTCTGAGTTGGTTATTTGATAGTAGTAAGTGGTCCATTGTTAGTAGTCCTTGTTCCTTACAAATGGTTGCATGTGAGAGAAGGATATGAAAGGCGCACTTGTGGTCCACGTAGAGATTTAGGGATTGTCCCTTTGCTGGTGGAAAGGCAAGAGTAAGAGCTATTAGGTCGGCTTGTTGATCTGTGGTCTAGGTTGGGAAGGCATTGCCTCTATCACTTTGATTTCCAAGATAATAGTACATCCCACCTCTTTTGGACCCCACTCAGGTAGGAAGGAGTTGCCATTTGTATGCCAGGTGTAGGTGGTCTGAGGTACTTCACCCTCATGTATGTATGTAGAATGAGATAATAGCTCTTCTAGGGTCTTGTTGCATCAATGAGATGGGGGAGTATCTTAGTTAGGGTTTTATTGCTGTGAAGAGACACCATGACCATGACAACTCTTGAAAGGGAAAACGGTAATTGGAGGTGGCATCCAGTTCAGAGTTTATAGTCTACAATTAGCGTCGTGGTAAAGCATGGTGGCACACAGGCAGACATGGCTCTGGGGAGGGGCTGAGAGTTTTACATCTTTATCTGAAGGTAACAGGAAGTCAATTGAGACACAATTTCTCCAACAATACCACACCTTCTCTAACAAGGCCACACCTCCTATTAATGTTACTCCTTATGAGCCTATCTGGGCAAATTGCATTCAAACTATCACAGTTTGACAAGTATTGACAAGGAAAAGTTTGAAATATTGAGAGTTGGGGCTAGACGAAAGGTAAGTGTGACATCCTCTATCAATACTCCCTGAAAGAAGAGAACTTAGGAAGGAGGCTCTTTTGGGAGGCCTTTGTATGTTAGGAGGTAGGATTGGTGTTGAGAAAAGAAGACAGTAGTAGTTTGGGCCCAAAGGTTAACTTTTTTGAATCACTAATAAGGAGTTCAGCTGCAGCCAGAGTGGATAGGCAAGGTGCTAAACCTTGAGTAAGCCTTAGGTAAGTCCTATAGTTTTGATACATATGCAACAGACATGAAAGAGGGTCCCAGTTAGTGACTGGGACCACAAGGGCATATCCCTCCATCTTTGCAACATAGAGAAAAAAAGGGGCAACTTAGATCTGGAAGGTGTTGGGCTGTGACCTAGAGGAAGGCCTGTTGAAGCTTATGAAAAGTCTTAGCAATGAGATCAAAGAGGGGCATATGTGGGGGGGCAAGGACTGCCTCATATAGAGGGTGAGCAAGAAGAGAGAAAGAGGGGATACAAGAGTATAAAAAAGCAGCATTTTAGGAAGAACAGAACTTCTTCCTTGGTTGTGAGGACTGAGAGTGACTGAATTATATGTTTTCTTTCTTGGATAATGGTCTTGTGAGTTAGACTGATAGCTCCAGTTAAAAAACCTGAGGGGTGGAAAACTGGACCTTAGAGGGTGAGACCCTATGTACCCAGCCAGACAGGAAGTTCATTAGAGCAGAGATGTCAGCTTAGATTCAGCAAGAGACAAAGAAATTAAACCAGAGTCCAAAGCCTGGCCAAATAGATGTGGGTTGTCCCAGAAGCTCTGGGTAGGATGGTCCAAGTGAGTTGGGTAGAAATCTGAGTGTGCAGGCCAGTCCAAAGAAAGGCAAAGACATTTTGTGTCTGGGGGTTGAGAGGAATGAAAAAGAAGGCATTATTGAGGTCTAGGACAGAGAATGAAAAGTCTCTGAGAGGATGGTGTGGAGGGAAGTAAAAATGTTGGGCACTACAGAGTGAAGCAGAACCCAGTGTCATCAGAGACTACTTGTTCATTCCCACCCACCCAGACATGAAATGATTGCACAGAAACTGCTTGACCAATAACTTAAGCATATTTCTAGCTAGCCATTATGTCTTAAATTAACCCATTTCTATTATTTTGTATTTTACCATGAGGCTTGTGGTTTACTGGTATTGCTGCAGGTGTCTTTCTCCTTTGGTGGCTACATGGCATCTCCCTGACACCACCTTCTTTCTCCCAGAATTCACTTTACTCCACCATCCCCCCACCTAGCTCTATTCTACTCTGCCACAGGCCAAAGTATATTTATTCATTAGCCAATAAAAGCAACACATATATAGGAAGACATCCTACATCAACCCAGCATTTGGAAATTTTGTTTTCTGGTTCTTTAATCTCATATAATTTTATACCTTGAAAGCCAGAACTTTAATTTCTACCTGTGGGGGTCATGTGCCCCTTTCAAGATGCTTAAGTTTGGCCCTAATGTAAGAGAAACTTTGAGAGAAATAGGTCATGAGAAGTTGTTTTCTGACTGGGGTTTTCTGATTCAGGTTCAGATAGTTATATTATAAAATGAGCTTTGTAAAGCAGTTTAAGAACTGAGACAAGTTTTCATTTTATCCTGGATGACCTCTTGGATGTTTTGTAATTTACTACTTTAAGGGAAGCCATGAGACAATTTTTAAATTGATCATTAGCTAAAATGTCCCAAGAGATATTTGTGGTGGTTTGAAAAGGAATGGTCCCCATAAACACGTGTTGAATGCTTGGTCACCAAGGAGTAACAGTATTGGGATGTTTGGTCTTCTTGGAGTAGGTGTGGCCTTGTTAGAGAAGTTGTGTCACTGGGTGGCTTTCAGTTTCAAAATGCTCAAGTTGCCAGGCAGTGGTGGCACACGCCTTTAATCCCAGCACTCAGGAGGAAGAGGCAGGCAGATCTCTGTGAGTTCGAGGCCACAACTTCTTGGTCTACAAGAGCTAGTTCCAGGACAGGCTTCAAAGCTACAGAGAAACTGTGTCTTGAAAAACCAGGAAAAAAAGGCTGGAGAGATGGCTCAGAGATTAAGGGCACTGACTGCTCTTCCAGAGGTCCTGAGTTCAATTCCCAGCAACTACATGGTGGCTCACAAACATCTGTAATTAGATCTAATGCTCTTTTCTGGCCTGTAGGTGTGCATGCAGGCAGAACAGTGTATACATAATAAATAATAAAGAAAGCATTTTAAAAAATGCTCAAATCAGGCCCATTGTCACTTTTTGTTCTTGCTACCAGTCAATCCAGAAGTAGAACTCTCAGCTCCTTCTCCAGCACCATGTCTGCCTATATACCCCCTTGCTTTCTTCCACTATAACAATAGAGCAAACCTCTGAACATGTAAGTGTAAATGCCAGCCCCTATTAAATGTTTTCCTTATAAGAGTTTCTGTGGTCATGGTGTCTCTTCACGGCAATAAACTTCTCACTAAAACAATGTTGTAATTCTATTCAGGATACTGGTTAGGGGTCACCTAAGCCCAGTTGGGTGGGCAGTGTTAATTAGTTTTGTGTGATTTTGTCCACATGTACCCTAGCCTGTTCCCAGACTTGTCTATGCTCCTTATGGAGAAGGTTCTTGGTGAAAATCATGTAAATGTCATAGAAGGTGAGGTTGTAAGATTGGGTGATATATTGGCATTCTTTAATGAAAGTAGAGGAATTAGCACCATAAGACCCTTGCTCTCTTTTGTATTTGAGACAGTTTACTTAATGAGAAGGGAACACATACACTGACCAAGTGGTCCAACTGGGAAACATCAGAGAAAGGGAAAACTCAAGCCTGGTTAGACCATGTGGGGATAGTTAGAGGAGTCCCATGGTTGAGAGGGAGCAAGTGGTGGGAGGACTGAAAACTGCTAGATGTTGAGAGTCTGCACTTTAGGTTCTTGGCCACCCAGACCTGAATAATCACTCAGAAACTGTATTAATTGTAACACTGTTTGGCCAACAGCTCAGACATATTCCTAAATAGATCTTACATCTTAAAATAACACATTTCTATTAATTTATGTATTGTCATGAAATTGTAATTTACCAGTAATGTTCTGACATCTTTCTCCTTCAGCATCCACATGGCATCTCCTTGACTCTGCCTACATTCTCTATATATCTCTGTTTGGATTTCCCATCTCACTTTACTCTGCTACATCATTGGCCAAAGCTCCTTTATTCATCAACCAATCGAAGCAACACATATACAGCAGGACATCCCCCATCAGCCAGTAGGTTGAAAATGGGCACCAGGAAGGGATGATTAGGGTAGTCTGTCACTAGAGAGTGAAAAGGGGAGATTGGAGGGGATGGAGGAAGAGAAAAAGCTGTGAGTTGAGGCCAATATGGTAAAGGTTTGTTCACAGGATCAAAAATAGTGGAGGAATTATCTGGTTTGGACTTCATATCTTGGAGGAACTGGGTTGAGGAGCATGAAGAACAGAGTGATGGCTTGGTGCAGAGATAGGAGAAGATTTGGCTATAGAGAATCTGTTTCCTTAATTACTCACAGTAAATTTAAAAATTATGACTAATATTGGGATCAAGGGTGCTGTTAGGCAGCCATTTATACTGGTTTTCTAAGAGATATTAAGGCCAGATTTGATTAAAAAGGTCCCCAAAATAAGTTTGGGGCCCTTTAGGTCAGCTACCAGGGGAAGGGTTAGATGTTTCCTAACAGGCAACCAAAGAAAGAGTGATAAGGTATGAATGACACTGCTCCCATGAATGAATGAGAGACAGACACACACACACACACACACACACACACAGAGAGAGAGAGAGAGAGAGAGAGAGAGAGAGAGAGAGAGAGAGAGAGAGATCTATAGTCCAGGGCATCTGCAAGATGAAGAGAGAACTGAGAGAAAACCAACTAATAAGTGGGTCATCACCATACTTAATTGTGGTCAGGGATAATATCCTAAGAATATTTGATGACAAGTACCAGAGCTTTCAAGTGCAGCCACAAGGAAAAAACTGACCTCAAGAATAAGGTGTTATCCACAAGCTCAGTGATGGAGTGATAGGGTTGATGAAAAGGGGTGCCTGTAAACTTAAAAATAGTGTCTGTAGTATCTTTGCCCCCAAGACTACCAGAGGAGGGCTAAACACTCAGTGGCTACATCCTTGTACTCAGGGAAGCACTTACACTGACCAAAGGAGAAACTTACCAAATCACCACTGGTAAGCAGGGTGCTAAGCAATCAGTGAGCTGGAAGTTGACCTGTCATGCGTGGACTGGAGATGAAGGACAGGGTTCCATTATGGCTCTGACCTTGCGAGGTATGACAGGCACTAGGAGAGCCTGAGTCACACCACAAAGGAAAGGATTTCAAGTGCAATCAATCTTTCAAGTGTAGTCACAAGCCAAGGAATGTTACAAAGTCACTCCACACAATAAACCACACATGATACATTTATTGGGGAGAAACACCAAATTGCGATTTTCTCTGAGAAGGAACAGACACAACAGTAGGATAGGTGGAGAGGGAAGGCTTTATAGGGTTTTTGGAGCATGTGCAGTAAGCTAGTTGAAAGGTATAGTATTGCTTAGCTATTAAACCTAAGTCATGGGGGTGGGGATTTCCACGTACTGGGTTCATGGAAAGGCCAGGGGCAGTGTGATTTTTCACTGGCTTGTTATCATACAAGAAGATATTTTCAGAGACAATGAATATATGTTGGCTTGATTATAGTGATGGCTTCAAGGATATTAACCTAACTCTGAACTGAGAATATTTATTAACACCTGAAATCACCAGTATGAATACTAATACAATGGAGTGTAGTTGGAGGCTGCTTATTTGTTCCCAGCTGCCCAGACCAGAAATAACCACACAGAATTCATATTAATTAAATCAATGCTTGGCCTATTTGCTCTAACTTCTTATTAGGTAGCTCTTAGATCTTATTTAACCCTTTCCATTGTCTTATATTTTATCACAAGGGTCATGACCTACCAGCAAGGTTCTGGTGTATCTGTCTCTGGTGGCAGCTCCCTGGCTTCTCCCTGACTCTACTTTCTTTTCTCCCAACATTCAGTTTAGTTTTCCCTGCCTAGCTCTACTCTGTCCTATCACAGGCCAAGCCAACTTCTTTATTCATTAACCAATAAAAGCAACACATAAACAGAAGGACTTCCCACCCAAGTTTTTTTCTGTTTAAATAAAAAGGAAAGATTTAACTTATAACATAGTAAAATTACATATAAGAAAACAGGTATTAAGCAATAATTACAGTTACAATATTTATATCTACTTTAGCTTTTATCATATGATGGAGGAGTGTCTATCTGTTACTTTCATTATTAATAAAGAAACTGCCTTGGCCGTTTAAGAGAACAGAAAATTAGGCAGGCAAAGTAGACAGAACAGAATGCTGGGTAGAAGGCAGTGAAGGAGACGCTTCAGTCAGTCGCCATAGTGAGTTGCATGCCTCTCCTCTCTGACATGGATGCAGGTTAAGATCTTTCTGGTAAGCCACCCGTCTGTGGTGCTACACAGATTACTAAATATGGGTTAAAGCAAGATATGAGAATCAACCAATAAGAAGCTACAGATAACGGGCCAGGGGCCAGGCAGTATTTAAATGAATACAGTTTCTGTGTAATTATTTGGATGGAAAGCTAGCCAGGTCGTGGGACGCAGCCCCGCCGTTCCTTCTACAATCATAACTAAGGAAAACTATAACTATAACTATCTATTCTTCAATTCCATCAAAGCCTCCAGAAGGATATATTACCTAAGTAAACAGGAAGTACATTGTAAGCAACTTCCAAAACTCTAAAATTGACAGACACATCTTGTTGTCTGGACATTTACCCAAAGTTCTTATGTAACATTGGGGTATCCAATTTTCAGCCTATAGGCCTGGCTCATAGTATGTGGCAGACTTTTCAATGAAGCAGAAAATCCAAAGATGTGTTCTACCTTGCAATGGCAAAGTTCATTAGTTGCTTTCTTCTGTGTCATGCAGAAAGTCTGGCACAGTCTTTTAGGAAGCAGGAACCCCAAAGAACTGTCTCACCTTCTTTAGGCAACTTCAACATTCATTTCTATGTGGGTCCTGCAAGTCCAGTTCATACAGCATAACATCAAGCGGTGCAGGCAAGAGCAGTCTCCCATTCAAATGGCCAGCAAACTCCACAAGGAAACTCTTAAATGCTCACCCATCTTCTTCTTGAAGTAATTGTTGCTGCCAGAAGCAAATGTGTCTCATGTCATCCAAAGTCCTAAGTTATTAAAACACCTTAAATGCCATATTCTAAAGGTCTCTGAAATATTTAAAGAATGCCTATCTAACTGAAATGTATCTCTCTCTATATAAGAAACCTAATTAACATGACTACAACTTTGCCTATTATAGATGATTATCTATTAACCTATACTTCTTAATTACAGATTATATTTTCTAATGAATTGTTCAAACATAATACCTTAATCCAGAGCAAAAATATACATATAATAAAAATTGATTTTAAATTTGTATCAATGAACCAAGATCCATACCAATGCAAAGTACTCATCTCTAAAGATTATCCCCCTTTAAAGGTAAACAAAAATTTATAAACAATATTTGGGAATTTGGACATAGTTCTCTCTAAACTGCTTCCTGCTTTTGGTTGGATAAAGTAATTTTGGGGATATTCACAACAACCTTTCAGGGGATCTTGGTCCATCAAAAAACATTAGTCTGTAAGGAATCCATAGGTCCTCATCTTCTGTGGAAACAAAAGAAGAAACTCTTTTCCAAAGTAGCATATCCTTTTACCAAAATTCTGAAATCAAAATGCCTTTAAAATATATATGTTGGTTTAGCTTAGCATCCCATACAATGAACTCTCTCTCTGTACTTAGCTCTTCACAGCCAAAATTTCAAAGAAAACACAATAATATACATAGTCCAGACTCCCTGGGTATATTCCATCTTTGCATGGCTTATTTTTCTTACTCTGTTACTTTTTTTACAGGTTTAATATTTATTTTATATTTACTCCTTTAATCTATGGCTGTCTGTACTCTTTTATATTACAGTTCACTGACTCTTTACTCCTTCTTGCATCTCCCAGGCCTACATTCATTTTTTTAAACACACTGTGACTCATTTAGAGGTCTTTTATGTCTAAATCTGTCCTATTGCTTATCTGAAATCCTTTTCTGTCCAGGATCACTTCTTAAAATGCTAATCCATAGCATGACTAGGACTAAGGCTTCTTTCCCTTTGGGCTTGCCCATCAAACCTGGCAGAGACATGTTCGCTTTCTCTGAGAGCCATGCACATTGCCCCATTTCCAAGTATGCAGGGAGTTTACGTCAAGCCATTAAACAGTTTGTAACATGCTGCTTAGAAACCCCATTTAAGTGCTCCTCGGCTGGACCTCCCAAAAGAGTCAGAGCTGTTTGTGCTAGCTAACCAGGATGCCATAATTTTGAAACCATAAATTTTATTTTTTCCTACCACGGAATCAGGAAGATCTCTCTTAAAGGAACCATGCCATGTCACCAGCAAAGAGAGCAAGAAACTATGTTAATCTCTCTCTCTCTCTCTCTCTCTCTCTCTCTCTCTCTCTCTCTCTCTGTGTGTGTGTGTGTGTGTGTGTGTGTGTGTGTGTCTAGAATTCCTTTTTAAGCTTTCTCAGGTTTTATGTGATTAATTTGTTAGATTTAATCATCAACAAAACACTTAAACAGCAACTACACTTCCCGTATGAAAACTTTATTTTCATGAAAGAAACTGTGACTCTACCTATATACATAGCATCTTTTGGAGTAGTTTAATTGTGACGAGGATGAGGTATTTCATAAACAAAGAATTATGACTGTCTAAGGGAAAAAACTAATTAACAAGGTTGGAATGCCATGCTGTTATTTTCTTTTTCTTTTCTTTTTTTCTTTTTTTGGTTTTTCGAGACAGGGTTTCTCTGTAGTTTTTTTAGAGCCTGTCCTGGAACTAGCTCTTGTAGACCAGGCTGGCCTCGAACTCACAGAGTTCCACCTGCCTCTGCCTCCCGAGTGCTGGGATTAAAGGCGTGCGCCACCACCGCCCGGCTTTCATGCTGTTATTTTCAAAGCAAGCAAGAAGGTTGAGGAACTTCTGGAACTGTGCTGATATTCTGTCTGAAACCCTACACTAGAAGCATTTCCTTACCTCTCAGTGTCTACTTCTCAGCTTCTATATTTGTTCATATAGTTGTATATGAGTGATGATAGTGTTTGAGATACCTCCTCACTATTTACTCTAGAATGATCATAAACTCACCATCCTCCTACCTTAGATTTCTCAGTTCTGGGACCACAAACATGTTTCACTATGCTCAGTTAGATCATATATAATCTTGGCCATTTGATTACAAACATTTTCTGTTTTGTTGGTCTGTTATTTCCTATGTTTTTGTTTGTCTATAGTTGTCAGAGAGGTATAAATAAAAAACTTAGAAAAAGATCTCTTTTGTAGTTTGCAGGATGAGATGTGCAGATGCCAGGGATACTGTGATCACACAGACAAAAAGAACAAACCATGAAAAGATGTTATTTACAGATATGCCATGTGACAAGTTGAACATAAGTAAAGTCCATGAAGTAAAAGCTTATTGAGATGGGAACTGATATAATGCTTATGCATTCAGAAAATTTTGTTTGATGATGAACATGTAATTAATAAGTACTTATGTGAGAAAAGTTGATGAAGAAGAACTAAAATACATTTCTAGGAAGAAATTTATACCTTCAAATTTTATTATTCATATAAAAAATCTCTATATAGCAGATGGTCAAGGGAAGTAAAGAAAAATAATGTTTCTTTCTAGTTTATATATGCTGGTCCTTGTGTTTGGTCCGTGCATATTTTATACTTTGTTTGGGATACTAGTGTTATACTACCTTTTTCTGTATTCTAGGTTGTAGGGGTATTTTTTGGAGCAGGGGCAGTGCACATGTGTGCATGAATGCATGTGTAGAAATTGTCATCAATTTGAGTATTTTGAGTTGGGTAGAGAAGAAATATGTTAAAATACATTATACACTTGTGTAATTTTTTTCTTATGTAACCCTGTATAATAATAAATAAATGAATAAAGTAGCTTTGATTCATGTTTTCTGTGTTGTCATAGTAACCCCACATTGATGAAAATTTTTCTTTAATGTGCAAGGATGTCTGGGGAACTGTGTTGGATTTCTTTTCCAAGAACTCCTCTACTGTTAAAATAGTACAACGCATACCAAATTCATCCTTTTGGGTCTGGGTTTTCTATTTCCATCCCTTTGCATGCAAAGTTCAAGATGTCATTGTTTTTTTACTGCTGAGTAGTACTTTAATGTGTATATATTTCACACTTTCTGTATCCATTCTTCCATTGAGGGACATCTAAGTTGTTTCCAGGTTCTGGCTATTACAAATAATGCTGCTATGAACATAGTTGAACAAATGCTTTTGTAGTATGATAGGGCATCTCTTGGGTATATTCCCAAGGGTGGTATTGCTGGATCCTGGGGTAGGTTGATTCCGAATTTCTTGAGAAACCGCCACACTGATTTCCAAAGTGGTTGCACAAGTTTGCATTCCCACCAGCAGTGGATGAGTATACCCCTTACTTTACATCCTCTCCAGCAAAGGCTATCATTAGTGTTTTTTTTTATTTTAGCCATTCTGACAGGTGTAAGATGGTATCTCAAGGTTGTTTTGATTTGCATTTCCCTGATCACTAAGGAGGTTGAGCATGACCTTAAGTGTCTTTTGGCCATTTGAACTTCTTCTGTTGAGAATTCTCTGTAGACATAAATAAAGGTCAGTGAGCCTATAATTCCTGATCATAGAGAAGCTAAATAAGAAGGTGAACCCAAAGGAAAACATATAGGTATCCTCCTAGATATTGGAAGTAGACCAGATTGCCAGGCAAAAATTTGGGATCTTGGGGGTGGGGGTGGGGTGGCAGTAGGGGCAATGGGGAGATGTGGATAGAAAAGTGAGGAGGGGAGGATGGGGAGACCCTGGCGGAATGGGATGGTTGGGATGGAGGAAGGGTGAATGGGGTGCAGGGAAGAAGATATCTTAATTGAGGGAGCCATTTTAGGGTTAGCAAGAGACTTCACTCTAGAGGGGGTCCCAGGTATCCATGGAGATGTCCCCAGCTAGTTCCTTGCGCATCTGAGGAGAGGGAGCCTAAAATGGCCCTTTCCTATAGCCATACTGATGAATATCTTGCATATCACCATAGAAGCTTCATCTGGCAATGGATGTAGATAGAGACAGAGACCCACATTGGAGTGCAGGACTGAGCTCCCAAGGCCCAAATGAGGAGCTGAAGGAGAAAGAACATGAGCAAGGAAGTCAGGACTGCAAGGAGTGTGCCCACCCACTGAGACCGTGGTGCTGGTCTAATGGGAGCTCACCAAGGCCAGCGAGACCTGGACTGAAAAAACATGGGATCAAACCAGATTCTCTGAACGTGGTGGACAATGAAGGCTGACTGAGAAGCCAAGAACAATGGCACTGGGTTTTGATCCTACCGCATGTACTGGTTTTTAGGGAGCCTAGTCTGTTTAGAGGAACACCTTCCTGGTCCTACATGGTGTGGGTTGGACCTTGGGCTTCCCGCAGGGCAGGGAACACTGACTGCTCCTTGGACTGGAAAGGGAGGGCGAGGGGAGTTAAGGGAGGGGGAAGAAAATGGGAGGTGGGGAGGAGGAAACTTTTAATAATGATGATGATGATGATGATGATGATGATGATAATAATAATAATAATAATAATAATAATAATAAAATGGTGCAATGCAACCTCTTAAATGAACTTAGGAGAAAGATGGTGTATGTGGTGTGTGCACAGGCATGCATGTCTCTGTGTACTCACATGCGGACATGTGTTTTTGTGTGATTTTGTGTTCTCTCCTAACACTCTCCCCCTCTCTACACACTGATACACCATTTCTCCCTCTTATTGAACAGATTTCAAATGCATTTCTTTTCATTATAACCTACTCTTCCTTCAAAAGTGTTATCCTCTACAGACCAAGTCTGATGGTTCGGGAGACATTTTTAGGTCCTTTCCTTTTACCCTGCATTTGACCTGTCCTGGGTTTTAAAGATTTATACTAGTGTGTTCTCACTCTGTTTCTTGATTTCATGTATCATCTGCCTCCAGACATAGGTCTAGTATAAAGAACATACTCAGTAAGCATTTGGTATGTTAATTAACCTAAAATCTATATTTGTTTTCAGACAATCTAAATATATTTTTATCTTGAAAAAATATGAATTACCTAAGGCTCAGATAAAAAGACAGATGGAAATGAAGAGGTTAAGGACACTTAATAAAGTGCTGGGTTGCAGTGACCAACAACAAAGGGATATCATATTATCCTCTCCAAAGCTCAGGGACCATCACGGAAGAGAGGGCAGAAAGATTGTAAGAACTTGAAGTCAGGAGGATGGCAGTGAGACAGTGTCTCCTGAATATGAAAGAACTTCTCACTCAGGCACTGGATAGCAATTGTGGTTGTCTGCACAAGTACAAGCCAGTCAACATTCTGATAGTGAGGGGGAGAGGCTCACTAGTTCCCACCCTTAACTGAGAAGCATCTATGGACAGCTTATGGCTTCTGGGAGGGAAAGCCAATTCTCTTTAAGTCGGTTGCCTTTGGTAGGTCAACAGCTCTCCAGGACATGGTTCCATCAACTGGATTCAATGGGCTTTTACAAAAAAAGAAAAAGGACACTTATTAGGGGACAAGGAGGTGGTGTAGATTTGAGAGAAGTTGAGGTTGGTAAATGGGATTAAAATATACTGCATGAATTTCTCAAAGAATTAATAAAATTATCTTAATTACTTGAGCATATCTGTTTCCAGAGTCTCTATTCTGTTAGTTTTGTCTGTATATCTGTTTTTAAGCAGTAGCACATAAATTTTATTGATTTTTTAATATAGTTTCAAATCAACAAATTTGGCACCTATGCCTTTATTCTTTTAATTGTGTTTGGGGTCTTTTGAAGCTCTGTATGAATTATAAGATTTATTTACTTTTATTCTTGCAGAAAAGTCATAGAAATTTTCTTATACCTATAGGCCTATTTGAGAATGGACACATTAATATTAGGTACACTTACTGAGCAAAAAAAGTGTAATCAGATAATTATGACCTCATCAAAGTAAAAGAAAATAACAAAGAACACAGAATGAAAAGTTGCAGTGGAAAATATTTGCACACAATTTTGGTTAAGGTATTAAGAACCAAAATACAATAAGAATTCCTACAACTCAATAGCAAAAATAAACAAATTTAAATATGGTCAAGGGCCTTATCAAATGAGTCTGAAAATCAGAAACCCACATGCTAATATTTGCATGAAAAGTGGTCAACACAGTCAACCATCAAAGAAATGTAAATCAGATTCACAGTAAGATGCACCCAACCAATGATAGCCTATGCTGTCATGGTTGTGGAGTAAGGGGAACACTCATCCATTGGTGGGAATACAGACTTGTTCAACCACTTTGGAAATCAGCGAGGCAGTTTCTCAGGAAAATGGGAGTCAACCTACCTCAGGATCCCGCAGTTACGCTCCTGGGAATATACCAAAGAGATGCCCAATGATACTACAAAAGCATTTGTTCAGCTACATTCATAGCGGCACTATTTGTACTAGCTAGAACCTGGAAACAACCTAGGTGCCCCTCAGTAGAAGAATGGATAAAGAAGGTATGGCACATATACACTTTAGAGTTCTACTCAGTGGTAAAAAACAGTGACATCTTGAATTTTTCATGCAAATGGATGGAAATAGAAAACACTTTCCTGAGTGAGATAACCCAGACTCAAAAAGAGGAATATGATATGTACTCACTCATAAGTGGATTCTAGCCATAAACAAAGTACATTGAGCCTATAGTTCTGATCCTAGAGAAGCTAAATAAGAAAGTGAACCCCCCCCCAAAAAAAAACCATATATTTATCCTCCTGGATATTGGAGGTAGACAAGATCGCAGGGTAAAAGTTGGGAGTGGTGGGGGTGGGATATTTGGAGGTGGGTTGGGGGAAGGGGATATGGGGAGAGAGAAGGGAGAAGGGGAGGACTTGGGAGATGTAGTGTGGAACTGCGGGCTGCGTTCCCGCCACCCTGCTCCAGGCCACCGGCTAGCTTAGCCCCAGAAATAACAACACACAAATTGTATTCTTTTCAACACTGCCTGGCCCATTATTTTCAGCCTCTTACTCACATCTTGACTAACCCATATCGAATAATCTGTGTAACACCACGAGTGGTGTCTTACCGGGAAAGATTCAGCATGTCTGACCTGGTGGCTGGCTCCATCGCATCTGTCCCTGAGGAGAGGCACGGCAGTCTGGCTCAGAGAGCAGAGGCATGGTGATTTATCTCACTTAGGAGAGGTGTGGCATCTGACTGAGCCATCTACCTCACTTCCTTCTTCCTGTTTTGTCTACTCCACCCACCTAAGGGCTGGCCAAGGCAGTTTATTAATGAATGAAATCAACACAAACAGAAGACTTTCCCACATCAGGGAGAACTTGGGGGAATGGGATGATTGAGATGGAGGAAGTGTGGATATGGGAGCAAGGAAGAAGATATCTTAACTAAGGCAGACATTTTAGGTTTTTCAAGAGACTTGGCTCTAGAGGGGTTCCCAGGTGTCCAAGGGGATTTTCCCAGCTAGGTCCTAGGGCAGCAGAGGAAAGGTACCTGAACAGGTCTTCGCTGATAGCCACACTGATGAATATCTTGCATATCATATAGAACCTTCATCTGGTAATGGATGGAGATAGAGTCAGAGAACCACATTGGAGCACTGAACTGAGCTCCCAAGGCCCAGATGAAGAGCAGAAGGAGGTAGAAGATGAGCAAGGAAGTCAGGACTGCGAGGGGTGTGTCCACCCACGGAGACGGTGGGAATGATCTAATGTGAGCTCACCAAGGCCAGCTGGACTGGGACTGAATGAGCATGTGATTAAACTGAACTCTCTGAATGTGGCTGACAATGAGGGCTGACTGAGAAGCCAATGATAATGACACCAGATTTTGATTCTACTGCATGCCTTTTTGGGAGCCTACTCTGTATAGATGCACACCTTCCTAGACCTGGATGGAGGGGAGGGCTTGGACTTCCCACAGGGCAGGACACCCTAACTTCTCTTAGGACTGGAGAGCGAGGGGAAGTGGGAGAATTGGGAGGGAAAAGGGAGGTTGGGAGGAGGTGGAAATTTTTAGTAAATAATAAATAAATAAATAAAATTGACACAGAAATTACAGTAGCAGAGGTTTATAATGGAAATATTCTCCATGCTACAAAAAACTGTGTAAAGCTTCACTCACTTCAGGTCTTATGTAATGGTAATCCTAGAGTAAGCTGAAATACCAGTTGTTAAGTACATTTACGTACATCTCTTTCTTGTACAATATTCAAAGATGCTTCCAAAAAGTCAACATCTCCCTTATGTCTTGACAAAAAAAACCAGTCTTCAATGTCTAGATATTAAAAAGCAAACCTGCAGTCCAGCCTTCAGGAGGCCCAGAGTGAGAGAGAATCACCACCAACTTCATTATTCTGTTCTATATGAGTTCCATGCCAACGACAGCTGCATAGTGAGGCATCACATGAAAACCAAACTCCCCATAAGTGAAAAATCCTAGACCACACTTAAAGCATTTGTAACATTTGCTTTATAGGTAGAAAGCATTTCCAAATGATATCCTTGAAATGATATCCAAAATCTAGTTGTTTGAGTTAGACAGTTATTGGAAACCAAGTAAAGAATAAGTGATTTTACAGTTCAATTTTGCTTTCTTTTTTATTTTAAACAATGCAAATCTACCACTCATCCACTGATTTAAATTTGCCTAGATGATTAGGAGAAATAAATAAAATGTCTTTCACCCCCAAAAAGTGTTTTCTAGTTTCAGTTTATTGATTTTTGCCATTTTGCCATATATATATATAATATTGTGTATATAATATATATTGTGAATATATATTGTGTATATAACACACATATACATTTGTACACACACACACACACACACACACACACACACACACACACACATATATATATATATATATATATATATATATATATATATATATATATATATATACTTCTTGAGTTTATTTCATTTACTGCCTAAAAATCTTTGCTTTATCATTTCAAGAAAATAAGGCTTTCTAAATCGTGAAGAGTTTACTGATTTGGGTCAATATTCTAAGCTCTTTGATTTTATTTTACTAATAGCAGTTAAGGAAAAAACAGAAATATATGACTTTATCAATTCTTTGAAGTAACAAGGCACGAAAAGTTCTTTTCACAAATGTAACGGAAATATCGACTACACACACTGGAGTTGAGGGACATGGGCTTGAGGTATCCACATTCTTCAGATGTTGAATGTGTTCTGAGAACATACCTAAGTCAAAAACATTTTTAAGACCAGTCATTCATTAAGCATAACTTTTATTATCACAATATAAAAATACTCATGTGTGATTATTCCAGTGTGCATCACAACCTCCTTAGATAAAACTGCTAAGTGATAAGGCCTCATATGGGGATTTAACGACATTTTCTTAATGGAAGCGTTAGAGAGATGGCCCAGCAGATAAGACCACTTACTGCTCTTTCAAAGAACTGTCTCAATTCCCAGCACCCACTTGGCTGCTTACAGCAATCTGTAATTCTCCAGTTCCAGAGAATCCAATATTACCTTCTGGACTCTGCTTGCATCAGACATGCACATGGTACACAGACATATGTGAATCATGCATGTACATTTTGAAAAAAATAAGATAACAAATAGAAAAATAAGAAACCTGGAAAAATCCTTTACTCTGATTAATTAGGTCTTCAGCTTTCCATGAAGTTCCATGCATAAAAAGCTATAGTAGTGAACAAACATGATCTATTTTACCAGGGTCTTCCCTTATAATGAAACATTTGTTAAGAAAGTATATGAAATAAAAACTCACAAGTCTGAAGAAAGTTTATCATCCTTCTGGTTCACCCACTGGAATTGTCTTTCAGTTTTATGTAATCCAACCCAATAGTTGTAATTCAATCGTGACTGAATAAAGTTCTGTGGAAAAATTAGAATTTTAGTATTCCTTATAGTATCAATACCATTTAAGATATTATACATAAGGTTCAAAGTTCAGCTACACTTCATTTAGAATTTCTCAGTATCAAAAGACACTTTAAAAAAACATGTTAAAACAAGTCTCAGATTTGGAGATGTTTGTAGTTATTTAAAGGACAAATAAAGACATCTTGTAAGTCAATGAAGGAATAAATTGCATAGGAAAAAGTGTAAAAACCTAAGTAGAGAGATTGTGCTGCCAGGTTCGCTGTGTGGTATTCCATCCCGCCCTGCCCCCACCTTGGCCCTTTTGTCTGGGCTGCGACCCTGGCCTGCCTGGAATCCCTGATCCTGTGCCCTGACATTCCATCTGAACTGGTGAGTGAATGCGGACCCTGGGGCAACCTGCCCTGGAAGAGAGCACAGACCCCCTCCCCCCAGCTCCCTCTGCAGGCTTGCTTCTGCTTCTCCCACTCCTGTCTCTCCCAAGTTTTCCCTAGTGTTCTCAGGTGTCCTGCTCCTGTTCTAAGGCCACCCACCCAAAGGGGTCAGACTCTGGCCTCCAGGCAGGTCTGAGGATCCCTGCGGAGGGGTGCAGGCTCCTTCAGATTGTGCTGCCAGGTTCGCTGTGTGGTATTCCATCCCGCCCTGCCCCCACCTTGGCCCTTTTGTCTGGGCTGCGACCCTGGCCTGCCTGGAATCCCTGATCCTGTGCCCTGACATTCCATCTGAACTGGTGAGTGAATGCGGACCCTGGGGCAACCTGCCCTGGAAGAGAGCACAGACCCCCTCCCCCCAGCTCCCTCTGCAGGCTCGCTTCTGCTTCTCCCGTTCCTGTCTCTCCCAAGTTTTCCCTAGTGTTCTCAGGTGTCCTGCTCCTGTTCTAAGGCCACCCACCCAAAGGGAGTGCAGGCTCCTTCAGATTGTGACGCAAAGAATAGGTCCTCCTCTGGCACTGGGGAGATCCAACCAGTTTCAGTCACAGCAAAGATTGGTCTAGGACACCAAACGCCTCCGGGCTCCTTTTGAAGGGAGAGATGGGCAGGCGTCAATGCAGGAGCTCCTCCAACAACATGAAAGGCAACATGACATCACCACAAGCCAGACATCCCGAAACAACAAGATTTGAACACCCTACCCCAGAAGATATAGAAGAAACCGACCTTAAACAATACTTTATGAAAATAATAGAGGACCTTAAACAGGAGGTAAAAAACTGCCATAAAGAAATGGAGATAACAAACAAAAAGGTAGACGAAATAAATAAATCACTCAAGGACACTCAAGAAAAACAAGAAAAACAAGAAAAAGCAATCAAACAGGTAAGGGAAACAGTACAAGACCTGATAAATGAAATGGAGGTATTGAAGAAAACACAATCTGAGGGACGACTGGAAATGGAAACTCTGAGTAAACGAACAGAAACTTCAGAGACAAGTATTTCCAACCGAATACAAGAGATGGAAGAAAGAATCTCGGACTCTGAAGATACTATAGAGGAAATAAACTCACAGATTAAAGAACTAAACAAATCTAACAAATTCTTAACACAAAACAATCAGGAAATCTGGGACACCATGAAAAGACCAAACCTAAGAATAATTGGGGTAGAAGAAGGAGAAGAATTACATCTCAAAGGCCCAGAAAACATATTCAACAAAATTATAGAAGAAAACTTCCCCAACCTAAAGAAGGATGTTCCTATGAAGGTACAAGAAGCCTACAGAACACCAAATAGACTGGATCAAAAGAAAGCATCCCCACGCCATATAATAATCAAAACACAAAACATACAGAATAAAGAACAGATATTAAGAGCTGCAAAGGAAAAAGGTCAAGTAACATATAAAGGGAAACCTATCAGAATTACACCTGATTTCTCAATGGAAACCATGAAAGCCAGAAGAGCTTGGATAGATGTGCTACAGACACTAAGAGAACATGGATGCAAGCCTAGACTATTATACCCAGCAAAGCTTGCATTCACCATTGATGGAGAAAACAAGATATTCCAGGACAAAAACAGATTTAAACAATACGCAGCCACAAATCCAGCCTTGCAGAAAGTAATAGAAGGAAAATCACAAACCAAGGAGTCCAACAATGCCCACAATAACTCAGGCATCTAGCGACCCTTCACCAGCACAACTAGAAGAAGGTAAACACACAAACTCTACTACTAAAAATGACTGAAGTTAACAAGCACTGGTCATTAATATCACTTAATATCAATGGACTCAATTCACCTATAAAAAGGCATAGGCTAAGAGACTGGATACGAAAACAGAATCCAACATTTTGCTGTTTACAAGAAACACACCTCAACCACAAAGACAGACACCTACTCAGAGTAAAGGGTTGGGAAAAGGTTTATCAAGCAAATGGCCCTAAGAAACAAGCGGGTGTGGCCATACTAATTTCCAACAAAGTTGACTTCAAACTGAAATCAATCAGAAGAGATGGAAAGGGACACTTTATACTCATAACAGGGAAAATCCATCAGAATGAAGTCTCAATCCTGAATATCTATGCCCCTAATATAAAAGCTCCCACTTATGTAAAAGAAACACTTCTAGAACTCAAGGCAGCCATCAAACCACACACACTAATAGTTGGAGACTTCAACACTCCTCTCTCACCAATGGACAGGTCAATCAGACAGAAACCTAACAGAGAATTGAAAGACTTATTGGAGGTAATGAACCAAATGGACTTTACAGACATCTATAGAACATTCCACCCAAATAGGAAAGAATATACCTTCTTCTCTGCGGCTCATGGAACCTTTTCGAAAATTGACCATATACTTGGTAACAAAGCAAACTTCCACAGTTACAAAAAAATATTAGTAACCACCTGTGTCTTATCGGATCATCATGGATTAAAATTAGAATTCAACAACAATGCTACCCCCAGAAAGCCCACAAACTCATGGAAACTGAACAGTCAACTACTGACCCACACCTGGGTCAAGGAAGAAATAAAGAAAGAAATTAAAGTCTTTCTTGAATTTAATGAAAACAAAGACACAACATACTCAAACCTATGGGACACAATGAAAACAGTGCTAAGAGGAAAGTTCATAGCACTAAGTGCCCACTTAAAGAAAACGGAGAAAGCGCTCATTGGTGACTTAACAGCACACCTGAAAGCTCTGGAAAAAAAAGAAGCAGACTCACCTAGGAGAAGTAGAAGACTGGAAATAATCAAACTGAGGGCAGAAATCAACAAAATAGAAACACAGAAAACAATCCAAAGAATCAATGAAACAAGAAGCTGGTTCTTGGAGAAAATCAACAAGATTGACAAACCCTTAGCCAAACTAATCAAACGGCAGAGGGAGAACATGCAAATTAATAAGATCAGAAATGAAAAGGGGGACATAACCACAGACACAGAGGAAATTCAGAGAATCATTAGATCTTACTACAAAAGCCTGTATGCCACAAAATTGGAAAATGTAAAAGAAATGGACAATTTTTTAGATAAATACCATATACCAAAGTTAAACCAGGACCAGGTAAATGCTCTAAATCGTCCTGTTAGTCGCGAAGAATTAGAAACTGTTATCAGAAACCTCCCTACCAAAAAGAGCCCAGGACCAGATGGTTTCAATGCGGAATTCTACCAGAACTTCCAAGAAGACCTAATACCTATACTACTTAAGGTATTTCATAATATAGAAACACAAGAGTCACTGCCAAATTCCTTCTATGAAGCTACAGTTACCCTGATACCTAAACCACACAAAGACTCAACCAAGAAAGAGAATTACAGGCCAATCTCACTCATGAACATTGACGCAAAAATTCTCAATAAAATACTGGCAAACCGAATCCAAGAACACATTAGAAAAATTATCCATTACGATCAAGTAGGCTTCATCCCAGAGATGCAGGGCTGGTTCAACATACGAAAATCTATCAATGTAATCCATCATATAAATAAACTGAAGGAAAAAAACCATATGGTCATCTCATTAGATGCTGAAAAAGCATTTGACAAAATTCAGCACCCTTTTATGATAAAGGTCTTGGAGAGATTAGGGATACAAGGGTCATTCCTAAATATAATAAAAGCTATTTACAGCAAGCCGACAGCTAACATCAAATTAAACGGAGAGAAACTCAAGGCTATCCCACTAAATTCAGGAACACGACAAGGCTGTCCACTCTCTCCTTATCTCTTCAATATAGTGCTTGAAGTTCTAGCAATAGCAATAAGACAACATAAGGGAATCAAGGGGATTCAATTTGGAAAGGAAGAAGTTAAACTTTCTTTATTTGCAGATGATATGATAGTATACATAAGCGACCCCAAAAACTCCACCAAAGAACTCCTACAGCTGATAAACTCCTTGAGTAACGTGGCAGGATACAAGATCAACTCCAAAAAATCAGTCGCCCTCCTATACACAAAGGATAAGGAAGCAGAGAGGGAAATCAGAGAAGTATCACCTTTCACAATAGCCACAAATAGCATAAGATATCTGGGAGTATCGCTAACCAAGGAAGTGAAGGATTTATTTGACAAGAACTTTAAGTCTTTGAAGAAAGAAATTGAAGAGGATACCAGGAAATGGAAGGATCTCCCCTGCTCGTGGATTGGGAGGATCAACATAGTAAAAATGGCAATTCTACCAAAAGCAATCTATAGATTCAATGCAATCCCAATCAAGGTCCCATTAAAATTCTTCACAGAGATTGAGAGGACAATAATCAACTTTATATGGAAAAACAAGAAACCCAGGATAGCCAAAAAAATCTTATACAATAAAGGTTCTTCTGGAGGCATTACCATCCCTGACTTCAAACTCTATTACAAAGCTACAGTATTGAAAACAGCTTGGTACTGGCATAAAAACAGAGAAGTTGACCAATGGAATCGTATAGAAGACCCGGATCTTAAACCACAAACCTATGAACACCTGATCTTTGATAAAGGAGCCAAAAGTACACAATGGAAGAAAGAGGGCATCTTCAACAAATGGTGCTGGCATAACTGGATGTCAACATGTAGAAGAATGAAAGTGGATCCATATCTATCACCATGCACAAAACTCAAGTCCAAATGGATTAAAGACCTCAATATTAATTTGAATACATTGAGCTTGATAGAGGAGAAAGTGGGAAGTACTCTACAACAAATGGGCACAGGGAACCGTTTCCTGCGCATAACCCCAGCTGCACAGACATTAAGGGCATCATTGAATAAATGGGACCTCCTGAAGTTGAGCAGCTTCTGTAAAGCAAAGGACATTGTCACTAAGACACAAAGGCAGCCTACTGACTGGGAAAAGATCTTTACCAACCCTGCAACTGACAAAGGTCTGATCTCTAAAATATATAAGGAACTCAAGAGACTAGACGGTAAAATGCCAATTAACCCAATTAAAAAATGGGGCGCTGAACTGAACAGAGAATTCTCAACAGAAGAAGTTCGAATGGCCAAAAGACACTTAAGGTCATGCTCAACCTCCCTAGCTATCAGGGAAATGCAAATCAAAACAACTTTGAGATATCATCTTACACCTGTCAGATTGGCTAAAATCCAAAACACCAATAATAACCTTTGCTGGAGAGGTTGTGGGGTAAGGGGTACACTCATCCATTGCTGGTGGGAATGCACACTTGTGCCACCACTTTGGAAAGCAGTGTGGCGGTTTCTCAGGAAATTCGGGATCAACCTACCCCAGGACCCAGCAATTCCACTATTGGGAATCTACCCAAGAGATGCCCAATCATACTACAAAAGCATATGCTCATCTATGTTCATAGCAGCATTATTTGTAATAGCCAGATCCTGGAAACAACCTAGATGCCCTTCAGTGGAAGAATGGATGAAGAAACTGTGGAATATATACATGCTAGAATACTACTCAGCGGTAAAAAACAATGACATCTTGAATTTTGCAGGCAAATGGATGGAAATAGAAAACACTATTCTGAGTGAGATAACCCAGACCCAAAAAGATGAACATGGGATGTACTCACTCATAATCGGTTTCTAGCCATAATTAAAGAACATCGAACCTATAAATTTGGGATCCTTGAGAAGATAATAAGAAGGTGAACACCCAAAAAAAGATATAGTAATCCTCCTGGATATTGGAAGTAGACACGATCGCCAGGCAAAATTGGGAACTTGAGGGTTGGGCGAGACTGGGCCAAGGGAAGATGGGGAGAGAAAAGTGTGAAGGGGAGAATGGGGGGAGCTCGGAAGAATGGGGTGCTTGGGATATAGGAAGGGTGGATATGGGAGCAGGGAAGCATATATCTTAATTTAAGGAGCTACCTGAGGGTTGTCAAGAGACTTGACCCTAGAGGGGTTCCCAGGTTTTCAGGGAGACGCCCCCAGGTAGTTCCTTGGGCAGCTGAGGAGAGGGAGCCTGAAAAGGCCAGTTCCTATAGCCATACTGATGAATTTCTTGCATATCACCATAGAACCTCCACCTGACGATAGATGAAGAAAATGACAGAGCCCCACATTGGAGCACCGGATTGAGCTCCCAAGGTCCTGATGAGGAGCAGAAGGAGAGAGAACATGAGAAAGAAAGTCAGGACCGTGAGGGAACCTCCATCTGGCGACAGATGGGGAAGGTGACTGAGCCCCACATTGGAGCACTGGACTGAGCTCCCAAGGACCTGATGAGCAGCAGAAGGAGCGAGAACATGAAGGAGAAAGTCAGGAACTAGAGGGGTGCGTTCACTCATGGAGACGGTGGGACAGAACTAATGGAAGATCACCAACCCCAGTTGGAATGGGACTGATGGATCATGTGACCAAACCCGTCTCTCTGAATGTGGCCAACAATGGGGGCTGACTGAGAAGCAAAAGACAATGGTGCTGGGCTCTGGTTCTTCTGCATGGACGGGCTCTGTGGGAGCCTTCTCAGCTTGGTCGATCACCTTCCTGGACTGGGGGGGGAGTTGGGAGGACCTTGGTCTTAGCATAGAGTGGGGAACTCTGATGGCTCCTTGGCCTTGAGAGGGAGGGAGGGGAGGTATGGGTGGAGGGGAGGGGAGGGAAGGGGGAGAAGGGGGGGGAGGGAAGGGTGAGGAGGAGGGGAGGGAAGGGGGAGGAGGAGGGAAGGAGATGGAAATTTTTAAATGTGAAAAAAATAAACCATGAGGGGAAAAAAATTAAAAAAAAATGATTATTATCTTGGAAAAAAAACATATTAAATGCTTGCTGCTCAAAAAAAAAAAAAGAAAAAGAAAAACCTAAGTAGAAATATTTCATGTAAAGAAAGCTTATATAGGGCAGTACACACAGACATGTTAATGGCAGTTCAAACATTCTTGTTAAAGCTGTAACAATTTCCAATAAATCGCTTCATTTGTTATGGGAATAATGAGAAGAGAAGTTCTGTGGGTAATGAGATCAGAAGATTATATTTACTACTGTTATTGATATCATATTGAAGAATACTAGAGAATATGAAAAATTTACATGCTCTATTATTCAAGTTGTACTCCTACAGTTATGTATGAAAAAAAGAAGACATGTTGAACAATATTTCACAGAAGGGAAGTCTAAGGGTGTTGATGCAAAAGCAAATGACTATGACTAGTTAAAGAAAAAAAACCCTGCATCCATCCATGTAATGATGTCTATGTCATGTGAAACAAGAAACTTTAGGAAGTCTTAAACTAGAATTCATTTATAATAAGAAAATTAATTATCGTGCATTTTCCTTATGTGTAAATGTAGATCATAGAATTGGCTAAATGTAGATCATAGAATCTGTCTGAAGATTTTATGTGCTAAAATAATGATTTTATATTCTTAATTCTCTATCCAAGTCATATATATTGTTCACTTTAAGTTTTTTCTTATACATGTATGACAGTTAATCACTTTTATTTATCTTCTTTTCCTCTCTGTACTTCTGTCTTTCTCTGTCTTTCTATGTGTCTGTATCTATGTTTGTATCTCTCTCTCACATACACACATGCACTCACACATACACACACACACACACACACACACACACACACACACACATAGACACACACATACCCCTAAAGTAAATCTTTGAAATAAATTTATTGAAAATTAAAGTTATATGTAAATTATGTAAAATTGTGTAAATGTCTTCATAGTAAAACAATATTCCAATTTCTAACAAACTCATTTACGAGAGGTTCAAAGATGTATATAAATTATAAATTGGTCTTTGTATTGATTTGTCTCCAACTTTTACTTCTTTATGAAATATCTACTTTAATAAAATATATATTAGTAAATACAGTGGTATAGTATACATCCTGCATAAAATCTATTAGAAACAGCATTTTTAAAAGTAAATATTAAAATGGAATTTAGTGCCTAACTGAATTGTTCAAAATAAAGCTACAAAATATGCTAGAGTAGCCATTTTCTTTTTAAATTTTGGGAATAATGGGAAGTGTCATATACAAACAACAGAGAAACTTATGTCATTCTGAGTTATGAATAAAATAAAAATATTTTAGAGGATTAATTCTATCATCATCCTCTTATATATTCTGTCTTTATTTTAAATTTTGTTTCTCCAATGTCCAATGATAAGGACTCATGTTCCATCCTAGAAGTAAATTATTTTTCCAGATACTGATGATAGAAGAACAGAACTCAAAAATAATTGCTTCTTTTGGACTGCTCATATCAACAAAGACAGCTTTTCTCACTAGCTTTTCATTAACAATAAATGGTCTGCTCTGGCTAAGTTCTGAAGATGCAATGCAAATGACATGGCTCAGAATTATCCCATGTCACCCAAAACAGGGCTATTTCTCATGACATAAAAATCTTCTTCTAGGTACTTTTTATGTCTCTGCCCTTTTCATTGCAGGTAAATATGGGCCAATATATTCAAGTGCTTCTGTTCAGTAGGCAAAAAACAGTAGGAGGAACATAATTTTTCCAGCTCAAGACATACGAACTTCCCCAGAAACACTCAAGGAACTCACTCCCCACACCTGCTCCTCTCTGTTGTCAATCTTAGCCAGGTGAGAACCCAGGAGTCTGCAGGAGGCCTCACTCTCACTCCATGTCTTTTCTTCTTCTGAAAAGTAGTAACAGTTTTCTCCACAACATGACCATCTTCCTTGACATGTGTAATACCCTTTTTCTGAAAATAAAAGCAGCTATTATCCTCAGACTCCTTTCAAGACATGGACTCATGGTGCTTCATTTTTGGCTCCAAAGACTAACTGAACTCTAAAGAGCAATTGCTTTCACTAAAAATAGTGCCCAATTTTATAGGAAAAAATATTGTGAACACAGAAACTGTCTCTGACAGATACAGGGCTTTATTATAGTTGCACTGACAAATCCTGACTTTTCAAGGAAAAAGACACCAGCATTAAGCATTTCTATCTGCAAGGAGAGATTAATCAAAATGAATAATGGGAGTGGCACTGATATAAAAGACACTCCATTAGGTAAATATACCCACAATATATGCCCACAGTAAAGAAAAGTATAAAATGCTCAATAAATTCAAAGTGAAAACCAATAGCAACTCCTTCTATGAAGGCCAATAGTTTAATTAACTGTAAGAAAACAGACGGGCTTGGTAAGAAGTAAATAAAGCTCAAATTCTGTCAAAGTTCAATGTGAAATTTTAAAATTACAATCTGAAATGAGACAGAAACATAAATGTCTTTAAAAGTATGTCAGTTTTCAGTTCAGGTTTTGATGCATACCTGTAGTTGACGGTAGAGTTGAAGGACCTGCTTCGTCTACTGAAGAGACAGCAGCTTTAGTTGCATCTTTTCCATGTTGAAATTTGAAGTTAGAAGTGCACTGAAAAACTAAGTCCATGCTATGAGATTACTACTACAAATGGTGATAACTCGCCACAATTCAATCATTCAATTGTAATTTTAAATAGTAGATGGTGTTCATTAAAAAGCAGTAAGAAAAGTATAAAATATTTGAAATGCTAGAATATAAAATAAAATAGATTTTTAAACACAGCTGTTTATAACCTGCAACATACTACTTTTAAAGTTTTTAACATATTTCTAAAACAAAATTTCAACTGAAAAGTAAAATTTGTTTAAACAGAATCCATGCCTTGTATCTTCAAATAATGTTTTGAAGTTTATTATTCCATTTAATGTTTACATATGTAATTTAAAGGATCTGGCTTTATATTTCAATTTATAATGGCCTCTTTGAAGATGGATGGAGAAAATCAAACAAATTTTTAAGTGCAAACAGAAGACCAAGTCTCTGTAAGCAATCATTATTTCAGATGTGATGAGAGAGTTCAGTGGTTAAGAGCATGTACTGCTCTCGCAAAGGACCTAGTTTTGTTTCCCAGCACTCACATCAGATAGCTAACAACTCACTAAAACTCCAGTTATGGCAGAGCTGAGGCCCTCTCCTAGCTTTGACAGGATTTGCACTGCTATGCATTTGCCCCCTCCACACACATACACCTATGACTTAAAATAAGTAATAAGTCTTTTAAAGAAGGAAGTAATACGTCTTACAAAAACTCAAGAACTAGGAATGTAAGATCATGAAGCATGCAACTCTGTTTTCTCATTTACAATTGTTTTTTTTCATGATTATTTAGAAAAAATATTGTTTGCAATTCTTTGTAGATAGGGTGTTATCATCATTGCTCCATTCTGTTCATTTAGATATTCTATTCAGTGTTTGTCCAAACTAGCACTAGAACCTTAATAATTACATGTATTTATTTATATATTTTTCCTATGATTTGGTTTACAGCTACTTTTAGTCTCTTATTCCTTAAAATTGTTCTTACATTGCTGATTTAAGGCTATGATCTTATAAAAATGCATCATGACATGCAAAAATGGCTGCTTTTTCACTTTGTATTATCAGGTTAATATTTATCCACATTGTTACATGTCTCTGTAGTTATTTTTTGACTACTGCAAAAATTCCATTTTGTGAAGCCATAAGAGATCATGTACATCTACATGCTTTCAACATTTGCTTCTCTATACTTTAAAAAATACAATTTTCTATGTTTAATGATTTCTAATCTTAAAACTTCCAGGTTTTGCAACTTGGTTTGGGTCAAGTCTTTGTTCTACCAAATCCAGACCAGCAAGAAGCTTTAGTGATCTCCCTCTTGATAAAAGTTCTGTCTGTTTAGATTGCCATATCACTTCAGCATTGGCTATCCTTATTACACGGTGCCTGGTGCCAGATAGTGTGTTTCTGCCTATCTACTAATCAGATTTTCCTGTTTTTTTCCTCAATCATTTTCACCTGTTTTTTGGTTTTTATTTATCCCAAATATCATCATCCTGACCTTTTGTCTTCTAACATTGCAACATTGCGACCTGGTTTTGAAAAGTTTCTGCATGATCTTCCTTCCATCTCCATTTGGCATGTTCTGAAGTAATTTTCTGAATCAATTGGACACAATTCAACAGATTTGATATCTCTAATCTAGATATCTGTCTTGATGTCATGTGTGTGCTGATACTCTGAACCTACTGCCAACAGCTAACCATGAAGAAATAACCCAATATGAACTTTGTCCATTGTTGTGTCACATGCCTCTGCTTCTTTACCATTACTCTTTCTCCCCATCTTTCTCTCTTACACACACACATACACACACACACACACACACACACACACACACACACACACACACACCATAGCTCAGTGTGTTTTCTATCACTGTCCAAATTCTTGTTTGTCTCTTATTTAACCTCAATTACTGCTTCAGCAAGGAAGGCTTCTTGACATCAGGATGTCATATGTCATCCATATAAAATAGCATCATATCTTTATCATTGCATTCATTTTATATATGAGTAGTTTAAAAAATACATACATACATATATAGGTATGTATATATGTATGTATGTTTTCAAGTAAACTCATTAAAGGCTTTTTATCCTTTAAATTTCTGTGATCTTGATGCTATACATAGTTTTTACAAATGGGAGATAACCAAAATTGTTTATTGAATCAATGAACCAAACAATTTATTTTAAACCAAAATGTTTTTAAACAAACAGAAAAAAAGATGCTGAAAGAAATCATAGAGTGTAATTTTTAAAATCTGTTAGAGTCAGGTGTATCACTGTAACTCTGTAATTTCAGCACTGGGAGCTAAAGGCAGGAGATTGAGGAGTTAAAAAACAACTTCTGTCAGGTGTAACAGCCAAGCTTTAATCCTGGAACTGAGGGTAAAAGTGACAGAAGCAAGTGGATCTCAGTGAGTTCTAGTCTAGCTAGGCTTACAGAACAGGACCCTGTCTTAAACAACAGCCAAATCAACTAAATAATAAAACTAACTGATTTTAAATGTATCAAAACTGAAAAAATTGCATATTCATGGAGCAAAGAGGTCAGGTTTATTCTCCTTTGTGCTTACAAAAGTATTTCAGCAAATTGAGTACTTGAAGTGCACATAAATAGTACATTTATTAACTAGCTTGCCCATTTGCCATACAGTGTCTATCCTGCTTAATGGAGATGTTTGTTAAACATTTGTATGACTCTTTAATAACTGTTTTATTTCATTTTATTTTATTTTGTGTGTATGAGTGTCTTGCCTGAATGCATGTGCATTAACTGACCTTGGAGGCCAGAAGAAGGTGTAGACTCTGCCCACTGAAACTAAAATTATAGATGGTTGTGAGCTACCATTGGGTTCTGTTAACTGAATCCAGGTCCTGCAATTCTTGTGCTCTTTTCCATTACGAGAATGCCAAGAATAGTGATTTTAACCACTGAGCCATCTCTTCAGACCCTTGTATGACACTTGAGTGTTCGGAAGTCAATCTAAAAACCGTCCATATTATAAATAAAAAAAATAGCAATTTCCCCAATCCAAGAAGCCCACTGAAATTTTACATACTGAAACTACATACAGATTTCAGTTTTGTGCTCATTGTAAGTTGATCAATACATCTGGAAGAATTTGACTACATGCATATTTGTGTTTACTAAATAATGTATTAAAACTTATTTTCATTAAAAAGAGTTTAGTAAGTAAATACAAGTATTCCCAACTCACTGATTGTAAGCAAACTAGTTCATACAAAAGTTATTGTATGTATTAAACTGCTTTATACTTACACATGGTATTTCTGTGTAACTACAGCAGTGTAGTGTTTTACATGTTATAAAAGTAGAAATATAAAATACTAATAAAGTCTTTATCTCCATCCTCATTATCATTAATACACATAATCACTAGGATGTTTATAGAATGTCAAAATTTGCAAAGGTTCAGCAGTTGTAACATTGTTTCTTATCTCATAGTTACACATACACACACATATATGTATGTATAAAATATACTCACATGCATATCCTAAGACTGCATTTGACATTGTTAGACAAATACATACTGTTCCCAGGATTGCAACAGACTTGCGCCATTGATTGTCTACATAAGATCAAAAGGCAAGATACATAACAAGTTTAGGAAACCTTATAATTAGAGCAGATGGATATTTATGCTTGAGATTAAAATTTAGAACAGTCCACTTATTGGCTATTTACCCAGTAGTAGATTTTAAAATAATAAAAAGAGCCAGACATGTGACATATATAACATCAAATATCAATTCACGTAATTAATATGAATTCATGTTTTTTTTATATTTGGTATTGTATTTTCAGGACACACACAAAAGCAGAGAAATGTTACCTTCATTTTTCTTAACTGGCTGTTTTTTGTCTTTCTTACTCCTAAGGGATAATGTCAGCTCTGCATGTGTCCTTCTTTCCTCACTCATTTCTGATGGCTGCAAGCAGGAGCACAGCAAACACTCTTACCAGTGTTTCACAAGGTAGAAGTAGAATTAATCCAATTAATAATGGGAACATGAATCCCATTATTAGTAATAGAGAATTGAATAACAAGAAGAATGATCTGGAAAAAGTGAATTTCTTCATGAACATAAATTGATGTGGGATCCCCTCTGTGTGCTGTGATTGTCATTAATGAATAAAGAAACTGCTTGGTCTGGACAGAAGTTAGGTAGGCTGGGAAAGCTAAATGGAATGTGGGGAGAAAGAAGGGTGGAGACAAAGATGCCACAGATCCATAGCTGGAGGTAGATGTGCTGAAACTTTGCTGGTAGACAATGACCTCGGGGTGATATACAGATTAATAGAAAATGGGTTAAATTATGATGTAAGAGTTAGTCAATAAAAAGTTAGAGCTAATGGGTCAAGCAGTTATTTAATAAATACAGTTTCTGTGTGATAATTTCTGGTCTGGGCAGCCGGGACAAACAAGTGGTCTCCTTACAATAGTAAATGATTTTAAAACATTTTCTCTATGATACCTTAGATCATAAATTAGTGGTATCTAACAATTATCAAATATGTTATCTTAAACTGACAACAAATACTGAGTTAAGAATTTTGTTGAAAAATTATATCTGACCACTGAATGCCTGAATTAGACAATGGCAACTACAGTAGACCTTGTATGGAGTCATTTTTATCAAAGGCACGCTCATATAAACTCTACTACTGCATTATACCAAACCACCTTTCATTTTCCTATCTAGTTAATTTTGTAGTCACTGGGCTTCATGGTCCTTGTCATACAGTGTGAGAAAAATAAGCAACCATGCCACAGAGACAAAGCAGCCAAGAGAACAGCTCCAACTGTAGCTCTAACAACAAGCACAGTGATGACAATTCTTGTCTTGTTTTATAAATGGGGAAACTGAGCATCAAGAAATCCAAATGGTATTGCCTGTATCAGACAGCCAATTATTGACATTACTTAGTTTTTATAGATATACCTAAATCCACAAATATTCTTCTTCTGTATTTAATGAACTCGTTTATTATGTATTTAATGTCTAGAAAGGTATAAAATAAGCTTCATTCCCTAGAAAGCAAGAAAAGAATCTAAATTAATAGGAAACATTTCTTCTGAGTTAATTACTACTAATAAGAAAAAAATACCCCTTCTTCCCAGATAGAAGAATGTATTCAAAAAATATTGACAGATGACTCTAAAACCAGGTTATCAGAACTAGAGGTACAGGCCTGAAAACTCAGAGCTCTAGAGGCAGAGCCCTAATGCTTCTAGAAAACAAAATAGGTCAAGAGAAACAGGGATGTGCCAATCTTTTGAACTTTAATTTCTTTAAAACCTTATCTACTAAAATAATAAGCAAATTGCAGGTTAAGAATAAGAGGTGCTGGGGATTTGGCTTGGTGGTAAGAATTTGGCTAGCGTTTGAAATCTGGGTTTGATCCCCAGAAAAAAATTTTTAAATCTCCTAAGAAATGCTGCATTCATTTTAATATCTTTTAATGTACCTCAAAAACGTCATATTTAGAATACTTTTTGTAATGGAGAAATATTCTTTTTGGATAGAAAGAGTATTAAATTAAACCATATATATATATATATGGAAATAAATTCATAAAACAAAGTAAAAGAAGCAGAAAATAGCCAAATTGTTGATTTATAAAATGTACACTTTGGAGAAATGTTGATTTTATCTATGTGCTTGATTTCTAGAGCTTTTTACTTAAATAGATACAATGTTATTTTGCTATATTTAATGAATTTTCACATATGGTCTCAAAATATTTAGGTGCATTTTGACATAACTGATTCAAAATAACTCACTGAGAAAAAAGGGATAATTAGTGATTTAAGCAGGTAAAGCTTCTTTCCCCATACAAAAGCTTCTGATGATTCTGAGGACAGAGTCAGCAAACTGTTCATGAGAAAACATGACTCTTGAATTCTTAAAATATATTACTAGCTAACTTTGTGATTTTTTTTAGAATTTCAAGTAAATTGATTTAAATGATTACCAAAAGTAGTAAAATGCATTGCTTTTTTGTTAAATTATAAAACGTATATTATTTAATTACATCTAATTTTCTGGTTATTGTTTTATATTAGTTAGCTAGCAGACAATCTATAAACATATAAGTGGATCAGCAAGCTACTCAAATGCTTCCTATTATAATTAATTTCAGTTTATAGAAATAACCTTTTGGATAAGTCACTGCAGATCAGCTAGGTAGTATTCTGTGGAGAAAACAATGCCTATTTAGAATTTCTACAAAGTGCATGAGTATTTTCCAAAATATTCGATAAATTGAAAATAATCTTCATGTTACACAGTGAATAATTTTTAAATACACTCTCATTTTGGTCCAGACTGGCCTTCACCTCTGGGATGAAGTTAACACCAGATTTGAATGGGCAGCTCAGGTCAGTTCTCTTCCTGCAACAACTCAAAGCCCTCTGGACTTTCTACCCAGCTTCCTATGGCATTCTTCTTTATCCCTCTGTTCCAGACAGCGTGTGAGCACAGCCCCAGCCCCACACTCACAGACTCTGATGTCACCTGGGTCAATTTTCTTTGGTTTTCAGTAGCTGGAGAGCAGGGTGATCTGGCTGCTAGCTGAGACCTTTGAAGACCTGGCTCTACTAGCTTTTTACCTCCACAGTGACATGGGGAGGGGCCTGCTATTAGGTATCACTGACTCTAGGGGCTGATAGTGGAGGACTGTATATGATGTCACTCCGTTCCCATATGAAAACATCTCACTGAAGTCAGGATCACATTTTCCACCAATTTCTACGTCAGTCTTGGGTAAAAAAGATAAACCTGTAAATATCAGGAAACATTTATTTCCTGAAAACTTGAATTTATTGAGTTTGAGAAAGGTATAGTCATAGAATTCGATGAATTTAGGAAATAGTTAACAACCAGAATTTTACAAATGATTAAAACTAAAAATAGTGGTACAAACCTGTTTTCTGCCTGGAGTGGTTTATGTATTTTTATAAAACTGAAAAACTCTGCAAAAGCTTCTCATTTCAGTAAAAACATAAACACCAAAGAGTGTGTAAGCTCTAGCCAGTACTTTCCACCATGCTGAGCATGCCAGATTATCTAATCAACTGTAGTAAATATCAGAGCAGACAGAACTGAATGAGTGCTGAACACTAACGTTACTTTGAATTAACTAGGAAAAATGCTTTAGAGATTTCCAGCTTCTAAGGTAGACTTCTGTTTGACTTAGTCTATTTTTGTTTGTTTATGTTGTCCCCTTCCCCTTGTATAAAAACTAACTGATTCTTTTCAGGCAGTGGATTTCCAATAATGTAACAATGATAAAGAAGCACAGTAGAATTTTCTAAGCAGGTGCAGTGTCTCTTAAAGGTGGGCACGGGTCTCTAGACGCTGTTAAGAGCCATACTCTGTGCTCACAGGTATTGATTACTCTGTGAATGATGGCAAACTCAGTCTGTGACTGCCAAGATGTGTCATTGAACAGATGCATATTTAATAGCATTCTTTTTTAGAAATATATATATATATATATATATTATGTTTTGAGAATGTATACTACATACATGCAATTTATAAAGAGGCCAGAAGAGGACATTGGATTCTCTGAGCTAGAGTTATAGGAGATTTTGAGTCATCTGGTTTAATTACTGAGAATTAAATTTGGATCTTCTGCAAGAGCAGCAGGAATTCTTACCTGCTGAGCCACCTCTCAAGCCCCTTAATAGCAAAGAGAGAATTGATTTTAAATTTATCATATAAATAATTGCAACAATACACCGTTTCTATGTTTCTTAAAGTTAGCTAGTCTTATCTTTATGATTTTTAGCATTATCAAATCATCTGATGCATAGAATATGTACCTTGTACGTGATTATATATATATATGTATGTATGTATTATGTATAAATACATTCAATTTTTATTTCTTAGGGTTTTAATAATAAGCTACTGTTTATTAAATTAAAATAAACATAAAGTATTTTAAAACATCTAGCAAATTATGGAACTAAACTTTTTACTAATAATATTTACTGTGAGTAAAACACAATATTATCACCAGAGCATATATTGATTATAAACTCATGTTAACTAAAACTATTTCCTTTCCTTAAAACAAACATACACCCACATACACACACACACACACACACACACACACACACACACACACACGTACCCAAAATATCTGTGCATTTCTGTGCTTCTTAGAATGTTTTCATTAATAAACTCTCCTGTATATGAACTTTCATTTTTCTTATAAAGTCATGTATGTTTGACTATTTTACATCTATCAAAATTTTAGTCCAAATTCAAATAAAAATGTAAATGAAATTGAATGAAATAATGATAAGGTTGTTAAAGTCAATTTCTAGATGAAAACCAGTGAAAAGATACATGAGACATGAATGAATAAATAAGGAAGGCAGAGATACTCATGATAGAACATGTATCAGAACATGGAAGAGTGACAGCAGGATACAGCTAAGTTAAGGTGAAGGTGTAATTTTCAGAACTAAGGCAAATAATGGCTATAAGAGAAAAAGATTCAGCCCAAGCAGTTATCAAAGAGGCAGCTTCAAACTTTCAGTTATTAAGAGTCAAGCAATTCTCAAACACCTTAGCTCAAAATGAACCAGAACAGTAGCTTGGGTCCCTGAACTGCCCGCAAAGCTGACTTTTAAACTAATAGCGTAAATAGACAAGCTGTGCCTTCCTGGCCCCCGGCAAACAAAAACTACAAGGGGTACTTGTGGGAGCAAATGTGGTTGGCCACACAGAATAGCCTTTAAGTGACCTCTTAGTTAAACCATGATGATGGAATGTGGTTAATTATTTATGTCTCCATTAGCTCACAGAAGTGGAGGTCAGTTTTCACACGCATGACTTGCATGATCCTGGGCAGAAGAGTTTCCATTCACACCTTTGTAAAATACCCAGAAGAGAAAGGTTCAGCCACCCTGCTATTTGTGTTCTCTGCTGTATCCACCTTGACCTTTCAAGATACTTCTTCTTACATCCACCATATTTTAATCTCTTCTATTCTTGTTTTGTGCTTCATTCTTTGGGGAAGTGCTCAGGAGCAGAGTTTTCTAACTTTAGAACACCTCACCCATGGACTGAGGTGAATCTCCAGTAATACTATCATGTGATTTTGGACAAGGAAGGAGTCAAAATTCAAAATTTGAAGTGGGAATTCTAAGGAATACACATTGCCTTCACATTATTTAAAGCTGATAATAGGTTATTCCAAGCAAGTTATGAGGTTATTGATATTTTTGGATGTGAATTTAAGCAATGTTTCAAAAAGCATTTATTTTCTATATTCACCACAATGGTAATGAACTATCTATCAACTTGGTGAAATTTAAAGTCATCTAGGAGACAAATTTCTGGGCACATCCCTGAGGTTTCCACAGAGGTTCAACAAAGGAGAGAAGGCCCACCAAGAATTTGGGCATCGCTATTTCTTTCAGTGAGGTTCTTTCTGCACTGAATAGAAAAGACAGAGACCTGAGCTCCAATCATATTATTCTCCTGTTGCCGGACCTTCTCTCTTTCTCACATTGTGAGCCAGAGTAAGTCCTCCCAGGTCACACTGTGAGCCAGAATAAATCCTCCCTGGTTGCACTGTGAGCCAGAATAAGTCCTCCATGGTTAAACTGCTTGTCTCAGGTACTTTGTCACAGCAATAAGAAACTTAACCAATATAGTTGTTTTCCAGTGCTTTATGATAATTGCAAGCTTAAAATTCTGAAATTCATATGTACAAACTTATTAGATTAAAAGATAAAATATAATAAATAAAATATATAAAACCTCTTGAAAAACCAAAAAAGATAAAATACTGTTAGAATGAAATCCCATTTTTGTTTACAAAATAAAGAAATTATATTATCAGGAAAAATAACTTTTTATAATTTTAACCTTTAAAAACCTTATGCTTGTGACTCCACTTGACCTTTAAATCAGCATAGTATTACTTTCTATCTCATCATTTCTCTGTAGTCATAATGATGTAATTTTAGTATAATTTACATAGTTTGAGGTTTATTTTGGTTCTACAAAGAAGATAAATTTGGGTTAAATTACTTTATAGATACTTGCAGAGTTTTAAAATATATTTTTGTTTATTCTTAGAGGGAAATATATGTAATTTATTTTGGTCCTATTCATGCCTCACTTCTCCCTCCAGTTCCTTCTTGTCCCACCGCCATCTCTTGCTCAACTTCCTGTTCTGTTTGGTCTTCCTTTCTTTATTTTAAATGACCTAGTAAGTCTATGCCACCCTTCATCCTTGGGCAGGCTGTGTGCTTTTCTAATGCCTATTGGCTTTCCTGAAGAATATTTTCCTGTTCAGGTGATTAACAGTCCCATTGAATTGGTTCTTGATGGAGTAAAAACTGAAGTGTTTGTTGTTTACCAGAATTTTCCTGTTAGACAGAAATTTGGTAATATTCCTGGCAGTTCCAAAAGTCATACTTCTACTCCGGGCTAGAGATAGGAAAGAAATAGGACTCAGATAGGACTTGACAATGAAGAAAAATAATTATAGAACAGACAGAAAGGAACAAGAGAAGGGCATGAAAATTAGTACAGGGTATCTGTTGCTCCTGCAGAGGACTTGGTTCAGCTCACAGCACCCACATAGTGTTATGACTGTCTTTAACTCCAGTTGCATGGTCTGGGACCGTTTTCTGACCTCTGAGGAGAGTAGGCATACATGTGGTGCACATAAACACATGCTGACCATATTGTTCATACACATAAAATAAAAATAATTGAATACTTTTTAAAAGGAACTTTACCATTCCCTTTGTTCAGTTCATGAAGAACTTGTTTTGTCATAGTCCAAGTTCTGCCTGAAGACTTTGGTTGCATCTTGTCAAGGGATGGTGTCTGTTACTATAGTCTTTCTCTAAGGTGTAGCCTCACCTGTCCAGGGATATGTGTTCAGCTCTCTGAACCTTAACATCAACAGCTTCTACAGTTGGTGTTTCTCTTTCATACAGTGAGAAAAATTTAGTCATTCTGAAGAAGGAAACTGTTAAAAAAACTTGCAAGCAATTCAGAACATGAATAGATAGATGATAACTGTAAGAAGGAAACTGTGCTCATACACAATCCGCGGAATCTAATTATAATGAAAAATATGATTTGGAGTTGGGTGCGGCTCACACCTTTAATTCCAGCATTAGGGAGGCAGAGTCAGATAGATCTCTATTACTCTGAAGCCAACCTGGATTTCACAGTGAGTTCCAGGACATCCAGAGCTACATAGAAAGACACTGTCTCGAAAAATATATAAGATTGCATGTAAGATTGCATGGTTTTAAAGGTGGAGTTATAAAAAAAATAGTTACAGGGTGAAAAACAGGAGAAATTATAGGCCTCTGTGAGATGTTTATAAAATCCTTTGCCACAATTGTAATCTGCATAAATTAGTGTAGGCATAAACTGAGTTGACTATCACTCAGAATTGTCTATTCAATATGATGACTTTTGGTCACCCACAGCCTCTGGGTACCTGGGATGTGCCTGGTCTAGATTTAGAGATGTCATAAACATGTAATATTTGAAATTGAAGATTTGATTTTAAAAAAAGTATGCAAACTATCTCAACAATATTTACAGTGAATGTATGCAAACTAAAGATGTCAGTGCTTAGAATAAATAATGTACAATATCAGTTTTTTTAAGAATGGAATTTTTGAAAATATATAAGACAATTTTAGTCTGCTGCATAACTCCTCTATACCACAACATAGTCTTTAATGTAATAGCACCAATGATTTCACATGTAGTGGCCAACACTCTTCATGAGTGGTAAGTTTCCTATAAACAAAATACCAAAATATCCTGAGTGGTGGGTTTTGGCATCTATCTAATAGCAATACTATTCATTCTGTAGTTTCATTTTTAATCTATATCCTCCTGTGAGTCACACTTTATCAGATAACAGCTCATTTGAAAACCTGCCAATGCTTTTCTGTAATTGACACATCTGGACAGGGGGTAAGCACTGTCTGTCGGGTGTATTTCTATAAGGATTCTAAGAATTATTCTCTCTGTTCTTTTGACAATGTCAAGATGGAACTAAATGGAAATCTCCTATGGAAAGCTCATTTCTTCATGGAGGGCAGGATGGCTCATCCTAAAACAGTAGTTCTCAATCTGTAGGTTGTAACCCATTTGGCAGTTGCATATCAGACAGATTTCTGGATAGCATATATTTATTTATATTATAATTCATAATGGTAACAAAATTATAGTTATGAAATAACAAATCATTTATGGTTGGGGGTCCCCACAATATGAAGAATTATTTTAAAAGGTCAAAGAATTAGGAAGCATGAGAACCATTGGCCTAAAGACTTGGTGGTGATACTTGAACCCCATGGTGGCAGGAGAAAACTGACCTCTGAAAGGTGTCCTCTGACCTCCACATGCTTTTCTTTAGGTGAGTGTCTCTGGGTGGTAGACCACGATTTAATGAACAGCCAGAGTGTGTTCTGTAAAACCTCCTTGGTTAATGGCTCTTCCTACCCTTAAAAGTCCCCTGCATTATTTTGTGTTAAGCACTGCCTGTTTCTACCTTACACCTTGTCTCATTAGAATCCACTCAAGAGAGATCACAAAGACTAGAGAGATAAGTATAGCTGGGAGTGCAATTCCAGTAACAACTGGACAATTACTTCCTCAAAGTTTATTCAAACCAGTAGGAAAATATGACATATAGTTAAATAACTGATGGGTTTTAGAAAGCCTATGACTTTTCTATGCTAACTCCCCACCATTGCAAGAATTAAAAGGCCATTATAAAACATTGTAGGTATTGATTCTAAAAAAAATAAGACATAAAAATAGACCAGGTGTTTCCTGAGAGCCTAGCTCAACAGAGGAAAAGAAGTATCTGGAGTAACTTAAGGCATTTGTGCTAAACCACACAGGAAGCCACAGCCTCAGTAGCTTACACTCCACATCCAGGGCAGAGAACTTTAACAGAATGGACAAGATGACTTTCACAGTGCCATCTCTTTTCTTCCTTTCATCCACACAGCAGCAAAGGTATAAAATTTTTAGAAGTAGTATATAACTTATGATTAATATTTATTCAAATCTTGCATTGAATTCTTGGAATGATTCAAACTTGGGTTCTTTGGGTGTAGATTCCCACACATATTCATTATAACATTCATGAAAGAATATGGTATTGCACTAAAGTTTCAGTTGTTGTGACAAGACACCATGCCTAAGGGAATTTATAAAAGAAGCCATTAAAGTTGAGGGTTTATGATTCCAGAGTGTTAAAGTCCATGACCATCATGGTGGGGAGCAAGGCAAGGGACATGATGCTAGAGCAGTATCTGAGAATTTACATCTACAAGTACAAGACAACAAAAGCTAACTGGAAATAACACTACTTTTTTTTTTCTCATGGTTTATTTTTTTTTATATTTAAAAATTTCCATCTCCTTCCCTCCTCCTCCCCCCTCCTTCCGCTCCTCCTCCCCCTTCCCTCCCCTCCTTCTCCCCCTTCCCTCCCCTTCCCTCCACCCATACCTCCCCTCCCTCCCTCTCAAGGCCAAGGAGCCATCAGGGTTCCCCACTCTATGCTAAGTCCAAGGTCCTCCCAACTCCCCCCAGGTCCAGGAAGGTGATCGACCAAGCTGAGAAGGCTCCCACAGTGCCCGTCCATGCAGAAGAATCAGAGCCCAGCGCCATTGTCCTTTGCTTCTCAGTCAGCCCCCGCTGTTGGCCACATTCAGAGAGATGGGTTTGGTCGCATGATCCATCAGTCCCATTCCAACTGGAGTTGGTGATCTCCCTTTAGTTCTGTCCCACCGTCTCCATGAGTGAACGCACCCCTCACATTCCTGACTTTCTCCCTCATGTTCTCGCTCCTTCTGCTCCTCATCAGGACCTTGGGAGCTCAGTCCAGTGCTCCAATGTGGGGCTCAGTCACCTTCCCCATCTGTCGCCAGCTGGAGGTTCCCTCACGGTCCTGACTTTCTTTCTCATGTGCTCTCTCCTTCTGCTCCTCATCAGGACCTTGGGAGCTCAGTCCGGTGCTCCAATGTGGGGCTCTGTCATTTTCTTCATCTATCGTCAGGTGGAGGTTCTATGGTGATATGCAAGAAATTCATCAGTATGGCTATAGGAACTGGCCTTTTCAGGCTCCCTCTCCTCAGCTGCCCAAGGCATCTCCCTGGAAACCTACACTACTTTTGAAAGTTTTAAGTCCCCCCCCCCCCCATTGACACACTTCCTTGAACAAGCCCTTACCTCTTAATTCATCCCAAATAGTTTCAAAACCTGTGACTAAGCAGTCAAATATATGAGTCTACAGGTCAATCTAATTTAAACTACTACAGCAGGTAAAATCACTGATGACTCTTCCAGAAAACCTGAGCTGGGTTTTCAACACCCACATGCCAGCTAAGAACTCCAATTCTAGGGTCCTGACACCCTCTTTTGGCCTCCATAGACACTGAATAAATGTGATGCACAAAAATGTAGGCAGGCAAATTATCTATATACAAACAAATTAATTAATTGATCAATATAATTCAAGAGTTGTTTGGCTTAAAAAATCATTTCACAAAGGGTATTCAATATATTTTATTTTATGTTTGTTGGTGTTTTGCCTATATATATTCCTGTGTGAGTCTGTCAGAAGTCCTGGACTGGAGTTACCAATAGGTGTGAGATGTCATGTGATTCCTGGTAATGGAACCCTGGTCCTCTGTAAGAGCAACCAGTGTTTTTAACTGATGAGCCCTCTCTCCAGTGCAAGGCCCAGTGTTTTTAAAATAATTTTTGACAAAAGTTGTAGTTTATATTTTATATTATGTTAGTTAGTGGTCTTATCATCTATTTTACTGAAAGAAAATAATCAACTCCTTTCATCACTATTTGCTCTTTAGAAATTAGCCTTGGGTCATTGTCGGTGCTGGTACCCCCATTTCATCCTCTGTGAGCTCAGTCAAAAAGGTCTGAATCAACTTCCAAGTTCAAATAGTTTGGTTTAGGGGAGGATTATCTTTCTATTGTTGCTGTTTGACCTCACAAATTGGATAATAGAGGTGTTATTATAATTTCTTAGTGAGAAAAATTTGAAATGTAGGCTCTTAGGTGGCTCACAAAAGCATCCTCAATGGGTAAATACAAACCTATACATTGTGTTGCAAACCTGTTTGTTGGTTATTTGTAGACAAGGAATGAGGCCAATAGTGAACACTGAAACAATAAAAAATAAAAGAAAAGAAAATAGGAACAATGAAGAAAAAAGACAGAAAAGCTTTTGGAATCTTGCTACAAAATTATACCACTATATTGTCTTCCTTTCTTCTACAGAACACAACAAGAGTCTCACATTATTTTGTGACCTTGTTTTCTAGTTAACATTGCATCATAAGCATCTACCAAAGCATTGACTACTTATTTTAAATTTTCATCCTTATCAACTGTTTGTTTACAGTTATCAAATGTTCTTTTTTGTTTATTTGGTTGAGTTTTTAGTTTTTAATTTTAGTTTTGCTGTTGTTATTGCCATCATTGCTGTTTTCTTAGTTTTGATTTTGTTTGGTCATTTTTTGTTTTTCAACACACAATTTCATTGTAGGTACCAGATTGTCCTGGAACTGGAACTTTTTTCTCTCAACTAGAATGTCTCAAACTCAGAAATCCACATGTCTCTGCCCTCCAATGCTGGAATTAAAGATATGTAAAAGCACACTCAGCTTGATTTTGACTTTCTGTGAAAAGATATCTCTCTGTAGCCCAAGCTTGTCTTAAACTCCTGATGATCCTGCTGCCTCAGCTTCCCAAGTGCTGGAATTATGGGCATAAATACTGTGATGGGCTCTATAAAATATTCTTAACCTTTATTCTAATGCTTTATCTGGTATTGCCAATATAACAGATGCTAATGGCAAGAATTATGAGTATTTTGTAATACACGTTGTATTCTGGAAATGGATTTCAAATTTTACTTTATATTTTCAAAATACTAATATATTTGCCTAAGTTTATTGCAATGATGACCTAGTAATATTCCAAATTGCAGCATCTGAGAGTAAATTTATTAATTCTCATCAGAAAGATTTATTTTCAAATTTTTGAGCCTCAAATTTTTATAGTTCATTGAAGATGCCCTTTAGTAGTCACGGTGGAAAAGTCACACAATCTGGTGTGCTCTTGGGCAAATTTAACATAAAAGTGGACAAACACGGGTCTTAAAGGTTCAAAAAACATACTTCCTATTTGAATTAAAAAAATTCCTCAAAACCATTTAAAGCCATGTTACAATCACATGGTAATCTAATGTGGGAGGGTCTTCTGTTTGAGTTGATTTCATTGGTTAATAAAGAAACTGCCTTGGCCCATTTGATAGGTCAGCCCTAAGGTGGGTGGAGTAGATAGAACAGTATGCTGGGAAGGAGGGAAGTTAGTCAATCGTCATGCCTCTCCTCTCTGGGCAGTCGCCATCATTCTTCTACCTGAGACAGTCGCCATGAAGCCAGCCACCAGGTCAGACATGCTGAATCTTTCTCGGTAAGACACCACTTCATGGTGCTACACAGATTATTAGAAATGGGTTAATCAAGATGTGAGAATTAGACAATAAGAGGCTGGAACTAATGGGCCAGGCAGTGTTTAAATGAATACAGTTTGTGTGTTGGTATTTCAGGGCACAAGCTAGCCATGCGGAAGCCAGGCAGTATGAAAAGCAGACCTGCCTGCAGTTCCCACTACAGTAGTCATTAATTTATCCATTCTACCTGGATCCATGAAGCACATTCCATATGGTGAGCTTTCTACTCATTGGCTTAACAGTTTACTGAGGGTATGTATAAGTAAATGTATCATTAAAAGACTTGGCCAAAGGCTTTTTCTCATATGTGTAATTATGCTCCTTTATAAAATGTACAATATTTAGTTTTTGTTGGCAGACTTTAAAATAGTCATCACTAATCATCATTACAGCACCCCTTGTCATTTATGCCACTGTGTTTCTTGTGTGAGTTTTCATGCTACCTGTGGTGGCCCATTAGTGAGTTTTTCCACTCAGAAGATAGTGGCAGAAGGATTAAGAGTTTGAATACAAGCAGAGCCACATAGCAAAGTCCTGTCTCAACAAAGAAACCAACAAAAACAAAAAGTCTTTTCATAACCACATGCTATGTCTGTGTATAGAATATCCATGCACATGGATTTAAGACAAACTTCTACCAATTACTTAGTAGTAAATTGGTACTGTGCTGAATTTTAACATTTAATCAATCATTGAAGTAGAATGATTTAGCTCAAGTTTACATTAAATCAAACTTCTAAGTTTTCTTCACCAAAAGCACATATTTTTATGTTGATATTTTAAAACCCTCTAGGTTTATGTTAGTAAAATAATCACAAATAATAATTTTCATATACAAGTTGTTTTGAAGTTTTCCGTAAAAGATAAGGCAATTTCTTTTGTGTAGATGGAGCTCTGGGCTGTGTCCCACCACCTGGCTAGCTTTATACCTGAAATAATTACACGGAAACTGTATTCTTTTAAACATTGTCTGGCCAGTTAGTTTCAGCCTCTTATTGGCTAATTAACCCATATTTAATAATCCGTGTAGCACCACAAAGAGGTCGCTTACCAGTAGAGGTCTAAACCTGCATCCATCTCGGAAAGAAGAGGCATGGCAACTGCATATGGAGACTTCCTAAAGCATCTGCCTTACTGCCTTCTACGCAGCATTCTATTCTGTTTACTCTGCCTACCTAATTTTCTGTCCTATTAAAGGGCCAAGGCAGTTTCTTTATTAACCAATGAAGTTAACACAAACAGAAGACCCTCCCACATCATTCCCCCTTTTTCTGTTTAAACAAAAAAAGAAGGCTTTAACTTTAACATAGCAAAATTACATATAACAAAACAGTTATCAAGCAAGAATTATAGTTATAATACTTAGATCTATTTTATCTTTTATCACAACTAAGGAAAGCTATAACTATCTATTTATTCTTTAACTCCATCAAAGACTCCAGAAGGATATAATACTACCTAAGTAAACAAGAAATATGCAACTTTCAAACTTTAGAAATGACAGAGACAACTCGCTGCCTGGACAGTCACCCAAAGTTCCTCTATATCGTTGGGGCACCCATCTTCAGCCTTCAGGCCCATAGTATCCAGCAGACATTTGCATGAAGCATGAAATTCCAAAGACAGTTCAGTCATTTTCTGCTGTGTCCTGCAGAATGTCTCACAGACTCTTTCACAAATCAGGAACCCCGAAAGACCATCTCACCTTTAGACAAGTTCAGCAGTCCTCTCTCTGCGGGTTCTTTGTGTCCAGTTTATGCAACAGTCCAGGCAAGAGCAGTTTCTTGCCCAAATGACTATCAAACTCCATAAGGAGCCTCTTCGATGCCCATCTTCTTCTTGAAGTAGATTGGTGCTGCCAGGAGCAGACGTGTCTCATTGTCATCTCATTGTCATGAAAAGCTCTAAGTTATTAAAACATTAAATGCCATGTTCTTTAGTCTTTGAAAGATATGAAGAATGCCTATCTGAAATATATCTATGCATATCTAGAAAATCTAACTAACATGACTACAAGCTTGACTATTATCAATGATTATCCATCCATTAACAACCTATATTTCCTAATTTTATATTACATTTTTAAATGAACTACACAATCACAATACCTTAATCAATATCAGAAATACATATACATATAACAAATTGACCTTAAAATCCATACCAATGTAAATCATTAATATCTATATCATATCCTCCTTTAAATGTAAAAGAACATTTATAAACAATATTTGGGAATATGGATGTAGTTATCTCTCCAAACTGCTTCCTGCTGCATGGGGACGCTGTTAATCAGATCTTTTGTGGTGTAACCTCTGTGCCAGGTTCATCTCAGTCAGCAGTTGAGTGAAGTAACTTTTTGAGGGTATTCACAGCAACCTTTTAGGAGGGCGTAGTCTATCATACCATATTGGGATAGAAGCAATCCACAGGGTGTCATCCTCTGTCAAAACAAAAGAAGACCCTCTTTTTTCAAAGTATCATTTTCTTAGATCTAAATTCTGAAGTCATATTGTTAAGATGTCCATTCTGGTCTAGGCTGGCAGCCCATATAATGAAATGTCTCTCTGTATTTAGCTCCTTTACAGTCAAAAATTTTAAAGAAAACATAATAAAATACATAATCCAGACTCTGTGAATTTTCCACTTTTATGTGGCTTATATTTATTCTATCATTTTATTTTATTCTGTCTCTTTAAAGACTTTACCCTTTTTTAAGGCATTAACTTTATTCTCTATATGTTTTTCTCTTAAGCCTACGTACATTCATCCAACATTGTGAGTCATTTAAAAGTCTTTTATGTCTGAATCTGTCCTATTATGAATCCATAATTTTTTTACTATCCAGGAGCATTTCTTAAAATGCTAAGCACTTTTTAAAAACTTAAGTCGCACCATGTAGAAGTAATATGGTACTGCCTGTGGCTTGCCCAGTCTAAACCTTAACTGTGCTGTTATTATGGTAATTATAATAGATCCTGCCTGAGATCAGCACAGTTCAGCATGGCAGAGCAGAGCCAGAGCCACTCCTGCCGAGCTGCTCCTGCCTCAGTTATTTGGTGCCCTTGAGCCACACACAGTTCCAGCATTCCACATTGGAACCACACTCAGCAGTTTAATTCTGAGACTGAGCGTGCAGCATAGAAACTCTTTTCATCCAAGTTACAGCCAAATCTGATGCACAGAGCACTGCGCAGTCTGAAAACATCTCTCTGTATGGCAGCAGGAATCCGCCATGCTCTTCTGCCTGCCTAAGCCTGATTCTGCCATCTGCCGGGATGCAGGTGGGGAGCGCTGAGCCGTTGGCCCCATCTCAGAGCCTTTTCCTTCTGATCCCGAGCGGGAACACAAACAACCAGTCCCATAAAAGCCATTGAAATGCTTTAAAGCCAGAGTTTGCACTGGCGGCACAGCCCCAGGAAGCCAAGTTTTAAAATGACTCAGCTTTTTCTCTGTCACTATTGCCGAAACAGGAAATCTCTCTAAGGTGGCACGTCCTAGCAAACAGCAAAAAGCTGTGTTAAATTCTCTCTCTTCTATTTAAAGCCCTCTCAGGTTTTTAAGTGGATTTAGCACCACATTGGGCGTCAATCTGTAGATGGAGCTGCAGGCTGTGTCCCACCAGCCGGCTAGCTTTACACCCAAAATAATTACACGTAAACTGTGTTCTTTTAAACGCTGCCTAGCCCATTAGTTTTAGCCTCTTATTGGCTAATTAACCCATATTTAATAATCTCTGTAGCACCACGAGGTGGTTGCTTACCAGGAGAAATCTTAACCTGCGTCCATCTTGGAGAGGAGAGGCATGGTGACTGCATATGGAGACTGCCTGAAGCGTCTGCTTTACTGCCTTCTACCAAGCACTCCATTCTGTTTACTCCACCTACCTAATTTTCTGTCCTATTAAAGGGCCAAGGCAGTTTCTTTATTAACCAATGAAATTAACACAAACAGAAGACTCTCTTACATCATTTTTGAATGTCAATATGGGTCCATTTGTAACTGAATAAAGCTGACAATATTATTGTCTTCATAACAACCAGGATTTCACCTGATTCTATTGAAATCTATGTTCAATAAGACAGATCTTTCTTGTGTTTTTTTATGTGATACATGGTAGCAGTTGACAGATGAAAGAGAAGATCCTCTTATTTGGAATTGTTGGACTCAGTTTTGAAAATCACTATGGGTGTTTGGAATATCACATCTTCACCACTTAAGGTTCTAAATAGCATTTGTGTGTATCAAAAGCAGGAGGAAGCATAGTTGATAGATAGTTAGCAGTTAAGCTGTAAAGAGAAATACATACTTTCTTGGGTTGTTGGACTTGTGAGTTCCTGTTCTAAGCTAATGATTCTGAAAGCATGATATTTATCATAATAGGATCAACTCTCAGAATTTGGGAGTTACATTAGTTTTTATCTATTGTCATGAGATTTTTACCACTGTGAAAACCCCTTGTTGATCATTTCTTGAGTAGAGAGAAAAATGACAAGATAGAAAAAATGAAAAGTTGCTTCTGTTGACTGAGGTTTTGTCCCACCAGGTCATTATTAACTTTTATAATTTATATTAGCCCATAATTCTTTCCTATGTTAGCCATGAGACTTGGTACCTTTTTTGGAGAAGCAGTCACATCTTGCTATTGCTTCCTCTGTGGCTAGGTGACAACTGAAGACTGAGTCTTTCCCTGAATTCTCCTATTCTCATTGCCCTGCCTATACTTCCTGCCTGGCTACTGAACAATCAGCATTTTATTAAACAAGTACAAGAAACAAATCTTTACAGGGTAAAACCATTGTCCCACATCACTTACCCTCCCACCATTTTCAATATAAGAAAACTGAATCAAATCTTCTTTGTTTAGCTTTCTTCCTGACCATTATCCATACAACTTGTAACAACACTCTAAACAAAGAAAAATATCCATAGTCCATTTTTGGGGGGAATGTGGGTGCAGTTTTCCAGGCAACTTCCTGCTGACTGAGTGTGCTGACTATCTTATGGGGACATCAAGAAAATTTAGAATTATGATTAAATCCTGATTAGAGGTTTTTGAGGTTTGATCATCTCAGTCAGCAGTCTTGTGGCTATTCTGGATGGAGAAATCAGACATTCAGGCCATCTGCTCCTATTGGAGATTTCTCAGGGAGTCTTCCAGGGGGTCTTCCTTGATCAAACCTTATTTTTCTTAGCCAAGATTGAATCCACAGCCTCTCATTTCCTGTAGAAACAAAAACAAAACCTCTTCTCCAAAGTAACATATCTTTTAGCTTCAATTTAAAATCAAGGCATTTAAAAATATTTATGTTTGATTAATCTCAAAGCATTTATATTCAGATATCTTTTAGCAGCTTTTGCTCCTTCCTCAGGCATCAAACAATTTAAAGTCAACAAAATAACATACAGTATCCAGACCCTCTGTTTATTTTTCATCTTTACAGGGCTTTATTTTAGCCTCTATTTTATTTTTATTTTTAATTTTGACTTTTTGAGAGAGGGTTTCTCTGTATATCATTGGCTGTTCTGGAATTCAGTCTGTAGGCCAGGCTGTCCTTGAACACTCAGAGATCCATCTGTCTCTGCCTCCCAAGTTTTGGGATTAAAGGCTGTGTGCCACCACACCTTGAACTCACAAAGATCCACCTGCCTCTGTCTCTAGTCTCAGTCTGTAGATCAGGCTGTCCTTGAACTTTACAGAGATCCAGTTGCCTCTGCCTCCCAAGTGTTAGGATTAAAGGTGTGTGCCATCACACCTTGAACTCACAGAGATCCATCTGCCTTTGTCTCCTCCAAATGTTGGGATTAAAGGTGTGGGCTACCATACCCAAATACTCTTTTTTCTTTTTCTTTTATTCTTTTAAGGATCTTATCATTTTTTCCTCTCAAGCCTACATATAATTGTAAACATGCAGTAAACCACTTAGAGGTTTTTTTCATCTTTGTGTCTATCTTTACTGTATATCTCCCTTTTTCTGACCACATGAGTCTTTAATTTGCTAAGCAATATGGGTAGGATTAAAGTTTTGGCTTTGATGGCTAGATCCAACCCATTCCTTAGCTTTAGGAGATTTTGCCCTCATGGCAGAGGTGATGGCCAGAGCCATATTTATTGCCACAACTCTATGGCATTTTAAGGTCCCTGCTACCACCAAAAAGTATGCAGTCAGCTTTTCATCAACATCATTTAAGTGTTTTGTGGCAGGGCCTCTTAAAAGAGCTTCAAAGTTTTGCAGATAAAGCTGAGTCAGGCAACCTTTCTTAAATGAGAGTGCTTGCCTCTAGCAAGCAGGGACTACCCAAGAGAGTGCTATTATCAATAAGCTTTGCTCAACTCTATTCTTTTATGTCTAGAATTATTTCTCAAGCTCTCTCAGGTTTTATGTGGATGCAGTTATCCACATAGGTACCATTTGTTGACTGAGGTTTCTGTCCAACCAGGTCCTCATTAACTCTTATAACTTATATTAGCCCATAATTCTTGTCTGTGTTAGCCTTGTGGCTTGGTAACTTTTTTAGTGAGGCAGTCACATCTTGCTATCTTGCTTCTTCTGTGGCTGGGTGATGACTGTAGACTGTGTCTCTCCCTGAATTTTCCTGTTCTCATTGCCCCACCTCTACTTTCTGTTTGGCTACTAGCCAATCAGAATTTTGTTAAACAAATACAAGAAACAAATCTTTACAGTGTAAAACCATTGTCCCACAGCATGCTTTCTCTACAGACATGCAGGAAAACAGCACAGCACACACATCCACACTTTATGTCACATAGTATTTCTAATAAATGTCATAGCACAGAGCACAAACACCCACACTATTAGTCACATAAAGTGGCTAGTATAAATCATTGTTCCATAGATTTTATTCTCCATCTGAATTCTTCTGAGGGACTTTCTTAAGTGCAAATTGCTTTGGCATCCCTATGTGCCTGCAGGCCTGAGCAATGCTGTCTCTTAGTGATGGATGAAAAACACTTTTTCGTCAAAGGAACAAAGTTTTAAGGTGTTATCCCTTCAAAATAAATTATCTTTATTTTGAAGATAATTATAAATTATAAATTATTTTGTGGGTGGAAAAAATGCAAAATAACAGACCAATGCACATAAAACAAAAGTCTCAGAAAAAGACCAGGGTTCTACAGCTTTGATTGCCTGAGAGACCTAGGGTCCTCTTAATTCTTCAACCATAAACCACAAAAATTTATGTTTCAATTGACATATTCTGTGTGCTGTTTTTCATCTTAGATCATCTTATTTTTCACTGTGGCATCTTCTCTACATACTGCACTGCCAGGTTGTAAGACCAAAGTTCATAGCCACAGGGATAATAAATCCTGCATGGTTATGATGAATCCATATGCTTTACCTTGCCTATGAGGCCATTCCTACTTCTGGAAACCACAAGTACTCTTAAATTCTTCTATGTGATAAGAAGCCCACTGACGTGTATAGCAACTATAACTATGTAGTTCTTTATCATGTATTTGCACATGTATAATTGAAGGAGCGTGGTTGATCGGCATTTATGATTAACCAGACTAGCTTTAATATATAATATTCAGCTTTAATAAAGGAAAGAAAAGGGAACTTACAAATCCAAGGTTCCAGCGAGGAGCGCAGGAAAACAAAGAGAAGGTAGGCCACATGCCTGCAAGATTTTATAAGTAAATATTAGCCTAAGGGGGACATGTCTTACAAACAAGGTGATTGGCTGGGCTTCCCCTTCATATAATAAAAAATCTATTTTGTTGAGTTGCCAAAAGCATTTTCAAGGCAACTGACTTTCTAAATCTCCCTAATCTTTGGTACTTGTTCTACTGGGAATGTGTGGCTATAGCACACCTGCCATAGTGCAGGTCAAAATAGCTAAAATTTAAATAGAGAGAATGCAAGGCATCCATAAAATCCACAGCCAACTTTATCATAGGTTTTCACAGAGGGGCCATTAGAGGAACCAAGCAGCTGGAGGAGCGAGTAGCTGGTATGGTTGGCAAAAGAAAATGTACTTTGGATGGTTGTAGCTAACAGTTGCTACCAACATAAGTTAATGATTGTGTAAGATTCATCTAAACACCATTAAAAATTTGATGCCCTTCTAGAACATGAAAAAGAGAAACTTTATACTGTAGTAATCATATTATCTATTTGTTTTCCTATTGTAAGTATTAGCTTAAAGAAAGGGAAAAGAAAGGGAAACAAAGCAAAGTAAAGAGAGTCTTTTAAAAAATCCTATCACAGATGTGTCAGTAGGGGATTCCTTGGTGTCTGACAGCTTCATGTGGGAATGAAGGAAGGCTAAGTTTCTGGGACCCAAACAAAGAGATTAAAAGCATAGTTTGGACCAACAAACAACAGAATCATTACTTTTTTGTTTACTTGTTTTAATCTCTCCATAAAGTGAATTCTTGCAGCTATTATCTAAATCACTAATTTCCCAGGGACCCAGTGGTTATGGGTGACCAGAAGTCACCATATGGGAAGTGATGGTTTGACTCAGTTTATGCCTACACTTTATTTATGCAGATTACAACTATGGCAAAGGGTTCTATAGACTTCTTCAAAAGGGACTGAAACAAAGAAAGTAGTTATAATTGGAACCACACTATTAACATTACTGCTTATTTATGCACATCTCTGAGTGCAATTTGAACCTAAGCCTCATGCAAGGACTAGCAAAAATGGACTTGGAGTTCACTGAACTGTTTTTTTTTTTTCTGTTCTCAATGATAGTCACATGGAATACTACTGTGGAATAAACTTCTTGTACACTGTAAAGATTTGTCACTTGAATTGGTAATAAGATATGCTTATTAGCCAGTAGCCAGGCAGGAAGTTTAGGCAGAGCAACCAAACTAAGAATGATGGGAAGGAGAAGGGTTGAGTCAGAGAGTCAGTAGCAAATACAGAGAAGCAAGATGAGAATGCTGTACTGAGAAATGGTACCAAGCCATGTGGCAAGACAGAAATAAGAAAAATGGATTGATTTAAATGTAAGAGTTAGCTAATAAGAAGCCTGAGCTATTGACGAAGCATTTATAAGAATAATAAACCTCTGTGTAGTAATTTGGAAGCACTCACTGGGACGAGCAACAGGCAGTCAGTACAAGAAATACCTGACTACAGAATTCATCTCTTTTCTCTGCTTTTCACTATACTTGTCTTTTTGAGCATCCAAGAAATATGACTACTTGGTGGATAACATCCTCTATGGTTTAAATCAGATATACCCCATAAGTTTCAGGCATTTAAATACTTGGTCTCAAGTTGATGGCTGTTTGGAGAAGATTCAGAGGTGTGGTCTTCCTGAAGGAAGTATGTCACTCGGGACAGGCTATGTAGTTTCAAAATATTTCATTATATTTGGAGTTAGCTCATTCTGCTTCCTGTGTGTGATCTGAGATAGAAGTTTTCTGTTATTTCTTCTACCATGGCTCTGTTCAGCCATTAAGGACCCTAACTCTTAAGAACCATAAGCCTAAAACAAACCCTTCTTTCCATAATTTGTCTTGATCATAGTGTTTTCTCAAACATTGAGTGGTAGTTCTAATACTAATTTTGGGGGAATGAATGGAAAAGGTTTTCTAAACAAATGGAACTATGAAACAAGCAGATGAACATATTCTATTATCTGACAAAAGAGATGTCAAACCAAAACTAGTGAGAAGTAACCAGGGAGGTCATTTCATACTCATTAGAGGAACATTCCACCAGGTTACTCCAAAAAACATTTGCTGGCTTCATAAAAAAAATTGGAAGAGTTCCCACTTTGTGCTCTAAGTTTTGGGGCAGCCAGTTTTCACTTGAATGAAATACAAGTTTTTGAAAAAAGTATGTCCTTATGATTTCCTAAATTTCCTCAGTGTTTGTTGTAATGTCTCCCTTTTCATCTATTTTATTAATTTGATATTTTAGTATATTTGTATATTTAAGTTAATTTAGCCAAAGGTTTGTCAATTTTGTTAATATTTTTAATGAACCAACTCCAGGGCTGGCCCCATATCCAAAAGTAGCTGGGCAACACAACTGGACTTAATGTGCTTTGAAAAAGAAAAAGAGAACAAAAGCAGGGTTTAGTGGGTAGGGAGGTGGGAGTGAATTGGATGGAATTGAATGAGGGGAAGTGAATATGATTAAAATACATGGTATTAAATTATCAAAGAATTAATAAAAATATTATTTTTATGAAGGAGAAATCATAGGCTAATGTTAAAAACTTGATGCGCACAAAGAAGGCAGATACAAAGGTGTAATGGGAATAGAACTAATTTCCAGTATAAGAAAGTACAGCTGGGACAAGAAAGGAATAGACAGGAGATGGAAATGTTCTGTTTGGATTTAATGGAGAATAAGAAGTATACTTATTAAGTTCCACATTTCTGAGCTGGACTTGGCATTGCATGTCTTTTATCCCAGCACTTGAGTGACAAAGGCAAGTGAATTTCTATGAGTTTGAGGCCAACCTTGTCTATATAGCAAGATTCATGTTGATCAAGATATTTATGCACATGTCTTTAATCTCAGCACTCAGAAATCAGAGGCAAGCAAATTTCTGAGTTCCAGATCAGTCTGTTCTACGGAGAGTTTCTAGGACAGATAGAGAAACACAGAGAAACACTTTCATGAAAAAACAAGCAAGCAAACAAAAACCACCAGCAGTAACAAACCACCAGAAAACATAAAACAAACAAACAAAACTATGCAGGACTAAAGGATACTAAAATGACATTGGCACTGAATGTTTGTGAACCTGAACATAGAGGAAATACCCAGAGTGACATTATACAATCAGTGAATTAGTATACGGATCCTAGATTAGAATAAATTACTGTATCAATGTTAGATGTCCTGAGTTTGATCATTTGGGTATGGCTCTATAAGATAAATTATTGTCCCTTGAAAATATTTAGGAACATTTGGAACTCAATTTTGTTTTGTTTGTTTGGTTCTATGACATAGGCTTTCACTGTATTTATTTTGCCCCCCAGCAATCTTGTCTTAACCTCCTAATTGCTAAGATTACAAGTGTAAGCCACTACATCTAGCCATCTTCAATTATTACCATCATCTCTATAAAATCTCAACTAGTGATAGATGGATTAAAGAAGGGTGGGTAGGACAACTGATGTCATAGATATACTATAGTAAGCAGTTCCTTGAACTATCCTTGTAATTGTTCACCAAATTTGAACTTATATTTGATGGCCATAAGAAATGTTTATAACAATGAAGAAATCTTTTACACGAAACAAATACACAAATAAAATAGAACAGAAATCAACTAACAAATATGAAACTGAAGACCAAAACTACATTGTAGTTCTTAATTGCACTTTCAATTAAGATGATTTATCCTATTGATAATGAAAACTCAGACTGTTTGTTAGGGTTCTTTATTTAGTTCTATGGGTATGTAAGAAAATAGAAAGTATAGATTCTTCAAAGCTTGGGGTAATGGGGTGTCCATGTATCTGAGAAGATGTACTCCTCCAGGAAGGAAGATGACCTCTGCTCTGTCAAGTCATATTCGGGAGAATGTTTTCAACCTCTTCCAGCACATCTCTCCATTTGCACAGAGGACAAAATCCTGGGATCAAAACACTTTTTCATAAGGAGTCACAGATTATTACAGGAAGCAAATAAGGTTCAACACTTCCCATTTTACCTTTAACTCTTGCTGGAGGGTGAATCAGGATCTTTATCCATTCTCATCTCACAGATACAGGAATAAAAACTTTCACACTTAGTATTTTCTAGTCTTGTTCTAGATAAAAATGCACATCTTCTGGTTTTACGACTGAAATTTGCTATTTTTGAGTCACTAAAGAACAAAAACAATAGGCAATTGTTTAATTTTGAGCAGTCACTGAAATATCATGGTTTTGAAACTTCTATATGAAGTACATATGAAAAATATGGGAACTATTACTATATGGGACAATGGTCTGTACCCTATCTCTTGTATTTTAAATAAATGCTGTTTGGCTAATAGTCAGGCAGGAAGTATAGGCTGGGCAACGAGGCAGGAAGCAGAAGTGGGGCACCAAGAATTCTGGGACGAAGATAGAGTCAGTCTGAAGTCATCATCCAGACACAGAGGAAGTAAGATGTGACAGCCTGGCTGAAAAAAGTACCAGGCCGTGTGGCTAACATAGACAACAATTATGGGCTAATATAAGTTATAAGAGTTAATAAGAAGCCTGAGATAATAGGCCAATCAGATTATAATTAATGTAGACCTCTGTGTGATTTCTTTGAACTATCGTAGGACCTGGTGGGACAGAAACCTTGGTCAACATTACTATACTATTCTATATGGGAACTATTGCTATACTATTCTATATGGGAACTATTGCTATACTATTCTATATGAAGAATATGGGAACTATTGCTAACAATTTCATCACTAAAATGTTTTTTTTTTTTTTTGCTCTAAGCTCATTAATAAGAAATGCTTTCTTGGTCATACCGAAATCCCTATAATATTCCACTCTCAAGAGTTTTTGGTCATGACATAAAACTGATTTTCAATATTTCCAAGGAATTATTTTATGCTAATCTTGCTTTCTCACTTACATTTTGTAAGTTCATGGGCTATGCAGAGACAAAAGTGTGTAGCACATACAACAAATTCTCATTTGATTCTTGCCTTAAGGAGAAAGGTAAGATTTGTAGTACAATCACAGATGAGGGCTTGTAACTAATGATTTGGGCTGTTTTCTCTTTCGCTTTCCCCCACCTCCCACCACTTCACAGTTAATGAATCTTCAATGAAGCATAGTAATCTACTGAATTCCTTCCACGCATAGCAACCCTGATTTCTGCAGGGATGCTAGATTAGAAGCCATAACTCCCCTTTTGTAAAAAAGAAAAAAATGCTGCAAAATAAAAAAATTATTAAAAATTAGAAGACATAGTAATTAGTAAATGTGCTAAAACAGAAAGAGTGTAGCCAGGCAGTGGTGGCGCACGCCTTTAATCCCAGCACTCGGGAGGCAGAGGCAGGCGGATCTCTGTGAGTTCGAGACCAGCCTGGTCTACAAGAGCTAGTTCCAGGATAGGCTTCAAAGCTACAGAGAAACCCTGTCTCGAAAAACCAAAAAAAAAAAAAAAAAAAAAAAGAGTGTGAGTTCCAGTTCAACCTGGGTTATGTAGCAAAACCAGAAGTCAAAAAGTAATTAATTAATAATTAATATAATCCTGTAAAAAACTGGCAGAAATCAGATTCCTACTCAGGCTGAGGTGTTAGCAGGAGTTTGAAAAAAAATAAATGATCATGGAAGCACTTTAGTCAATTTTTGCCTTAATAGTTAAAGGAAATTGACTATAAACGCACTCAAATGCATATCCTCAATAATAAATCCAACCAGGCATAATGGGGCACAATTCAAGTCCTAGTAGTATTTTAGTAATGAAGACGGGAGGATCACAGTTCAAGATGTAGGGAGTTTGAGTCTAGTCTTAGCTAATGAGACTCTGACAAAGAAAACAGAGAGAGAGAATGAAACCCACACATACTACATGGAACTGAGAATTCAAAGGGATCAGTTTTTAGCAAAATAAATTACTTTTTTGAATCTTGGAAATTAGGTGGGGAGAAATGGAATATTCAAATTTACCATAGAAATTTAAGAGAAATAAAGATAAATGAAACTCAGTGGATTGTAGGACACAGACAGACAGGTTAGATACATTATGAATGAAATATACATTAGCCAGCCAGGAGAAATGGACTTTTATTAGGGTTCTGTATTAACTTCTATGTGTCATTCAGGAAAACAAGAGACTGATTCCTCAGGGCCTTGGACCAAAGGTATCCATTCCTCAGACACAGCTGCTGTGTGTATAAGGGAGAAAAATGACTTTTGCTCTCTGTTAAGTCAGATTTCACAAGAACATTTCTTTTCTTTCCTTTCCAGCTCGTCTCTCTATTTTCATGGCAGACTAAGACCTGTGTTTCAAACACCTGGCTGTTAAGTAGTCACAATTCATCACAGGAAACCAACAAATAAGACCACATTCCATTTTCACCTTTCCTTTCCTTCCCACTGTACACTGAAACAATTTATCCACTTTCTTTTCCAAGATACAGGAGTGAGTTCTAACATAGTCATCATTATCTACACCCGCTGACCTGAAAAATGCGGTCTCCTGTCTTATGCAGTGATTCCATTACTGTCAGATCACCATAAAATGAAAAATATAATGGGCAGTTATTTAGATTCAAAGCTTATATTAATTCAGGCCAAGGTTTCTAAAACAAAGTTTGCCAACCAAAATGTACAGAATATGGAATTAATCTTAAGTACATTAATAGAAGATTTCCATTTTCTCTACATTCATAAAAAATGGACTTGGGCCAGTGAAATGGCTCAGTGGGTGGAGGTCATTGGCTTCAAGACCAGTCAACCATAGCTAAAATCTCAGACCCCATACAACATGAGAGAAATGACTCCTTCAATGCTCCTCTAACTACATCTGTGCTGTGGCCTGTATATCTCAGTACATATGACTATATACAAAAGAATAAGTAAATGGAATAAAATGAAAAATAAAAGTGGTCTTTGATCACAAATAACTTTTTGTCTGATTCCTACTGTCAATTTTTTTGTGAGCAAGTTAAATAAATTTTCAATATTTCCTTGGAACAATTTTACAATGAAATTGTTTAACTCTGATACTTTTTGCAATAAAGACAGTTTTTTCTTTTTTTTTTTGGTTTTTCGAGACAGGGTTTCTCTGTGGCTTTGGAGCCTGTCCTGGAACTAGCTCTTGTAGACCAGGCTGGTCTCGAACTCACAGAGATCCGCCTGCCTCTGCCTCCCGAGTGCTGGGATTAAAGGCGTGCGCCACCACCGCCCGGCAATAAAGACAGTTTTAAAAGAAGAAAAGAAGAAATCAATGCATGTGGCACAAATAAAAAGCTCTTATATGACTTTGCTCTAAGGAGTAAAGAGACATTTGTAGTACAGTCACAGAAGAAGGTTTGTGACTGCTGTTTTGCTTGTTTATCTTTTTTTCTTCCACTTCTCAGAGCTATTGGGACTTTACTGAAATATGGTAATCAAGTGACTTCCCTATGAGCAACACAACTCTGATGGATGATTAATACTAAATCCACAGCTACCTTATCATGAAAAAAATAACTCAAAATAATAAATAAAAACTAAAACACAAAGAAAGATGATACATTACTCTAACCTAGCATTGGGAAGCCTGTTATAGGAGGATTATAAACCTAGTCAGACTGGCCTATGGAGCAAGACACTGATTAAATATTAACTAATAATTTAACTTAATTCAGTTATATGAACAGGCAGAAAGCAAATTTCTATACAGATTGAGGTTTCAGTAAAGCTGAGAGTCCCAAAGCATCAGCAAAGCATGGCAGCCATCTTGATACTAATAGTAGGCTAAAATAAATAGTGAATCTTTGGAAAATGGTCAATCAAATACCAAATAACTAATCCAGGAGTACCAGGAGTTCAAAGTTGGTTTGAGAAATACACTGCATTTGAATGAGGCTAGTCTAAAGATAATCTATGTCAAAGAGCACCAGACAGAGAAAGAAATTTACCAAATTCCATGGGGCTGAAAGGACAAAAGGGTAAAACTTTAACAAAAGATTGCCTTCATTTAACATTGGATCTAAGACAGGTGGAAGCAGAAAGTTTAGATTTTTTACAATAGGAACAGAAAAGGAGATAAATAAAATTAAGTGTCCCATGGATTATAGACAGAACATAGGTAGAGATGATACATCAGGAATGATTATACACATTAGTTAGCCATGAGATGTGATTATGGGTCCAATCAATAAAGCATGTGTGTTGAACACGAGCAAAGAAGAAAAGACCCAGCAGACACTAAGTATTCACAAGATACACATGGAACACATATTCTGTACCATGACCTCTTTGCTTTACTCCATCGTGATACTGCATGGACCTCTACCCAAGAAGCACAGCTCACAGCTGCTCATGAGGTTCATTTAGAAGCTGACACTGAGTACAAGTTTCTGTGTCTTTCCACTGGTGAAAATAATATGGAAGCCACAGAAACATTTTGACCACTAGGCTTCCTTGTTGAAGCCTCATATTTGGCCGTAGTTATAACACCATCATCAGGGAACATTTCTGCAGCATAGTCAAGGACTATAAAGATCATTTAACCTGGATACAGGCATCCTCTTAGCCCTTGGCACTTCATTTTACAAGTCACCACGTGTCCATTTCAGGTGCTGTAGGATACAAAAAATTTATTAACTCTGGCTTCACAGTGGCAAGAACCAAAAATTCTAGTGCTTGGGAGGTAGATGCAAACAAACAAACAAACAAACAAAAAACAGAGCTAGCCTGTATGAAATGATATCTCATATAGAAAAAAATTAATCAGTTGATAACAAAACAATGGTGTTAATCTGTATGACTTTAACATAATAATGCATCTTATAAGGCCTTCTGTCTTCTTGTCACCTATGTGACAGCCTGCTTGCCAGTGTCCTTGGAGGAGAGAGCGGAAGTTATTTTCCTGCAGATTTGGAGCCTAGGTGTCCACATTGGCAGAACCATGTTTAAATAGAAGAGAGCCAGACCTGCCATGATCTTGGGTACTGAATGAAATATTCCTGAGAAAGTTACTGCTGTTGTTAGCTGAGACTGTTTCTCCAGCTGCTGAAGAAGAAATTCACTGAATACCATAAAAATATATCATCATGAACATAATCCAGCAGAAAATCCACAAATGTACAGACAATAATACTATCAACTAATACATGTAAATTAATTATGGTAATATCTTTAAATGGATAAATAACAGTTACACCTGCCTGTAGTATCAACACTTGAGAGATGAAGATGAAAGGATCAGGAGTTCAAGACCAGACTGGGTGATACAAATCCCTATCTCCAAAGAAGAACAACAACAAAACAGTAAAAATTAAAACATTTTTAAATGATATAAAAAGCAACTTAAAATGTAACTAGCTAACAAAATTATTGAAGACAAGCACAGAATTATTAGGAGATCTTTTTTAAAAAAGTCTGCATTTCTAAAAAAATCAATTATCAAGAAAATGATAAAGATGTGATATGAAGGCACAAGGGCTTCTGAGAATGAAGGGATAAAATGTGTATGAATACTGCAAAAGAATGAATAGGAAAGAGTAAAGGATCAACCAAAACTAAGGATTTATAAAAGGCCTTGTGGACACCCACTAGTTAATAAGTTCATAGTTGACTAACACAAAACAGACTTTTCCTTTGTGAGTGTCTTTGTTTGGGACAGTTTTATTATTTTATTTTTTTGTTGTTTTAGTTTGATTTTATATTCCTTTTTTGTTTTTTTTGGGGGGGGAGAGAGAAATAACATGAAATTGAGTGAGAAGGGAGGGAGGTGGGAAAGAAGTGGGTATTAAGCGGGGAAGAAAACCTGATCAAAATAGATTCTATGGTAAAACTTTAATTTAAAAATATCAAGCTATAATTTTAAAAAGAGTTATATCCACAGAAGATGTGAATTATTAAATGGAAATAAAAGTGCAAGGCAAAGGACACATGCAAAGGAATTACTGGTCAGAAGACCACAGAGGTCTTCAAATAACAATCTGTTGTCATGACCTTGGTTTTCCACAGTAACTACACAGTAATACCCTATTGCTGAAGACACCATACATTTGGTGTCAGGACATAGATAAATCAATCTTAAACCAATCAGGAGACATCTTCCCTTGGGCTAGCTTTAAATGGGTCTAAAAGTCATTTGCAGTGTGTTAGAGGGGTGTCTTAGGATTTTCATTGCTGTGAAGAGATACATGACCTTGGCAACTCTTATAAAAAACATTTAATTGGTGCACCTTTCTTACAGTTTCAGAGGTTCAGTGCATTAACGTAATGGTGGGGAGTATGACAGCATACATGCAGACTTGATTCTGACTGTATCCTGATATGCAGGCAGCAGGAAGTTGATTGACACACACACACACTCAGTGGTACCTGGAACATAGGAAAACTCAAAGCTCACCCCCACAGTGACACATTTCTTCCAAGACTACCCACTCCAATAAATCCATGCCTCCTAAGTACCACTCCCTATGAGATTATGGAGGCCAATTACATTCAAACCTATGAATGGTCTTGCCCAGCACTGGAACCTATGTGTCAAAATACTGATCTGCTAGGCAAAATGTGCCCAGTGAAACCCTTTCTATGGGATAAGTAACTGCTTTCTTATTGGAGTTGAAGGATGCCAGGTTTACTCTTGTAATCCAAATAAAAAACCCATTATTGTTGAGGTCATCGACCTGAGTATGGAACCTGCTACTATCATTTTGCCAAATGGACATGTGGTCAAATTGTGCTCTTACCAATTATATTTATGGCCTAGACCTGGCCTGCTTTCAACCAACATCAGAAAAACTTCTTTTTACAGTGGGCAGTGCAGGCAAGCAGAAATGGTCAAAATGCTTAGGGAAGCGAATACATGCTCAACCATAATGAGAACATCTTCATAAACCCATTTCCTCAACTTCACTTCCAAGACTCAGGAAATAGGAGGGAAGAGGAAAGAGAAAGAATGTAAGAACCACAGACGGGAAAAAACTTGAGAAAATAGCCTTCTAGACACGACAAATCTCCCACATAGATGGGATAGATGTCCATTACCACTCAAGGAATCACTATTGTTAGGAGACAGCTGCTGGAAAACAGAGATTCATGCTTTTGGGGGAGTGTAGCCACTGATGGCTAACCTAGCTCCAGTGGTTATACTACCATGTACCTAGGGACAACATCAATTAAGTACACAAGAGTTAGAGTGGAACATGTTAGGACAGAAGCATAGAAAGCTTGCAGTGAGAGGGAAGGGTATAATCATATTGTATTTTATGTATATACAATATATTCAAAAAATAAATACTATTAATAAAGATAAGCAATAAATAGTTTTCTACCAGATTACAAATTAACATAAAACTTGGAGTTTACACAATATAACATCTCAAAATTGAAGGTAAATATATATGTATGCATATGTAAATTTGTTCTCTCTCTCTCTCTCTCTCTATATATATATATATATGTACCAAGTTATATAAACTAGCTAGAGAAAAAAGTGAAGTGAATGTTTCAGATATTCACACTGATAGTATCTGTCAGGATGGACCAGTTACTTCAAATAATCTTAAACTGTTGATTTGCTTGTGCCCTCTGCATCTTAGAACATAAAATCTTGAACTACGTTCAGTATTACATCACTAGCAGTCAGCTTCCCTGTCTAACAGTTGCTCAAACACTGCCATAGGCAACTTGTCCTAACCTGTGAGCTCCATAGAAAGTGAGAAAAGTCTTGTGAAATGAAAGAAAAGTCTTGATACAGTGTGAGGATTCAGGAAACTCACAGGTTAGATGGGCCATTGTCAATCCATTGCCATTTTTTTCCTTTTTCATTATATGATAACCCAATCCAGTAATTGTTTTGATTAATTTGGAGCTGAAGAAATTTCTGTAAAGGGAAAAACATATTTGATGATAAAACTTTCCTCTGTTTGGTGAGAAGAGAACAAGTATAACAGGTCCCAGCTATTCTTATGTCAGTTCTCTGCTGTCCTGCCCGCCAGTGCTTCAGTCTCTCCAAGTTCATTTCCCACTAGTAGCTCATTTATGTCAAAACTGATCTCAGTTATGTAACTTATTTAAAATGAAAATTTTAGGTCTCTAGAGATGCTGAATTCATGGAATGATTTGTTGACTGTGTTTCTCAAAGGAAGTCATAATATGTGACCAAGGCGGACCATGAACTTCAATATTCCTGTTTGTGACTCCTTAAAACAAGCACACCGCATATATAATTCATTTAATAATTTCTGACACTGTAAAATTATTCAAATGTGCATTTCCAAACACTACAGAGGCATGTGGCAAGCAATGTCCTGTCTTTAAAGCAAATTCATTAACACGAAAAATCCTGTGTGAAAAGCTGTGCATTAAGCCCCATGCTCCAGAGAGGAAGCCGTTCTAAAGTTCAGACCTGAGAGTGACAGAAATTGAGGAGGAAAAGAACAGATATTTGGACTGTTAGTGACTTACATGTGACATCCAAGTGGCATGATGTCTAATTAAATTACTGAATATATTCTAAAATATGGGCACATATTAATTATGATTACTGTAGCAAATGACAATTTATATTATTATTTGACATTAAGGTAATTTTATATTGCAATTTTTATACCTGTATTAAATTGGTGTATAAATTCTATACCATGTTATAAATGACAAGCTTTCAAGCTGATATTTCAAGCATTTCTCTAGAAAATTATAGTCTTCATATTAGAAGAGATTTTGTTAGTAATAATTCAAACAAAAAATGTCAGCATCTTGGCATCTTTGTTTTCTTTTAATGACTAATTCCTAAAAATAGATATACTTTTAAAAACATAAAAATAGTATGAACTAAAAATTTTGGACAGTTTCCTTGAAAATCCACATGGAGCTAAGAGGTAAAACCATTTAAATCCATCGTTCTCATCTTATCTCCATTTTGCAAATAGGTTCAGAGATCAGTTACTTTCTCTACTGTCAACCAATCATTCATCTTAGACAGTCCCATTTATGGGTGCCAAACAGCAAGTATTAGACTTCAGCACCTTTACGTATAGTTGACAGTACACCTATGTGGAGAAACAGTGTTAAACTTACTCAGGAAAAGCATTCTTCTCTGAGGCATTGTCTTGCAGAATCCTGAGAAAGACACGATTATCACTTTATTAATGAGTCTTCTCATAACAGACCCTGAGCCTCCATGTTAAGCTAGGAGCAGTAGGGATACTCTTGCTGCACAGCTTTTGATCACATTACAGGGAAACCAAATACAACACTTTGAGGTTTCTCTTTCAATAAGCCTGCCTGGGCTCAGTATCTCACTATCCAAGGATTAGAGTAGGAGTCTAAGAATAAAGAAGCATGTAAAAGTCTGTGGTACCAGTTCATCATCATCATCTATCTTCAAAAGGGATAATCTGCAATCCTGGCAGGTCTGATTACATCCTCTCCATTTTTTTTTGTCCATGATGAAATAATAACATTTTATGCCACAGCAGAACCAGTGTCCTTTAAAAGGTTTGCCTACAATAGAAAAGAGAATGGTGAAAATTTTTACATTTTAGTATTTTGTTCTCAGAGCACTGGCTTGGTTTGGCTTTGGTTTTGGTTTTTTCAAGACAGGGTTTCTCTGTAAATTTGAAGCCTGTTTTGGAGCATACTCTGCAGACCAGACTGGCCTCAAACTCACAGAGATCCACCTGCCTCTGCCACCTGAGTGCTGGAATTAAAGGCATTTGTCATCACTGCCCAGCTTTAGAGTACTGTTTTAATTAAACATCTATAACTAAGCAAAATTTCAGAGCTCCCAGAAATTAAGATCCCTGTATGCCATGCTCTTTGAAGCATTGTTTATAACAGCAGAGCTATGGAAAGAGTTTATGTGTCCATTGTGGAGAAATCAGTAGGAAAAAAAGTGCAGCACATGTACACAAAAGCATACTTTTTCCCTTTAAAAGGAAGTAAATTGTCTGGGCACCATGGCTTATGCCTCAGCACTCCACAGAGTGAGACAAGGGGACCACCACCAGCCTGAGGTCAGGCTAGGCTAAGTAGTGACTTCCTTGCCAGTCTAAGACATTTAAGACATCCTGGGCTACAGAATTAAACTATATCTCACACCTCAACATCCCAAAAGAGAGATGTTGAACTAAGTGACAAACATGGTTGAAGTTGAAGGTGGTGTGAAAAGTTAAATAAACCAGGACAAAATTTTATGACTCAACTGCTGAGGGTTCTAATACAGCTCAACTCTAAGAAGCAAAGGCTTGTGAGATACCAGAGCTGGAGTACATGGAACAAACACTTGCTGCACAGAGGCAGTTACAAAGTGATGGAATTCTAGACTTGTAATGTACTGTGTCCCTAGTTCATCTATACATACTGTCTGTGCACATAAGATTGTGCTGTGATCTGTGTTAGATGTTCTTGCCTTAAGAGACACATGAGGGGGTTTTGAAGGTGATAGTCTGTTCTCTTGATTATGTTGATGCTTTTCATGGTATTTCAAATGCTCAAATATATTAAGTTGAAAACATTAAAATGTGTGCAGTTTGTGTAGCAATAACACATCAATATTGTTAACAAAGATTATCTCCAACCTTTGTTTTTATGTAAAGATTAATCATTGTGTAACACAGGTTGGCCTGGAATTTTCTGAGCTGTCCAGAATGTCCTCAAATTTATAATCCTTCTGTCTCAGCCTCCTAAAGAAGGGACTATAGCAATATACTACCATTTACTGATGCTAAGGTTATTTTAAAATAATTGCAAAAAACATGTTTCATGGGTCTGAAATATTTAAAATTTTGACACTTTTTTGTTTCCAACATATATTTTATAATGTAATAGTTTTAAAGATATTGTTAGCCTTTGCATAATAAAAATTATCAACTCCTATCATGGCATAAAGATCCTATGCAAAAGCTGTTTGTAAATTTTAAATTCTGAAAAAATGTTTAATAATGAATGATAAAACTTTGTCAAATAAAGTTAACAAGTCACAACGCAAGGTAAGAAGGGATCATTGTAATGCTTGCCATTTTCATCTCTCTGGCCTCATTCACTGTGTCACTGCCAGAGTAACACAGTGTGGATACCATTTTGAAGCTCCAAAATGTGCTTAAGGGAACTTCATCATGGCTTTAAATGGGCCAGTTCTCTTATACCAAAGCAGAAGGAAAACGCACACACACATACACACACAATTATTTTTATGACTGTATCCATATAAATGCTTCAATACATTTCAGATTAAGAATTTGTTAAATATGCTCTTACTGGAAATTTCTATATTCTCTCAACAACAAAGTTGGTTACAGGTCCATCCGTGGATAAAGAAACACCAAGTCATTAACCCATAGATCACCAGTATTGTAAGCTGCTAATTGGACTTCAAATCTTCTGGAGAAGAAACAGCACCAAATTAATGTAACTTTATATTAAAAATCTCCTCTGTACCTGTGCGCTGTTCACAATCTAAAACAAGCTTAGCTTCCCCGTAGCATATGTTCTGTTTTCTTTCGAGGGAGTTCAGATGGTCTTTGAGGGCATCATACTCTACAGACTTATTTCTCAACATTTCTTTCCATAAGTAGTAGTTATATTTCATGGTTCTGTACTCTTGATCAATATTATTTAGAGTTTTCTGCAATTCATGTTTTTCTTGTTTATACTGAAAAACTAAAATTAATAGCAGATATAACATCAAAAATGCTCATAAGAAGTAAATATTGAAATTTATGATACCAGAGAAAGTCCATGTTGACAACCAACACATATCATTACTTTAAGTGGTGCTTTGACATTTAGAAAGTATCACCTCAATTAACTACCTATAGGAATGGGAACAGGAACTTCGCTCTATCATGGTAACTTTAATGTAAAGCAAACAATACAGCTGAATAAAACTCTGGTGGGTGAACCACAACTTCCAATTAAGTTTTCATGGCACAAAACTTTCAAGTAAATACCTAAATAAAATAGTTATTGAATACTTAACACAGCATGACAATGTGAACTAAGACAAATTAAGAAATGGCACAATTCTCATTGGACCAGAGGGACAGCAAAATATTAAGATATTTTGTTTTTTGTTAGCACAGCCTGATAATAAAATGTGAAGGAATCTAATAAAACTTAAGCTTTAATGTCTCTGTAGAGATGAAGTCTATTCAATTAACCATGTCCTCAATATACACAGAGGAAAATGAATAGAAGAACAGCATCTCATTTGCACAACTGTTTCTCACAGAATGTTTACATAAGGTTCACAATCATCTAAGCTCAGAAAGCATGCTACCACCAAGTCTATAAAAGGAAGAATATGAAAAGTATGACAGAACTAGGCAAATCCCAACATAAAATATGTATGTATGAGAACAGAACACTGTAGAGTATCAAGTAAAACAAAACAAAACAAAACAAAAACCTAAAAAGCAAAAACAAATTCCAGAGCTAACTGGCACATCCCCTGATTATAGGCAACACAAGGGATAGAGTGTGTTAACAGCCTAATTTGTGTCTAAAGTTATTGCTTAGTCAGAAAGGCAAAAAAGTTTTAGACAAGTTACTCACTGTATGTCACCAACACTGCAAGAGCCACCAGAAGAATGGAACAAAGAATTCCCACAGGTATTGCAATGAGGTGCCATGGGACTGAGCACTCTTAAACAAACAAACAAATAAAGCAAGAAAATAATTACAATAAAAAAGACCATGTACCAATTCTAATTATAATTTTTGTAGCATGGAAACAAGAAGATATGGGTCTCTTAAAGTTTTATAAAGTCTATCATACAACATGAATGAACATATGTTTTCTACTTTTGTAGGTATCTACCTAAAATTTTTAGGTATCTACCACTTTAGAAATCCTACATGTGGGAAGTTTCACAGGATTTCAATTTGTTTTTCACTTTTGACCTTGTATTCTCAAGCCTCCCACTTCAGCCAAGAAGTAGCTGGATGAGAGGCACATACCCCTTATCCATTTCTACACGATCAAAATGTGTCCTTCTGAAAGCACTGGAGGCACAGACACAGAAGATGCCAAACTGGAGCATGCAGTCAACCAAGTAGGCATAACTGAGGATGAAGAGGAAGGAAAGAGGGATGGATATTCTTGAAAACTGTAGGAAACCATGGTTGTTATGGAGCTGACCTGTATACAAATCCATCCATTCTCGGGCCTAGAAGTTAACTCTCTTTCTTTTCCAATAAGTTCTATTTTTCTCTAAAAATACTAAACATCTTTGTGTATTTTAAAGTCTGAAAGTCAAGCCTCTGATTATCACTATGTCAAAGAAGTTAAAAGTTCTCAGCTTGGAGTTCAACTGTTATAGCTAATGTAGAGTAAGCAGAAATAAAGAATAGAAAAGTGAGATTTCCTCTTTTTTATTAATAAATTTAATTATCTTTGACATTTCATAAAATGCATAATGTGGTTTAGTCATGCCCATCCCCACTACCCTCTCTCATCCCTCTCTTCCTCTGCAGCCTTCTTTCTGGGAAGAGACTTTCTCATCAGTTGGACTGCTCCTGCAGTTTCATTGCATTTGATGTTGGAAGTACTTAAGACAATTAAAACACCTTCTGCTAGAGTAGAAGTATTGTTTTTAATGCATACATTGAATTTCAATAAGATTTTATTCATCTAGCACTTTTGGTGTTTCTTCGGTATTATAAGGAGAGAAGGCTTGCTTTTGGTCCTGGCCATCCTGCTAGCTTATACCCGAAATAATCACACAGACATTGTATTAATTAAATCACTGCCTGGCCCATTATCTCTAGCCTCTTATTGTCTAACTCTCACATCTTGATTTAACCCATTTTTAATAATCTGCATTTACCACAAGGTCATGGCTTACTGGGGAAGATTTAGTGTCTCTGCCCTGGCATCTCCATGGCGGCTCTCTGTCTCCCTTCTTCCCAGCATTCAGTTCTGTCTACTCTGCCTACCTAAGTCTGCCCTATAAAAAGGCCAAGGCAGTTTCTTTTTTCAACCAATGAAAGCAACACATGGACAGAAGAACCTCCTACACCACTTCAGACTCTACTTTGTCACTTTTCAAGGTTTCAGAATTCTCTGTGACTAGATTAAATAGTAAAAACCTCCTAAGAGTTTCTCATTTGTGATGGGATGTATTTACTTCTCACTTGTCAATTCTCAAGAACTCTTTTCTTATAGACTTTTATTAATCTCCTCTACCAATCTGACTTTCTATGTTACTAGTAACAGTCAAATATAATATTTTTTTTCTTTTTCTTTTTACTTTTAAAAATTGACTACTTTATTTTTATCTTATGTTTAAACAATTTCCTCCATGATTGCTCTCTCCCTTATACTCACTTATATTTCTCCTATTCCTGTGTATCACCACGTCCAACTAAATTGGAGAACTATAGTTTTCAATAGAATCCAATAGAATATTGTTTTTAAATGTCAAAAGTTAAGATGCCTAAATAACAGAAAAAAATTAGAAACATAAAACACTTACCTTTGTGGCCAGCTTTTCTGGGCCCTTGAGTCTCATCAGACTTTCCTTCCTTCTGCAACCCTGAAGAAGACTTATGGAATCTCACAGTTGCATAAGTGATCTCTTCATCAGTCATCTTGAGAGTAAGTAGACTGCTGTCTGTGTTAAAACCTGACCTTGAGTGATTTCTAAAGAAAAACTTAAAATATGCACCTTTAGAAAGCTACCTGGATCTGATGCTGCAGTGGAGTGGGAAGGGATAGCATCTTAAGACACCCTAAATCACATGAACTGTCCCTGATTTCCACTGAAAGTAAGAAGATTTCTGTCATTTATACCTCTATTATTTGCATCACTTATTATTAGGAAATATAGAAAGAATGAAAAATTTACTAATAAGCTATTGTAATATTGGCATAGCATATATAAATTGTTAGGCAAAGTTGGAACTACTGCAAATCATTAAAACTTTCAAACTAACAATTCAAATAACAGTCAAAGTTTTCTATATGAATAAAATTTTGTTTTAAAATTATTTACATATTTTGATAAATACAAAAATATAAAAACTGTTCTTGCAGTCTTTTCAATTATATATGACTCTCAATGTTTCCCAGACACCATCTTCAAAACAATATATGATGCTTAATAGTCCAGGTGGTTAACAGTTTGGACTCCAAGATACATAAATATTTCTTTGGTTAAAGTCCAAACACCTGAGATGTCCACCCTCTCCACTCAGCCTTAGCCTATACATTCTTCTCCAAGGAGAGGCCTGGCAAATGCATGGTTCTAGGAAAATCCTACTGAGTGGGGCAACCTAGACACAGAAAGACTAACACTGCATCTTCTCTTTCATTTGAAGCTCCTGACTCCAAGTTTTTAGACATTCTACATAACCTGGAGTAACTGCATCAACCAAGAAAGCAGAAAGGGGTATTGTATGGGTGGGATGTAGGAACACTAGAGAGAGGAACAACAACGTGAAGTTTTAATCTCAAATCATTCCAAGTTCATGATTATTTCACACAGTATATTCTAGTTTATATTGCCAGAGGAATCTATTTGAAAATGACTTTCATCCATATAAAACAATCATTAGCAAATACCCATGAAGGATTCCTTCTGATCATAGATATCAATATATCATTAAATACTAAATATTGCGAACTCCCTTTGCCCCTTATATTCATAAATAAGATGGTATCCAACTGGGTTGATTCTTCTCTAATTTTCTAATTTATGAAGTTTTCTAAAAGTTTTCAAGTTTTCCCTTATTTACTGAAAAAAGGGAAACTTATTTAAGAATATTTTAAAAAATATTTATTATTATTGAAAATTTGGGGGGTTGGAGTTATCTGAGCCATGGAGCAGTTGTCCAGAGGATAACTTAACTGAGTGAGTCCTCTCATTCATCTTTTAAGTAGGTTTCAGGGATAAAACTCTGGTGGTCAATCAGACTTGTGTAGTAAGTATCTTTACACAATGAGCCATCTTACACGGTTCCTACTATGACTTCTTCAAGATGGATAATATATAAATATTTGACCCAAATAAAGAGTAATGAACTCTATAGATCCATCTACCCTATTTTCTCAGCACACAGCAGGAGTCACAGCACTCAGAAAGAAAAGTATCAGTGCTGTTCCCTTGTTTCCAGAAGCTGCCACAGTTTACCAGATCCAACACAGGCAACAGGGCTTCCCCATCTACCCCACTATCAAGTCAGACCATCTAAAATTCTCTAGAGAACATTGAATTACATGATAGAAAAATAGTAAAAGAAACTGTTACCTGTGTCTCAACCCGGAAATTATTTTGGTGGAGGAAATTGATTTCCAGCTGGGGAACAACTTGAACTTCTCTGTACTAATCTTCTCAGAGCTCCAAGAGAAAAGGCAGAACTGAATCGCCTCTGAGTGATATTCCAGCTCATGATTTTCAGCCCCTCCTCCTGACAGAAACTGAAAAGAGGATATTGCATGAAGAAGCTGATAATGACAGAAAAGGAAGAATCAACATATTATGACAGCTGCTGCAAATCATGTTCACAATCGATATTTGAAGACCAAGAGGAGCATACCTTCAGGTAAGTAAAATCAGTGTTTTAGCAAAGCCACAAATCAAAAGAGATGACTGATGTTCCTCCATTCCTAATTTTGTAATAATAGACATTTTCCCTTATGTTACTATTTGAAGAAAAAAGTTACTTCTTGTTTTTGAATCGTGCTTATTGCAGCTAAATATGTTTTCAGAAGCCTTTGCAGCACTCACATTTCCACTGTGAAACTTGCTGCAAACATTTATAGATTTTTACTATAAATTTATATAATAAATTTTATAAATTTTATAAATTTATAGATTTACTGTGAACATTGATGGCCTTCCATATAGAGTAGTCTGATTGCTATTTTCATGGTGTGATTTATCAACTATAAGACATTGAACATGCTCAGCAAATATTCTACCTTTGAGCTACATATATAATCTTTGGTTCTTTTTGTTCTGTTTTTTTTTTTACTTTGTTTGTGTGTTTGTTTTATTTTTGTTTGTTTGTCCATTTGTTTTGATACAGTTGTTACATCAATTACTATGTAGCCCAGGCTGGTCTCAATCTCATAGTCCTTTTGACTCAATTTCTTCACTGCTGGGATTACAACTACATACCACCACATTGATTTACAACACATTTCTTGATATTTGCTAATAAATAAAAAGCATTTCTATGTTTTATAAATGTTGATCTATGAGATATTTTAAGCCAAATATAATTATTAATCACTTGTATACAGTATAAATCAAATAATTCTCTACTGCTGAAAAAAGTTGTTTTACAGCATTTTGGTGTTAATAGATTAAAATTCATGGGATATACATTACAATATACTTCGAATGATGTTTTAGATATAAAATCATGGAATTAAAGTAGATACACATTTAAGGAGCTCTAATATAGATTATCACTAGTTCTTTAGTTCATTTATAGTGTAACCATTGCATGTGAGAATATTCACAATTGACTTTTTTTTAAAGATGAGATAAGGTGAATTTTTCTTCTTGTGAGTTTTGCCCATAGGTTTGCAAATGAGAATTCTTGGAAAGAAACTGTCATCAAAGACTGATTTGCTGAGTAAAAGATAAAATGGGATGAAGAGGTTGTAGGTCAAGGGCCTAATTACCTTACCACAATATAGCTCTAGCCTCTTAAACAGACATTTCTTGCCAATGGTGTCCCATGACCACTACATAAAATCTTCATGAAACCTATTCAGAGGCCACTGACTTTCACCGACCTGAATGCTAAGAACATCATTTGAGGACCTATACAAAATCTCCATCTGACTGTAACTGCCTCTCTGATGTACCCACATATATATCTTTTTTTTTTTTTTTTTTTTTTTGGTTTTTCGAGACAGGGTTTCTCTGCAACTTTTTTAGAGCCTGGCCTGGAACTAGCTCTTGTAGACCAGGCTGGCCTCGAACTCACAGAGATCCGCCTGCCTCTGCCTCCCGAGTGCTAGGATTAAAGGCGTGCGCCACCACCGCCCGGCTCCACATATATATCTTAAATTTGCCGGATTTATAACTTTCTCAGACCTGTAAGACTACAAAACTTTATGAAACTGCTTCCACCTGAACATGGGGTTAGGGTCACTTAAAATAAGTCCAGAATAAGCTATCATTATTCTCTTTAAAATGAAAGCTGTTTTTGCATCTATAGGTCTTCATTCAAAACTCTTGCTGTTCACATTCCCAGGGAGGCCTCATGTTCTAATGCTGAATGCTAAAGATTTTAGAAATTTCACTGGAATTAGAGGTACAATTCAGAGAGGGTCCTTGCTGGGCATGTGCAAAGGTCCAGGCTTGACCACAAATATCTCCTGGAATTGTTCCCTTTGTAGACTTAAAAATGTAATTATACTATTATTCTAATGATAATAAAAAACAATAACCTTAGTTGCACAGCTGATAGTAACAACACAGCAACAATAATAAGAGAGCAAAGAGAGGAAGTAAATGACATTGATTTCTTGTCTGTCAACATGTGCTAATCTGTGCCAGAATATGTTCTAATTTCTCACTAAACTGTTCTTTCAGTTGATTGGAGATTTTCCAACCTGAGAACTTGTTTTTTTTTAATGAAAGCAATTTAAATTGTTCTTCAAATCAAGTGACAGTGGTTAATGGGCACTGGGGGATGGGTAGTGAGGAACGGGCTGGAAAACAGGAAGAGGAACTGATGATGTAATGACAGACAAGTCTGGTTCTTATCAGACTGGACAGAGGTAGAGGTGAACTTCCTGCTTTTCTCTTCCTTTACTAACTTCTAGTCAGCCCTTAATCATCTCTCCTAGCCTTTAATTGCTCCCACTTCCAAAGTTTCCTCCTGCTTCCCAATCTACGCATGTCCTCACCACTTGGCTATGCTGCCTGTATCTTACATGACTAGATTCTATCTCCTTACCTTGTTCCTTTTGTAGACTTAAAACAACTTTTATATTTATTATTATTGTGTCGTGTGTGTGTGTGTGTATGTCTGTGTGTGTGTGCTTTTGAGAGAGGTCGAGTGCATGCAAGCCATATAGTGTGCAAGATTGTCAGAGGACAACTTTGGGGAGTTGGTTCTTTTCTTCTCCTGAGGGTTCTGTGGATCAAATTTAGGGATGTGTTCAGGTTTGCTTTGCCTGCCCAGAGAGATTTTACCCACTGAATCATCCCTCATGTACCCTTTATGTTCCTAAACCCTGATATCTCTGAGTCATCACCCACAAACATTAACTCATCTCAACAGTGTAAACTAAGTTCACTGGGTGCAGAGTTTAAATACTTCTGGAATACCTTCATCCAGTCACTTTTGTCTGTATCCCTTCATCATGGGGAACCTCTATCTCTAGTGTTAGCACATACACACATATACACACACACATACATACAAGGGATGAAAGGAGAGACTTAGTAAAGTTGTGCTTGAAGAAAACAGTGAGTGGGGGTGGAAGAGCAGCAGTGCTGGAGAAAGTGGCAGACACTGTGTCCCAATGCAGGAAGATGCGTGTGTTGTCTCAACATTCCAAAAGGAAACACTGTAAAGAAGACAATTGATTTACTTAGGGACACCTTAAGACTAACTCTGGACCTATAAACAAAGCCTAACAACACACAGAATTTGAATCTAATGTGGACTCATTGAAGAAGGGCCTGGGTTTTAGCTTGCCTCAAAGCATGAGTGTGGAATCTAGAGAGACATGAGTGGAAACACCAAGATCCTGTGACTTCAGGTAAGTCCAATCATTTTCAAAGTCTTAGGCGTCAAAAACAAACAAACAAACAAACAAAACAGCTAACAATTGCCTATAACTGCAAGATCTGACATAATCTTGCAAACAAATGTGCAGACAAAACACCAATGCATATAAAATAAAAATAAATATTTTTTTCAAAAAATGGGAAACAATATTACAGTGGAGTGAGTTAGGTCTGTATATGATTTGACAATGGATGGCTTGAAAAATGAAACAATTAAATGAGGGGATAATTACCTTAGCTGGAATTTACATAATGTCAATTATATTCATTATCAGTTTGGTAGTTACTTTATCCCTAAAAAAGTTGGTTGATATCAGTGCTAAATATGAGAAATTTGCTGATAAGAAACAGCTTTAGAAAAGTTTACAACTGCCGGGCGGTGGTGGCGCACGCCTTTAATCCCAGCACTCGGGAGGCAGAGGCAGGCGGATCTCTGAGTTTGAGGCCAGCCTGGTTTACAAGAGCTAGTTCCAGGACAGGCTCTAGAAACTACAGGGAAACCCTGTCTCGAAAAACAAAACAAAACAAAACAAAAAAAAAAAAAAGAAAAGTTTACAACTGATAATATGCAAGCCCTAAACTAATTACTGAAGAAAATAATACTCTTTTGACTGGTAAGTTACAAGCCTTAGAAATGGACTTGATTTGCAGCATCTGTCATGATACATTTATTCTTTCCTCTCTGTCAGCATCAGTTTCCTCTTTACAGTTTCTGTCATCAAGAGGAGGGCCTGAAAATCCTTATCTGGTGTATCAGTCAGAGATGATTCAGTTCTGTCTTTTCTCTTAGAGTTCTGAGAGTATCAATACAGGGAAATTCAATTTGTTCCCCAAGTGGAAGATCAGCTCCCTCCACCAAAATTGCTTCTGGGTCAAAACACAGGACCCCCTAAGAAGAACGTCGTCCCAATGTCAGCTGGAAGCAATCTTAGAGGATGATGTCCCCTCTCCCAACAGAGTTGCCCTCAGGTTTAGGAACATCATTTAGGGGTTGGTATGGGGTTGAGGGGATGGGGGAGGTATTTTATGGGCTCAGGTGTGAAAAAAGGGGGGGATTAGATGGTTTGATGGGATAATTGGTATATGTGAGTTATTGTTTTTAAAAAAATGAATTGGTGTTGATTCTTGTATATTGATATATTCTATATTGTATGTATGCTTCTACCTCTATATATTGTATGTGAGTATGCTTCTACCTCTATATATTGTATGTGAGTATGCTTCTACCTCCGTTTAAAACATTATATATATAGATATATTTACCATATTTCAGTGTACATTTCTACCTCTGATATTATTTATGTAATGACATTGTGTACTTTTGGAGGTCATTGTCCTCATTTGTTGCAGAGTTGTTTATTCTCTTAGTCTTCAAGTTAGATAGGTATCGATATATGTTTGTCATATTTATATTTAGGATAATTAGGTTCTTTAGAATGATGGAGGAGTGTCTATGTGTTACTTTTATGAATAAAAAACTGCCTTGGCCCTTTAAGAGACAGAAAATTAGGTAGGCGGAGTAGACAGAACAGAATTGTGGGACAAAGGAAGCAGAGTTGGGGAGACGCTTCAGGCAGTCGCCATATGCAGTCACCATGCTTCTCCTCTCTGAGATGGATGCAGGTTAAGACCTCTCCTGGTAAGCCACCCCTCGTGGTGCTATATAAACTACTAAATATGGGTTAAAGCAAGATATGAGAATCAATCAATAAGAAGCTACAGATAATGGGCCAGGGGCCAGGCAGTATTTAAATGAATACAGTTTCCGTGTAATTATTTTGGGTAAAGCTAGCCAGGTGGTGGGACATAGCCCGCCATTCCTTCTACATAGATACATAGAAATTATACTTAGTATAGATGGTATAATCTTCAACCTCTTCAAAGAGCTGAAGAAAATGGCCTTTAATCTAACCTAGAGTTTTGAACTAAAGAGACACAATCACTCCTTGCAACACAGCTCTACTCCCGAGAAAACTTTGAGCACCAAAGACACTCCACTGGGAGCTTGTCTTCTCCTTGGCAGAACTGGCCTTTGTGCAAAGAAAAAGCTCATACCTTGACCACTGACAGAGTTTCAGAGTATCCATAAATGGATAAAAACAGGATTGTCTTATCTTGCCAAGACAGGGTAGGATAGTTCTAAAAAAAGTTCCTTGCCTTTGATAATGGTATGTCAGTTATGTTAGGCCTTAGCCAAAGTTGGTTGACTCAACATTGCAAACGAGACTTTGGGTGATTTCCCAGGTAGTCAGTTGTCTCTGTCATTTGTTGCACATTTTGGAAGTTTCTCATTTGTACTTCCTGGTTGCTCTAGTAATATTACTTCCCTTCTCAGATCTTTGATGGAGTAGAAGATTAGATAATCGTAGTTACCCTCTACATTATTTAGACTCCTTGAAATAGAATGCTTAGTAAAACTTTTGTTATATGTTTCTTGTTTAATATTGTTTATTGTTTGTAATTTTTATTTATTATTTGTTCCTATTGTATATAGTTGTATTTTGTTTGGTTCTGTCTTATTTAGTAAAAAGGGGGAGATGATGGGGAACCTCAGCCAATCATATTCAGTTTTGGGCATGTTCCCCATGTGCGTTTGTTTCCTTCTCTTTGTTTTCCTGTGCTCCTAAATTGCTGGAACCCTGGTTTTGTAAGTTCCCTTCTTCCCTTTATTAAAGCTGAATATTTTTTATTAAAGCTAGTCTGGTTAATTTTAACCACCGATCAGTAATGCCCTTTACAGAGAAAATTTGATCTTATTGAAAAAAAAGAGAGAGTCAAGTCTCTGCCAACCCTAGAATGGCTCCCTTAATTAAGATATATAATTCCTTGTTCCCATATCCACCCTTCCTATATCCCAACCATCCTATTCCCCCAAGCTCTCCCCATTCTCCACTTCACACTTTTCTCTCCCCATCACCCCATCCCACCCCACCCCTAGTGGGTGGCAATCTTTTTGCCTGGCAATCTTGTCTACTTCCAATATCCAGGAGGATAACTATATGTTTTTCTTTGGATTCACCTTCTTATTTAGCTTCTCTAAGATCACGAATTATAGGCTCAATGTCCTTTATTTATGGCTAGAAACCAATTATGAGTGGGTACATCCCATGTTCATCTTTTTGGGTCTGGGTTACCTCACTCAGAATGGTGTTTTCTATTTCCATCCATTTGCATGCAAAATTCGAGATGTCATTGTTTTTTACCGCTGAGTAGTACTCTAATATGTATATATTCCACAGTTTCTTCATCCATTCTTCCACTGAAGGGCATCTAGCTTGTTTTCAGGTTCTGGCTATTACAAATAATGCTGCTATGAACATAGTTGAACAAATGCTTTTGTAATATGATTGGGCATCTCTTGGGTAAATTCCCAAGAGTGGGAGGCTGGGAGAGAGTAGACTCTTTTTTTGTTTTTTCAACAAGCATTTTAAAGTTTTATGGTAGGAACCAAGAGATGGTGTCTAATATTTTCTACATATTCACAAATAAATGTTGATATATTTTATCATACTATCAGAGCAGTGTTTTCTGATTTTTTTGTAATATAAATTCTCTCACTATGGTTATTATCATGGTACCAAGTTGAACCATTTAAACAGACATCAATATTTTTTTCAGGACTGCATATGTTTACTGTTAGTTGATATTAGAAAATATGTACAATGTTTCAAAGAGAACTGTTGTAGGAATCTGATTAACTCATACTCCATAAATGTTCTTTGTATATCAAAAATCTACATATTCTGCAACTAAAACTATGTATGTTTTTTTAGTGACTTCCCTGCCTAGGCCTTTTGGCTCTTACTTGAGATTCATGCATCAATAAAGTTCTTAGATAAGAATTTTGGTCATAAGCTTTGTTTCTAATGACCCCAACCAAGAGTAGGTCTTTTCCCTTCAATAAAGAATACCCCTCAGACATGTGGTCAATAGCTTGTATGATAGTTGCTAGCAGATTCAATCAAGCTGACAACCAAAATTATCCATCTCATGCTAGAGAAGTCATTGGTAGGCCAACTCAGAATATATTGAAAGGCACGCCCAATATTAGATATGTTATATATAGCAAAACATGTAACAGCATCTATGGTCTAGACCAAAGTTTATTTAAAAAGGTGAGAAGCAGTGTTGATGAGACAAGTACCATCACTATTGGAAATACAACAATCATTTACCTGGTAGGCTTATCTTTTTGATAAGAGCTATTGTAGAAGCATTGAGTCTGATGTAAAGAGTGGGGTATCATAAGATTCTGAAATAACAGCAGTCAAGTTGTTTTGCTTATCTATGGGAAGCAGGATAACCACAATTATTATAATAAGAGGCAAGAATTTGTAATGGAAACTAGAATAATTAATGTATAAAGTTCTACAGATATAATTAATGGAGCATGACTTTCCCATGGGTGAGACAGACAAAAATGAGAATACAATTGATTCTTCTGGCCAATGCTTTGGGTAGGGTCATTAGAAACAAAGTTTATGACCAAAATTCTTTTCTGAGAGTAGACTTATAGGACCCAGAAAGGATGGACATGCATACACGTTAGTTTTAGAACACCCACAGTTCCCTATCAGTTCTTGACAACATCTATCCCCCCTCCTTGTCCTAAGTTATGGTCCCTTGGTAGACTGCACACTGCAGTTTGTGTTTTTCTACTTGAACTGTGTCTGTGCCTTCAGTGCTTTCTGAAGGATGCGCTTTTGTTCATGTAGAACTGGGGGATTTGTTATAAGTTTTCTTTTCTTTTTTGATTTTTTCTATTTATGTTTTAAATTTCAATTTACATTCCAACCACAATTTCCCCTCTGACCTCTCCTCCCATACCCTCTTGCCTCTACCTCCAGCTAACTCTCATCCACTCCTCTAAAAGGGTTTGGGCTCCCATGGGTGTCAACAAAGTCTGGCATATTAAGTTGGGGCAGGATTAAACCCCCACTTCCTGCATTAAGGCTGAGTATGGCATTCCAGCATGGGGAAAGGGCTCTCAGAGGCTAGCTCATGAACCAGGGATAAAACCTGGTCCTACTGCCAGGGGCTCCTCAGATAGTCTAAGCTTTGCCACTATCTCACACATATGGAGGGCCTAGTTCTGTCCCTTGGAGGCTCCACAGCTGTCAGTCTAGAGTTCAGGAGTTTCCACAAGGTGTGTTTTAGGTGTCTTTGTAGATTTCTCCATTATGATCTTGACCTCCCTTGCTTACATGCCATGATATGGGTTGACAATCATTATTATGAAAGGATTAATAATATCTTTAAAATTTCTACATTAACAAATCTGTAATACAAAAAGAAAAAGAGCCAAAAATGTTATGAAATCTTGCAGACCAATGAAAAAGTTTTGTGTCATTATTTTAAAATAATTTAACATCTGTAAATGGAAGAATATTTCTGTAGTCTCTCTCCTTAGGAGGCTGAGACAGAGGATTAGAAATTTGAGGATGACCTGGACAGCTCACCAAATTCCAGGTCATCCTGAAATGCACAATGATTCTGCTTCACAAGAAAACAAAGGTTGAGATAAAGTTTGTTAATAGAGCATGGCCATCCTCAGCTCCTCACTAAACAAAATAATCATATTGAGCAATTATTGCTACACAAACTATACATATTTTAATATATTCAACTTGACATGTTTGGATATGTGGGCATACTCCTGGAGGCATCAACATAAACAGGAGAATAGACTACCACATTCCAAAGTTCCCTCCTGTGTCTCTTATTTCTCTTAAAGTAAGAGCACCTAACATAAACTATAGCACAACCTTAAGTGCAGAATATGTGTGGAAAAACTGGGGACACAGTGCACTATTGCATGTCGAGAATTTCATCATCCTTGTAACTGCCTTTGTGCAGCAAGTGTTTGTTCCCTGCACACCAACTCTGGTATCTCACAAACCTTTGCTTTTTACAGCTGGGCTATGTTAGAACCCTCATGTGAGCTAAGTCAAAGAATTCAGTCCTGAACTGCTCTTGTTTTACTTTGTACAACATCCTAGACTTAAATCATGTTTGTCAGTTAGTTGAGCATCTCACTTTTAGGGTGTTGAGGTGTGAGACACAGTTTAATTCTGTAGCCCAGGCTGTCTTAAAGCCTACTTTATAGCCAAGGCTGTCATGGAAGTCACTACTTTGCCTAAGAGTACCTCAAACTGGTGGTGAGCTTTCTGACTCACTCTGTGGAATGCTCAGGTTATAGTCATAAGCCATCATGCCAAGACAATTTACTTCCTTTTAAGGACAAATAGTACTGCTTTGTGTGCATGTACTGCATTTTTTCCTACTGATTTATTCACAATGGATGCATCAGCTATTTCTATGTATCTACTATTATAAACAATGCTGCATAAAGCATGGGTGTATAGGGGTCTCTTGCCATTCTAAAACATCAATTTCTTATAGCTGTGAGATTTTACTTAGAGATGTTTAATCATAACATTGCTTCAATAACAGAATACTAGAAAATAAGAATTTCCACCATTTACCTTGTCTATTGTAGGCACAATGTTGAAGGACACTAGTTTTGCTGTGGTATAAAATATTAATAGTTCACAATGACAATAATAGAGTAGATATAATCAAATCTTCCAGGACTGAAACTTATCCTTTTGGAAGATAGATGATGATGTTGAAATGGTACCATAGACTCTTACATGATCTTTTATTCTAAGATTCCTTCTCAAACCCTTGGATAGTGAGATATTGAGTGCAGGCAGGTTTATTGAAAGAGAGACCTTGAAGTGTTGTATTTAGTTTGCTTGTAATTTGAGCAAAAGCTGTGCACTAAGAGTATCCTTGGCTACTCCTTCCTTATCCTGGCTTAGTGTCAGGACACAAGATCTGTTAAGAGAAATCTCATTCTGAAGTAGATGGAACATCCAGACAATATGTAGAGAGTGACAGATCTTGGGACACTCAATTCTATATCGGATGTCTCAAAAAATCCCTCTCCTCAAGGCTCAGGGAACCTTATGAAAGAAAAGGCAGAAAGAGTATAAGAGCCACAGATAATGGAAGACACAAAGGAAACAGGTCTTCCACACACAGGGGAACAGATGCATAGATGAACTCACTGAGAATATGACAGCAGACCCAGGACCTACACAGGTCTGAGATGCAGGGATCCCTGTACCAAGAGAGAAAGTGAACACAACTCATATCCCTAGTATAGAAGTTCTCTCCAATTGATAACCACTTGTAAAAGAAAAATTACTTTTCTCTGACAGAATCTCACTGGGCACAAAAACCATACTTTTTGTCATTGATATCTTTCAATATTTTTATTAAATTATTTTACTTATTTTTCATACTGACCACAGTTTCTCCTCCATCCTCTCCCACATTCTGTCCTCCCATCTCCCTTTTACTCTCCTATCTATTGCTGTAAGAAGTCTTACAGCTTGTGGTTACCCACCTACTGGGGTGTGGGATCTGAGACTATATATGTTGATGTAGAACCTGTGTCTGCCCCTCCCTTTTTTTGGCTGCTTTTTTGGATTGTTGGATTTGATCTTTGTTTTTTGTCTAAGAAGAAAATTTTGATTTGTGAGTTTAGCCCCAAATAAATAACCATCTTTTTTTGTTTTAATTTTGAGCTAGTGTGCGATTTTTTTAAGAGTCCATTTTACATTTGGCACCCATGTTGATTCAAACTCTACTCCTAACGGGTGGATGGCCTAACAGCTTAGCCTTTCCATTCTTTCTCTATCTCAGAAAGGGCTAGGACAATATCTTCAGAAATGGGCAGGCCTCCCATGGGTGTCATAAAACATGGCATATCAAGTTTGAGGTAGGACAAACTTCTTTCTTTGCATCAAGACTGAATGAGGCATTCCAGCATGGGGAAGAGCTTCCCAAAAGTCAGCTCAAGTACCAGAGATGGGTCCTGATTCCACTTTCAGGAGCCTCACACACCAACCAAGCTACACAACTGTCATCCACATGCAGAGGGCCTAAGTCAGTCTCATACAGGGTTCCTAGCTGTTGATCCAGAGTTTGTGAACTCCCATGACCTCAGATCAGCTGTCTCTATGGGTTCCTCAGTCACTTGACCCTCCTCGCTAGTACCATCCCTCACCCTCTCTCAAACAGGATTCCCAGAGCTTATCCCAAGGTTTGGCTGCAAATCTCTGCATCTGATTTCATAGGCTACTAGATGAATGCTCTCTTATGGCAATTAGTGTAGTCACCAATCCAATTAAGGGAGACGGCCAGTTTAGGCACCCTCTACAATATTTCTAGGAGTCTTATCTTGAGTCATCCTTGTGGATTCCTGGGAGTTCCCTGGCACCAGTTTTCCCAAATACCCAACCCTATCAGGATATCTCTTTAATTACTCTCTATCTTCTTCCTGCCCCCAACCTGCCAACCACGATTCCTCATGTTCCTATTCCCACATCTCCCCCCTCCCCCAATTTACCCAGAAGATATTATCTATTTTCCTTTCTCAATAAAACCCATGCCTCTCTCTTTAGGCCTGCCTTGTTAGATAGCTTGTCTGGGACTGTGGATTGTAGCCTGATAATTCTTTAATTTATGGGTAATATCCACATATGAGTGAGTACATACCATCTTTGTCATTCTTGGTCTGAGGTACTTCACTCAGGATAATTTTTTCTAGTTCCATCAATTTGCCTGCAAATTTCATCATGTCATTTTTTTTTCACCACTGAGTAATATACTACATTTTTTAATTTATGACATTTTCTCTATCCATTCTTTGGTTGAGGGACATCTAGTTTGTTTCCAGGTTCTGACTATTACAAATAATGATATAAACATAGTTGAGCAAGTGTTTTGTGGTATGACTGAACATCCTTTGGGTATATGCTCAAAATTGTTATGGCTGAGTTTTGAGGTAGATTGAGTCCCAATTTTCTGAGAAACTGCCATACCAATTTTCAAAGTGGCTGTAAGAGTTTGTACTCCCACCAGCAGTGGAGGAGTGTTTCCCTTAGTCCTCAACCTATCCAACATAGGCTACCATTAATGTTTTTGATCATAGCCATTTTGATAAGTGTAAAATAGTATTTCAGAGTCATTTCAATTTGCATTCCCAGGCAAAGGACACTGTAAATATGACAAAATTGGAGCCTACAGATGGGAAATGATCTTTACCAACACCACATGTGACGGGGGAATGACCTCCAAAATATGTAAAGAAGTTAAGAAATTAGACATCATAATACAAAATAATACAATTAAAAGTAGGGTAAAGATTTGTTGTGGACCTTCTGTCTATGTGTTTCTTTTATTGGTTAATGAATAAAAAACTGCTTTGGGTCTATAACATGAGAGAACAGAACTAGTTGGGGAAAACTAAATTGAATGCTAGAAGAAAGAAGGCAGAGTCAAGAGATACCATGTAGAGGGGAAAGATGGAGCTGCCAGCTGGAACATTGCCAGTAGGCCATGAGTCTCATGATAAAATATAAAACACTGAAAATGGGTTAATTCTAGATGTAAGAGCTAGCTAGCAATACACTTAAGTCATTGGCCAAGCAGTGATTTAAATAATATATTTTCTTTGTGGTTATTTTGGGAGTCTGGGCAGCCAGGAAATGAACAAGCAGCCTCATACAACCAAGATTTAAACAGAAAATTCTCAACAGAGTAATCTCTAATGGTTGAGAAACACTTAAAAATTGTTCAACAGCCTTATTCATTAGAAAAAATGCAAACAACAATGACTCTAAGATACTGTAAGTCTCTCTTACTGTTGTGATCCAGCTGCCTCACTCCCCCTGACCAACAGTGGAACTTCCTTGTGGTCAGTAATTGACAAGGATGTTTGTGTTCTTTCTGACCTGTGTTTTCCCATAAAAGCAGTAGAGGTATAAAAGGCTTTGGCTGGGGCAGAATAAAGGTTACTGTTCTTCCACCTGAAAAGAAGCCTCCCTGTCTCAATCCTGGCACCCCCCACCAATCTCGGCATCCAGGTTGTGCTGAGCTGCAGCAAGTGGAGGTTCCACCAAGATCTGGAAAGTGGGGATTCGTGAACAGGGTCACCCAGTCTAAGAAACATACTGGGAAAGGTAATGTGTCTTTATTTTTAAATCCCCAGAGATACTCTGAGGGATATCCTCCAAAAGATTATCAAGTATAAAGAGGCAGGAGGGTGAATTGAAAGGCCTCAAAAAGTAAGTGAAACTCTTAAAGCAACAAGGCACTGAAGTAACAAGGAAGACAGCCAAAGATTTTGTACAGGAGAAGGTTTAAGTGTTCCAGACTGAGAAAAAGCCAAGTCAGATTAAAAGGAGTATGTGTTTCCTCATCTCCAGAGACGCTCTGAGGGATGCCCTCTGGAAGACTGGCAAGTAGGGAAGTAATAAAGAGGAGGCAGGGGTGAATTGAGGGCCTCAAAAAGACAGAATGTGTACAGATGCATGTTATTGTGTTGATTATATTGTCTTTTGTGTTCTGGACTGGAGAAAGACATTTGATTCTAGAAACTGCTAAAAAAGGTATTTTGATTTTAAAATATGGGCCTAAGGATTTGATGCTTTGGAAAAGAAGTTTTGCTTTTGTCTCCACAAAGGATGAGAACCTGTGGATTCATTGCAAATTTATGTGGTTTGATTCACCAAGACCCCCTGGAATGTTGATGTAAAGTACCCCCAAAAATGCAGCCCCCCCACCCCCGCTCAGCAGGAAATAGCAAGACAGGTTGACAATGGTCAAATTCATTAAAAGATTGTTAGAGTGGGGCCCCTTCAATGGTTCCCAGCAGTTTGGACCCAGAGAGAGTGTTTCTGGGGCCAGAAGGCAGCTGGAGCAGAGCTTTGCTAGGCGGTTGTGGTGAAAGGCACGTTACCCTGGCCCAGTCAGTGCCCAGCCTGGGAGATACCTCGGTGGTGTCAGGAGTATCAGCAAAAGTGCTGGACCATAGAAGATCGGCAGAGGCTCCCAGACTGTGCAGACGGCTGAGACTGTCAACCACCTGGATGACAGAGTCAGCAATGCTTTGGACACTGAAAATGATCTTAATGGACATACTCAATTGGGCATCCTGACCTTGAACCAAAAAGTGGCTCTGGTTCACAGCAAGTGGACAATCTTTGGACTTTTCAACAGTTAATCATGTTATATGTATTACTCATGGCACTGTATTGCATGCTTCTGCTACTGTTATGTAACTCAACCATCATATGAGAGGGGTTTGGAATACTGCTTTTGTTAATTTTACCACCCAGTTAGTGCATGCTAGAAGATTGCAGCACTGGTCTGGCTCATTGACACTGTCAGTCCTGGGGATACTCAGTTTAGGACTATGTGTCTCCATAGCCACCAACGGGCAATACTTTGGGAGCAGGATACTACCTAAGACAGAGAATATTAGAGGGCTATTCCCCATGACCAGAAAGGTATTCCACCCAAAATAACAAGACAGGCACCGTTTATTTTATAAAACAAAACAGGTGGAGTTGTTGTAATCCAGCTGCCTCACTCCTCCTGACCAACAGTGGAACTTCCTTGTGGTCTGTAATTGACAAGGATGTTTGTGTTCTTTCTGACATGTGTTTTTCCACAAAAGCAGTAGAGGTACAAAAGCCTTTGGCTGAGGCAGAATAAAGGTTGCTGTTCTTCCACCTGAAAAGAAGCCTCCCTGTCTCAATCCTGGCACCCCCCACCAGTCTTGGCATCCAGGCTGCTCTGTGCTGCAGCATCTTACCACCAGTCCACATGCCCAATAGTAGAGATCAACACAAAATGAATTCAGTGACATCTTCTGAATTTGTTTCCTCTCATAATGCTATGTCAGAGTTCTTTATCTTTCTTATAGGTCCTTTTCATATATATTACTGTTTCCAGTTTTGTGTTGTTAAGAGATTTCCTTGTGTGCAGATGTGTCTGTCTCTGTGTTTGTATGAGTTTCTTGGACTTTTTCTTTGGCTCTTTTTCTTCTGTTCACTTTGCCCCATTAAGTTTTGTTTGTTAATTTTATCTAACTTTAGCTTATAATCATTATTATTATTTAGATGCAAGATTGTATCCAAAATAGAGAGAAAAAGAAAGAATGTGAATTTGGATGAGTAAGGGAAGTAGGGATGATCTGGAAGGAGATGTTGGAGGCTAGGCCATAATCAGAACAAAATATTGAAAATATCTATTTCTATTAAATATTTATTCAAATAAAATAATCAAAAATCTCTCTTTAAAGAGTAAAGTTGATTTAAGTGTCTAGTGCATTGATGGGCACATAGGAAGTACTCAATAAGTTTCTGTTATGGTTTTTAAATGACAGGAGAAAGAGTACTACTCTCTTTTTTATTTATTTATTTATTTTTTATTAAAAATTTCTGCATCCTCCCCGCCTCCCATTTACCTCCCCCTCTCCCCTCCACTTCTCTCCCTCTCCTGTCCGAAGAGCAGTAAGGGTTCCTTGCCCTGTGGGAAGTCCAAGGTCCTCAACTCTCCATTCAGGTCTAGGATGGTGAGCATCCAAACAGGCTAGCCCTCCCCCAAAGCCAGTATATGTAGTAGGATCAAAATCCAGTGCCATTGTCCTTGGCTTCTCAGCAGTCCTCATTGTCTGCCATGTTCAGGGAGTCCGGTTTTATCCCGTGCTTTTTCAGTCCCAGTCCAGCTGGCCTTGGTGAGCTCTGATTAGATCAGCCCCACCATCTCAGTGGGTAGGTGCCCCCCTCCTGACTTCCTTGCTCATGATCTCCCTTTTTTTTGCTCCTCATTTGGACCTTGGGAGCTCAGTCCGGTGCTCCAATGTGGGGTTCTGTCTCCATCTCCATCCATCGCCAGATGAAGGTTCTATAGTGATATGCAAGATATTTATCAGTATGGCTATAGAATCTGGCCATTTCCGGCTCCCTCTCCTCAGCTGTCCAAGGAACTAGCTGGGGGCATCTCCATGGACACCTGGGAAGCCCTCTAGAGTCAAGTCTCTGCCAACCCTAAAATGGCTCCCTTAATTAAGATATATACTTCCCTGTTCCCTTATCTACCCTTCCTATATCCCAGCCATCCCATTCCCCCAAGCTCTCCCCATCCTCCCCTTCACACTTTTCTCTCCCCATCTCCCCTTACTCGCACCCGACCCCACCACCAAGTTCCCAAATTTTTGCCCGGCAATCTTGAAAACTCAAGTACAAATGGATTAAAGACCTCAATATCAATCTGAACACAATGAACCTGATAGAGGAGAAAGTGGGAAGTACTCTACAACATATGGGCACAGGAGACCGTTTCCTACATATAACCCCAGCTGCACAGACATTAAGGGCAACATTGAATAAATGGGACCTCCTGAAGCTGAGCAGCTTCTGTAAAGCAAAGGACACTGTAACTAAGACAAAAAGGCAGCCTACTGACTGAGAAAAGATCTTCACCAACCCCACAACAGAAAAAGGTCTGATCTCCAAAATATATAAGGAACTCAAGAGACTAGACTTTAAAATGCTAATTAACCCAATTAAAAATGGGGCACTGAACTGAACGGAGAATTCTCAACAGAAGAAGTTCAAATGGCCAAAAACACTTAAGGTCATGCTCAACCTCTTTAGCGATCAGGGAAATGCAAATCAAAACAATTTTGAGATACCATCTTACACCTGTCAGATTGGCTAAAATCAAAAACACCAATGATAGCCTTTGCTGGAGAGGATGTGGAGTAAGGGGTACACTCATCCATTGCTGGTGGGAATGCAAACTTTTGTAACCACTTTGGAAAGCAGTGTGGCAGTTTCTCAGGAAATTCGAGATCAACCTACCCCAGGACCCAGCAATTCCACTCTTGGGAATATACCCAAGAGATGCCCTATTATATTACAAAAGCATTTGTTCAACTATGTTCATAGAAGCTTTATTTGTAATAGCCAGAACCTGAAAACAACCTAGATGCCCTTCAATGGAAGAATGGATGAAGAAAGTGTGGAATATATACATATTAGAGTACTACTCAGCGGTAAAAAAAACAATGGCATCTTGAATTTTGCATGCAAATGGATGGAAATAGAAAACACCATTCTGAGTGAGGTAACCCAGACCCAAAAAGATGAACATGGGATGTACCCACTCATAATTGGTTTCTAGCCATAAATAAAAGACATCGAGCCTATAATTCGTGATCCTAGAGAAGCTAAATAAGAAAGTGAACCCAAGGAAAAACATATAGTTATCCTCCTGTATATTGGAAGTAGACAAGAGTACTACTCTTACAGAGGTCCTGAGTTTAGTTCCCAGCATGTGAGTAACTCACATCATCCTGAAAGTCCAGCTCCAGGGAATCCAATGCCTTCTTCTGATCTGAGAAGCACCCATACACACATGACATGCGATACCCAGAAACAAATGTGTGCAGGCATACACACACACACACACACACACACACACACACACACACACGGAAACATGTAAATAGAGAAAAAACATTACCTTGAGCTAAACGTGTAAGTTAAGAAGACTATAATATTATAATATCTCAGAAAAATAAAGCTGTTAAAATCTATTCAAATTTGAAATAAGTATTTTTATTATAAATACTTATTATGAAAGTATAATAAAGTGATGACAAACTTGAATGAAATGTTAAATTTTTTATTACTGAATAATTTATTTCAGAATATTCAAACTTGACAATAGAAAACACTTAGCTCTATCAAACACAATGTATACAAGTTATTTTGATACACAAATCTCTTACAATGTTAGAAGACAGACAAAGCCAATGGGCGGTGAGAAAATATTTGACAAAATAAAACATATGAGTGACCAATAAGTACTTGAAATATGATGGTTGATATCATCAGTTATTAGAGAAATGTGAAATCCTCAATTAATCACAATGCTAAAAGTCCAAAGCATTTATAATATCAAGTATTGGCAAAGACGAGGGACAAAGGGTACTCTCCCATGTTGCAGAGAAAATAACATAATGTAAGCCATGTGAAACATTCTGAAAGTCCCTTGTTATTTGAAATATTACTTAACACAAGGATTTTAATATCAGAGTTCTAGATGATTACCAAAAAATAAATATATTCACACAGTAACTAACACAAATTAGCATAAAAAGTTCATTAATAATGGTTAAAACTTAGAAACACACCATGTATGAACATGTGAATGACAAAATATTGCAGAAAATTTGAGTAATAGAAAATGTTTAGTAACAAGAACAATGAATCACTAACTCATGAAATAAGATTGAGATAGATAAGTAATAATAATAATAATAATAATAATAATAACAATATAAGCTGCAAAGA